>NC_057803.1:638395631-639054951 GCF_018294505.1 Triticum aestivum
AGCTAAGCCCCCGAGTGAGAGGGTTGCTCTTCACTCGGTAGGATTTTTATAACTTAGGCGAGCCCTTGGACTGCAGCTAAGCCCCCGAGTGGAAGGCTGGCTTACCACTCGGTAGGATTTTGATAAACTTAGGCGAGTGCTTGGACTGCAGCTAAGCCCCCGAGTGAGAGGATCGCTCTTCACTCGGTAGGATTTTCACAACTTAGGCGAGTCCTTGGACTGCAGCTAAGCCCCCGAGTGGAAGGCTGGCTTACCACTCGGTAGGACTTTGATAAACTTAGGCGAGTCCTTGGACTGCAGCTAAGCCTCCGAGTGAGAGAATCGCTCTTCACTCGGTAGGATTTTCACAACTTAGGCGAGTGCTTGGACTGCAGCTAAGCCCCCGAGTGGAAGGCTGGCTTACCACTCGGTAGGATTTTGATAAACTTAGGCGAAACGGATTCGCAGCTAAGCCTCCGAGTGAGAGTCTGGCTCACCACTCGATAGGATTTTTACAAACTTAGGCGAAACGGATTCGCAGCTAAGCCACCCACTGAGGGGGAGTTTTTATGTGGACAAAAATAAAAAGTGATGACACAATTATTTCTAAACCCATGAACTACAGAAGTACTTTATTGCAACTCATCCGAGTGATAAAACTTAAGTGTAAAATGGGCGGAGTAGCTCCGCGTTCCAAGCTCGGGGCTCGTCGATATTATGCTCGACGTTGTAAAGACGGTACGCCCCGTTGTGGAGAACCTTGGTGACGATGAAGGGGCCTTCCCAAGAAGGAGCAAGCTTGTGTGGTTTGTGCTGATCCACTCGAAGAACCAAATCCCCTTCCTGGAAGGCTCGACCTCTCACATTTCGGGCGTGGAAACGGCGCAGATCTTGTTGGTAGATGGTCGACCGGATCAGAGCCATCTCCCTTTCTTCCTCTAAAAGGTCGACTGCGTCCTGCCGCGCTTGTTCAGCTTCTGCTTCGTTGTAGATTTTGACTCGAGGAGCATTGTGGAGAAGATCACTCGGCAAGACTGCTTCGGCTCCATAGACCAAGAAGAATGGAGTTCTTCCGGTCGACCGATTGGGCGTGGTCCGCAGTCCCCAGAGTACAGATGGAAGTTCGTCGACCCAAGCTCCAGCCGCGTGTTTGAGATCACGCATCAGTCGCGGCTTCAGTCCCTTGAGAATCAGTCCATTAGCTCGCTCTGCTTGTCCATTCGACTGCGGATGGGCGACTGATGCGTAGTCGACCCGTGTGCCCTGGGAGTTGCAGAAGGTTCTGAATTCCTCTGAGTCAAAGTTCGACCCATTATCCGTAATGATGCTGTGCGGGACTCCATATCTGAATATTAGTTCCCTGATGAAGCTAACAGCAGTACCGGTGTCGAGGCTCTTGATTGGTTTAGCCTCGATCCACTTGGTGAACTTGTCGAATGCCACCAGTACATGCGTGAAGCCACTTCGTCCTGTTCTCAAAGGGCCGACCATGTCCAGCCCCCAAACTGCAAAAGGCCAGACGAGTGGGATGGTCTTCAAAGCTGACGCAGGTTTGTGCGACATATTCGAGTAGAACTGACATCCCTCGCACTTATCCACTATCTCCTTTGCCATCTCATTCGCCTTGGGCCAGTAAAATCCGGCTCGGTATGCTTTGGCCACGATGGTCCGGGAGGACGCATGATGACCACAGGTCCCCGAGTGAATATCATTGAGGATGAGTCGACCTTCTTCTGGTGTTATGCACTTCTGACCGACTCCAGTCGTGCTCTCTCTGTATAATTTTCCTTTGGTGACGGTAAAGGCCTTAGATCGACGGACGATCTGTCGAGCCTCTTCCTCATCCTCCGGAAGCTCTTTCCTCAAGATATATGCGACATACGGAATCGTCCAGTCGGGAATGACTACCAAAACCTCCATGATCAAGTCGACCACCGCTGGGACTTCAACTTCAGTCGGATCTGTGGCACTCTTGGGCTGCGGAGTTTCTTCGGTGAAAGGATCTTCTTTGACTGTCGGAGTATGTATATGCTCCAAGAACACACCACTCGGAATGGCTTCTCTCTTGGAACCTATCTTTGCTAGATCATCAGCTGCTTGATTTTTCAGTCGGGGTATATGATGGAGCTCCAACCCCTCGAACTTTTTCTCCTGCTTCCTCACTGCACTACAGTATCCAGTCATGGCTGGGCTTCTCACGTCCCACTCTTTCATCACCTAATTAACCACTAAATCCGAGTCGCCATAGACCATTAGGTGACGGACGCCGAGTGAAATGGCCATGCGCAACCCATATAGGAGGGCCTCATATTCTGCCTCATTGTTGGAGGAATCAAAGTGAATCTGGAGCACATATCTGAGCTTATCTCCTCTGGGGGAAACCAGGACAACCCCAGCACCGGAACCATTCAACATCTTAGAACCATCGAAAAACATGGTCCAATGCTCCGAGTGAACTTCAGTCGGCTGCTGCTGTTCGATCCACTCGGCGAGGAAATCTGCTATTGCCTGGGACTTAATGGCTTTCTTTGCCTCAAACTTGATATCAAGGGGAAGAAGTTCAATCGCCCATTTGGCCACTCGACCAGTTGCATCTCTGTTGTGCAAAATCTCTGATAGTGGAGCGTCGCTGACGACTGTGATTGAATGGTCAGAGAAATAATGAGCAACCTTCTTTGTGGTCATGTATATTCCATACACAAGCTTCTAATAATGAGGATATCTCTGCTTGGATGGAGTCAAGACTTCAGACAAATAATACACTGGGCGTTGAACTTTGAGAGCTTTTCCTTCTTCTTCCCGCTCGACCGTTAGCACAGTACTGACGACTTGTCCTGTGGCTGCGATGTAGAGCAACAGAGGCTCTTTGCTGATTGGAGCAGCAAGCACCGGCTGGGTGGAGAGCAGAGCTTTTAGCTCGGCAAACGCTGCATCAGCTTCTGGAGTCCACTCGAACTTGTCAGCCTTCTTCATCAGTCGGTAAAGAGGCAATGCCTTTTCACCGAGTCGTGAGATGAATCGACTTAATGCGGCCAAGCATCCAGTAAGCTTCTGGACATCGTGCACTCGCACAGGGCGTTTCATTCGGAGAATAGTGCCAATCTTTTCTGGGTTGGCGTCGATTCCCCGTTCGGAAACGAGGAAACCGAGTAACTTGCCACCAGGAACTCCAAATGTGCACTTTGATGGATTGAGCTTGATATCATACCTTCTGAGGTTGGCAAATGTTTCGGCGAGGTCAACGAGCAGGTCGGAACCTTTTCGTGACTTGACAACAATATCATCCATATAAGCTTCCACATTCCGACTGATTTGAGTGAGTAGACACTTCTGGATCATTCGCATAAATGTGGCTCCGGCATTCTTGAGGCCGAATGGCATGGTGATATAGCAGAAGCACCCGAATGGAGTGATGAAAGCTGTTTTTACTTCATCGGGCCCATACAGACGGATCTGGTGGTACCCGGAGTAAGCATCTAAAAAAGACAACCTCTCGCATCCCGCGGTCGAGTCAACAATTTGATCTATGCGAGGGAGAGGAAAGTGATCTTTCGGGCAGGCCCGGTTGATGTGCTTGAAATCAATGCACATTCGGAGCGACTTGTCCTTCTTAGGAACCATGACGACATTAGCGAGCCACTCGGAGTGGAATATCTCTCGGATAAATCCTGCCACCAACAGTCGAGCCACTTCTTCACCGATGGCCTTTCTCTTCTGGACGGCGGACCGCCGAAGATGTTCTTTGACTGGCTTTGCAGACGAGTCGACTCTTAGGCGATGCTCAGCCAGTCCCCTGGGAACACCTGGCATGTCAGCGGGCTTCCATGCAAAAATGTCCCAGTTCTCACGGAGGAACTGGATGAGCGCTTCTTCCTATTTTGGGTCGAGTGTTGTGGAGATGCGGGTCGGAGCTGCTTCGGGGTCGGTCGGGTGAATGTGAACAGGCTTCGTCTCACCGGACGACTGGAATGCAGATTCTGTGGCGGGCTTCTTGGATCGCAGCAAGTCACTCGGATCTGCGTTTTGCTTGTATTCTTCGAACTCGACCGCTGTCACTTGGGAATCGGCAATTTTGGAGCCCTTCTGAAAGCACTCCTCTGCCTTTTTCCTATTACCGGTGACAGTGATCACACCTTTGGGACCGGGCATCTTCAATTTGAGGTACACGTAACATGGTCGAGCCATGAACCGTGCATAGGCTGGTCTCCCCAAAATGGCATGATATGCACTTTGAAAATCCACGACCTCAAACGTCAACTTTTCTTTGCGAAAATGCTTTGAATCGCCAAACACTACGTCCAAAGCTATCTGGCCGAGTGACTCGGCCTTCTTCCCTGGTATAACTCCATGGAAGCTCATGTTACTAGTGCTCAGCCGGGACATCGGAATGCCCATACCTTTCAACGTGTCTGCATATAACAGATTCAGCCCACTCCCACCGTCCATCAGCACCTTTGTCAGTCGAGTGCCTTCGACAACTGGATCGACCACCAAAGCTTGCCTCCCAGGGGTGGCAATATGAGTCGGGTGATCAGATTGGTCGAATGTGATGGGTGTTTGAGACCACTTCAGATAATTTGCCTTTGCTGGGGCAACCATGTTAACCTCTCGGTTAATCACTTTCAGTCGACTTCTGCTTTCCACATCTGCGAAGATCATCGGAGTGGAGTTGATATGCGGATATCCTCCCTCACTGTCCTCTTTGTCTTCGGCCTTGTCCGGCTCCTTCTCCTTGTCCTTAGACTGTTTTCCCTGAAACTGTTGGATCAGGAGTCGACATTGGCGAGTGGTGTGCTTTGGGTAAATGATATTCCCCTCTTCATCTTTCTTCGTGTGAATATGACACGGCATATCCATCACGTCGTTCCCTTCTTTATCCTTTACCTTTTTGGGGTTCCAGGATCCTTTTGGTTTCCCCTTAAACTTTCCTTGAGTCACGGCTAGAGCCTCTCCAGGAGCTGCCGGTTCAGCCTTCCGCTTCTGTTTCCGACTGGTGTTTCCTTTTTCCGACTGACTCGGCTTGTGCTTGCCGCTTCGGAGTCGGTCTTCTTCTTCGCCGTTGGCGTACTTGGTAGCAATCTCCATCATCCGACTCAAGGTCATGTCACCGGTTCGACCAAATTTCAAACTCAGTTCTCTGTTCTTGACACCATCTTTGAAGGCGCATACTGCCTGATGGTCAGAGACATTTTCCACAGTGTGGTGCAAAGTGATCCACCTCTGAATATACTCTCTGAGAGTCTCATTGGTTTTCTGCACGCAGACTTGCAACTCTGTCAATCCCGCTGGTCGCTTGCAAGTCCCTTCGAACGTTTTGACGAACACTCGGGACAGATCTTCCCAAGTGTAAATGCTGCTAGGAGGCAATTGAGTCAACCATGCCCTGGCAGAACCTTCCAACATGAGGGGCAAATGCTTCATGGCCACCTCGTCGTTCCCACCACCGATCTGAACTGCCACTCGGTAGTCTTCAAGCCAAGTTTCAGGCTTAGACTCACCAGTGAACTTGCTGACTCCTGTTGCCAACCTGAAATTGGGGGGGATAACTGCGGCTCTGATAGCTCTGCTGAAACATTCAGGACCAGAAACATGTACTCGACTGCTCGTGGGCACATCTCTGTCGAGTGCGCCTCGATGGGCTCTGTTCCGGTCGACCAACCCTTGCACGATAATGGATCGCGCGTCGAAGCCTGGCTCTCTGGGGTCAACTGGAACCCTACGCCCTGTACTGTACTGACGCCTATCATCTGGCTGCCGAGGAGCGTAAGACCCACTCCTCGGAGGGGAATAGGGCACTCGACACCTATCATCTCGGTCGAGTCTGTCGCCATATTGATCTCGCCGATTCTCACACCCTTCGCGCCGCGGAGGCGATCTGGGGCTGTGAGCCGACTGAACCGTATTCACAGTGACAGATCGACTGTGAATTCTGTTGCGCGACTGAGACACGGCTGAATTCTGATCTCCTGCTGCCCGGAGCAGATCCCTGATCTGCAGCAAACCTCTGCCAGCCTCTGACTGCGAAGGCTGAATGGACTCTGCTATACGGGTCGCAGCTGCTAAATTCTGAATTGGGGTTCGATATACCTGAGTCGACGGGAAGAGTTGACGTCGACTGGTGTCGGGAACTCGTTGCCGCGCGCGCTCGTCGAGTGCTCGCTGAAGGTTCTCCAGTCGAGTGCGCTCGGCCAAATTGGCCAGACGCGCCTCCTCCAAGGCACGAGCCTCGGGGGTTTCTCCTGCGATGGGAATACGCAGGGGATCCTCGTTCCTGCGGCGAAGCTCTTCTCTTTGCAGAGAGTCGAGTGGCTCGGGCTGGTACTCTTCGTAGCCTCGTGCAGGGTCGCCGCCGTCGCCTGCTCCACCACCACGGGCGAAGCCAGGAGGACTGTGGGGCCCGTCGACCATCAAGATTTCCGCTGCTGGATCACTGCTTCCGCACTCGGATGCAGTCTCTCCGGAGCCAGTCGACTGATCGAACAAGCCGTAGAGAGATTCGTTGGGCTCGATTGCCGCAACTTGTGTAGTGGCCGACTGGCGAGCCACCGCGTGACTCACCCATCGCTGAAGCCTCGACCGGCCTGAGCGCTTGCGCTGGCGGGAGACCGGGAGGGTGGAAGATGGAGGAGCCGACCGATACTGGGTCGATGGTTGCCGCAGCAAAACGCCGCGGACACATGCGCGAAAATGCGTCGCACCACGGACGGGGAGCGCATCTACGTCGAGTGGAGCCTCCTGGAGCCATGCGGAGTCGTCGGCGATGAAGGCGAGAGCGCCGAGACGGATCTCTTGACCCTCGACCAAAATTCCAGAAGACACCATGATGAAAGTACTCGGAAGAATCGCAACTTCTCCACAAAATCGCTAAAACACCCGCCCCACGGTGGGCGCCAACTGTCGTGGTTCTAAGCCTGACAGTAGAGTGGGGGGTAGGTATGGAGAGGCAAGGTCCTAGCTATGGAGAGGTTGTAAGCACAAAGGATGTACGAGTTCAGGCCCTTCTCGGAAGAAGTAACAGCCCTACGTCTCGGAGCCCGGAGGCGGTCGAGTGGATTATGAATGTATGGATTACAAGGTGCCGAACCCTTCTGCCTGTGGAGGGGGGTGGCTTATATAGAGTGCGCCAGGACCCCAGCCAGCCCACGTAGGAGAGGGTTTAAGGTGAGTTAAGTCTGGGGCGTTACTGGTAACGCCCCACATAAAGTGCCTTTACTATCATAAAGTCTACTTAATTACAGGCCGTTGCGGTGCAGAGTGCCTCTTGACCTCCTGGTGGTCGAGTGAGTCTTCGTGGTCGAGTCCTTCAGGCCAGTCGAGTGAATCCTCGTTGGTCGACTGGAAGGCGACCTCTTCTAGGGATGTCCTAGGGTAAGTTACTTGGAACAGGTCCATGACCCTACCCTAGGTACATAACCCCATCATGACCACAACCGCAAGATGCGCGAAGAGCTGGCAATGAACAATGTCAAAGATGTGGTCGAGCTTGATGTTCTGGCTGATAGGTGTGCTCGAGCTGAAGAGGGGAGGAAGTACCCCAACGAAGACGCCGGTGCGGAAACCGACTCCACAGACGAAGTCACAGGCGCCCCGACGAAGAATGGTCGGTGCCGCAACAACAAGCGCAACGGCAAGACTGTGCTTGCCGTCGAGGGATCCGAGGACACCGGCGCTGCCAAGAAGGCCAAGGCAGACGACCCCGGTAAGGAAATTGCCGGGTGGGCCTCTTGCCGGGCCTTGGCGGCTGCCAACAAGCCAGGAGGCTCCGACAAGCAGTACTGCAAGATCCACCACACCGAGGGCCACGACCTCCAGAATTGCCGACAAGTTGAGCTGCTTGCTGAGAAGCAAAAAGCTGAGTATGAGAGGCGGGACAAGGAGAAGGGTTAGGATGGTGCCGAAGGATCTGGTAAGAAGCGTGGAGGCCAAGGACGTCGCCACGGCAAGGATAACCAGCAAGAGAGGCCCTCCCGGGGCCGCGGCAAGAAGCAGGAAGATGACGGTCATGACGAGGATGACGAGTCCGGCGGGCATGAGTTTCAGAAAGCTACGGAGGCCATGTGCATCGACGGTGGCGCCTTGCTGCACACCTCTCACCGCCAACTCAAGCAATGGGAGAGTGAGATCACAGCAGTGGAACCATCATCCGATGCTCGAAGGCCCCTGAAGTGGTTCAGCACACCTATTATTTTTGACATCGAGGACCACCCTGATCGCACAACTGTGGTCGGGTGTTTGCCGTTGTTGGTTTCTCCGACAATACGCAACCTCAAGGTGACAAAAATGCTAGTTGACGGCGGGGCCGGTCTGAACTTGATCTCGCCTGTTGTAATCAAAATGCTGCAGATTCCCGATGGAGACCTCGAAGAGACGAGCTCGTTTCAAGGGGTCAACCCGGGAAGGAGTCAGCCGAAGGGTAAGGTCACGCTGCCCATGACGTTTGGAGGCGAGTTAAACTACAGGACAGAGAATATTGTTTTTGATGTGGCCGAGATCCCCTTGGCCTACAACGGGATCCTCAGCCACCAAGCACTAGACAAGTTCATGGTGGCCTCACATTATGCCTACAACACGCTGAAGATGCCTGGGCTGATGACCATCATTACCGTCCCCTCCGACAAGAAAGATGCACTGTTCTGCGCTGACCAACTCTACCGGGAGGCAGTTGCAGCAACTGCCGCCAAGGCACTTGCTCCCGCCGCAGAAGCCCCAGGAGGGAAGAATACCAGCGAGACCTCTCGCACCCACTCCGGCAAGCGCAACTCTTTGGAGTGTTGTGCTCCCATCGAGGACGTGCCAGAGAGCTCCACCGGCAAGAACAAGAAATCCAGAGCTGCACCACCAGAGACCAAGAAGGTGTCCGTCAAGGAGGATGGCACGGGAGGGGCTTTCACCATAAGCTCCTCCCTTGACAGCAAATAGGAAGGCGTGCTCGTCACCTTCCTGCAGGCGAATGTCGATCTGTTTGCATGGCAAGCGTCTGACATCCCCGGCGTTCCCAGGGAGGTGATTGAGCACCATCTTGATGTCTGTCCTCATGCGCGACCCATCAAGCAGAAGGTCAGGAAGCAAGCTTTGGAACGACAAGAGTTCATCATGGAGGAGATCAGGGAGTTAGAAGCGGCAGGCTTGGAGAGGGTAGTACTTCATTCGACGTGGTTGGCCAATCCGGTGGTGGTGCGCAAGGCAAATGGGAAGTGGAGGTTGTGTATTGATTACACATATGTCAATAAGGCTTGTCCGAAGGACCCTTTCCCATTGTCGCGCATTGACCAGATTGTTGACTCCATGGCCAGGTGCGACTTGTTATCGTTCCTTGACACCTACTCAGGATACCACCAGATCTTCATGGCGAGAGAAGATGAAGAGAAGACAACATTCATCACCCCATGTGGTACGTATTGTTTCTTACGAATGACTTTTGGGTTGAAGAGTGTTGGCTCAACGTTTGCAAGAGCAGTCCAAATTGGTTTTGAGCCCTGGCTACATAGAAACATGGAAGCTTATATGGATGACATAGTGGTCAAAACCAAGGACATGGCAACACTCCTACAAGATTTGGAAGAGATGTTTGCAAATTTGCGCAAGATCAACCTTAAGCTGAACCTCGAGAAGTGTGTCTTTGGCGTTTCGTCCGGCAAACTTCTCGCGTTCTTTGTGTCACAGCGTGGGATTGAGGTGAATCTAGACAAGATCAAGACCATTGAGCAGATCGAGGCACCTAGGCGGATCAAGGATGTACGTCGGCTCGCTGGCTGCGTTGCCGCCATGAGCAGATTCATCGCCAAGTCTGCTGAACGTGCCCTCCCCTTTTTCAAGATCTTGAAAAAGGCGGGCCCAATGAAATGGACCCCAGAGGCTGAGGCGGCCCTGCAGGATTTAAAGAACTACCTCTCTTCTGCGCCAGAACTGGTTGCGCCTAAACCACAAGAACCGTTGCTGCTATATCTGGTAGCGACGAACCAAGTGGTCAGCGCCGCGCTAGTGGCACAGAGGGAGGTCAACGAAGAGGCAATGGCAACAGCAGGGCTAGCGGATGGAAAACCGGAGCTCCCCCAACAGGGCCTAGCGTTGGTAAGTCGAGGCCCCCGGCAGAGTCTGGCGCTGGCAAAGCAGAAGCGACGCAACCGAATGAAATAGTGCAGAAGAGGAAGATGATCTAACACCTAGTTTACTTTGTCAACTCCCTCTTGCAGGGGGCTAGGTCAAGGTACTCCGGTGTGCAGAAATTGCTCTTCGGCCTCCTTATTTCCTCGAGGAAGCTGCGTCATTACTTCTAAGCACATGAAATCACCGTCGCCGCCCGCTTCCCGTTGCAAAGGATATTGCATAACCCAGACGCAATCGGGAGGATTGTGGAATGGGCTTTGGAACTGTCAAGCTTTGGTTTGAAGTTTGAAAGCACTTCGACAATTCAGAGTAGAGTCTTGGTGGAGTTCATTGCGGAATGGACCTCAACGCCCGACGAAGAGATTCAGGAGACCACTCTCCTCGGCAAGGAAACAAGTCGCGACTGGATTACGTACTTTGACGGGGCTTTCTTGCTGCAAGGCGTCGATGCTGGTGTGCTGCTCGTCACACCCACCGGGGAGCACCTCAAGTATGTAGTCCAGATGCACTTTCCCAGGGAGATGTCAACAAACAACACTGCTGAATACGAGGGGTTGCTTGCCGGTCTCAGGATCGCAGCAGACCTTGGAATCAAGAAGATCATCGTCAGGGGTGATTCACAGCTTGCCGTCAAGAAAGTTAACAAAGATTATCAAAGCCCATTGATGGAGGCCTACGTAGATGAAGTGAGGATCTGGAAGAGCGTTTTGATGGTATACAAGCGGAGCATGTTCCCTGAGTGGAGAACGGCATCGCCGACTACTAGTACAAATGCGCTGCCTTCAAATTGCCTGTGGAACCAGGTACTTTTGTTCTTCGATTAACTCAACCATCCATTGAACCATCGACAGGGCAAAACAAGCGAAGGAAATCAGGCCCCGACAACTACTTTCCCGCCGAGCTCCCAGGAGCCGCCGACAAAGATGTTGCCGTGGACACTAGGCCTGCCATGGGGCAACAGACTCCGGCAGGGCATCAAGCCCTGGCCGTAGAGACAACTGCTCCCATGACAGAGGAAACACCTTTAGCCCTTGTCGTCGAGCCTCAGGCTCCGGCATGGGCACAGCATGCCGTTTGATTCCTCCAAATAGGGGAACTTCCTGAGGAGCAGGAAGAAGTAGAGAAAGTAGCCCATCGATGTGCCATGTACCAGTTCGTCGATGACGTTCTGTATAGAAAAAGACCAAACAGTGTGAAATTGAAGTGCATTCCCCGGGAGGAAGGACTGGAGCTGTTGGCAGAGATCCACAGAGGCATATGTGGCTCCCACATAGGGTCCACGGCCCTTCCGGCAAGGCATTCCAGCAAGGTTTCTTCTGGCCCACCGCTCTCCAGGATGCAACTGCACTAGTAACCAAGTGTGAAGCGTGCCAGTTCCATTCAAAGAAGCTTCATCAACTGGGTCAACCTCTCCAAACAATCCCTCTTTCCTGGCCATTCTCGATATGGGGGCTCGACATACTGGGCCCTTTTCCCCGCGCTGTCGGGGGCTTTGAGTACTTGTACGTTGCAATCCACAAGTTCACAAGGTGGCTGGAGGTGGAGGCAGTGAGAAAGGTGACAGTACAGTCGGCCGTCAACTTCTTCAAAGGACTAGCCTGCCGTTTTGGTGTGCCAAATAGGGTCATCACCGACAATGGCACGCAGTTCACAAGCCGCACCTTCATGTAGTACATCCAGCACCTCGGTAGCAAGGTATGCTTTGCTTCTGTTGCACGCCCATGAAGCAATAGCCAGGCTGAGAGGGCAAATGCTGAAGTATTGCGAGGCCTCCAGACAAGAACTTTTGACAGGCTACACAAGTGCGGACAGCGCTGGATTGATGAATTGCCAGTGGTTCTTTGGTCAATCAGAACGACACCCAATCGTGCCACCGGCCAGACCCCTTTCTCCCTCGTTTATGGGGCAGAACCAGTTCTCCCCATGGAACTCAAGCACGGGTCACCTCGAGTGCTCGCTTATGATGGGCTTGAGCAAGAGCAGTTGTGGCAAGATGACACGACGCTCCTTGAGGAAGATCGTCTTCGGGCGGCTGTGCGAGCTGCACGCTACCAGCAAGCCTTGCGCCGCTATCATAGACGCAAGGTTCATGCCCGAAGCTTTAAGGAAGGCGACCTTATTCTTTGGCACGTTCAGTCGGCCAAGAATTCCAACAAGTTGATGCCAAAGTGGGAAGGCCCTTATCGGGTAATACGAGTCACCAGGCCTGGCACAGTCCGCCTGGAGACCGAAGATGGTATTCCAGTGAGCAACTCCTGGAACATCGAATATCTTCGCAAGTTTTACCCATAAGGCGCGGTTGCCAGGCCCCCCGGCAAACCACCTTTTGTACAAGCCTTGCCGACAAGGCATGTAACCCAATGTACAAAGCCAGGCGCAGACCCTGAGCATAAATAAATGAAGCACTAGCGCCCTAAGTTTTAGCATGCAAGCTAGGTTGAGTCTCTCTTTGTGTTATGGTTGATAGTGCTTGGCGGCGACTAACCCTTAGCATAAAGGTCTAGTATGTGTCTTTCTATTCCTTTCCGGCCTTTTTGGTTCGCAGGGTGAGTGGACACTTCTGCTGAGCTGTTTGGAAGAAAGAGAACAGGGTGATGCCTCGACCCCGACGAGCCAAGGTTGCCGGGGGCTGCAGGCCTAAGGATCCGATCATGGCAAGCCAAGGTTGCCGAGGGCTGCAACATCAGATAAGTCTTTTTCCCCCACTCTGTGCCTCCGTATGAAACTTGAATGTATGAGACTTCGCTCGCTCTCATACCATCTTGCTCCCTCTGTCCCGTGTCCAAAAACCTTACTTTGGGCCGGAACTTGGTTGTAGTGCAATGGGAAGGGGACAAGCAAAGGGCCTAATCCTACTCAGCCCCTACCTCCGCCAAGAGCATGAGTGTAGCCGAGCTATGGAGCACAAAGACGGCAAGGCCTGTTGTCAGGGTACAGTGTTTATCTTAAGATAACAAGGACTCGTTCCTTGGTGTGGCCCTCACCCACGCGCAAACAAAACCCGGCAAACACCCTTCTCTTCATTAATACGTTGCTTACAAGTACAATTCATACGAAATGCATACATGAGCAAGGGGGTTACGGGATTCAAATCTTACAAAGGCCCGTAGGCTTAAAAACTGCAAAGAGATAAGATGCCCATGATACCTTTCTTGTCCCTCTCCTCGGGAAACAGAACGAGATCACAAAAGGGCAAAAGGAGTGCCTAGGCAAGGTACAAGCAGCAGAAGACGACAAGAGAACATATCAGCGATCGTCCAGAAGGAGATCGGTGATGACGGTGCTGGAGGGAAAGTCGAAAGATGGGGCAGCGGTTTGGCAATACGCGACAAAGGCATCAAGGCCATCGTACTCCGACTTGATGGCCCACCGCCCGCCTTCCTCTTCTTCCCCATCCCTCCAACGCCAGCCGCCCGAGGCGACGACCCCGAGAAGTTCAAGGAGCTGGCGATGCAGATGATGGTGCTGTCGAGCGCCCGAAGACCTTGACGGAGAGCAAATCACTCTCCGCTACGTTGAAGCGGAGGACGTGCCCATCCATTAAGCAATGGGCACGTGCAAAGGTTTTCCAGCCCCGGAGAAGGAATATCACTTGAGGGGCGGGGAACCCTGTGTTCACCCACATGTCGCCATGGCAACACCCCCTCGTGTGAAACCTCGGCGCGGTGGCTGGTCGATCTCCAACACCCTCGCGAACGCTCGGGGAAGACGAAGGCGGCGGCGCAGCGGCCCACGCGGCTGCAGGATAAACTCAAGTGCCGAGTCCCCGACATGGCCACTCAGTGAAGCAGGAGGAGTTGGTGGAGGAGACGGCGACGGGGACGGAGACGATGCAAGCACCCCCCTTCACTGTCGCCACTGCCTCGACCGCCTCACCGACCGCGGCCCCATCCGATGGCCCCACCTCGAGCGTGGCCGTCACCCTGGGCATCTAGATCTTCCTTCACCGCCGCAGCCCTCTGGCGGGAGGAGGACCTGGTCACCTCCACAGAAGGACGGGCGTGGCCACGCCCCCTCGACATGACAGTGAGTGGGGATGGAGACGAAGGAGAGACGCAGGGAGATGCTCTTCCTACTACTCCTGATTTCCCTTTTTATAGTTGGGGACGGGAGGCCGAAAGACTAGCTCTGCGCCCCTGAAGAGCCCGCTCGAATCCGGCTCATTAAAGTGGCAGCGAGTGTCAGTGTCAAAACCGGCGGATCTCAGGTAGGGGGTCCCGAACTGTACGTCTAAGGCTGATGGTAACAGGAGGAGGGGGACACAATGTTTACCCAAGTTCGGGCCCTCTCGATGGAGGTAATACCCTACTTCCTGCTTGATTGACCTTGATGATATGAGTATTACAAGAGTTGATCTACCACGAGATCGTAAAGGCTAAACCCTAGAAGCTAACCTATGATTACGATTGTTGTTGTCCTACGGACTAAACCCTCTGGTTTATATAGACACCGGAGGGGGCTAGGGTTACACAGAGTCGGTTACAAGGGAGGAGATCTACATATCCGAATTGCCAAGCTTGCCTTCCACACAAAGGAGAGTCCCACCCATACACGGGATGAATTCTTCAATCTTGAATCTTCATAGTCCAATAGTCCGGCCAAAGTATATAGTCCGGGTGCCGAGGACCCCCTAATCCAGGACTCCCTCGGTAGCCCCTGAACCAGGCTTCAGTGATGATGAGTCCGGCGCGCAGATTGTCTCGGCATTGCAAGGCGGGTTCTTCTCCAAATCCAAGTACCTGTCGTAACGAGTAGTGTCCGGCTTCCCATGAATGTTTCACTCCTCGGCTTCTATGCTTTCATAATGGCTATCTTCCACGTGTCGAGCGAATGCGAGAAGTCGGGGCATTTTTACATTTGCCACCCTAACCATGTGAGTAAATCATCTATTTAAAGAGTCGGGGATCCTCAGATCCAGATCACACCATCCTCCCACAACGAGTATCCATCGGAGCGCGCCTGGAAAAGTCCATCCCATCATGGTCGGCCATCACAGCTCCTCCTCTCGCTCCCGTCGCACTAAGCCAGGCAATTGGGAGAAGTGTTTCATCCCCCACAGCCAATTAGTAGAGTTACAGACCCAAGGGTTACTCCCTCCTGCGTATATGGTCCCCGTCCGAGCCGTACTAGCCACTTATAATGGCGGGGAGAAAGCGGAGAGATTTCCCAACTCATCCATGGGGGAGAGGGTATGCCTTGTCCCTTACTTACTAAGGGGACCCGGATTTCCAATCCATCCGTTCCTCTGCGGGCTCCTGGAGTTCTACGGCCTCCAGCTGCATAATTTTACTCTCGCCTCCATATTACACATCGCCGGCTATGTCGCCATTTGCGAGTTGTTTCTGGGCTGCGAAGCTCATTTCGAGCTATGGAAGAGGCTATTCTGCCTTGTACCCCGTACACAGGTGGGGTCAATATATCAAGTGTGTGGAGCCGAAATATGGCGCATCGCCGGGACCAGATACCTGTCCGGTACTCCGAAGAAGACATCCGAAGACTGGCCTTTGGAGTGGTTTTATATGGAGGACGCCCCCCTTCCGGACCCTATTCGGATGGGCCTTCCTGGGTTTAGTAATGCCCCTTTGAAGAAACGCCGCAGCTGGCGCCCTCAGATCCCCCAGGAGGAAGATAACAGAGTGGTCCTTTACGTGATGGGCAGGATAAAGACGCTTGCCAAATCAGGACTGGCAATTATCAAGATTATGTCAATATGTATAATGCGGGGGGTGCAGCTACTTCAGTATCGGGGGAAACCCATGTGGCACTTCAATGGAGAAGATGATGCCACCCGCTGCGGTCGTAAAGGTCCGGACTCCGCCGCTGCTCTAGCGAAAATACTGTCCGATTCATACAAAGGAGAGGAAGAGGAGTTCATCCGCATTAAGCCACGGGATGGATTCTCCATGTACAACCCCCCAAACTGGGTGAGCTGCTACTTTTTACTCCAGACCTTCCCGCATTCTTCATCATAAATAATTACCTTGCTATTTCATAGCAGGAACTGTGAAAAGCTGTGAGGGAGGTCCACAGCCTATCTCCACAGCCAGAGGACCCTGACCGGGCCCCCGACCCCGGACTCGAAGAAGATCCGGACATATTTGTGGAGCTTATCGATAGGATGTTCTATCAATTAAGCTGCGACGGTGCCTTGGTGGCCATCATAGCCGATTATCCTGGCCTGCTCCCTGCATCGCATGTAAGTAAAACCGGAGTCCCAACTTCCGAGAAGGATCCCTTTTTTGCACTTCACCCACCGCACACATATGGTGTCTTACAGGGAAGGCCCTCGGGACGCCATGCCGAACCCGCGGTGACTCACCAATAAGGGGCACCGAAGCCGGGTAGGCTTAAAAGGAAGGCGGACAGGACTGATATGCCGTCACAGAGGTATGAAAAAGAACCCTGCTTTGTGGTTGTCGTCTTTAAAATATAATAACGTCCATGGTTCCTGGCAGGAAAAACGCTCGCCGGACCATGTCCGGAGGGCCGGCCGGCCACGCCTCCACAAGCCGGAGTCCAGAGCCGGACTTAGAGGCAGATGCTAACATGGGGACAATACCGGATGTTCCTCCTACAGAGGATGCGGATAGGCTGTCTGCTACGAATTCCAAAGTGGAGAGTGCCATGAATCACAGGCGTCGCCGGGCTGTACTCCGCGACCCTGGTTTCTCCGAAGAGGCGTTTGATGCCTTCAACTCAGGAGACGCGTGCATCTGATCTGCTCAAAATGGTCTTGCCAGAGCCAGAGACCAGTATATAAAGGATATACGGGTTAGAAAATCTGATACTTATGTATATCAGTAACCCCTAAACTTGAAACAGTTGGCACAATTGATTTAAGGATCATTATATGCGTAGGTTCTTACAGAGAAGAATACCCAGTTGTCTCGAGAGTTGGAGGAGTGCAAAGCCCAGCTATGGGCCGCAGTTTCTGAAATGAAGGAGTCCAAGAAGGCCCCATCTGGTAACACTTGTTCTGATAGAAAAGAATGAAATGACATGTACCAGTTAGTATTCGGCATGCATGCAAGTCTAACAATAGATTCTGCAGATGATCCCGGAGTGAATCCGAAGATCGTGCGAGGGGAGGAGCAACATGCTCAACGACAGCTAGAGGCTGGCGAGCGCGTGCTTACGCAGGTTAGGCAGGAGAAAAATGATCTCCAAGATGCCAATACCCGGCTGGGCATTGCACTAAAAGATGTTCGGGCCCAGCTAGCTGACTCTGTAAAGGAGAATAAGAGGCTTCGACGCGACATTTTTAGTAAGTGCTTGAACGACCTTTTATAGAGTTCAGCAAAGAAACCGGCTAACAGAGTTATATCTGTAGGTATGCTGCGTGTCGTCCCAAAGAGGAGATGCCCAGATCTGCGGGCGATCTTCTGCCAGAGCTCTCACAACTGCACGAACAAGTTCGGCAGGTGATGCAGGGCATTGCCTAGGCCTTGTGTCCATTCGCCCCCCTGCCATGAGGCATGGGGGAGCTCATAGAGATTCTCAAGGGAGCATGGCGGCGCTTCCAATTATAGAAGATATCTGCCTGCTGACAAGGTGCAAGGTAAGCCTGGGCCATGGTGAAGACGCGATATACTAGGGCTGACCCGAACCACATGGCCGAGGTCGGACCTGTGGGGTCTGATGGGAAAGAGATCCCCGTTAGTCTGGTATATGACCAGGTAAAATTAGCCACAAAGTATTTCCAACAGGACTGTAGGCTAGACAACATGTTGGATGGTATAGAAGAAGAATTTAGTCAGTCTAAGTGACAGTGTACTTCAAGTGACATATTTTGTCCCTAACCGGATTGTAAATCATTTGCCATGGCGGACCTTTTCGCTTCGACCTCCGGACTCGACAGTCCGGAGTGTATCCGAATACCCACTCAGTTATGTAAAAACTAGGGTACGCGTGGAAACTAGGCGTAGGGGTCATAACTGCTTGAACAGACAAGTACCCAACTAGCTATGTTATATTACATGGATAGTAAGAAACATCTTCCAGGGAGAATAGTTCCGTTAAGGGTTCCTTTCCCTAGGTACGCATGCATTGATGTGCATGTCCGAACTGCGAAAAGAGACGCGGGATATAAACATCTGGGGCATGTATTGCAATAAGTAAAAGTCATCTTTTGTTCACCGACCAAATATTCCCTTAAGAATGCTAGCTTTCGGCTTCACCCAGTCTGAGGTACACATCTGGCTAACCCGGTAGTAACAATCACAGAGGTGCTCCCCTTATGCCCTAGCCGAAATAACGGGAACTTAGGGCATAAACACAAGAGCCAGGCAACCCAGCTTGGCCAAAACTAAGTCATATCGATGCATATAATGGTGAAGAAAAGGTACATGTGGGAAAGTAACACATGTGCAGGGGGCATAGAGCACGGAACATAATTATATTAAGCTTCTTTATAAGAAGCCCCCAGGTATAATGAGCATGCATGGCGCGTCAAGATTGTGTAGTCAAGACACATTTTAACCTTTTAAGGCCGTGAAGAAAAACGGAACAAAGAAAGACAGATAGCATATATATATAAACATTATTCTGATCACGGGATCAGAATAATATTCTGATCACAACCTGAACTGCCTGAGTAACGCGCCTGACCTTCCCTCTGTACGAACCCGACCTTTGGGCTATCTTCTCAACTATGCCTTCTACCGCGAGTTTTTCTGATCGTTCGTGTTGTTGGTGATGTAAGTGTAATTTTTACACGGTTTTTAGACTCTAAATGCTTGTTTTGATTAGGAATCTAGCTCGTTGGCGGATTTGCTCTCGGACGGTGATGAACATGGGTCTGTCACAAGTTTTTTGCATGTACTGGATGTTCTAGGATCCCTAATAGGATGAGAATTGGTTTTAGGTACGAGTTTACTTCATGATTTGTTGTTATTTTCGAACGAATTCAATTTGGTGTTCCGCCACCTCTGTTCTTCGTCTGCGGGATTGGTTTTGGCCGCTGTTGTAGATTTGTAGGTTTTCTGTTCAAATTGAGTGTGGATTTGTGTGCATTAGTGAGACGAAATGCTGCCCATGTTGTTAATTTGAATATGCGAGCTCATACAAATCGAAATCCGGCGATTGGATCTTCTGCCCCCCGCCGTGGTTTATTGTTCGAGGGACAGTATGATGGGGATCATTTTCTTATTTATCCGGAACATGATGACGTTCGAAATGACGGTTGAATCCTCCCCGTTTTGTTAATTCGATTTGGCTGGCTCATTCATTCCGAAATTGCGGATTGCACTTTCTGCCTCCCGTCGTGGTTTGTTGTTCGAGCGCACTGATTGATGGCGGATCTTTTCTGGATGTCTTATCTGGAGTATGACGACATTTGAAATGGCTTTTGACGCGTCGGAATTGACCCTAACGATTAAATCTAGGAACCAAATTTAATCGGGGTTGTTGTTTCAATCAATTTTCGTTCTGTTGTACAAGCTGGACTGCTAGAACTTTCGCACCTGAACTTCTATGTTGTAAGTAGATGCTTGACTTCAGTCGATGGTTTGTTATTTTTGATGATCCACTATCTTTAGTAGATGCTGGACTTCTTTCTAATTAATGGCTGAACTTCTGGTTTTCCACATTGCATTCCATATTTTGCAAGGCAAACGTGCATGGTGCTATATATTTTCTTTTTTTCTTTTTTTCTATAATTTTAGTTCTTGAGATGTTATTTTTAGAGTTTGTCTCGTGGTCAATCATGGGATTAGTACAATAATGCATGCACTTTTTCCAGATCATCTAAGGGTCGTTGTACAAGCTGGACTTCTGTACTGTTCATAATTGAACTTCTGTTTTTCCTTCTTTGCAAGGTAATGGAGCAAGCCCTATGTGTTTCTTTTTTTATGTTATTTTCATTCTTTTGCATTGCTTTGGATTTTTTTTGATAGTCCCATGAGCAACCATGTAATTGGCATACGGATATGCGTATATTTCTTATTTTTTTTCTAGTATGTTTTCGTATTTATAGTAGTTGTTCGATCTTCAGTGAATAACTATCCTGAACTTCTGTATGCTAATCGTTTTTAAAATGTTAATTTGAGGTTTTGAAAAAATATATTACTCAGTGTAGATTTGTTTTTGTTTAGCTAGAACTCGGTGTTCTTTTTGCCTTTGATGTGTTGCAGCATGTGGATCTTGAGCCTGTGCGCACTGAAAGACCAGGAGAAAAAGTTGCATACTACAAGATAGCTAGTAGGTGGTCCTGAATTGATGAGTGTTTTCTTTAGAGTTGATGATATGATCGGTTCTTGTCCTAACGATGTTTCTTAACTTAGACAACTATAAATGGGCCTTGGATGAGCTATTCATTAAGCATGATTTCCGTCGAGTAATCATTCTGGAAGGTCTGATCTCCTTGATGGTTCTTGTTCTTAGATGTTTCCGCATGCCATCTCATTTCCATGGTTAATTGGTTAACATATGACATGGAGATCACCCCAAATTTCTTTGACTACTTCGAGGCTGCAGCGAAATTACTTGATACTGACAAGTATGTTACAATTGTACTCTGATTATACATGTCAAGACAATGAATAAATATCAAGTGTGTTTAATTACGTTACTGTAATTGTTGTTGTTGTGGTATTGAAGGACGATAATGGCTGTTTCTTCTTGGAATGACACTGGACAAAAGCAGTTTGTTTATGACCCAAGTTGGTTCTCTGTTCTGATAAGCCTCTGTTCACCTTTATTTCCGCATTAGAAGGGAGATTTGCTCAATTTTTCTAGATAATGCTTTGCAGAGGCCCTTTACCATTCAAAGCATCGAGGTCGGGGTCTGTTTTTAAAATGCTCAAGATTGTTCATTGAATAACTGTCCCGAACTTCTATATCTTTTCTATTTGAACTTCTTTAATTATAATTATGTTTGTTATTTTAGGATTTAAATGGGCATGTTGACAAATGCGGTAGCGTGAGGCCGAGCAGGGGGGAGGGGGGTCGGTGCAACGCGTACGGGCTTGGGATTGAGTACTTGCTGCTGGGAACTTCTGAGCTTCTTCATGCGTCTCTCATCTTCCTGTCAAAAAAGAAAAAAAAATGTTTATTAGCACACAAGTTACATCTGCCTATACCTTTCTAACTGAAGTTAGCATTATTCACAGCCTGAACTTCTCATATATAAAGCTATTTGTAGCCTGGACTGATGCTCATAAACTACCTGAACTTCGCATGGCTGTAAGAAGGCAGATTTTCTACTATTTGCATCCTGGACTGATGCTCACAGACTACATGAACTTCACATGTTACAGCAGGCAGATTTTAAAAAGCTTTTGTAGCCTGGACTGATGCTCAGAGATGTACCTGAACTCATGGATGTGAAGTTCAGGCAGATTTACTACTATTTTTGGCAGCCTGAACTTCTCATGGACTGATGCTCACAGATGTACCTGAACTTCTCATGGATGTGAAGTTCAGGCAGATTTACTACTATTTTTGGCAGCCTGAACTTCTCATGGACTGATGCTACACACCACCTGAACTTCTCATGGCAGTAAGAAAATGACAAGCAGAGGGAAGAAGTTCAACCATACCCTGGCTAGAAGTTCGGCCAACCTTTTTCCAGCAGCTGATAGGCCACCTTGTGAGCAATTTGTCGGAGAGCTAGGGGAGGAACCGCATGGCAATCCATGACTTGCATAGGGCACGAAGTTCATCTGCACGAAGAAAGAAGCTCAGGCAAGGGATGATTGAAGAAGAAGGCGACAAGTGGGAGGAAGTTCATGTACCGCTGCTGGATTTGAAGGCGCCTCCGATGCCGCCTTCGCCGCGGAGTTGCCCCGTTGGCCGCGCCATTCTCTATAGCTTGCCTCGGGGCCGTCATCTTCTCTGCCAATGCGTCGGGCGGTGAATATGGAAGGAGGATGCGGCTTCCAGAAGTCCATGGCGGCTTCGCCGCATCCAGGAGACGCGGGCTCCCTCGCGCCGGCGTCCGCCATCGCTCGCTCGCCCGCGCCGGTGGTCGGCCAGGATCTGAGGAAGGAGGTGAGGGGCCGGATCCGGCCGGCCAGGAGCTGGAGACGGGGGGAGGCGGCGGATCCGGTCGGCCAGGAGCTGGAGACGGGGGGAGGCGATGGATCCGGCGAAGATCGGCGGCGACCACGGGGGAGGTCAAGGGATCGAGGGGAGGAGGGGGGCTAGGGGGGCTCGGGATCGGGATCAGGTGGATCCTGTCGGGGAGCCTCGGGATCCAGTGGATCCTGTCGGGCCGGCAACAGTTCAGAAGTTCAGGAGGGCCCTATCGGGCCCTATATAGGGGCTGATGTGATCCAAATAACTATTCTAATCCCAGGATTAGAATAGTGTTGTCCTATATATATATATATATATATATATATATATGTGACAAATTTTTTCTACAAGCAGTGGTAGTTACCCTCCTAATTATCCACCGTCGATGTGCAACAGGACAGATCGGGTTTGCGGGCGCGCATGAATCTGTTATTCGCATGCAACCTAGTTTTTTAATTAAATAATCCGGCCGATTTACTAGCTAGTTTAAACAACCCACTTGATTGTCGCTGCATGCATGCCTGTTGCATGCGCTAGTCCGTTCGATCCATAGTAGTATCATTTTTTTATAGAATCTATAGAGTAGTATGTTGACACGTTAACTGGATTAACACGTCTTGGAATTATGTGTATGTCTACTAGCTTAGAGTGCTATTGGCCGGCCATGGTACCGAAATATGCATGTTTAACAGAGAATTTTCAAGTTATTAGTTAAAGGGATTAATGAAGAGATGAGTATATTCATCTAATCTTGGGAGTATATGAATCTAAAAAGGAGTATATCACAAAAAAGGAAGTTGAAAAGGGAGTATTTTTCATACTATCATACTCCCTTAGTTTCATATAGTATGTAGTATATCACATCATGCAAAAAATGTATGCAGTATATCACTGAACATTTTTTTCTAGAAAGGTAGTATCGAGTATATATGGACTAAGGTAGTATGGAGTTCATATAGTATGTAGTATATCACTGAACAATTTTTCTAGAAAGGTAGTATATGACCGAAATGGAGTATGAAGTATCTTTTTTTAATAGTGCGAAGTATATTTCTAGAAAGGTAGTATGGAGTATATAAACAAGAATGGTATGGAGTATGTCGACAAAAACAAGAGAGTTTTTCTTTTAATTAAGTTGCAAAAATATAAAACTATAGGATTAACATACTCCCTCCGTCTCAAAAAAATGTTTCAATCTTAGTACAACTTTGTACTAGAGTTAGTACAAAGTTGAGACACTTATTTTGGGACGGAAGGAGTAGTATATTTTATCATTCATGTGTACACATCATGTATATGTATATATACCTCAACTTGAAGTATGTTGTATGTAAACCGTCCTAAAAGAATACTCCGAATACCATTCTAGTGACCATACAGGTATTGTCATCATAGGCTACAATCAGTACATTTTACTAACATGAACGATAGTGGAGTCCAATGATCGATTGTATCTATACAATCCTGGCAGCCGGCCTACTGATATACACAAGGCAAAACGAACTAGTTCTACTAAGGACAAGCCTTGGAGATTTAGAACATGCAAAACATCTAGCTAGATACTCATGATACGTATGCATGTCTTGTAGCCATTGTTGTCGCTGGATTATGGGGTAGCAGATTAGGTACGTATCTGGTGTTGATGAAGACGGTGTATATTTGAGTGATCACTGACACCTTGCGCACTCGATGGCCGCCACAGATTACGCAGCTTGGTTCCTTAGGAGTGAGTCCATGCAGCTAGCGTTGTGCTGCAAACGCGGAGCCAATACCGGATTTGAGGGACGTCGTCGGCGTCGGCGTCGGCGTCAGCCACGCTGGCAGGCCGGATGGCGGGGTGCATATCGGATAGCTAAAAAATCCACCAGCCAATAAAATACGTAAGTGGCTCGCTAGTACTTCCGGAACATTAATGGAGATAAAAGGAGACAACCTAGCATGAAGATTATACATGAAACGACGGAAATCACAAACAAAGAAAGAATCTCACGGGATGCATGGATGGAAATTGCGGGGCCATACGGAATACCTTATTTGTTGTTGATAATTGCCCCAGATCCCATTATTTCGGTGCAGTTGTGATTTGGAGAGAGAGAGATCTTTGGATGGCATCGATCCAGGAAAGGCTGCGCCATAAAAATCGGGACATCCGGCCGACAACTAATCGGGTTCAAGATTAATTACGTTTTACTGTGCCCGATCCGTTTAGGAATGCACGAATCTCAAAGAATCTAACGACAATAGAGATGGAAGTAACTACCACCTAGTGGTAGGATGTATTTTTCCTATATATATATATATATAAGGTGGAGGTAAGGAGACGAACACAGAGTCTGGCACTAGGCGTAGAACCTTTGGAGTCTGGCCGCATTTGATGGGTTTGGCTCGAGTCGATTGTCCAATGCATCCCGCAGACGGTACGCCCCACCGGTTAGAACTTTGTCAATAACGAAGGGACCTTCCCATTTGGGCTTGAGCTTGTCCTTTTTCTTCTCTGGTAGGCGTAGAACGAGTTCGCCCATGTTATAAGTTTTGACCCGTACTTCTCTGCTTTGATACCGTCGAGCCTGTTGCTGATAGAATGCGGAGCGGGCTTTTGCAACATCACGCTCCTCCTCCACGGCGTCTAAACTGTCCTGTCGATCAAGCTCGGCTTCTTTCTCTTCGTACATGCGCACTCGAGGTGAGTCATGAATGATGTCACAGGGTAGTACCGCTTCTGCGCCGTACACCATAAAAATGGTGTGTATCTGGTAGTGCGATTCAGCGTGGTCCGTAGCCCCCATAGTACGGAGTCGAGCTCCTCAACCCAGTGCGTATCTGATTCCTTCAAGGGTCGCACTAATATGGCTTTAATGCCGCTCATAATAAGACCATTTGCTCATTCGACTTGACAGTTTGTTTGGGGTGACAGACAGAGGCATAATCGAGCTTAATGCCCATGTTGCCGCACCAAGTTTTTACCTCGTCAGCTATAAAGTTCGAGCCGTTATCGGTGATGATGTTGTGGGGGACACTGATACGTCTCCAACGTATCTATAATTTTTGATTGCTTCATGCTATATTATCTACTGTTTTGGACATTATTGGGCTTTATTATCCACTTTTATATTATTTTTGGGACTAACCTATTAACCGGAGGCCCAGCCCAGAATTGATGTTTTTTGCCTATTTTAGGGTTTCGAAGAAAAGGAATATCAAACGGAGTCCAAACGGAATGAAACCTTTGTGAACGTGATTTTCTCACCGAACATGATCCAGGAGACTTGGACCCTACGTCAAGAAACAGAGGAGGCCACGAGGTAGGGGCGCGCCTACCCCCCCCCCCCCCCCCCGGCGTGCCCTCCACCCTCGTGGGCCCCCTGTTGCTCCACCGACGTACTCCTTCCTCCTATATATACCTACGTACCCCCCAAACAATCAGATACGGAGCCAAAACCCTAATTCCACCGTCGCAACTTTCTGTATCCACGTGATCCCATCTTGGGGCCTGTTCCAGAGCTCCGCCGGAGGGGGTATCCATCACAGAGGGCTTCTACATCAACACCATAGCCCTTCCGATGAAGTGTGTGTAGTTCACCTCAGACCTACGGGTCCATAGTTATTAGCTAGATGGCTTCTTCTCTCTTTTTGGATCTCAATATAATGTTCTCTCCCTCTCTTGTGGAGATCTATTCGATGTAATCTTCTTTTTGCGGTGTGTTTGTTGGGACCGATGAATTGTGGGTTTATGATCAAGTCTATCTATGAACAATATTTGAATCTTCTCTGAATTCTTTTATGTATGATTGGTTATCTTTGCAAGTCTCTTCGAATTATCAGTTTGGTTTGGCCTACTAGATTGGTTGTTCTTGCCATGGGAGAAGTGCTTAGTTTTGGGTTCGATCTTGCGGTGTCCTTTCCCAGTGACAGAAGGGGCAGCAAGGCACGTATCGTATAGTTGCCATCAAGGATAACAAGATGGGGTTTTTATCATATTACATGAAACTATCCCTCTACATCATGTCATCTTGCTTAAGACGTTACTCTGTTTTCATGAACTTAATACTCTAGATGCATGCTGGATAGCAGTCGATGAGTGGGGTAATAGTAGTAGATGCAGGCAGGAGTCAGTCTACTTGTCTTGGACGTGATTCCTATATACATGATCATACCTAGATATTCTCATAACTATGATCAATTCTGTCAATTGCTCAACAGTAATTCGTTCACCCAACGTAAAATATGTATGCTCTTGAGAGAAGCCACTATGGCCCCCGGGTCTATCTTCATCATATTAATCTTTCAATACTTAGTTATTTCCTTTGCTTTTACTTTGCTTTTATTTTACTTTGCATCTTTATTACAAAAATACCAAAAATATTATCTTATCATATGTATCAGATCTCACTCTCGTAAGTGACCGTGAAGGGATTGACAACCCCTTATTGCGTTGGTTGCGAGGAGTTATTTGCTTTGTGCGGGTAAGAGGGACTCGCGCGTAGCCTCCTACTGGATTGATACCTTGGTTCTCAAAAACTGAGGGAAATACTTACGATACTTTGCTCCATCATCCTTTCCTCTTCGGGGAAATCCAACATAGTGTTCAAGAGGTAGTAAGAAGAATTTGTGGCACTGTTGCCGAGGAGTCTACGCTAAAGTCAATATACCAAGTACCCATCACAATCCTTATCTCCCGCATTACATTATTTGCCATTTTCCTCTCGTTTTCCTCTCCCCCATTTCACCCCTTGCCGTTTTATTCGCCCTCTCTCTCTATCCTCCCTCTCTTTCTCTATTTGCCTCTTTTTGCCCGCTTGCTTTTTGTTTGCTTGTGTGTTGGATTGCTTGCTTGTCACGATGGCTCAAGATAACACTAAATTGTGTGACTTTACCAATACCAACAACAATGATTTTATTAGCGCTCTGATTGCTCCTCTTACCGATGTTGAATCTTGTGAAATTAATGCCGCTTTGCCGAATCTTGTCATGAAAGATTTGTTTTCCGGCCCTCCTAGTGAAGATGTCGCTACCCATCTAAATAGCTTTGTTGATTTGTGTGATATGCAAAAGAAGAAAGATGTGGATAATGATATTGTTAAATTGAAGCTATTTCCTTTTTCGCTTAGAGATCGTGCTAAAGCTTGGTTTTTGTCTTTGCCTAAAAATAGTATTGATTCTTGGAATAAGTGCAAAGATGCTTTTATCTCTAAGTATTTTCCTCCCGCTAAGATCATCTCCCTTGGAAACGATATTATGAATTTTAAGCAACTTGATCATGAATCTGTTGCGCAAGCTTGGGAGAGGATGAAATTAATGATACGCAATTGCCCTACTCATGGTTTGAATTTGTGGATGATCATACAATTTTTTTGATGCCGGATTGAATTTTGCTTCTAGAAATCTTTTAGATTCGGCCGCGGGAGGCACTTTCATGGAAATCACTTTAGGAGAAGGTACTAAACTCCTAGATAATATTATGGTTAATTATTCTCAATGGCACACTGAAAGATCTACTAATAAAAAGGTGCATGTGATAGAATAAATTAATGTTTTGAGTGGAAAGATGGATGAACTTATGAACTTATTTGCTAGTAAAAGTGTTTCTTCTGATCCTAATGATTTGCCCTTGTCTACTTTGATTGAGAATAATAATGAATCTATGGATGTGAATTTTGTTGGTAGGAACAATTTTGGTAACAACGCGTATAGAGGAAATTTTAATCCTAGGCCTAATCCTAGTAATCCCTCTAATAATTATGGTAATTCCTACAACAATTCTTATGGAAATTATAATAAGATGCCCTCCAATTTTGAATCTAATATTAAAGAATTTATTACTTCGCAAAAGAATTTCAATGCTTTGATTGAAGAAAAATTGCTTAAGATTGATGAGTTGGCTAGGAACGTTGATAGAATTTCTCTTGATGTTGATTCTTTGAAACTTAGATCTATTCCACTTAAGCATGATATCAATGATTCTCTCAAATCCATGAGAATTTCCATTGATGAGTGCAAAGAAAGAACCGCTAGGATGCGTGCTAAGAAAGATGCCTTTATAAGAGCGTGTTCTTTTAGTTCCTATGAAAATAAAGATGAAGATCTAAAAGTTATTGATGTGTCCCCTATTAAATCTTTGTTTTGCAATATGAATATTAATAATGATGGGACTGAATATGATCCACCTTTACCTAGAAGGCGTTCCAAGAATTCTGAGTTTTTAGATCTTGATGCTAAATTTGATAAAAGTGGGATTAAAGAAATTAAAACCCTAGATGTTGCTAAACCCACTATTTTGGATTTCAAGGAATTTAATAATGAAAATTGTTGCAATCCGTGCTAAATTCTCCTCACGCTTATAGTCAAAATAAAGCGTTTACTAAACATATCGTTGATGCCTTGATGCAATCTTATGAAGAAAAACTTGAGCTGGAAGTTTATATCCCTAGAAAACTTTATGATGAGTGGGAAACAACTATTAAAATTAAGATTAAAGATCATGAGTTCTATGCTTTATGTGATTTGGGTGCTAGTGTTTCCACGATTCCAAAGACTTTGTGTGATCTGTTAGGTTTCCGTGATTTTGATGATTGCTCTCCAAACTTGCACCTTGCGGATTCCACTGTTAAGAAACCTATGGGAAGAATTAATGATGTTCTTATTGTTGCAAATAGGAATTATGTACCCATAGATTTTATTTTTCTTGACATAGATTGCAATCCTTCATGTCCTATTATTCTTGGTAGACCTTTCCTTAGAACGATTGGTGCAATTATTGATATGAAGGAAGGAAATATTAGATTCCAATTTCCGTTAAAGAAAGGCATGGAACACTTTACTAGAAATTAAATTAAATTACCTTATGAATCTATTATGAGAGCCACTTATGGATTGCCTACCAAAGATGGCAATACCTAGATCTATCCTTGCTTTTTATGCCTAGCTACGGGCGTTAAACGATAGCGCTTGTAGGGAGGCAACCTAATTTTGTTTTTATTCCTTGCTTTTTGCTCCTGTTTAGTAATAAATAATTTATCTAGCCTCTGTTTAGGTTGTGTTTTTTGTGTTTAATTAGTGTTTGTGCCAAGTAGAACCGTTGGGAAGACTTGGGGAAAGTCTTGTTGAACTTGCTGTAAAAAACAGAAACTTTAGCGCTCACGAGATATGCTGCCATTTTTATTTGGAAAGTGCTATTTAGTTAATTATTTGTGCATATGATTAATAGAAAAATGTCTGACGTCCAGCAATTTATTTTAGAACTTTTGGAGTTCCATATCTTGCGCTAGCTACAGATTACTACAGACTGTTCTGTTTTTGACAGATTCTGTTTTTCGTGTGTTGTTTGCTTATTTTGATGAATCTATGGCTAGTAAAATAGTTTATAAACCATAGATAAGTTGGAATACAGTAGGTTTAACACAAATATAAATAAAGAATGAGTTCATTACAGTACCTTGAAGTGGTCTTTTGTTTTCTTTCGCTAACGGAGCTCATGAGATTTTCTAGTTTAAGTTTTGTGTTGTGAAGTTTTCAAGTTTTGGGTAAAGATTTGATGGATTATGGAACAAGGAGTGGAAAGAGCCTAAGATTGGGGATGCCCATGGCACCCCCAAGATAATCTAAAGACACCTAAAAGCCAAAGCTTGGGGATGCCCCGGAAGGCATCCCCTCTTTTCGTCTACTTCTATCGGTAACTTTACTTGGAGCTATATTTTTATTCACCACATGATATGTGTTTTCCTTGGAGCGTCTTGTATGATTTGAGTCTTTGCTTTTTAGTTTACCACAATCATCCTTGCTGTACACACCTTTTGAGAGAGCCATACATGATTTGGAATTTGTTAAAATACTCTATGTGCTTCGCTTATATCTTTTGAGTTATATAGTTTTGCTCTAGTACTTGACTTATATCTTTTAGAGCACGGTGGTGGATTTGTTTTATAGAAACTACTGATCTCTCATGCTTCACTTAGATTATTTTGAGAGTCTTAAATAGCATGGTAATTTTCTTAAATAATCCTAATATGCTAGGTGTTCAAGATTAGTAAAAAAATTCTTATGAGTGTTTTGAGTACTAAGAGAAGTTTGATGCTTGATGATTGTTTTGAGATATGGAGGTAATAATATCAAAGTCGTGCTAGTTGAGTAGTTGTGAATTTGAGAAATGCTTGTGTTGAAGTTTGCAAGTCCCGTAGCATGCACGTATGGTAAACGTTATGTAACAAATTTGAAACATGAGGTGTTATTTCATTGTCCTCCTTATGAGTGGCGGTCGGGGACGAGCGATGGTCTTTTCCTACCAATCTATCCCCCTAGGAGCATGCGTGTAGTGCTTGGTTTTTGATGACTTATAGATTTTTGCAATAAGTATGTGAGTTCTTTATGACTAATGTTGAGTCCATGGATTATATGCACTCTCACCCTTCCATCATTGCTAGCCTCTTCGGTACCGTGCATTGCCCTTTCTCACATTGAGAGTTGGTGCAAACTTCGCCGGTGCATCCAAACCCCGTGATATGATACGCTCTTTCACACATAAACCTCCTTATATCTTCCTCAAAACAGCCACCATACCTACCTATTATGGCATTTCCATAGCCATTCCGAGATATACTGCCATGCAACTTTCCACCATTACGTTTATCATGACACATTCATCATTGTCATATTGCTTAGCATGATCATGTAGTTGACATAGTATTTGTGGAAAAGCCACCGTTCATAATTCTTTCATACATGTCACTCTTGGTTCATTGCATATCCCGGTACACCGCCGGAGGCATTCATATAGAGTCATCTTTTGTACTAGCATCGAGTTGTAATCATTGAGTTGTAAATAAATAGAAGTGTGATGATCATCATTTTCTAGAGCATTGTCCCAAGTGAGGAAAAAAATAAAGGCCATAAAAAAGAGAAAGGCCCAAATAAAAAAATCAGAGAAAAAGAGAGAAGGGACAATGTTACTATCCTTTGCCACACATGTGCTTCAAAGTAGCACCATAATCTTCATGATATAGAGTCTTTTGTTTTGTCACTTTCATATACTAGTGGGAAATTTTCATTATAGAACTTGGCTTGTATATTCCAACAATGGGCCTCCTCAAGTGCCCTAGGTCTTCGTGAGCAAGCAAGTTGGATGCACACCCACTTAGTTTCTTTTTTTGAGCTTTCATACATTTATAGCTCTAGTGCATCCGTAGCATGGCAATCCCTACTCCTTGCATTAACATCAATCGATGGGCATCTCCATAGCCCATTGATTAGCCTCATTGATGTGAGACTTTCTCCTTTTTTGTCTTCTCCACATAACCCCCTCATCATATTCTATTCCACCCATAGTGCTATATCCATGGCTCGCGCTCATATATTGCGTGAAAGTTTATAGGTTTGAGATTACTAAAGTATGAAACAATTGCTTGGCATGTCATCGGGGTTGTGCATGATGAGAGCATTCTTGTGTGACGAAACTGGAGCATGACTAAACTATATGATTTTGTGGGGATGAACTTTCTTTGGCCATGTTATTTTGAGAAGACATAATTGCTTAGTTAGTATGCTTGAAGTATTATTATTTTTATGTCAATATGAACTTTTATCTTGAATCTTTCGGATCTAAATATTCATACCACAATTAAGAAGAATTACACTAAAATTATGCCAAGTAGCACTCCGCATCAAAAAATCTGTTTTTCTCATTTACCTACTCGAGGACAAGCAGGAATTAAGCTTCGTGATGCTTGATACGTCTCCAACGTATCTATAATTTTTGATTGCTCCATGCTATAGTATCTACTGTTTTGGACATTTGGGCTTTATTATCCACTTTTATATTATTTTTGGGACTAACCTATTAACAGAAGGCCCAGCCCAGAATTGCTGTTTTTTTGCCTATTTTAGGGTTTCGAAGAAAAGGAATATCAAACGGAGTCCAAACAGAATGAAACCATCGGGAACGTGATTTTCTCACCGAACATGATCCAGGAGACTTGGACCCTATGTCAAGAAACAAAGGAGGAGGCCACGAGGTACGGGCGCGCCTACCCCCCCCCCCAGGCGCGCCCACCACCCTCGTGGGCCCCTTGTTGCTCCACTAACGTACTCCTTCCTCCTATTTATACCTACGTACCCCCAAACGATCAGATACGGAGCCAAAACCCTAATTCCACCGCCGCAACTTTCTGTATCCACGAGATCCCATCTTGAGGCCTGTTCCGGAGCTCCGCCGGAGGGGGTATCCATCACGGAGGGCTTCTACATCAACACCATAGCCCCTCCGATGAAGTGTGAGTAGTTCACCTCAGACCTACGAGTCCATAGTTATTAGCTAGATGGCTTCTTCTCTCTTTTTGGATCTCAATACAATGTTCTCCCCCTCTCTTGTGGAGATCTATTCGATGTAATCTTCTTTTTGTGGTGTGTTTGTTGAGACCGATGAATTGTGGGTTTATGATCAAGTCTATCTATGAACAATATTTGAATCTTATCTGAATTCTTTTATGTATGATTGGTTATCTTTGCAAGTCTCTTCGAATTATCAGTTTGGTTTGGCCTACTAGATTGATCTTTCTTGCAATGGGAGAAGTGCTTAGCTTTGGGTTCAATCTTGCGGTGTACTTTCCCAGTGATAGTAGGGGCAGCAAGGCACGTATTGTATTGTTGCCATCGAGGATAACAAGATGGGGTTTTCATCATATTGCATGAGTTTATCCCTCTACATCTTGTCATCTTGCTTAAGGCGTTACTCTATTTTCATGAACTTAATACTCTAGCTGCATGCTGGATAGCGGTCGATGAGTGGAGTAATAGTAGTAGATGCAGGCAGGAGTCGGTCTACTTGTCTTGGACATGATGCCTATATACATGATCATACCTAGATATTCTCATAACTATGCTCAATTTTGTTAATTGCTCAACAGTAATTCATTCGCCCACCGTAAAACACTTATGCTCCTGAGAGAAGCCACTAGTGAAACCTATGGACCCCGGGTCTATCTTCATCATATTAATCTTCCAATACTTAGTTATTTACTTTGCTTTTATTTTACTTTACATCTTTATTACAAAAATACCAAAAAAATATCTTATCATATCTATCAGATCTCACTCTCGTAAGTGACCGTGAAGGGATTGACAACCCCTTATCGCGTTGGTTGCGAGGAGTTATTTGCTTTGTGCAGGTATGAGGGAGTCGCACGTAGCCTCCTACTGGATTGATACCTTGGTTCTCAAAAACTGAGGGAAATACTTATGCTACTTTGCTGCATCATCCTTTCCTCTTCGGGGAAATCCAACACAGTGCTCAAGAGGTAGAAGACACCGTAACGGTGTACAACCCCGGATATGAAGTCTATCACTAGTCCGGACTCGGTCGTTGTAACTGGTTTGGCTTCTATCCATTTGCTGAATTTATCCACCATGACCAACAGGTACTTTTTCTTATGGCTTCCTCCTTTAAGGGGTCCGACCATATCAAGCCCCCAGACCGCAAAGGGCCAAGTAATGGGGATTGTTTGTAGAGCGGTAGGTGGCATATGGCTTTGATTTGCAAAAAGCTAAAAACCGACGCAATGTTGGACGAGGTCCTGTGCGTCTGCTCGGGCTATCGGCTAGTAGAAACATGTACGGAAGGCCTTGCTTACAAGGGCGCGAGCTGCGGCGTGATGGCCGCCGAGTCCAGCATGAATTTCTGCCAAAAGTTGCCGGCCTTCCTCATCGGAGATGCACCTTTGAAGTACTCCGGTAGCGCTTTTCTTATAAAGCTCTCCCTCGTGGACCTTGTAGGCTTTAGACCGCCGCACAATGCAACGTGCCTCGTTTGGGTCCTCAGGAAGTTCTTGCCTATTTAGGTAAGCCAAGAAGGGTTTTGTCCACAGGGAGATGACAGCCATAATCACGTGGGCCGAAGGTGTTATTTTGGTGGCGGAGCCTCCGATTACGTCAGAGTGTTCGGGATCTGGTGTTGTGGCCGGATCCGGACTGTTGTTGCCGGTCTCCCCTTCCCACACCATGGATGGCTTAAACAGCCTTTCCAAGAAGATATTAGGTGGGACAGGGTCGCACTTAGCGCCGATGCGTGCGAGATATCTGCCGCTTGATTGTTTTCTCGGACCACAGGGTGGAATTCGAGCCCCTCGAACCGAGCTGAAATTTTGAGGACGGCATTGCGGTAAGCCGCCATTTTTGGGTCCTTGGCGTCAAAGTCTCCATTTATTTGAGATGTTGCGAGGTTCGAATCCCCACGCACCTCTAGGCGTTGAATGCCCATGGAGACTACCATCCAAAGACCATGCAACAGGGCCTCATATTCTGCTGCATTGTTGGAGTCTGTGTATAATATTTGGAGTGCGTATTGGACTGTATCTCCGGTGGGGGATGTCAGGACGGCGCCTGCCCCCAAACCAGCCAGCATCTTAGAGCCGTCGAAGTGCATGATCCAATTGGAGTACGCGCCGTACTCTTTAGGGAGTTCGGCTTCTGTCCATTCGGCGACGAAATCAGCCAGAACTTGCGACTTAATGGCTCGCCGTGGTTTGTATATTATGTCAAACGGGAGGAGCTCAATAGCCCATTTGGCAATCTGGCCCGTGGCATCGCGGTTATTTATTATGTCGTTGAGTGGTACTTCAGAGGCCACCATAATTGAGCACTCTTGAAAGTAGTGTCATAGCTTTCGAGATGCCATGAAGACCGCGTATGCTATCTTTTGATAATGTGGGTACCATGATTTGCATGGAGTGAGGACAGTGGATACATAGTATACCGGCTTTTGAAGCGGGAAATTATGTCCGTCTGTATCTCGTTCAACGACGAGCACTACGCTTACAACCTGGCGTGTTGCCGCTATATATAACAGCATTGGTTCGCCAATATTTGGCGCGGCTAAGATCGGGTTGCTTGCCAAGAGGGCTTTTATTTCTTCCAATCCAGTCATGGCTGCATCCATCCACAGGAAGTGTTCGGTGCGTCGAAGAAGGCGATAAAGAGGTAATGCCTTTTCTCCCAATTGGGAGATAAAGCGGCTTAAGGCAGCCATGCATCCGGTTAATTTCTGGACTTGCTTGAGGTCTGTTGGGATAGCCAACTGTGACAGAGCTCGGATTTTATCTGGATTTGCTTCAATTCCTCTACTGGAAACGATGAAGCCCCGGAGTTTTTCGGCAGGCACGCCGAAAACGCATTTTTCCGGATTGAGCTTAATGTCATATGTTCGGAGATTATCGAACGTAAGCCTCAAGTCGTCTATTAAAGATTCGACATGTCTGGTTTTAATGACCACATCGTCTATGTATGCCTCCACTGTTTTGTCGATTTGTGTTTCCAGGCATGTCTGAATCATGTGTTGATAGGTTGCACCGGCGTTTTTTTAACCTGAAAGGCATGGTGTTAAAACAGAAGGGGCCGTATGGAGTCATGAATGTCGTTGCGGCTTGATCGGACTTTGCCATCTTAATTTGATGGTATCCGGAGTATGCGTCGAGGAAACACAATGAGTCGTGTCCTGCGGTAGCGTCGATAATTTGATCGATGTGGGGGAGGGGGAAGGGATCCTTGGGGCAAGCCTTGTTAAGGTCCTTGAAATCGGCACATAGGCGCCATGATTTTTCCTTCTTTGGTACCATCACCAGGTTTCCTAGCCAGTCCGGATGTTTTATTTCTCTAATGAATCCGGCCTCGAGTAACTTGGCTAACTCTTCTCCCATGGCTTGTCACTTAGGCTCAGAGAAACGCTGAAGAGTCTGCTTGACCGGCTTGAATCCCTTTAGAATGTTTAGGCTATGCTCGGCCAGCCTGCGTGGGATTCCTGGCATGTCTGAAGGATGCCAGGCGAAGATGTCCCAATTCTCGCGCAAGAACTCCTGTAGTGCGGCGTCTGTTGTGGGGTTCAGCTGTGCCCCAATGGATGTTGTTTTTGTAGGGTCCGTTGGGTGGACCTACAATTTGACTGTTTCGTCCGCTGGTTTAAAAGAGGTGGACTTGGGTCTTTTGTCGAGTATCACGTCGTCCCTGTCCACTATGGAGCGCATCGCATTTAATTCTTCGGCCGCGAGGGCTTTGGATAACGCCTCGAGGGCCAGTGCGGCGGTTTTATTTTCGGCGCGGAGTGCTATGTCCGGATCACTAGCTAGAGTGATGATTTCATTGGGCCCGGGCATCTTGAGCTTCATGTACCCGTAATGGGGTATAGCTTGGAAGATCGTGAATGCCTACCGCCCTAAAAGGGTGTGGTATCCGCTGCTAAACGGGACCACTTGGAATGTGATTTCTTCAGACCTATAATTCTCCGACGTGCCAAATACAACATCTAGTGTGATTTTTCCCGCACATCGTGCCTCCCGACTAGGGATGATTCCTCTAAAGGTCGTGCTGCTTTGCTCAATGCGGCTCTTGTCTATTTCCATTTTGCTGAGAGTCTCCTCGTAGATGAGGTTTAATCCGTTGCCACCGTCCATGAGCACTTTAGTAAGCCGGAAGCCGTCCACAATTGGACTAAGGACCAAAGCGTCTAGTGCTCGGGCTGTTCGGAATTGAGGTTCGTCACTGGCATTGAAGGTTATAGCCGTATAGTTCCATGGATTTATTGTTGCAACATGGCAGACTTTGGCGAGGCTGTGGAGTGCTCGCTTGCACCTATTATTTGAGGCGAAAGTCTCGAAGACTGTCAGTACTGTATTGTTATTTTCCATGAGATGGTGCTCTGTGATATTGTTGATGAGGAGATCCTCGCCGCTCTTGGCCACCTGCCAGAGTATCCAACATGCTTGAAGGCTATGTGTTGGCATGGTATCCGGTGTACTGTGAATTTTGCATGGCCCATTAAGCCATCCCTCCAATATGGTTCCACGCCCTGTAGTGGGCTTTGGTTTCTTTGTAATTCGATTGGGTGACTTATGAGAGTACACCCTTTTAGTTCGGATGAAGGGTTTAGTGAGAGTCGGAGGATCCCAGAATTTTGTTTGGGTTTTCCAGGTGCTTTCCATCGCACAGTACTTCTGTACTATGGCCGCCAAGTCAGCGAAGTGTGCTATGTCATAGTGACTTATGGCGTCGAGGATTCCCTTGTCCGTGCAATTTTTGCAAAAGAATGAAATTGTGGCTTCCTCACGACAGTCCTTGACCTTGCTCATTACAAGGAGGAATCTGGCCCAATAGTGATGTACTGTCTCTTGGGGCTCTTGTCTGATGTGGGAAAGATCACTTATGTGAGGGTGGGTGGGTAGATTTAGGTCCAAACCCTGACCTGATCTGAGACCCAGGGGCAGAGGGGTTTCCGAGCTTGGCAGTTCAGGCTCCAGGACGTTGCCCAATGGTTTTGGCCCACTGTCCGATTCTAGGTTCGAATCTTGGGCCATGTCCTCCCGTAGACGGGTATCCGACTCGGAGAGCTCGGGAATCCAGACTTAGTTTGTCCTCAAAATAGAGGAAGAATCACTGCATTGCTCCTCCACCACTGCTATTTGATGGGTGACCGGCGTTAATCTCCCTTTGGTCGGGTTTAAGCCCGATCCGATCATAGTCCGTAGCGACTCCCAAGGCGGTGATGCGATCCAAGAGCTCGTGCAAAGAAGAGAGCTCCATTGGGTCCATCTACTCAGTGAATCATGAGCCGACGTCGAGGTTGTTTTTGATGACCCGAGAAGTCACCGTTGGCGCGACGGACGAGCTGGCGGTCATGACGAAGCCACCTAGTCGAAGAGTTTAGCCTACAGCCAGGGCTCCCCTAGAGGTAATGTTGTTCTTGACAACAAATCGAGCCATCAAGCCTTATCGTGACGGCACAGCAGAACTCTCAATGAAAGAACCAATGTCGGTGTCAAAACCGGCAGATCTCGGGTAGGGGGTCTCGAACTGTGCGTCTAAGGCTGATGGTAACAGCAGCCGAGGGACACAATGTTTACCCAAATTCGGGCCCTCTCGATGGAGGTACTACCCTACTTCCTGCTTGATTAATCTTGATGATATGAGTATTACAAGAGTTGATCTACCACGAGATCGTAAAGGCTAAACCCTAGAAGCTAGCCTATGATTATGATTGTTGTTGTCCTATGGACTAAACCCTTCGGTTTATATAGACACCGGAGGGGGCTAGGGTTACACAGAGTCGGTTACAAGGGAGGAGATCTACATATCTGAATTGCCAAGCTTGCCTTCCACGCAAAGGAGAGTCCCACCCGGACACGGGACGAAGTCTTCAATGTTGAATCTTCATAGTCCAACAGTCCGGCCAAAGTATATAGTCCGGCTGTCCGAGGACCCCCTAATCCAAGACTCCCTCAGCGAGCGAGGCCATCGACCGCCCTCCCCGCCCAATCGAAGGCACGTGAGTATCGACCCCCGCATGCCTTCCCATACTCCATGCATCTGTCACCTACCCCGCGCCGTGCATGCGGCTTACGTGGCGTAAGGATCAGGCGTAATGGGAAACATGGAATGACGGTTCCAAGGTCGAGAGAGTAAATGAGCGGCGGCTCCGCCGTTTCGAGAGGACACGCAAGCCGCCTCATTCCGCACACGACCCCCACGTCACGCATCCGACGTGGGTCGTGGGGAAGTGCGACGGGCGAGGAAGATACAGCAGTAAAACTCGAGCACGCATGTCCGCGCACCGTTTTGGTGCCAGCCCAACAATGCATCGCGCTTATGTATGGCACAGGCCCGGGGGCTCCTGTCGGTGCACAAAAGTAGGGGCTCTCTTTTGTACCCCTTTACTTGTGCGCGGACAGTAAGAGTCGCGCCTACGGCCATACCTAGTAGGGCAGAGGAAGCAGAAGCACAGGAATACTAGAGCAGTGCTCCAGCCAGGAGCACAAGACAACCAAAACAACGCCAACGCCAGAGACATGAAGAGCAAGAGGGTGAGGTGGACTCCCCCGGCAAGACCCTTGCCAGGGCGGCCTCCGCGGCCCCGGCAAGAGCCTTGCCGAGGCAACTTGCCCAATGCCAATAGAGCGCGCCACCCTTGAGCCCAAGGGTTCCAACACCATCAACCACATCGGAACCAAAGCTCGGGAGGCACCTCCCTGGTGGCATGCAGATCTTCGAGAAGATCATAGGCGCACAAGACTAGATGAGGACCAGAAGACGACGATCCTCGACAAAATCCTTGCCAAGGAAATCCATGAGACCCCCGGCAAGATCCTTGCCGGGGACGACCGTGATGCCACGGCAAGACCCTTGTCGGGGCCCTGGCAAGGGCCTTGCCGAGGACACCTGCGGGGCCACAGCTAGGCCCACGTCTGCCAAGACCCCACCGCCATTCCCATACAGCTGGCAGCCCAACCAGCTGGGCAGGCACCTGCGTGGTGACGTGTGGCCTCCAGGCCAACTCAGCAAGCACCTACGTGGTGGCATGCAGATCTTCATGAAGACTCTACCACCAGGCCATCTTAGCAGCCTGCCAGCTTGCATGGCGCTGCATGCCTCATTGGCCTGGACGCGCGTCGGAGCGAGATGGAACGGCGACGGATGGGACGGGCCTCGTTACCGTCCCCAATAAAGCAATGGGACACCTAAGGAGCACATTTAATGTGCCTAGTCCCAAGATGACAGGCGATAAGCTTGTACACTGTTTACCTTTCCACCTCCTGTGTGCCACTGTGGCGACCCTTTTTTGACTATAAAAGGAGGCCCTAGGCGTACTAGAGAAGGATTCGGATCTTTTGTACTATGCACGCACCGCAGCTAGTTCGAAGGCTCAAGAACACTCAAATATACACCAAAGCAGGACTATGGTATTACGCATCCATGCGGCCCGAACCTGGGTAAATGATCCTTGTGCTGCCTACTAGACCCGCTCTTTACACACTCTGCGCCCGCCAACCGTAGAAGGGGTCCAAGTGATCCCATAGGTGTCGTTCCCACCGACAGATGGACTGATTGAGATGAGAGAAGCTGGTATGAACTCGACCTATCTTGTTTTTGTAAATATGATTAGTTCATTGTTCCCGATTCAGCCTATTATGAATGAAATATGTTTGCAATGACAATTAGAGATTATAGTTGCTCATGACATGCTTAATTAGCTAGGAGTTTATAATGGTTTACCTTGCGTGCCAACATGCTATTAAAATGGTTGTGATGTGGTATGATAGGGTGGTATCCTCCTTTGAACAATTTGAGTGGCTTGACTTGGCACATGTTCATGCATGGAGTTGAAACAAAATCAACATAGCCTCCATGATATTTATGTTCATGCTGAATTAAATCCTACTCATGCTTGCACTCAGTGTTGATTAATTTTAATGCATGTTCATGACTGTTGTCGCTCTCTAACTGGTCGCTTCTCAGTCTCTTTCTAGCCTTCACTTGTACTAAGCGGGAATACTACTTGTGCATCCACTTCCATAAAACCCAAAGGTTATTCCATATGAGTCCACCATACCTTCCTATATGCGGTATCTACCTGCCGTTCCAAGTAAATTTGTATGTGCCAAACTCTAAACCTTCAAATGAAATTCTGTTTTGTATGCTCGAATAGCTCATGTATCAACTAGGGTTGTCTATATCTTCCATGCTAGGTAGGTTATTCTCAAGAGGAGTGGACTCCGCTCCTCATTCACGAGAAAATGGCTGGTAACCGGGGTGCCTAGTCCCATGCTTAAATTAAAATAATTGCAAACAAAACTCCCCAGGGATTGTTGTTAGTTGGAGGCACCCATTATTTCGGACAAGCCATGGATTGATGTTTGTTGGTGGTGGGGGAGTATAAACTTTACCATTCTGTTTGAGAACCGCCTATAATGTGTGTAGCATGGAAGATATCGAGATCTCTTAGTTGTTATGTTGACAATGAAAGTATAACACTCAAAATATTAGTTATCTCTATTTCAAAATCGAGCTCTGGCACCTCTACAAATCCCTGCTTCCCTCTGCAAAGGGCCTATCCATTTACTTTTATGTTGAGTCATCATCCTCTTATTAAAAAGCACCAGTTGGAGAGCACCGCTGTCATATGCATGCATTACTATTAGTTTAGATTGAGTATGACAGTGACTGGATCTCTTTTACCATGAATTACAATGTTTAGTCAGTCCTTGAACTTCAAAGGTGCTCTGCATTTATGTCTTGTGGTCTCAGAAAGGGCTAGCGAGATACAATCTTGTTATATCTTCTTGTGATTGTTTTGAGAAAGTGTTGTCATCCGAGATTTATTATTATTGCTCGCTAGTTGATTATATATAAATATGAGTAAACATGAGACCTAAATGTTATTGTGAATATGGTTAGTTCATAATCTTTGCTGAAAACTCGAATGCTGGATTTACATGTTTACAACAACAAGATCAAACAGAGTTTGTAAAAGTTTTTTCGTTATCACTTTCAGTTTGTCAACTGAATTGCTTGAGGACAAGCAAAGGTTTAAGCTCGGGGGAGTTGATACGTCTCCATCGTATATCTACTTTTCCAAACACTTTTGACCTTGCTTTGGACTCTAACTTGCATGATTTGAATGGAACTAACCCGGACTGACGCTGTTTTCAGCAGAATTGCCATGGTGTTATTTTTGTGCAGAAATAAAAGTTCTCAGAATGACCTGAAACTTCACGGAGAATTTTTTTGGAATTTATAAAAAATATTGGTGAAAGAATCAACACCAGGGGGCCGACACCCTGTCCACGAGGGTGGGGGCGCACCCCCTGTCTCGTGGGCCCCCTAAGGCTCCACCGACCTCAACTCCAACTCTATATATTCATGTTCGGGGAGAAAAAATCAGAGAGAAGGATTCATCGCATTTTACGATACGGAGCCGCCGCCAAGCCCTAATCTCTCTCGGGAGGGCTGATCTGGAGTCCGTTCAGGGCTCCAGAGAGGGGAATCCGTCGCCATCGGCATCATCAACCTTCCTCCATCACCAATTTCATGATGCTCACCGCCGTGGATGAGTAATTACATCATAGGCTTGCTGGACGGTGATGGGTTGGATGAGATTTATCATGTAATCGAGTTAGTTTTGTTAGGGTTTGATCCCTAGTATCCATTATGTTCTGAGATTGATATTGTTATGACTTTGCTATGCTTAATGCTTCTCACTAGGGCCCGAGTGCCATGATTTCAGATCTGGACCTATTATGTTTCCATGAATATATGTGAGTTATTGATCCTATTTTGCAAGTCAATAGTCACCTACTATGAGTTATGATCCGGTAACCCCGAAGTGACAATAACCGGGATTCGGGACCACTCCCAGTGATGACTATAGTTTGAGGAGTTCATGTATTCACTAAGTGTTAATGCTTTGTTCCGGTACTCTATTAAAAGGAGGCCTTAATATCCCTTAGTTTCCAATAGGACCCCGTTGCCACGGGAGGGTAGGACAAAAGATTTCATGCAAGTTCTTTTCCATAAGCACGTATGACTATATTCGGAATACATGCATACATTACATTAATGAACTAGAGCTAGTTCTGTGTCACCCTATATTATAATTGTTGCATGAGGAATCGCATCTGACATAATTATCCATCACTGATCCATTGCCTATGAGCTATTCACATATTGATCTCTGCTTAGTTACTTTTCCATTGCCACTGTTACAATCACTACAAAACCAATACTGTTACTTTTGCCACCATTACCGTTACTTCCATATTACTTTGCTACTAAATACTTTGCTGCAGATATTAAGTCTTTCAGGTGTGGTTGAATTGACAACTGAACTGTTAATACTTGAGAATATTCTTTGGCTCCCCTTGTGTCGAATCAATAAATTTGGGTTGAATACTCTACCCTCGAAAATTGTTGTGATCCCCTATACTTGTGGGTTATTAAGGTGCACTACAGGTATCTCTGAAAGTGTCTGTTGGGTTGGCACGAATCGAGACTTGGATTTGTCGCTCCGTATGACGGAGAGGTATCTCTGGGCCCACTCGGCAATGCATCATCATAATGAGCTCAATGTGACTAAGGAGTTAGCCAGGGATCATGCATTATGGAACGAGTAAAGAGACTTGCCGGTAACGAGATTGAACAAGGTATGGGGATACCGACGATAGAATCTTGGGAAAGTAACATACCGATGGACAAAGGGAATTGTATAAGCGATTGATTGAATCCCCGACATCGTGGTTCATCCGATGAGATCATCGTGGAACATGTGGGAGCCAATATGGGTATCCAGATCCCGCTATTGGTTATTGGCCGGAGGGTGTGTCTCGGTCATGTCTGCATGGTTCCCGAACTCACAGGGTCCACACACTTAAGGTTCGGTGACACTAGAGTTGTAATGAAAATAGTATGTGGTTACCAAAGGTTGTTCGGAGTCCCGGATGAGATCCCGGATGTGATGAGGAACTCTGGACTGGTCCGAGGTGAAGATTGATATATTGGACGAAGGGTATTGGCGTCCGGAATTGTTCTGGGAGTACCGAGTGACGACCAGCGTGATCGAAAGGAGTTTCGGAGGCCCTGGCAAGCGTTTGGGGCCTTATGGGCCAAGGGGAGGGGGCACACCAGCCCACTAAGGGGTTATGCACCCCTCCCACCCCATCTCACATAACCTGGAGAGGTGGGGGCGCCTCCCCTAGGGCAGGAGCCCCTCCCGACTTGGGGGGCAAGTTTCCTAGGGGTCAGATCGCCCAAACCCATCTAGGGTTTCCCCTGTGGCCTCCGCCCCTCCACTAGGGAAACCCTAGGGCGCCTCCTCCTTCCTCCTTCCCCCCATATATAGTGAGGGAGAGAGAGGGCAGCTGCACCCCTTCCCCAGGCGCAGCCCCTCCCTCCTCCAACACCTCCTCCTCCGTAGTGCTTAGTGAAGCTCTGTTCGAGAACCACGAGCTCCACCGCCACCACGACGTCGTGCTGCCGGAGTTCTCCCTCAACTTCTCCTCTCCCCTTGCTGGATCAAGAAGGAGGTGGCATCCCCGGGCTATACGTCTGTTGAACGCGGAGGCCCCGTCCGTTCGGCACTTGGATCGGATCTTCCGCGATTTGAATCGCCGTGAGTACGACTCCATCAACCGCGTTCTTGTAACGCTTCCGCTTAGCGATCTTCAAGGGTATGAAGATGCACTCCCTCTCTCTCTCGTTGCTAGCATCTTCTAGATTGATCTTGGTGACACGTAGGAAAATTTTGAATTATTACTACGTTACCCAATAGATAATAGTTGCCGGTATGTCACAAATGTGTATGGACCTAACTCTGTGGATGGCAAACTAGAATTTGTGTCTTGGCTGCAGAATCTTAATATCAATCAGAACAAGCTTTGGATGATATTGGGGGATTTCAACTTTATCAGAGGCCCTGATAACAGAAACAAGCCAGGTGGTGACCCAAACAGCATGATGCTCTTCAATAATATCATCATAAATCTTGATTTGGTGGAAATACCATTGAAAGGAAGATCATATACTTGGAGTAATAAACAGGACAACCCATTGTTGGAAAAGTTGGATTGGTTGTTCACTAGTTCCCACTGGACTACCGCTCATCCTTCTACCATGGCAATCCCTTTGGCCAAGATCTCATCTAACCATGACCCATCAAAGTCATGATAGAAGTAACATTCCTAAATCCAACATCTTCAGATTTGAGGAATTTTGGACAGAGTTAATGGTTTCATTGAAGTAGTAGAAAACCATTGGTACAATTCAATACACTTCTCTAATTCTGCCAAACATCTCAATGCCAAGTTTAAGGCACTTAGAAGAGGCTTCAAAAAGTGGAGTAAGAAATTCTCACAGCTCAGTAAAACTATTGAGAACCGTTGTTTCCATGTCAACCTTATTAATGGTGTGGAAGCTCAAAGGTTACTTACCAGGGGGATTCATGAATATCCTCATCATCCATACTAATAAGCTTTTGGAGGCTAAAAGAATATACTGGAGAATAAGAGCAAATATTAGATGGGCAAAACTTGGTGATGAGAATACTAAGTTTTTTCATGCTATTGCATCACAGGTATTTAGACATAATTACATCACTTTCGTGATATCTTTAGATGGTCAATACGGTTATGATCATGATCAAAAGGCTGCCATAATCTGGGCTTCATTTAAGGAGAGAATTAGCACACAGAATGACAGTTATAGGGACTTTGACATTTCCCATTTGAGCATGAATAGTATACCATTAGATCTGGATAGGCCTTTTTCCACTGAGGAAATTGATGAAATTATTAAAAACATGCCCAATGATAAGTCCTCTAGACCTAATGGCTTTGATGGTTTATTTATGAAAAAGTGTTGGCACATCACCAAGCATTGTTTTTATAAATTCATTAATGATTTTCATTAAGAATCTGTATCTCTGCCGCATATCAATACTGCTTATATTGCCCTTATCCCTAAAAAGGACAACCCTGAATCACCCATTGATTTTAGGCATATTTCCCTAGTGAGTATGCCTATCAAAATTCTCACAAAATTACTTGCCAACATAGCTCAGCTAGTTATTCTATCAAGAGTTAGCAAAAATCTGTATGGGTTTATTAAAACTAGGAACATTCAGGACTGTCTTGCTTGGAGTTTTGAATACATCCACATGTGTCAGAAATCAAAAAAGGAAATCATCATTTTCAAGATTGACTTTGTGAAAGCTTTTGACAAGGTTAACTATACTGATATCCTTTTCATGATGAAGCACTCTGGATTTAGTGACAAACGGATCAGATGGGTTAACATGATTTTGTCTACTGCTTCCACCTCTATTATTCTTAATGGTGTGCCTGGGAAAAATATACATTGTAAATGTGGTGTTAGGCAAGGGGATCCATTTTCACCTCTTTTATATGTACTGGTTGGAGATTTAATGCAAATTTTGGTCAATGAATCTTGGAGAAGTGGTGTTCTTAGTTTACCTATTGACACCAATTACACTGAAAGTTATCCCATTATCCAGTATGATGATGAGACACTTGTCATATTACCTACAGATGAGGAACAAATTAACATTTTCACTGGCATACTGGATAGTTTCTCCAGGTTCACTGGGCTAATTGTTAACTACAAGAAATCATCTCTTGTTCCAATCAATATCTCTGATGACAGAGCCCAAGAATTAGCAGACATTCTTAAATGTAAGAAGGAGTCTGACGGTGTCCTGGACTAGGGGGTACTCACCACGTCATCTCCCGATCTGTTAGATTGGGCCGAGGACCCCCATGGCCGTATACTCATGAGCCAGTTCGGACAGTTGCCGCATACAGGGAAGATTCCACAAGACTTGGTGATCAAGACAAGGACTCCTCCCCACCGGCGTATTCGGCTAGGACTCTTGTTATCCTAGGCCTCTAGTACATTATATAAACCGAGGCCAGGCTAGTCGATAGATCAGACACACAACATACAATCATACCATAGGCTAGCTTCTAGGGTTTAGCCTCTCTGATCTCATGGTAGATCTACACCCATACTACCCATATCGTCGATATTAATCAAGCAGGACGTAGGGTTTTACCTCCATCAAGAGGGCCCGAACCTGGGTAAAACATCGTGTCCCCTGCCTCCTGTTACCATCCGCCTTAGACGCACAGTTCGGGACCCCCTACCCGAGATCCACCGGTTTTGACACCGACATTCGTGCTTTCATTGAGAGTTCCGTTGTGTGATCGGCAAAAGGATTGATGGCTTGCCTGCAGATCAACTGCGACTTCGGCATCTTCGTCACCAGCTCGACTGGTCACCTTGGTTCGACCAAGAACTGCGCCCCGTGTTCGGATCACCATGTTTGGACGAGGGCCTTCATCAAACATCAACTCCGATCTCTATCAAGATCATGGAGGAATCATCCATGTAGTTCGGGGGCTCAACGTCAACATTGCCCTCAAGCGACCGTGCTATTTTTCTAGATAGCGAACTCGTATCTGCCGCCACCACCCCCTCGAGTATCGCTTTAACGATTGCTTCGGTGAGATTGTGCGGAATTGATTCTACGTCAACCATGCCAAATTTCATCGAGTTCTGATGGAGGAATCTCTGGAAATCTATGATATACCAGAGTCGTTTCGAATCTGGATGGGAATCTGGACGAGTTTGGAGCGTGGAGTCCAGCATCTAGCTCGGACATCTTTTGGAAGATCCAACCGTTGATCAGCTGCGGAATTCCTATATCTACCACCCCTCAAAATTTCAGCTCGATCCGACCGTTCAAACTCCGGGAACCTTCCGATTAGTGCATCACTTTTCAGATCTATTTTCTGCGCGAATACGGATCCAACCCGAACTCATGTTTCTTTATGAACATGATATTTGACAACCTTATTAAAAGGAATTTTCTTCTAAAGTATTGTGCGTTGTTTTTAACACACGCCCATAAAAATTTAATCCTCCTCTGAGGTAATCTTCGCCATCACGCTGGTGTCAAACAAGTCCGGCAATATAGCTCCACGGCTGCCGAGCTGCGTTAGACACATCGCTGCTTTATTGAGCCGAGCTCAACTCCTTCAATCATCATCTCGGCAAGCTAAACAAGAGTTCGGCATCACGAAGGATAAATCATCATCAACGTCGCTGCCCCAAGGACTACACGGAGCGGGCACACTGGCATCGCCACGCAGTAGCCGCATCAAGCAGCGTCGATCGTGTCACAAGTCTTGACCTGCGTCGGCATCACCATGCTGCCTCTTCTTCAACTCATCATCAAACACGCCGACCTGTTTCAACACATCGGCTGACTGGTAGACTCCGGCATCTCTTCGGCGAACCGCTCCAACACCTCGACTAGACCGGGGGCTTCATCATCTCTTCATCAACATACTCCGATGACTTCGGCGTCACCGGTCGACCAGCTTCGTCACGTTAGCTGGACTGAGGCTTCGCCTCGGCAAGCCAACCTTTGCCAACATCGCCATGTCGTCGCTTTATCGCCCATCTGGCAATGGGTGTGCGGATCAAGTCCCAATTTTGAGAATCACCTTTCTTCGGATCACTACAACAAATAAACCAGGTGCTATTAATCCTAGTATTTTTTGCTTGTTTGGGTTCATTCTTCCCAAGGAATTATTACTCTGGTTTGTCCATCATATATACACAGGTCTATCAAATGGTGGCCGCATTAACGACAGTCGCATGGTGGTTCGGTCAGTTTCCGTACATAGTCCGGCGAACGCCGCATCCGGAACTCGGACCGACCTGTGAATTCGGGCTTTACCACGCCTTTACCGCATCACGTCGACGCCCTGCATCGACATTGACTTCGTCGCCAGGCCATATTTCTTTTATTACTCACTTTGCATAAATTATTTATTATGCAACGATTTTTTTAATTATTATTATTACTATTATCTCCGGTTTGCACTATTTTTTGTGCACAGGAAAATGATCCGGGGACTTCGGCGTCACTCTGCCGATCTGCATTGACCGTGCTAGGTCACCACTTCGGCGTGTCGAGCTCTCCGCTTCGCCACCTCGGGACCGGCTTGGGGGATGGAACCTTGTCCCGCATCAAGCTCAGACCGCGTCATCAATACCGAACACATTAACCAGCTAAGTCGCTTTCATGCTCAAAGCTTTAATTTTTAACTTGTGTTCGGTTCGACCAAACATTATACCTTTTTTGGCGAAAAAAAAGTTGCTTGTAAAAATTTTTCCTTGTCATAACCTTGTCTGTGACACATAAATTTAAATACCCAATTCATTTGGGGGCTTCCTTCGTGAAGTTTTTCCTCTTGCATATGATTATACTTGTACGGCTTCGTTCCTTGTTCGTGTATTATGCCACAATATGCACCATATTGACTTAAGCGATTTGCAAGCTGGGTTGCCTCGCTCCTGTGTTTACTCCTACATTCCCGATTGTTCGGCTAGGGAGTAAAGGGAGCACCTCTGCGATTGTCGCGATCGGGTCATCCGATCCGGACCTCAGACTGGGTGAAGCCGAAAGCTAGCGCTCTTATAGTTTTCAATGATGGTCGGCACACAACGGAACTCATGAGTACAAAAAAAATCTATTGCACAAGTCTCATAATAACAATGAGCACCGAAGAAAGGTATCAGTGGGGGTACTATTTTCTTCGAAGATGCTTCTTACACTTTGCAGTAATATAGCATAAGTTCCCTAAGCGCGCTTTGTCTGTTACACCCTTATGGCCTGGTTGCCTGGTTATTGAAAACACCGTCGATATTCTCGACAGATGGAGTACATAACACTTTTCGGTCCTTGACCGAAGAGGGAGAAGCCGACGGTCGGTTAAGACGCGTTTAAAGTTCGGTTGAACATAGATATGATATAAGTACTTTGGTACATGCAATCATTCTTTTACCCAAGTCACTTGGGGGCTCTTAAGTTTATTTGAGCCGTTTTATAATAAGTGTTCTTCTTCTTAGTCGTTGCAAAGTTTTTATTACTATTATTATTTATCACTCCTTTTTTCGACACAAGCGTGTGGTCACTAGCCGGGGAGCCTAATTTCTCTCTCAAAGCCACTAGAGTTTAGTTTGCTAAACTGGCCTAATGAGAAGTACTCCACCTTCGGGATAGGAGGTTGAAGCCGTAGGCTGACCCGCTTGAAGTCTTGAGATAGGATGTGTCATTTTAAAGCACGACAGAAGAACTTTTTTTCTAAAGTCCAATTTTCGGATTGGCACCGAACACTTGATCTTGTTCGGACGTCAAGTTTTTACTGGCGTTTTTTGGTTTTCCAAGCTTATGGCACTTTTAAACTATTTGTGTGTTTTCAGCACAAGTCTTGCAGTGCAACGTCGGACACATTTAGAGATTCGGCAAAAACATTCTCGGATATTGCTATATATGCATCGGTTTCGAATTGTGTCTTCGGTCAATAGTTGGGTTGCCCGGCTCCTGCGGTTGCCTCCTACGTTCCGCTTTGTTCAGCTAGGTGTGCAAAGGGAGAACCACTGTGATTGTGCTTCCAGCTCACATGGTTAACCACCTCAGTGGAGAAAGCCGAAAACTGACTGTCACAATAAGCGTAAACTGGTCAGCGATCCGATGACTATGTTAAATGACGGGCCATTCATAACAATGGCCGAACTGTTTACGGCTTGACCTCGACTGTCGCCGAACACTATCGGGGGCTATTAACTGGCCTCCCAAACTAAATCCTCGATATTTTGCTCTCACATTAGAGTTGAGGTTTCATGATCATGCTTAGCATGACAACCCAAAGAAAGGAACCGATAGCGGGACTATTTTCTTTGGAAGACATTTTTTATGTTAAACAGTAATATAGCATATCTCTCTGCGCACCTTTGTTTATAAAACCGTATGGCCAGATTGCCTTATTTGTTGTAAATCTTTTCCCTCATAAAGGCTTTATAAAGTAGGACAAACACTCCTCGACTACTGGCCGAGGAGGTGGAAGCCGATGGTCGGTCACCAAAGTTTTGTACAATGCGGATCCGAGCATTAATGACATAAAGTACTTGGATACATAGAGTCATTACACATAATTTGTGACTTTATTATGGATATCAATCCTTAATTCGGCCACCCGTGCCCGCATTAAGGCTCGGGGACTACTGGGCTTCGGGATTATTATTTACAAATATTAAAGGGGCACATTGATCCCCTGATCTGGTGTTGCCACCCGATCAGTGTCTCGGGGGCTACTGCATTGCCTGTCCAATGCAGAAAATTTTAAGTGTAATATAGTTTCCGAGGAGATTTTGATCCTCAGGTTGGTCGGCCACACCCAACTTGAGTCTCGAGGACTGAGCACATCGCTTTTTGTGTCCCGAAGTATTCTGCCGAGCTAGGACTTGATCCTCAGACCAATTTTGCAAATCAACCTGAGTCTCAGCGGCTACTGGGACCAGCGGTCTTATGTCATCCTTCAGGTGCATCTCGGGTTTTAGACCGATACAGACCTTGAGGGCTACTAGCTATATATCTCGGCAGAGAATAAATTGCACCAATAAAAAATATTGACAAAAAATCGGCCCACAGTCGGGGTGGTGCACCACCTCGGAAGCAGTCCGGCATAAAGCTCGGGCGCTAGTGGCTGGCTCCATAGAGGGCATTTCTGGTATTAAGCTTGGCTAAACTCCTTCAACTTTTTTGAACCAAGGTGATTTATGACACCTCGGATATAGTCCGACGTTGGAGCTCGGATACAGTACGGCGTTGGAGCTTGGACATAGTCCAGCGTTGGAGCTTGGACGCAGTCCGTCGTTGGAGCTCGGAAGTATTCCAGTGTTGGAGCTTGGACGTAGTCCGGCGTTGGAGCTTGGAAGCAGTCCGACATTGGTGCTCGGATGCAAAGGATACATCGAATGTAGTCTAGCGTTGGAGCTCGGACGCAAGAGGACACTACCTCCCGGGAACAACTTCAAACCCGAGGTGTGGCATAAAAATAACAAGGCATTGATAAAGGCCGGAAACATAAAGGGGCTCCTCGGATACCCAACGTGTAAACTCGTCGAATGCATTTCGGCGATCCTCAAGATCGAAGATGAGAAGATTTGTTTAACCAGTTTTCAAGACCGACAACCGAAGATGAAGAATAGTTCGGAAGAATCGAGGAGCGTCCCTAACTTGAAGACCGGTTCAGGGGGCTACTGACGGTGTCCTGGACTAGGGGGTACTCACCACGTTGTCTCCCGATCTGTTAGATTGGGCCGAGGACCCCCATGGCCGTATACTCATGGGCCAGTTCAGACAGCTGCCGCATACATGGAAGATTCCACAAGACTTGGTGATCAATACAAGAACTCCTCCCCACCGGCATATTCGGCTAGGACTCTTGTTATCCTAGGCCTCTGGTGCATTACATAAACCGAGGCCAGGCTAGTCGATAGATCAGATACACAACATACAATCATACCATAGGCTAGCTTCTAGAGTTTAGCCTCTCTGATCTCGTGGTAGATCTACTCTTGTACTACGCATATCATCGATATTAATCAAGCAGGACGTAGGGTTTTACCTCCATCAAGAGGGCTCGAACCTGGGTAAAACATCGTGTCCCCTGCCTCCTGTTACCATCCGCCTTAGACGCACAGTTTGGGACCCCCTACCCGAGATTCGCCGGTTTTGACACCGACAGAGTCCATGCCTTTCACTTACTTAGGATTGCCTATGGGTACTACCAGACCTAAAGTCAATGATCTCATGCCTATGGTATCTAGATTGGACCACAAATTATCTGACATTGCCAACTTGATGTCATATTCTAGAAGGCTCACACATCTCAAAGCCATTGTATCTACATTGCACATATTTGACATGTGTTGTATCAGAGTACCATTTACCATTCTAGATCACTTTGAGAAATCTGGGAGAAGCTTCCTTTCATATGGGAAAGGGACCAACAAACATGGAAACTGCTTGGTTAAGTGGGAGAAAGTATGTCTACCTAAAAAAGAAGGAGGACTAGGAGTGCTAGATCTAAGAATGCAAATTAGAGTTCTCCTTACAAAGTACTTATACAAATTTTTCAATAAGAAGGATATTCCCTAGGTGAATTTGATTTGGAACAATTACTATCCTAATGGGGAATTACCAAAATTTCCCACACCTATGGGATCCTTCTGGTGGAGAGACTGTTGCTCTATTCTCCAAGATTATAAAAGCATGACAGTTTGTTCTGCAGGAATTGGTAACACTGTTAGCCTATGGTATGATAAATGGTGCTCTCAGTCGATGATGAACATGATGGCTCAACTATTTTCCTATGCAAAAAATGAACATATATATCACTCTAGAGGCTGCCACCAATCTGGATGACATCAACTATTATGAGATGTTTCATCTTCCAATGTCCAGCATTGTTGTCCAACAGAGTTCTCAACTTAGAGACCTGATTAATGTCAGGGGAATCAGACTGAGAAGGATTCATGGAAATTTTATTGGGATGGTACTAACTATTCCAATAAACGAATATATCTGGAATATATTGGGAACCCTGATGATGCACCCAAGCCATTCCATTTGATATGGAAATCTTGCACCCTAGCTAAGCAAAAAAAAAATCTTCTGGTTACTTCTATAAGACAGACTAAATACTAGAGATTTGCTTACCAGTAAAAGTTTTCATATTGAGTCTACCAGATGTGTGTTGTGTGATGATGAACCAAAGGAATATCTTACTCACTTGTTCTTTAGCTGTGATTTCAGCCAGAATTTTTGGATGGCTATTGGCTTTCAATGGAACACAGATTTTGAGCTATTGGAAATGCTCATGGAGGGTAAGAGGTATTATAATGTTGTATGTTTTAAGGAATGCCTCATAGCAGGGTGTTGGAGTATTTGGAAGCACGGGAACCGCATCTCTTTGATCATAAACCCAAGAGCTTGCAATACTGTATTAGTACTTTCAAGGAGACCTTTGAGATGATCATTAAAAAAGCCAAACCTAGTTTGAAAGAAGGGATGCAGAGTTGGCTAGATTATTTGTAGACTCTTTTCTTCACATGTAACTCTTGTATAGTGATGTAATTTGTGACCTCATATTAATGAAAATCAGAGTTATAGTGGGGGTCTACCCCACTATGTTTGCTAAAAAAAATCTTAATCTTAACAGTAGGTTGCAACTCATCATAAATTTTCTAGGGATAGAAACTTTCAATTCAAGCTTTTCTTCAAAAGATTGCATCATAGCATCAATGATATGTTTAGTGAAAGCTTTGTTTTGATTGTAAGCGTGAGGATAATTCAACATGGATTGCAATAAGGAAATACAATCTATTAAAGAACAATTATCATAATTAAATTCCATGAAATCCAAAAGAGTGGGTTCATTGCTACTTAAAGTTTTGACCTCTCCAATCCCACTTTTATCAATTTTTGCATCAAGATCTAAAAACTCCGAGTATTGGGGCGCCTTCTAAGTTCTAACTAAAGTTGACTCTTCTCCTGTCCCATCTTTATGAAGATTAACATTGGAAAACAAATATTCAATAGGAGTCACATCAATCACTTTAAGATCTTCATCATTATTTTCACGGAAACTAGAAGAACACGCTTTTATAAACCAATCTTTCTTAGCACGCATCTTAGCGGTTCTTTCTTTGCACTCATCAATGGAAATTCTCATGGCTTTGAGAGACTCATTGATACCATGCTTAGGTGGAATATATCTAAGTTTGAAAGAATCAACATCAAGAGAAATTCTATCCATGTTCCTAGCCAAATCATCGATCTTAAGCAAAAAAAAATTCAATCAAAGCATTGAAATTCTTTTGCAAACTTGTAAATTCTTTAACACTATTCTCAAAATCAGAGAGCACCTTATTATAATTTCCATAAGAATTGTTGTAGGAATTACCATAATTATTATAGGAATTACTAGGAAACCGCCTAGGAAAATTACCTCTATACGCGTTATTACCAAAATTGTTCCTACCAACAAAATTCACATCCAAAGGTTCATTATTGTTTTCAACCAAAGTAGACAAAGGCATATCATTAAGATCAATAGGAGCACTCTTATTAGCAAACAATTTCATAAGCTCATCCATCTTTCCACTCAAAACATTAATCTCTTCAATTGCATGCACTTTTTTACTAGTGGGAGATCTTTCGATATGCCACTGATAATAATTAACCATAATATTATCTAGGGGTTTAGTATCTTCTCCTAAAGTAATTTCCATAAAAGTGCCTCCTGCAACCGAATCTAAAAGATTTCTAGAAGCAAAATTCAATCCGGCATAAAAAATTACACTTGTTCAAACCATGAGTAGGGAAATTTCTAATCATCAACTTCATCATCTCCCAAGATTGTGCAACATCTTCATGATCAAGTTGCTTAAAATTCATAATATCATTCTAAGCGAGATGATCTTAGCGGGAGGAAAATACTTGGAAATAAAAGCATATTTACATTTGTTCGATGAATCAATACTATTTTAGGCAAAGATGAAAACCAAGTTTTAGCGCGATCCCAAAGCAAGAACGGAAATAGCTTCAATTTAACAATATTATTATCCACATCTTTTTTATTTTGCATATCACACAAATCAACAAAATTATTATGATGGGATGCGCAGCATTAGGAAGGCCGGAAAATTGATCTTTCATGACAAGATTCAGCAAAGCGGTATTAATTTCGCAAGATTCCGCATTAGCATCGGGAGAAATCTGAGTACTAATAAAATCATTGTTGTTGGTATTGGAAAAGTCACACGATTTGGTATTATCTTGAGCCATCATGACAAAGCAATCAATCCAACACACGAGCACACAAGAAGCAAACGAACGAGACAAACAGTAGAGGGGCGAAGAAAAGGCGAACCTTTTCGAAAATCATTTTATAAATGGGAGAGAGGAAAACGAGAGGCAAATGGCGAATAATGTAATGCGAGGGATGAGAGTATATGATGGGTACTTGGTATGTCTCGGCTTGATGTAGATCTCCCCGGGAACGGCGCCAGAAATCCTTCCTGCCACCTCTTGAGCTTGCATTGGTTTTCCCTTGAAGAGGAAAGGGTGATGCAGCAAAGTAGAGTAAGTATTTCCCTCAGTTTTGAGAACCAAGGTATCAATCCAGTAGGAGACAATGCGACAAGCCACCGAATACCTGCACAAACAAACACCAACTTGCACCCAACGCGATAAGGGGTTGTCAGTCCCTTCACAGTTATTTGCAAAGTGAGATCTGATATAGATGGATAAACGGTAAAATAATATTTTTAATATTTTTGGTTTATAGATCGGAAAGTAAAAGATTGCAAAGAAAGTAAATCGGAAACTAGAATTGTAGATCGGAAACTTATAAGATGGAAAATAGACTCGGGGGCCATAGGTTTCACTAGAGGCTTCTCTCCAAATTAAAATTATTACAGTGGGTGAACAAATTATTGCCGATCAATTGATAGAAAAGGGCAAACTTATGACGATATCTAAGGCAATGATCATGAACATAGGCATCACGTCCGTGTCAAGTAGACCGAAACGATTCTGCATCTACTACTATTACTCCACACATCGACGGCTATCCAGCATGCATCTAGAGTATTAAGTTCATAAAGAATGAATTAATGCCTTAAGCAAGATGACATGATGTGTAGAGGAACTAACTCAAGCAATATGATGAAAACCTATCTTTTTATCCTCGATGGCAACAATACAATACGTGTCGGTTCCCCTTCTGTCACTAGGATTGAGTACCGCAAGATTGAACCCAAAGCTAAGCACTTCTCCCGTTGCAAGAAAAACCAATCTAGTTGGCCAAACCAAATCAATAGTTCGAATAGACTTGCAAAGATATCAAATCTTGCATATAAGAATTCAGAGAAGATTCAAATAATATTCATAGATAAGCAGATCATAAATCCACAATTCATCAGATCTCGGCAAACACACTGCAAAAGAGTATTACATCAAATAGATCTCCAAGAACATCGAGGAGAACTTTGTATTGAGAATCAAAGAGAGAGAAGAAGCCATCTAGCTACTAGCTATGGACCCGTAGGTCTGTGGTAAACTACTCACGCTTCATCGGAGAGGCAATGGTGTTGATGTGAAGCCCTCCGTGATCGAATCCCCTCCGGCGGGACGCCGGAAAAGGCCCCAAGATGGGATCTCACGGGTATAGAAGGTTGCGGCGGTGGAAAAGTGGTTTCATGGCTCCCCTGGAAGTTTTTGGGGTATATGAGAATATATAGGAGGAAGATCTAGGTCAGGAGGTCACCGAGGGGCCCACAAGGTTGGGGGCGTGCCCTCCACCCTTGTGGCCGCCTCGTGGCTCTTCTGACTTGCACTCCAAGTCTCCTGGGTGTCTCCTGGTCCATGAAAATTCATCATGAAAGTTTATTCTGTTTGAACTCCATTTTGGTATTCCTTTTCTGCAAAACTCTAAAACTAGGAAAAAAAGAAACTGGCACTGGGCTCTAGGTTAATAGGTTAGTCCCAAAAATCATATAAAATAGCATATTAATGTATATAAAACATCCAAAACAGATAATATAATAGCATGGAACAACCAAAAATTATAGATACATTGGAGACGTATCAGTGTCCCGTACCTACCATATGCATATCTAGGCCGGGAGCCGAGGTTGGGTGCTGCAGGGGGTGATGTTGGGAGAGGTGGCGGGAGAGATGGCTGTCGTTGATGAGGTAGGGCCTCTTGTCACCGGCAGGGGTGCCAGACGTCGACATGGTCCGCTCCTGCTTCACCTCTTCTCTGACATTTGGCTCTTCGATCGATCTGGTCATTTTGGTCGATGCGGCCTTATAGGCGGTCAGAGCTTGTCGGTGGTGCATCGCTTGCTGCCATGGAGGGACTATGGTGAGTGTTGTTCCCCGCGTGACGTCCCGGGTGGTGGGAGGTGTGGTGCTCATGGGCTGAGCGGATCAGGTGAGGGCGCGGTTAGCAGCCATGGCTGCATGGGCGACATGGTGGCTGGTGTTTTGATGATCTGTGGCAGTGAAGATGGAGTTTCCTGCCGGGGTGAAAACCCTATCTGGCTTGGCCAGGCCTACGGAGGTGACACCCATGGGGGCCGTCATCTTCCTGAAGTTTATGTTGTGGCTACTCATTTTCCCTTTATCGCGCTCCAGATGAAAATCTAGATCTTTGGATTGGACGGTGGTGGCTGCGACAGGCGCGCCACACGACCCGCCACTGCTAATTTGGGGTGGCGGGCAGCAATAGTTCAGTTGAATCTGAACAGTCTGCCGCTAACCTACCTGTGACGGGCATGACCAGGTACCCGCCACAGCTAGTACCTGCATTAAAAAGAATATATATAGCCAGTTGGAGGCCTTTAGCTGTGGCGGGGACTATGTCCTGCCCGCCACTGCTGCCTCTTACAACAATGGCGGGTAAGCCTAATCGCTCCCCACAAAAAATGTTCATAACATAGCCACGCTCGGCGGTGCTTGTTTACGTCAGGTGACGTGTACCACTACTAGGAAAAGGGCTATATCTAATATGGACATTAATGACGCACCATATATGTGGTGCACCATGTATATAGCAGTGGCGCACCAGATACAGGTGCGCCATTAGTGTCCTCATTACTAATGACGCACCAGACACACGGTGCGCCATTATTAACAATTTTTTTATTTTTTTCAAAACTAGTACTGGCGCACCAAGGCACAGCGCGTCATTACTACACACTTTGTGCGCCACTACTAACAATTTTGTTTTTACTTTTTTTCAAAACTTGTAATGGCGCACCAGTGTATAGTGCATCATTACTAGTTCAAAGTAGTAATGGCGCACCACAACCACGGTGCGCCACTACTAACAATTTTTTTTATTTTTTTTTGCAAAAACTAGTAATGGCGCACCACGTAACAGGTGCGCCATTAGTAACCAGGGTTACTAATGGTGCATTGTTAGGTGGTGCGCCATTACTAACTTTGTTTGCACCCACCCCCCTGACCGCCTTTTCAATTTTAGAAAAAATAAAAGAAAATGATGAAAAATAAAAGAAAATAAGTTTCTCATGTGATATGTGGTCTAGTTGTTGGGAAAAATTACAAATATGAATTTCGACTTTATTTGCAAAATCTCTCTGGAATTTAGTAAAATGGCCTAACTTTTGCATACAAACTCGGATTAAAAAGTTTTTTATATGAAAAATTATCTACTCAAAAAGTTACATCCAAATTGAACTGGGGAACAAATGTTGAAGATTTTCAAAATCCCCAAAAACTTAACAGAACGAAAGATACGGGGCTTTTTAAGATCTAGAGGAGGGGAAATGAAAAAAAATTCAAACTTAGTAGTGGCGCACCATTTGCTAGGTGCGCCACTAGTAACAAAAAAATTGGTTTCAAAAAAATTTGGATTTTTTTTCAAATTATGATACGTAATATGACCGGGAAGTTTGAAATATTTTTTCAAAATTTCATCACACTCATGAACATGAACAAAGTCCTAGACATCAACAAGGTTTAATAGGATTGATATGATAGATATATCAACAAGTGTGTGTTAAGTGAAATGGTGTTGGGGTTGGATAGAACTGCGAAGTTAAGCATGGTCGGGCTGGAGTAGTGTGAGGATGGGTGACCTTTTGGGAAGTTTGACCACTTAGTGTGATTTGACTTGAGATTAAGCATATTGACTCGAGATTAAGCCATAGTGATCCGAGATTAAGAAAAAACGAAAAAAAATGAAAAAAAATTCTGAAAAAAATTTGTTAGTAATGACGCACTTCTATGTGGTGCGCCATTACTAAGTCAGATAGTAATAGCGCACTTCTACACATACTAATGGCGCACCTATAGTGCGCCATTAGTATTTATTACTAGTGGCATGATAATAGTGGCGCACCTGTAGTGCGCCATTAATGGCCAAAACAAGTGCGCCACTAATTAGCCTTTTCTTAGTAGTGTACCGCCTGCCATTGTAGTGCCCCTATCTCTAGCGGTCACGTTATGCTACCCGCCACTACTGCTTCTCCTAACTAGCTGCGGCGGGTGCCTCGGCCCGCCCGCCACTCTATTTAGTTCACGAATAAGGCCTTTCCCAATAGTGAGGGCCTATGGTGTGTCTTGTTCCCTGGGAGGCGGCCCGGGTGGTATGAGGTCTGGTGCTCGTGGGCTGAGCTCGCTGCTCAGGTGAGGGTGGTTAGCGGCCATGGCCGTGTGGGCGGCGTGATGGCTGGTATTTTGACGATATGTGCTGGTGAAGACAGAGTTTGCTGTCGGGTGAAAACCATGTCTGGCTTGGCCAGGCTGATGGAGGCGACACCCGTGGGCATCGTCATCTTCCTGAAGTTTCCGTTGTGGATACTCCTTTTCTCTTCATCATGCTCTAGACGAACATCTAGAACTTTGGATCGACGGTGGCGGTGCTTTGGTGCCGTGTCCTTCCTGAAGGCACCGTCTTGTAACTCTCGGTTCGTCATCTTTCAACTTCACCTCTTCGCGGGTTCTCTCGAAAGAGCTCAGACTGCTCCTTAGTGTCTATTTCATCTCATTCGGGGTGGTGTTGTTGTAAGCCTTTGGCACCTATGTATCCGGCCTTGGGAGTTTGTGTTTGTGTATTGTGTTGTGGTTTGTATCGATCGATGTGTTGGCAGAGCCGGTCCTAAGATTTCGGGGGCTCGGGGCGAAGTCAAGACTCAAGACCCTTTTAATATTGGTTATCATTCTTTATTGCAAAATCACAAGGGATATGGCATAGGGTTTTTATAGATATCAAATTGGAGACATACCTTCTCTGTTGGAATAAGCCACGGCGTGTGTGGTCGGGCTCGTCGGGTGCGTTGGATGCGCGCGGGACGGGCGGGACACACTGATACCGTCGGGTTCGTCGGGTTCATCGGACGCATCGGTGGCGCGCGGGACGCAGCAACGTGGCGTGTGTGTTTAGGTTTAGATCGGACGCCGGTGCGTGCCGCGTCCGTGTTCCGGTTGGTGTCACGTGCGTATGTGTGTAGGGTGTGTGTGCCCGTGAGGTGTGCGTGTGTTGCATGCATTAGTGAAGTGAGTCTTCAGGTGGTTAGTTGCATGCTTAGGTAGTGGAGTAGATGGTGGCTTGCGATCAGCTCGGAGAACGGCCGCTTCGTACGTGTACGAGTGGAGGCCGGTTCTGTGGATCGCGCGTCATGCGCATGGCCGGCCGAATCGCTCTCTCACAAGCAGAAGCTGGCTGGGTGTTTCGTGCGTGCGTGCGCAGGAAAAAACGTGAGCGTTGCGTTTGCTAGGACTACAAAGCTACAGCCGTGGGTGTGTGCTTGTATGAGTTTGGCACTCTGGACTAGAAAAACGGGGCTGTGTGTGCAGCCGGGTGAAACTCCAGTGTATCCGTCTCCTTCTACCTCTAGTCTTGAGTGAAAGGGAGAGGGCTGCGGTTCCAACAATTGGTATACAGAGCCAGATTCGAGGGGCGGCCGTGGCGCACGGCGTCGTCCGTGGTGCCCGCGGTGTGCATCGGGCATGAAGGTCTTGGCAACGGCGCGCGGCGAGCGCGTGGCGTCGACAACGCGCGGCGAGTCCACGGCGGTATGGCGTGATGCCGGGCGCGCGGCGAGCGCGTGGCGTCGGCAACGCGCGGCGAGTCCACGGTGGTGTGGCGTGATGCCGTGCGCGCGACGAGCAGCGGCGGTCGCGGAGACGAGGAGGTCAAGAAGGACCTGCGTGGTGTAGCAGAGGCCGCGGCGGCTCGGCGCGACGACCGTGGAGGCGCTGCGCTGCGGTTGACGGCGCAGCGGTGCAGGGCAATAAGCGCGGCGGCGAGCCGGGCGCGACCGGTGCAAGTTATGGGTGCGCACCGGACGCGTCGGGCGCGTCGGGACCGCGGGAGTGGACCGCGTCGAGGCGCTGGACCTGGTTGCGCAGATCGCATACGTGCGCGGCGGGAGCACGGGCCAGGAGCGCGGGGACGTGGGGACTGCGCGCGAAGGGCACGGCGGCACGGTGGCAGGCTTGGCAGCGACATCAGGGCGGTGGCGGCTACAACGTCGACGATGACGGACTCCTCTAGATCGTGGCTTAGAGGGTGTGTGTTGGAATAAGCCACGGCGTGTGTGGTCGGGCTCGTCGGGTGCGTCGGATGCGCGTGGAACAGGCGGGACACACTGGTGCCGTTAGGCTTGTCGGGTTTGTCGGACGCGTCGGTGGCGCACGGGACGCAGCAACATGGCGTGTGTGTGTTTAGGTTTAGATCGGACGCCGGTGCGTGCCGCGTCCGTGTTCCGATTGGTGTCACGTGCGTATGTGTGTAGGGTGTGTGTGCCCGTGAGGTGTGCGTGTGTTGCATGCATTAGTGAAGTGAGTCTTCAGGTGGTTAGTTGCATGCTTAGGTAGTGGAGTAGATGGTGGCTTGCGATCAGCTCGGAGAACGGCCGCTTCGTACGTGTACGAGTGGAGGCCGGTTCTGTGGATCGCGCGTCATGCGCATGGCCGGCCGGATCGCTCTCTCACAAGCAGAAGCTGGCTGGGTGTTTCGTGCGTGCGTGCGCAGGAAAAAACGTGAGCGTTGCGTTTGCTAAGACTACAAAGCTACAGCCGTGGGTGTGTGCTTGTATGAGTTTGGCACTCTGGAATAGAAAAACGGGGCTGTGTGTGCAGCCGGGTGAAACTCCAGTGTATCCGTCTCCTTCTACCTCTAGTCTTGAGTGAGAGGGAGAGGGTTGCGGTTTCAACATTCTCTAGTTTCGTGATCTGTTCTCGGTGATGCATGGCAGAGTAGGCCTAGCAAATGGGGCGTCTCCAGCCAGGGTGCATATGAGATCAAGCGGTAGTGACACCATCACAAGTAGGGCGCACAAGATATCAATCATAAGGGTGAACCGTGCTAGGAAGGCAATGTTGCTGCATGGTGGTAGTGTGTGACAAATAGTTAAGGCATGGACGATTGCTTAACAATACGAACATTAGTATTGCACATATGTAAATTGGTTCACGAAATGCCATGTCAAAGGAACTATTCTGATTTAGTACTCTACAAAAAAAAATGAGATTTAGAGCTCAAGGTTTAGGCGATGAAAGATTTCCAACAGTTGCGTCAATTTATTTTCTTTTGTAGTATAGGACTGAATTTGCATCTTGGACCACGATTACCTAAATCCTTACATGAAAATGTTGATGAGCTGAAAGAGCAGATCAAGAAAGCTTATCATTTATGGCCAGGAGTCTAATTAATAAAATATATATAATTGCCAATGGGTATACAACACGGTTCTTCACGGAAAATAATCTGTGAATCCGGATTGTGCTTTTCTTGTTTTTAATTAGTACATTGGAACAAAGATTTTCCTCTGAAACAATTGTATATGACAACGAAGTAGTCAAAACAATACATGCTAGGTAAAGAAAGAACAGCCACAGATATTTGACAAACCTAGATTGATTTTGTTCTGGGTCCGTCGAGCAGAACTTCTGGGAGAGCACTGGCGCGGTGTTACTTTTGATTGCTACTGTAGATCTTGAGTTCTTGGAAAGTAAGAAGTAGCCGGCGTATTGGAGAAGAACTAGAAAACCTAGATACATAATTTAGAAAACTGGGGAAAAGAAATATCGAGCGCTTGTTTTCTGTGCGAGAAACCTCGGCGGCTATACGATGCATCAGATCGCTAACCTAGACGTTTTCCTTTTCCCGAGTTAACCAGGCCGATGGACTTCGCTGCTGCGTGGAATTGCTTGGGCCAGGCCTAGTAGGCTATACGCAGTATAGAGAGCTAGGGGCCGGGCCTGTGTGTTGGCTGTTGCATTGGCGGACGATGAGTTTACACATAAAATCATAGCGAATATGGAGCCCAACGCAAAACAGTGGCTGTTTACAATTATTGCAGGCCTTACCTCATGATCAGTTCGTTCTCATGACGGTGATTTTGTGGTCAATATGGCATGCGAGACGTAAAGCTATCCACGAGTCAATTTTCCAGAGCCCTCAGGCTACTCATAGCTTCATTGCCAGATTTATTGAGGAGCTCGGCACCATCAGGAATAGGCAGGTGCACACGCATGCAAGAGCTGCCCCACAAGTCACTCAAAAGCCAAAGAAGCCGCCCTTGGGTTTCTGTAAGATTCACGTTGATGCGGATGTTGTAGCAGGACAGCGAGGAACTGCAGTTGCTGTATGGAGAGACGATGGAGGAAATTACATGGGGAGCGCAGCACTTGTAATTGAAGGAGTTCATGACCCAGCCACTCTAAAAGCAATAGCTTGCCGAGAAGCTCTCTCCCTTGCAGAAGACCTAGGCATCCAGCAATTTGTTGTGACCTCATATTGCTAGAAAGTTGTCTCTGACATCAACGTAGGTGCACGGGGTGCATATGGTGAATTGTTACTGAAATAAACCTTAGAGTTGTTACTTTTCATTGTATTTTTCCTTTTGAGTCTCGTGCCGTTAATTATGAGGCACAGAGTTTAGCTAAGCTTGCACTATCTAGAGGTCTGGGTCGTCAGGTTTGGTTGGGCGCACCCCATGACCAAAGTTGTATCCCATTCCATGTGGATTTTGCTGAATAAATTTGGTTTTCCCTTAAAAAAATATAAAGCAAGGCAAAAACCTTTTTGGGTACTAAATAGCACTTGCGACTTGGACAAGAAGTGCACGTAGTGATGAGCTCGTTTCCTCCTCCTTTCCGGTTCCTGCTTTTGTGGCGGCTTTGTCCACTGTTGTTAAGTGTAAATAAACCTTCGTTTGTACTGCCGGTGAAAACAACCATCATTTTAAAATAAAAAAGTTCATTTTACTACCTCGAATAAAGTGGATGGTTCACTTTATCCCCGATCTATTTTTTGGCTCTTTCTACCCCAAACAAATCAAAATAGGACAAAACACCCCCTAACTGGTTTGTCTCCACTCGCTGCTGATGTGGCATTAGTCAACGGTGGTTTTGACCTCGGTGGGCCCCCCTTGTTAGGTCGGGCGTGGGCATCTCCGTTGCTCCCTCGCGCTTCGTTCCGGCTCCAACGCGACCCCGCCGACGAGCCGCGTCGCCACCTGCTCCACCCCGCGCTAGCCCACCTCCTCCCGTGGCTACGCCGCCCCGCCGTTCGCCATGGCGCTCTCAGTGAGCACCCCACTCGGCCTCGCCTCCCTCCTCCGCCGCATTGGCTCCGGCGCCGTCCGCCCCGTCACCGCTCTGGCCGCACGACTGCGCCACCCCGCCTCCTCCCCGAGCTTGCGTTCTGGACCCCAGCCGCCCTCGCGCGCTGCTCGCGTCGTCGTCCCCAGCCGCCCGCAGGCTCCGACCGCCCCCGCTCTGCCCTCGCGCGCGCGGTCCTATTCGCACCCAAGCCGGTCCGCGCCGCTCTACCCTCGTGCGCGTGAACCCAACGCTGAGCCTGGCCGCGCCCATCCTCCCCCGCTCGACACACACCGGCTCCGCTCGCCGGCTCCGACCACGCATGCTCTGCCCTCGCGGGCGCAGCCCAGTCCGCGCCCAAGCCGGTCCGTGCCGCTCTGCCCTCGTGCGCGCGAACCCGTCGCTGTGCCTGGTCGCACTCGGCCTCCCGCACTCGGCCCGCGCCGACTCCGCCCGCCACGGCCGCCTGCCGGCTCCGCGCGCACCGGCTACCGCCGCTGTGGCCGGCTGCTACTGCAGTAGGGGGCACCCCTTTTTTTCTTTTTTCTATTTCTTTGTTTTTTTACAAAAACTGATGAGTGGGACCCACCGGCAGGTCAAATACCACCTTTGACTGTGTCCACGTCATCATCTGGTCTGGGTAAACCACCTAGGGTGCTTTTTTGTCCGGTATGAGATTGTTTAGGGTGGTATAAGAGCTGAAAAATAAACCAGGGAGTAAAGTGAACCACCCACTTTATTCAGGTAGTAAAATGGACTTTTTTTCTTTTAAAAAGACAAAGAAAAACAAAACTCTTGAAATCGCATACACACCTAGCCCTCGATGTCACGATCAAATTAGGCATGGAACATAGTGCATGCGGCATCTTGGGTGGTGTGCAAACATGATGGTGTTCGGGTGCACGCCAGAAATAGCCGCTTTCAAACGAGCGGCATGCATAGAGCAGTGACCCACGACACACTCCCGACCACACTCGCTGAACGGCCGCGCGCATCCATGCATGCATGCAGTCAGCCAGCCAGCCTCTGGTCGCTCGCGCGCGCGCGTATATACTCACCCACGCCCCACTCGCATTCTCGTGATCGATCGATCGATAGAGACCGCCTCCCGGCCGGCCGGAGTGGATCGTGCTCATACGTCGACCATGGCCACGCGCCGCAGCAGCACGGGCGGCTGCCACGTCTCCTCCCTCCTCGTCCTCCTCTTCCTCGCCTCCGCCTCGGCGTCCCTCCTCGGCGCCCGCGCCAAAGGCCCCGTCGTGGACGTCAAGGCGTCCTGCGCCAAGACGGACGGCCCGATCACCTGCAACTCCTTCCTCGGGCCCGAGCCGGACACCAAGACGGCGGACGCGCGCGGGCTGGCGGAGATCGCCATGAAGGTCACCGCCAAGCTCGGCGGCTTGGTGGGGGCCTACGCGCGCCGCGAGCTGGATCTGGTCAAGGACAACCCGACGTGGCAGTGCCTGGACGAGTGCGCCGAGGACATCGAGGACGCGCTGTCGCACCTGGACGACGCCCTGGGCGGCGTCAACGACGCCCAGTTCGACCAGGTCCGCCAGTACATCGACCTCTCCGAGCAGGACACCTGGTCCTGCGACGAGACCTGCCGGGACACGCCGCCCAGCCCGGTCAAGACCGAGCTGCTCCGCAAGAACCTCGACTTCGACAGGATGATGAACGTTACCCGCCAGCTCATCAAGCTCGCCGACGGGGGCGCCTCGCCGGTGCCGCCGAAACCCGCTATTCTTCCATGAGATGCATAATTCGCACTAGCGATATACCATTCCTGATGTGCTTTTATATTATATGTACGCACCCACAAGTGTTACATACTACTCCGTCTTAGCTATATATAGGTTGTCATAATTGTACGTAGTACTTGTTTTATTCTGCAAAAATGTCTCTTATCAATAAATTAAACTTGTTTTACATACTACTCTGTCTTTCTTGACGTGTTTCGAATAACAAAGCTTTTGTGTATTCCCTCCGTCCTTAAAAGAGTGTATTTTTAACTTTGCTAAAAAGTCAAATTTTTTTATGTTTGACTGTATTTATACAAGAGTATAGCAACATTTATGCCATCAAATTAATAGCATTAGATTCATGATAAAATATATTTTCATCTACTCCAATTTGGTTTCACAAACGTTGATATATTTTTACACAAACTCGGTCAAACTTTAAAATAATTTGACCTTCCAACAAAGTTGAAAGTACACTCTTTGAAGGAAGGAGAGAGTACATAATATTGTTACAAAATAATTCACTTACTAGGCCAACATCGTCCACATTTTAATATTTCCGCAGAAGGACATGACCACCACTAAATTCAACAAGAATAAATTTGCACCAATGCTTGTTTGATTGTAGGAAAGGAAAAACAAAAAAAACATTTGTTTGACTGAATCAAATTTTTTTCTTGGTGGAAAGGAATTCTTGGGGGAACAAGTTGAAGGAAGATAATCCTGCAAGTTAAACAATCTTTACGTGGGGAGAGACAACCAAAAGTTAGTAAGAAAGCTAAACAACTAATACATATAGAAAAACCATGAGAATTCTAATGGCTCATTTTATTTGCGCGACAACAAATACTCTAAAATAGGAAAAAACAATAAGATAACAATGTTGTGCTCACCGGAATCCTAAAGGATTGAATTTGCACAAAAGTTTGCTTGTTAATCATTTTTGTGAATCAGTTTGCTTGTTAATATATGACTTGTGAAAAAATATCAAAGTTACTGAATTTATTGGAGTCAAGCGGAAGTGATTATTTTTCACATAACATGGATCCTTGAATTTGCATAAGTCTACAAACTTGTTTTCTTTCTTTATTTTGAAACAACCACTGGGGAAGAGGGGGGGGGGGGGGCTCCTCACATGAATACTTGAGTGTGACTCATTTTGAAAAGAGAACAATCCAGTTTATAAGTGAAACTGGAACAAAAATAAGATTGTTTGCCACTCCCTCCGTAAAAAAATATAAAAGCATTTAGATCACTACCAATATTTCTTTACAGAGAGTGTACATCATAGAAAATAAACTTAGATACCATTGTAAAAATTTAAATTTCAGCCGTCAGCATTATCATTACTCCTTATGCTTAGAAATCTTGTCATTTTAGTTAATTTCGTAAATCAATTTCAAGCTTAGACCATAAATTTTTTGATTTGCTAGGTGCAGCTAGAAAAATATGGTTGTAAAAAGAACTCGCTTTCGTAGGTTGTTTTAGTATTTGCTCGCTATTCTTAAGTTTCCCCAAAAAAAAACATAAAACTTCGCCCATTATATCCAAAAACAGCATATATTTCTTATCAGAGGAGTACTTTCGAACAATAATCAAATGGTTTTCAATCTGGTGTGATATAACTTGCATGTCGTTACTATATCATTGCTATGTACTTGGCGCTCTTAACTACGTTTTTTTCAACATAGTACAGACGTAGATGCTCATACATACATACATACACTCATCCTTATAAACGCACGCGCACACACCCCCTACCCTATGAGCACCTCCGGGAGACTGAGCCAACACATCATCTTGAAATTGACGAACTTGCCACAGACACCTTCTTAGTCAATGGGAACGTCTCCCTCCACTGAACGCACATCACCGGAAGGCCTGAAATATATACAAAAAAATGCGACCACCAATGCCAAATCTATGACTTGAACCGTGTGGGTTGGTTCCATCGAAGTAACCTAACCATCTGAGTATAATTTTCTCAAGTCTCATTCAAATTTGGAAAAGTGCACTTTTTCTTAGAAAAAGAGAGACTAGAGCAGGCGCAAGTTGCAATCTTCACTAAACTGAACCTATGGTTTTCTAAAGCAAATGAGATTCATGACCTTAATCCACATAGACATAGATATGCCCTTTAATATGTGTAAAATTACACTATGCATGTATTGAACATGCTGAAATAATATGATTGCATTCGTTTGCAAAATACTAGTATATACTCTCTTTTTTTTACTAATATTAGGAGTGCTGGTAATCCATAGTCCGCGCGTTGCTCTCCTTAAAACTCAGCCACCGCTCGCTCACAAAACACTCCTGACCACGCGCACCGAGCGGGCACATGCACATACGTACGTACATGCAGCTCTCGTCACCACTCCCAAGACAAATCGATCCTCAGGCCGGAGCGAGTTCATCGATCGACCATGGCCATGGCGGCGCGTTGCAACACGCCTAGTGTCAACCTCCTATCCCTCCTCCTCCTCCTCCTCCTCTCCAGCGCACTCCTCGTCACCGCCGCCGGCAACTCCGCCAAGGACGCCTGCTCCAAGGCGCCAGACCAGCAGTTCTGCGTGGCCTTCCTGGCAGGCATCCCGGAGAGCATGACGGTGGACGCGCGCGGGCTGGCGGAGCTGGGCATCCGTGCCGCGGCCAAGATCGGCGCCGCGGAGGGCACGGCCGCGCGCACCCAGCTGAACCTGGTCACGATCAAGGGCCCGCAGTGGCAGTGCATGGACTCGTGCGTCGCCGACGTGGAGGAGGCCGTCTCCCACCTCGACGTCGACAGGGGCAAGGGCGGCGTCACCGCCATGGACGACGCCAAGTTCAACGACGCGCGCGACTACGTGGAGAGCGCCGAGAAGGACGGGCTGACGTGGAACTGCGACCAGTGCCGGGATGGCCTCACGGCGCCCGTCAAGACCGGGCTGCTACCCAAAGGCAACGAGTTCGAGAAGGTCATGGGGGCCGTCACTGCCCTCATCAAGCGGGCCGGTGGGAGCGCCGCGCCGGCGCCAGCGCCCGGCCCGTCCTGAACTCGCCGCGAGAAATAATACTAATCCCCACTCGCACGTGTTGCGGTAACATACTTTGTTGTCGACACAGAGTAACGTGCTTCTTGATGTTCTTTTATTCTGATCGACCAGGTTTTCTATGCTAGCTATATGTTCATAGTGCTTCTTTTAGTTTACATCATTTATTAGCTTTGTGATCTCCTTTTGTCATTATTGAGACATTGTTTGGTGCTTGCCAATTTGGGACATTTTATTAATGCGTAAATTTTATTTTCCGTGGGATCTCTATTTTTTATTAGATAGAAAAAGAATTGAGCAGAAAATAAAACCTGCTGAAAATATCAAAGAACACATGAAACCTTTTTTTTTACATTATTTGTTTTGAGATTGCTTACCACATAATATGTACAACTATTTTCATCCATTTACCTTCCAAAGTCAAAACTTGTAGTGTACGTAATGTTGGTAGCAAATGAGTTCACGCTTTAGGAACATTTCTGATTTCTGGGCGTGGCACCCTGATGGTAGGGGACTGTTTACGGTCAGTTCAGCATATAAGTTCATGGTCACTACAAAAATCCAACGAGAGAATTGGTTGGAAGGAAGAGCGGGTCAGTCGGACACGGAGAGGGAAGCGAATTCGTGGTCTTCGCTTTGGAGCATCGTAGTTCCTTCAAAGGTCTTTGTCTGGAGATTAGCTCAACACTCCTTGCCAACGACGGATGTGCTGAAGCATCGCAACATGGCTGAGCAGGATGCATGCCCACTCTGCGGCTGTGTAGATTCGTGGCGCCATGCATTAATATCCTGTACAAACGCCAGATGCACTTGGGCACTTACTGATGACAATCTAGTATCTAAAATGACAGTGAACACTGAATCCAGTGCTAAGAGTTGGCTTTTTGAAATGAATGATGTGTTGGACCAAAAGGAGTTTGCACGGATGGTTATCACATTATGGTCTATATGATATGCGAGACGAAAGACAATACATGAAGCAATCTTTCAAAGTCCATTATCAGGTTTTCTCTTTTGTCAACTCCTACATAAATGAGCTAGATCAACTTCCGAAAGCTAGGGCTATTAAACCAGCGAGTGTACCTTCCAGTAATGTGCAGCAACGTTGGATACCTCCACCGATTCACACCCAGAAAATCAATTTAGATGGTGTTGTGGCCCGCCATCGACGTGGAGGAGCAGTAGCTGCGATTTGTCGAGACCACTCTGTTAGACTGTGTATATACGTAGCATCTGTATAAACATTATAACATTGTATTGTACCCCTTGGTACCTTTATATAATGAGATAGCCACACTTGTTTAGAGTGTCGGGCAGTTTCCCAAATCTCTTGTTTTACATGGTATCAGAGTAGGTTACGTGGTCTTCCGCTGCTCCCGCCGCGGCCGCCGGTCCTCGCCCCTACATCGCCGCTCCTCGCCTCTCAGCCTCTCGCGACGGCCTATGGAGCCCTGTCGCCGCCAGGTTCTCCGATCGGATCTGGCGCCTCGGGGGACCTTGCCTCGACCGAGATCACTACGCTGCCGCCCTACAGTGTCGCCGCACCAATGCCCTACGGCGTCGCCCCGCTGTCGCCCTACGGCGTCACTTCTAACTCGTACGACGCCTTCCCGGTGGCCCATGGTGCACCGCCGCCGCCGTCGTCTTCATGGCAGGTGGCGTCGTATGGTGCGCCGCCGCTTCACCAACTCTACGCGGCGCCCCCGCGGCATCCCTGCGGGCCGCCGCCACCTCAACCCTATCCAGCACAACATGGGGGCGCGGCCCCTTCGCCGCAGCCGCCTTCCGGGTCCGCGGTCGCTCCGCTGCAGCAGTCCTACGGGGCCGCGGCGACTCCACAACTGCAGCCTCACATGGCCGCGGCCGCCTCACCCTATGGGGCTCATGTTGCGCCGAACTATGGCGCCCTCGCCGCTGGTCCTCCCGGATCCTAAGCACCGTACTCGACACCTGCTGCTCATGCCGAGATGGCTCCGTCGATGGGTCTTTATGCACCACCGACACATGCTCATGCTGATCAGGCCGCGGTGTCGTCGCCGTTCTACTTCTAGCACCTGCTGCCGGTGAAGCTTGCGCCAGATAACTACTTGTCCTAGCGTGCTTAGGTGTTGCCTCTTCTGCGGAGCCGCTACTTGGAGGGCTATGTTGACGGATCCATCCCGTGTCCGCCCCCTCATCATCCGGCGTACCACACATGGGTGGCCCAGGCTCAGGCCATCCTCTCCGCCATCCAGTCTTCGCTCACACCGAGCGTTTCATCGCTGGTCATCTTTGCCGCTACGTCCCGAGAGGCATGGGCGGCGCTTCACACTAGCTTCGCTTCTCAGTCTCAGGGGCGTGCTCATTCTATACGCACCGAGCTGGGTGAGACCAAGCTTGGTGACCTCAGCATCACGGACTACTTCAACAAAATGACTGGTCTCGCCGACACATTGGCCTCCGTTGGCCAGCCACTGCAGGATGAGGATTTCGCCACCTACGTGCTTAACGGGCTCGATGATGATTATGACAATCTCATTGAGAACGTTCATGGCCGGGATGATCCACTCCCACCTCGTGAGCTTTATGCACGACTCCTCGGCCGTGAGCAGCGCATCAAGGCGCGTCGTGTCTCCCCCGGCTTCGTCTCCGCCCACGTCGCGACTCGCGGTAAACCTCCAAAGTCGTCACCATCCGGTGGCAAAACGGCGCCCTCATAACAGCAGGCCTCGCGGGGCAACACGCCGACCATCACTGGCGGTAGCCGGCCGGTTGCTTGGTGTCCCTGCTGTGGTGCTCAGCAGGCCTGTCAGCTATGTGGCATTGAGCGCCACATTGCCTCCCGTTGTCATCGTCGTTACAAGCAAGACTTCCTGGGCCTGGGCAACAATGGCAAAGGGAATGATAAGCAGGCCGCAGTCGCGGTGACGAGTCATGAGCACGGTCGCACTCCATCCTATTCCATTGATCCCACGTGGTACATGGACACCGGAGCTACCAACCACCTCACCGGCGAGATGAGCAAGCTGTCTAATCAGGAGCCGTATCGTGGTCATGATCAGGTGCACACTGCCAGTGGAGCAGGTATGCGCATCTCCCATGTTGGTCAGGCTTCTCTCCTCACACACAATTTTTGTAAATTGCATCTTTCCAATGTCCTTCGAGTTCCCTCTGCTACGCGTAGTTTATTGTCCATTCATCAACTTACTCGTGATAATAATGTCCTTGCTGAGTTTCATCCTTTTCGTTTCTTTATCAAGGATCAGGACACGAGGGCCGTTCTGCTTAGCGGTCATCTTCGCCATGGCCTGTATGCACTTGACGCACCGTGCACACCTCCCATGCAGTTTTCTCCGCAGGCGTTCAGTGGTGTTCGTGTGTCGCCTACGCACTGGCATGCGCGCCTTGGTCATCATGCGGCTCGTATAGTTCGTCATGTGTTGCATCATCATGAACTACCAGTTGTGTCCAATAAAACTGGTGAAACTATTTGTGATGCATGTCAGCAGGGCAAGAGTCATCAACTTCCGTTTTCAGAGTCTAGTCGTGTTGTGAAACATCCTCTTGAGCTTGTGTTTTCTGATGTATGGGGTCATGCCCAGACGTCTGTTAGTGGTCACAATTATTATGTCAGTTTTATTGATGCTTATAGTCGGTTTACTTGGTTGTATCTTATTAAGCGCAAGTCTGATGTGTTCAATGTTTTCATCCAGTTTCAAGCACATGTTGAGCGTCTCCTTAAGAAGAAAATCATCCATGTTCAATCTGACTGGGGGGTGAATACCACAACCTCAACTCTTTTTTTAACAAACTTGGGATTTCGCATCGTGTGTCTTGTCCTCATACACATCAGCAGAATGAAACTGCCGAACGTAAGCATCATCATCTTGTTGAAACTGGCCTAACCTTGCTAGCTCATGCATCCGTTCCGTTTCGGTTTTGGAGTGATGCTTTCTCCACAGTCTGTTTTCTCATAAATAGGCTTCCCTCACGACTTCTGAAAATACAAACCCCGCTTGAACTCTTGCTCAAAGAAATTCCAGACTACACTTTCCTCAAAGTGTTCGGGTGTGGGTGTTGGCCTCACCTACATTCATACAACAAGCGTAAGCTAGAGTTCCTGTCTAAGAAGTGTGTTTTTCTTGGGTATAGTTCCCTTCACAAAGGGTACAGGTGCCTTCATGTTCCTACAAATCGCGTCTACATCTCTCGTGACGTTGTGTTTCATGAAAACGTGTCCCTCTTTCGTGCACTTCAGCCAAACTCTACCACTCCCCCGCCACCGGTGCATCGTCAATATCTTTGCCTGGTCAATTTGTGGATGTTGCATATGCCCCTGCGTTGCTTCCTAATCATGCTGCAGGTATTGGACGCGGCGCTCGCCTTGAGCTTCTTGATGAACAGGCAACGGATACGGCTCACGATCGGGACGTGCATGCGACATGCATGTCGGGTGGCACCCGCCAACCCGCCTCTGCACTGCCTGTGGAGGCTGCCACGCGGGCGCCGGTTTTGTCCGGCCCGATGCTGGCCTCGCCCGGCCTGACGGCTGCCGTCTCGCCCAGGGCTGCTGCCTCGCCTGGCCCGGTGCCGGCCTCGCCTGACCTGGCGATTTCTTCGCCCGGGCCGGCTGTTGCTTCGACCGGCCCTGAGCTAGATCCAGTCAGCCCCGCCTCAGCCTCCAGTGGGCTGGCTTCCCCCGGCTCGCCATCACCAGGGAGCTCTGGTGCGAACTCGTCAGATGCAGCGGCCTCGCCGCTCTCACCTATTGCATCGGTATCGCCAGCACAACCTGCTGTCCCCCTTCGTCCTCGCACACGGAGTGAATCCGGCATCTTTCGTCCGAAGGGACGCACGGATGGGACTATGGCATGGCTCGCTGCGTGCATGGCTCATATTGTTGTTGATCCCACTGCAGAACCCCGTCACTTCTAGGCTGTGCTAAGTATTCCTCACTGGCGTGCCGCCATGGAACAGGAGTTTTAGGCTCTACAAAAAATGACACTTGGCAACTTGTTCCTCCAGTGTCTGGTGTCAACGTCATTGATTCCAAGTGGGTTTTTAAAGTCAAGAGACATGCTGATGGTTCTATAGAATGCTACAAGGCACGGCTCGCTGACAAGGGCTTCAAACAGAGGTATGGTCTTGATTATGAAGACACGTTCAGTCCATTCATCAAGCCTACTACCATTCGCTTGTTGTTGTCTCTTGCTATTACTCGAGGATGGTTTCTTCGTCAGCTTGATGTGCAGAACGCTTTCCTACATGGAATTCTGGAGGAGGAGGTTTATAAGCGTCAGCCCCTTGGTTTTGTTGATCCTGCACGTCCTCATCATCTCCGTCGTCTGGTTAAGGCACTGTATGGAATCAAACAGGCTCCTTGTGCATGGCATGCTCACCTTGGCTCTGTTCTTCGGGCTCTTGGGTTTACTCCCTCCACTGCAGACATGTCGTTGTTCCTTCTTCAGCGTCCTGAGGTTACGATGTATCTCCTGGTTTATGTTGGTGATATCATTCTCATCAGTTCCTCCGATGCTGCTGCTGATCGTCTTGTGACTGCACTCAGTGGTGACTTTGCTGTTATGGATCTAGGTGCTTTGCATTTTTTCCTTGGCTTGGAGGTGTCACGTTCTTCTGCTGGGTTGACTCTTACACAGAAGAAGTACTCATTGGACTTGTTGTGTCGTGCTGGGATGCTGAAATGCAAACATGCTATCATTCCGATGTCTGCTACTGATCGGTTGTCTGCTCTTGATGGAGATTCTCTCTCACCTGATGATGCTACTGAGTATCGCAGTCTCGTTGGTGGCCCGCAATACCTTACTATTACCAGGCCTGATATCTCTTATGCAGTCAACCGTGTGTGTCAGTTTCTTCATGCACCCAGGACTCCCATTGGTCAGTTGTAAAGTGTATTTTGCATTATATATGTCTTACTGCCTCCTATGGTTTGCTTCTTCAGCCTGCACCGTCTTGTGAGCTCTCAGCTTTTTCAGATGCAGATTGGGCTGGTAGTCCTGATGACAGGCGATCCACGGGGGGTTATGCGGTATTCCTGGGTTCTAACTTGATCGCCTGGAATGCTCGCAAGCAAGCAACAATGTCTCGTAGTAGTACTGAAGCTGAGTACAAAACAGTTGCTGATGCGACTGCTGAGATCATATGGGTACAGTCTCTATTGAGAGAGTTGAGAGTCTCTCCAGCTCGTTCCGGTTCTGTGGTGTGACAACATCGGTGCTACATATCTTTCATCTAATCCACCGTTTCATGCTCGGACGAAGCACATTGAGGTTGACTATCATTTTGTTCGGGAACGTGTTGCACAGAAGCTACTTTGTATCAAGTTCACCTCGTCAAAGGATCAACTTGCTGACATCTTCACAAAGCCTCTTCCACAACCACAGTTTGTAGGTTGTAGGCGCAATCTTAACTTGCTTTGTACTTCAGGCCATAGTTAAGATTGAGGGAGGGTGTTAGACTGTGTATATACGTAGCCTCTGTATAAACATTGTAATATTGTATTATACCCCTTGGTACCTTTATATAATGAGAAAGCCACACCCCGTTTAGGGTGTCGGGCAGTTTCCCAAATCTCTTGTTTTACACACTCTGGAGCTTACTTGGGGTCGTCGGCGGTGGTGTTTCGAGGAGTAAATGATGCGGTGATCCTGGAATCTTATGCATGTAGGGAGGGGCTTGCACTTGCAGAGGACCTGGATATTCAGCAACTACTGATAGCATCAGATTGCTAGAATGTAGTCAAGGACATAAATCAGGGCACGGGAGGACCACATTCGGCAATTGTTCATGAAATAGTAGCTCGTAGGACTAGCTTCAATTTCTATAATTTTGTTCATGAGCATAGGAGTCATAATTTTGAGGCTCATAATCTCGCCAAGTTTGCTTGTAATCTTGCCTTAGGTAGACATGTCTGGTTGGGGGTTCCTCATGACCCAGACCGTGTACCTATGAACATTACTATCCAATAAAGTGGCGAGATTTCTCAAAAAAAAGATGAGTTCACGCTCTAAATAAGATGACATTTGTGTCATCAATCATGCGATAGGGATGGTGTGAGAGTTGTGTGAGAGAAAAATAGACAAAAAATATAACCGTTGGCTTTTCACTTAAAATTGCTTGTCATCAGAAATGATGAAATCAGGGGCTCAGACTCCGGTGGCTAAGATGACATGTCCTTAACATCCAAATTACCTCAAATTTCACATGTGACTTTCTTTCCCGCTCTGCGGCCAGGACAAAGTACTTCCTTCCCATGATCTCCGCCAGCGAGGCCGTGGATTCGTTTCCACTCTGCCTGCCACTCTGATGGCTGATGGCGGGGATGGGAGTCCTGGTGCCTTGGCTTCAACTAATAGACAGATTAGAAGTTTTGTCCTCGTAAGGGTAACATTCGGGTGGATGATGCCGCTCCTTCTTCGAGTCCGGACGGAATCGATGAAGCTCTATTGTTGATTCATGTCGGCTAGCAGCGAGGTTAGAATTTCAAATCGTGTGTACGTGATGGTGAGAACAGGTGTCAGGTTATTCAGATCCATTCAAGGGTTCAATGAAGACGACTGTGGCTCCGGGGCGCTAGTCTTTGGAGCATGTCCATGAGGACTTTCGGTTGTCATCGACAAGGTCAGGTCGGCTTGGATATAGGAGCAAGGACAGTGGTGTGTCGACTGCTTATTTTGACAGTGGTAGTGGTTGTTCGATCATCCAGAGATCTCGATTGATACTATTATGGTTGGGGTCCTTTGTTATTCTGATGAACATTTATAATAGATTTGAATGCTTTTCGAAAAAAAAATAGCCGCAGTTCATAAACTTTTCTAATAGGAAGGAGCCCCATAAAATTTTAATTGATGTAGAAGCGAATATTACATACCGAACTTATAGAATTTTCGGCAAGGACACACCAGTCGTCTACAAGCCAATTCTCAAAATGAATTTTTTAATTGGTTGACAACTTGACATGAGTATTTACATTTACATACTTTAATTTAGGAGAAATAGCAGGCGGAAGGCGTAGGGGCACGCTGCACCTTTGTCTGAGACCCCGCGTGTGTAACCTACTTCCGAGCCAACCGGTTTTGGAAACCTTCTACAAGGTTCTGAACTGGTTTCTTGGGTTTCCTGATTTTCTTTCAGTTTTTACTCTTTCTTTTCTCTTTTTTAGTTTTTTTCATGTTTCTGTTTTTTCTTCCCTCTTACTTTTTTTATTTTCAAATTTATGTTTATTTACTTCTTTGGAAATTCAAAAAACACTTGTAGTTTTTTAAAGTTGTTCAAAATTTCATAAAATGTTCCTGTTTTCAGAATATGTCCCTGAATTTTAAAAGTTCAGGAATTTCAGAAGATGTTTCTTTAAACAAAACTAGTTCACATTTTTTAATGTTGCCGTATTAAAAAAATCTCACCAATTTTAAAAAACTGATCACTTTATCAAAATGTCCAAGAATTTTAAAAAATCGTATTTTACAATAATTTCTCATAATTTTCTTAAATATTTGTGTATAAGTTTTGTTAAAAATTCAATGGATTTCCTTTTTAAAAATGTTTTACAATTTAAATAATATTCACAGTCCTCAAAGTATTTTTATTTTATTAAAAATTGTTCACATTTTTGAGAAATGTTCCCGTTTTCAATTTCTTTGCACAAATTCAAAATGGTCATGTTTTAAAAATATGTTCTGGAATATTTTCTGTAACTGTTCAGAATATAAAACAGTGTTCTTTTTTAAAAATTTGGTCACAAAATTCAACAAATGATCTTGTTTTCAAAAATTGTTTGAGAATTTTAAAAAATAGTCACGGTTTTTTAAAGATATTTCCCATTTCAAAAAGGATTCACAAATTTTAAAAAGTATCGCGTTTTCCGAAAAACAAAGGTTGCTAGGGTTGCTACAGTCTAAACTCGAGCGGCGTAGAGGCAATCACCTATGTAAGTTTGCTCCGCATTCCGCAACATTCCACAGCGAGCCACACATAGCGAGTCCCTGGAAATAGTTCCCTCCAATAAAAAAAAGACTGGCCGAAAAGAAATTGTCTCCCCTAAAAACAATTCTTTTATATATTATTGCATGTAGAAGAGCAAAGAGAAGGCGCTTGCTAAAACAATCAAGGCACTCTCCGCATGGAACTGCCATCACTCCCAAGAAACTATGAATTTTCCAAAGAAGGGACAAATTAAATGAAAATGTTGAACGGAGGTTGTGCTCCATGGAGGTCGAATTTGAAAATTTTGAAATTCATACTTTCACATTTTATTTTATTTTAGGAAAAAATATAGGTACACCAAAAGACATAATGTACATTTTGGAAATTCTTATCATGAAAATAGATTAAAATGACAGTTGGAGAATTAGAAACAAATATGTGGCTTTTCAGCGTGCGCGCACACACACTGTTCATTCTCAAAGTTCACGACAATTTTTTTATACAGCTCGCAATTCAAGGTATTTCTTCGTGAAATTTTACATCCATATGCATTACATCCTTTGTATGCCTCTATATGTTTTTTTTCTGAAATTTGGAAAATAATAGCGTGCTACAACAAAAATAGCGCCGACCTCAAAATATGCTATTAGCATGCCATATCACGCTATAGCATGCTATTAGCGAGACGTTACACGTTGATATATTTAGTGAGGCAATTCTTAAAATGCTATAGCGCTGATTTTTAGTGGAATTTTATGAAACTGAAAGTTTGGATTTTTTTTTTAAAAAATCAGTCTCTGTGGGGCTCCGCTTCAAAGCGCATTAGTCAAATCGGACGGGCTTTATATATATGATGCTCCTCAGTCCTCCCCTTGCTTGCTAGCTCTTGCCTCGTCGCCATGGACATGTTCCGAACAAAACTTGTCGCCGTTCCCTTTCTTGCGCCAGTGGTATTTTGACCAGTACTACAGTTTGAGACGACATCGGTGGGTACGGCCAGCTGACACGGCACTGACCTGACGCAGGGGAAATAGCACAGAAACTGCATCTCTCTCCAAGTTGACCGGCATGTGTACAGTGTGTACGAGCAATGAAACTACGCAATCGATGACGCCATGTATTCTCCACGTTTTTTAGGTGAGTACGTCGTCTCTCCATCTAATTAAGAGCATTTTTTTTACATTAAAAAATTAAATTAAGAGCGTTTTTCTCTCAATCTTAACTCCTCAATCTCAGAAACACCTCCTCACATTCAACTACACTACTCCCTCCGTCACGGTTTAGAAGGCGCGCTTGGAAATTCTCTAGGACCTAGGTGGTTATCTATTGGTTGTAGGATGGGCTAAAAAATAGTATTCACACTACGCATGCATATAGAAATAGTATATTGAAGTACTAATTAGCTACTAGAAATAAATGTAATACGCCTTAAATCTTGTTTATTATGAAAACACACGCAAATTTAACGGTGTCTTCTAAACCGTGACGGAGGTAGTAATTTTAAGAAGTTCAAACAATTTAGCACCTCCTCTTCAAATTTTGGTAAGTTCACCTTTTTAGCACCCAAATTTGTCCTCGTCCAAAATTGAACTCCCGGACACAAATTTGCACAAACTAGTCTTGTCAAACACTATTTGAAACACAGTTAACATAACTTAGCTGATAGTTATACATAAGATTGCCACATTGAGCGTAAATGTGCTCAAACAAACCTACATAACGACTTGATTAACCTAGATTGGCATTTACACAACTAAAAGGTACACTAATCCTCGTCCGAAATCAAGGTACTCTAATCCGCTGGTCGAAAATATATGGTGGGCTGACATAGAAGGTACTAAAAGTATTAAGTGCACTCCCATGAACAGATGTTTAGATATAGCATCAGTGCAGTATATATTTGTGTATATCTAAAAGAACCTTTATTTAATGTCTTTTTTGAGAGAAAAGCTATGAGTAGGGCTGGAATTCGAGCCGAGTCAAGCCAGCTCGACTCGACTCGCTAGAGCTCGTGTCGCTAACGAGCTAGCTCGACTCGACTCGTTATTATAACGAGTTCAAATCCAAGATTGGCTCGACTCGTTTAACTTGCGAGCTGGCTCGTTTAGCTTGTTAAGCTCGTTAAAAATATGAACATAAAACCATCAAATATTATGAAAATGATTATGTATATATTAAACATATATATCACTAAACAATATCAATTTCCTTGTAACACATGAGTCTCCTAGGTGGCTGGGCCTTCAACGGCCAACCCTTGTGTTGTGCGCATGGGACATAGGGTGCTGAGTGGCTGATTTTTTTTGTATTGGGAGTGACTGATCTTTTGTACCGAGCCTAACAAGTTACACGAGTACTCGTGAGATTGGCTCATTTAACTTGGTCTATTAACAATCTTAAACTAAAGGTCGGCTCGACTCGTTATTCTTCGAGTTCGAGTCGATTCGAGTTGAGTCACGAGCTACTCGTTTAGCTCACGAGCTTCGAGCTTTTTTCCAGCCCTAGCTATGAGATATCTTGGTTTCGGCACTATGATTTGTATCTTGTATATAGATTGATATATGGTTGCTCTCACTTTCATTATTAAATAGATTCTAAATTAGATTATTAGCTATGAAACTATGATATGATAAAAGCATTGGGAGTGATCTTGTATTAGGTTGGTCACAATGAGAAGTATATACTAGTGTATAATACTACCTTCACAATATATAGTATCATACTTTGATTTCATATTGACATCATCTATTGTCATGCATGACATGTACTAGTACATCATGTAATATTGGTACGGTATTACATCACGATACTCAATCCTCTCTCACCTTATTTAATTATGTGACACCTTAACAAAAAATGTCTAGTTAATTAACATGTATGATAATCTTTTTCCTCAAAAAAACATGTATGATAATCTTATTGTGACCAGCCTCACAATACGTGTGCTGATTAAACTCTCGTCAAGATTAGTACCAATATTTATTGTGCAACTGGCCAACTACAAGATGTAGATGCCAAAGTTTAGGGACAAATTCAATGATTGATCTGCCAGGAAACAATATATTGTGCGTAGGTACGTACATCGGACTTGAAAGTTTACACAACAGACAATTATATTAGAGGATTGCTGAGACGTATGCGACAGTGAGAGGCCGGCTTAAAGTACAGTCATATACGGAGTTAGTACCTCTAAAAGGTTTTCTCCTCCCCACAAGAGAGTCCTACGCATCTTGGGTTTTCTCATCTCCGATCCGTGCCGTCATTGATCTGCCTCGTCTCCTGTGCTTTCAGGCAGGGGCGGAGCTATGTGCAAGTAAAACTGTGCCATGGCCCGCTCTGTCCAGTCTGAAATCAGTGAGGTGTTAGAGTAAATTGAGCCATATGAGAAAAATAATTTAGGTTTTCTATAGGCCGGCCCGCCCAACTTTCCATCTGTAGCTCCGCTACTGCTTTCAGGGCCATGAAGGCATGATGAATCCCGGGCCTTGTCAATGAAAAGGCTCCAACTTCGGTTTTTAAAATCTGTTTAGGATTTTGTGTCCTTTGGGAAGGTGAGGCGGCGGTGACATCTTGATGAAATAAGTTCCACCCTGCCTTTCCCCTAGCACGACGGTGCCTCTCGCGTCATTGAAAGATGTGTGGAGGTGTGTCTCCGACGAATTTTGCAGGTTTATGTCGGTCTTTGTCTTCGGTGGATCAACATGGACCAGTTTTTGTTCATCTGTGTTCTTGTGTCTATGTATTGGATATTTCCTATCTATGTTTCTCTTCGTAGGCGATGATTACTGTTCTCGTGTGCTGGTTCTTAGGAGTCTTAGCACGACGACTTTCTGACTATCCATAACAACAAGGTTTGCGCAGCTCCTATGAGAAAGGGGAGATGACGGGGGCGTGCCTTCAGCTATCTCATCTGTGTGTAGTCGTCATTAGGTGATCTATGGATATGAATTTAATTTTTGATACTTCTCATGCTCTTTGTACTTTCATAATGTTAGAAGAATAGATTGATAGTTTTCTTTAAAATAAAAGGAGTTAAAACAAGTTATTTAATCGAGGAAGAAAACAAGCATGCACCTTGGCCAAACATTTTTTTATGAAGGCCATCATGGCTAGATTTATTCCGTCTCAAATAAGGTTACATCGCTCAAGAGTACGTTGATAATAAAATCAGGCAGCTCGTCTAGCCAAGTAAAAGAGTTATTATTATAATAATTATGATTTGCTAGCACATGAGTCGCTTCATTAGCAGCTCTAGAACAATGTTTAAACATGATCTTTCCAATCGTCGACACTAAATCCACACACTCTGCAAATACTGCTAAGCTTCATCCCACCATTGTGTTTGCCCGGTGCAAAAGTAAATTAATCGTGAAGAATCTGATTCTGCCTCAAGGCGATTAAAACCAAGGGAATTTGCAAACTTCAATCCATGCATCTCTCATTGCTAGTGCTTCGGTTGTGATCACATCAGCTGCATATTGTATAACTTTTCATTGGGCGGCAAGGAAATTATCTTTTTCATCCCCTATAATAGCTGCAGTAGCACCCATATCATTATCAACAAAGGATGCTGCATCCACATTTAGTTTGACATACCGTAGCTCAGGCTTATAGCATACAACCGGACTTGGTAAATTCGGCCCCTCAAACGCCCGCGGACGCGCCCGGGCGCGTCCGCGGGCACTGAGCGGGCGCTTCTCAAAAAATGTAATCCACATCCGAACACCTAAATCATCATATCTCAAATTCATACAAACTCATGCAACTATGTCGATGCACATGCGTCATCCGGCAACTCCATCACACTACACTAAACATTCCATCGGACTACAAAAATTTGGCATGTTTGGTTATGATGGAGTTCATCCACGGCTACCCTTTTCCTTTCCCGGCGCCCTTGTCGTCCTTCTCGCGGAAGTACCAGTCTAAGATGCAGTACGGACCGAGGCGGATCTGCTCGTCGCTGGAGTTGTCCTTCTTCGGTGGTAGTCCGGCCATGGCATGGACCGCTCGATTCTGCTATCGGGCGAGGGCGAGTGTGTTCCTCTGCCGCCGTTTCTTCACAATGCGGGGCGGATGGCTTCCTCCTCTCCGGCCGCCCGCGCCGCCACATCAGCCGCCTCCGCCGCCGTCATTTCTGCCGCGATACGAGCCTCGGCGGCCCTTATCTTCTCCTTCCCACGGCGGGCCGCCCATTCCCGGTGGGACTCATAGTCTGCCCGCTCGGTGATGGGGAAGGAGAGGTGTTCAGACCGAGACCGCTAGGATCCAGCACTAGAGGACTCGAGCGCCAGGCAAGCCTACGCTTTGGCGTCGCGGCGGACGGATCCGTCCGTTGGCCAGGCGCTGTCCTCACGGGAGCAGCGAAGTGCAACGAAGACTGTCATTGCCTCCTCCAACCCACACGGGATGACATCCCCAGCCGACGGATCCAGACTGGTCGGAGTCCAATTCACTGCCCGCCATGGGCGCCGGAGGCGAGTTTGGGTGGCGGAGGGGAGGGAGGGAGTGGAGTGAAGCAGTTAGGGTTTGCTCCGACGAGAGGACGGGGACGAAAATAAGTGGGGTCGCGTGGCCAACATGGGTCGGGTCTGACGTGGCGAGCGTGCCCGGGCGCCCCTATACCCATCCCATATTTGGGCTGGATATGGAGGTGCCGGTCAGTCCGGGCGTTTGAGACCCGTTTGAGACGTCCGTCTGAGTCGAAAAAAACATGACCGGTCAGTGACCGAGCAGCCCGCCCGAGCGTATGAAGCGGGTTTAAGAGGTCCGGCTTTAGATGTTCTTATTACTCCACCTCATCTCCGGCCAAACTTTATATTTAAAGAAAACGATTACATCCGCCGTAGTTCGGTAATTACGCAATTATTTCTCTCTCGAGCAGATAGGAAAAAAAGAGAACAAAATTACACAAACACGTACACGGCGAAGTATTGTTCGGCTGAAAAAAGGTCAATTGACAGTGTTATTAGTGGAGTATATAGTACCTGTTACCACACGCTGAAGAAATGATCAGATCAGATCAGACAGATTACAAGTCTACGGTGTGAGCTTCGCGGCAGCTGGCTGTCGCCTTCAACGACGTACCCTCCTGTATAGAGTATAGACGTACGGCTCATTCGGGTCAAGGGAACGCCGGTTTGACTTGAGGCTAATTTTCCTTGTGCTTATCACCAATCAAACACGGATGGATTAATTAACATGCTGAACAATTCGGTACAGTGCAAAAATTTAAACCCGCCGCCTCGATCCGAAACCAGTAGACACGAGCTATATATAAGCATCCCATTCCCGGCACAGAACAACAACTACCCGGCGACATCGATCGAACACAAAGAGCTCATCACATCTTTCTAGTTCACCGGCCGTTGTCGAGATGAAGCCCGCCGCGCAGCCGGTCACCGGCGTCCCCGTCGGCGGCGCCCCCGCCCCAGCCGCCTGGTCCTCCGGCCTCTTCGACTGCTTCGACGACTGCGGCCTCTGTACGCGCATATACCCTACCTCTCGTGCCAATCTTCCTCCAACTCGTCTCCATGTCTCACATGCGTGTCTAACACATGTGACCTATGATCCATGCAGGTTGCCTGACGTGCTGGTGCCCTTGCATCACGTTTGGCAAGGTGGCGGAGATCGTGGACAGGGGCTCGACGTCGTGCGGCACCAGCGGGGCGCTCTACGCGCTGCTGGGGTCGCTCACGGGGTGCCACTGGATCTACTCCTGCACGTACAGGTCCAAGATGCGCGCCCAGTACGCGCTCCCGGACGAGCCCTGCTGCGACTGCTGCGTCCACTTCTGCTGCGAGACCTGCGGCCTCATCCAGCAGTACAAGGAGCTCAAGGCCCGTGGCTACGACCCCGACATTGGCTGGCACCTCAACGTCGAGCGCGGCAACGGCGGCGCCGGTGTTGGCGGCGTCAACCCGCCCGGCATGCAGGAGATGGGCCGCTAGATCGTCAAACTCTGCCGCACGTGTGGGTGGAGGATCGCTCGAGCAAGTGTTCCAGGTGCTTGGTAAGTTATTGCATAGTAGTACGTACTTGTAGCTTTGTTAAGTTCCGAATGCATGTGGTGCGGTGGAGGAGTATGTTGTATTGGAGTACATGGTGATGTGATAAGTTGCTGTCAGGAGTGGGAGGAGGAGCAAGCGGACAGGAGTAATGCCACGATGCATTTTGTTCAGTGTACTGTATATTTGTATTTATTCATCGTATTGTATATTTGTACAAATAAAATCGAGCAAACGACGGGATCACCGTACTTTTACTAGGCCAGAGCATCTATAACTGGTCTACTCAAACCCTTTCTATACGCCCATGCAGGTGGCCCGATTAATGACTGATCACAAAGTCCCGATCCAGACGAGCTCATACCGGCCTTATAGATCCGAGCTAACCGGCACCTCCTCGTATTCAGCCCAAATCCAAGGCGGATATGGGGGGTGCGAGCGGATCCACGCGTGTCCGTCACGTTTGATCCGGGCCAAGTTGGCGCCCCTATACCCATCCCATATTTGGGCTGGATATGGAGGTGCCGGTCAGTCCGGGCGTTTGAGACCCGTTTGAGACGTCCGTCTGAGTCGAAAAAAACATGACCGGTCAGTGACCGAGCAGCCCGCCCGAGCGTATGAAGCGGGTTTAAGAGGTCCGGCTTTAGATGTTCTTATTACTCCACCTCATCTCCGGCCAAACTTTATATTTAAAGAAAACGATTACATCCGCCGTAGTTCGGTAATTACGCAATTATTTCTCTCTCGAGCAGATAGGAAAAAAAAGAGAACAAAATTACACAAACACGTACACGGCGAAGTATTGTTCGGCTGAAAAAAGGTCAATTGACAGTGTTATTAGTGGAGTATATAGTACCTGTTACCACACGCTGAAGAAATGATCAGATCAGATCAGACAGATTACAAGTCTACGGTGTGAGCTTCGCGGCAGCTGGCTGTCGCCTTCAACGACGTACCCTCCTGTATAGAGTATAGACGTACGGCTCATTCGGGTCAAGGGAACGCCGGTTTGACTTGAGGCTAATTTTCCTTGTGCTTATCACCAATCAAACACGGATGGATTAATTAACATGCTGAACAATTCGGTACAGTGCAAAAATTTAAACCCGCCGCCTCGATCCGAAACCAGTAGACACGAGCTATATATAAGCATCCCATTCCCGGCACAGAACAACAACTACCCGGCGACATCGATCGAACACAAAGAGCTCATCACATCTTTCTAGTTCACCGGCCGTTGTCGAGATGAAGCCCGCCGCGCAGCCGGTCACCGGCGTCCCCGTCGGCGGCGCCCCCGCCCCAGCCGCCTGGTCCTCCGGCCTCTTCGACTGCTTCGACGACTGCGGCCTCTGTACGCGCATATACCCTACCTCTCGTGCCAATCTTCCTCCAACTCGTCTCCATGTCTCACATGCGTGTCTAACACATGTGACCTATGATCCATGCAGGTTGCCTGACGTGCTGGTGCCCTTGCATCACGTTTGGCAAGGTGGCGGAGATCGTGGACAGGGGCTCGACGTCGTGCGGCACCAGCGGGGCGCTCTACGCGCTGCTGGGGTCGCTCACGGGGTGCCACTGGATCTACTCCTGCACGTACAGGTCCAAGATGCGCGCCCAGTACGCGCTCCCGGACGAGCCCTGCTGCGACTGCTGCGTCCACTTCTGCTGCGAGACCTGCGGCCTCATCCAGCAGTACAAGGAGCTCAAGGCCCGTGGCTACGACCCCGACATTGGCTGGCACCTCAACGTCGAGCGCGGCAACGGCGGCGCCGGTGTTGGCGGCGTCAACCCGCCCGGCATGCAGGAGATGGGCCGCTAGATCGTCAAACTCTGCCGCACGTGTGGGTGGAGGATCGCTCGAGCAAGTGTTCCAGGTGCTTGGTAAGTTATTGCATAGTAGTACGTACTTGTAGCTTTGTTAAGTTCCGAATGCATGTGGTGCGGTGGAGGAGTATGTTGTATTGGAGTACATGGTGATGTGATAAGTTGCTGTCAGGAGTGGGAGGAGGAGCAAGCGGACAGGAGTAATGCCACGATGCATTTTGTTCAGTGTACTGTATATTTGTATTTATTCATCGTATTGTATATTTGTACAAATAAAATCGAGCAAACGACGGGATCACCGTACTTTTACTAGGCCAGAGCATCTATAACTGGTCTACTCAAACCCTTTCTATACGCCCATGCAGGTGGCCCGATTAATGACTGATCACAAAGTCCCGATCCAGACGAGCTCATACCGGCCTTATAGATCCGAGCTAACCGGCACCTCCTCGTATTCAGCCCAAATCCAAGGCGGATATGGGGGGGTGCGAGCGGATCCACGCGTGTCCGTCACGTTTGATCCGGGCCAAGTTGGCGCCCCTATACCCATCCCATATTTGGGCTGGATATGGAGGTGCCGGTCAGTCCGGGCGTTTGAGACCCGTTTGAGACGTCCGTCTGAGTCGAAAAAAACATGACCGGTCAGTGACCGAGCAGCCCGCCCGAGCGTATGAAGCGGGTTTAAGAGGTCCGGCTTTAGATGTTCTTATTACTCCACCTCATCTCCGGCCAAACTTTATATTTAAAGAAAACGATTACATCCGCCGTAGTTCGGTAATTACGCAATTATTTCTCTCTCGAGCAGATAGGAAAAAAAAGAGAACAAAATTACACAAACACGTACACGGCGAAGTATTGTTCGGCTGAAAAAAGGTCAATTGACAGTGTTATTAGTGGAGTATATAGTACCTGTTACCACACGCTGAAGAAATGATCAGATCAGATCAGACAGATTACAAGTCTACGGTGTGAGCTTCGCGGCAGCTGGCTGTCGCCTTCAACGACGTACCCTCCTGTATAGAGTATAGACGTACGGCTCATTCGGGTCAAGGGAACGCCGGTTTGACTTGAGGCTAATTTTCCTTGTGCTTATCACCAATCAAACACGGATGGATTAATTAACATGCTGAACAATTCGGTACAGTGCAAAAATTTAAACCCGCCGCCTCGATCCGAAACCAGTAGACACGAGCTATATATAAGCATCCCATTCCCGGCACAGAACAACAACTACCCGGCGACATCGATCGAACACAAAGAGCTCATCACATCTTTCTAGTTCACCGGCCGTTGTCGAGATGAAGCCCGCCGCGCAGCCGGTCACCGGCGTCCCCGTCGGCGGCGCCCCCGCCCCAGCCGCCTGGTCCTCCGGCCTCTTCGACTGCTTCGACGACTGCGGCCTCTGTACGCGCATATACCCTACCTCTCGTGCCAATCTTCCTCCAACTCGTCTCCATGTCTCACATGCGTGTCTAACACATGTGACCTATGATCCATGCAGGTTGCCTGACGTGCTGGTGCCCTTGCATCACGTTTGGCAAGGTGGCGGAGATCGTGGACAGGGGCTCGACGTCGTGCGGCACCAGCGGGGCGCTCTACGCGCTGCTGGGGTCGCTCACGGGGTGCCACTGGATCTACTCCTGCACGTACAGGTCCAAGATGCGCGCCCAGTACGCGCTCCCGGACGAGCCCTGCTGCGACTGCTGCGTCCACTTCTGCTGCGAGACCTGCGGCCTCATCCAGCAGTACAAGGAGCTCAAGGCCCGTGGCTACGACCCCGACATTGGCTGGCACCTCAACGTCGAGCGCGGCAACGGCGGCGCCGGTGTTGGCGGCGTCAACCCGCCCGGCATGCAGGAGATGGGCCGCTAGATCGTCAAACTCTGCCGCACGTGTGGGTGGAGGATCGCTCGAGCAAGTGTTCCAGGTGCTTGGTAAGTTATTGCATAGTAGTACGTACTTGTAGCTTTGTTAAGTTCCGAATGCATGTGGTGCGGTGGAGGAGTATGTTGTATTGGAGTACATGGTGATGTGATAAGTTGCTGTCAGGAGTGGGAGGAGGAGCAAGCGGACAGGAGTAATGCCACGATGCATTTTGTTCAGTGTACTGTATATTTGTATTTATTCATCGTATTGTATATTTGTACAAATAAAATCGAGCAAACGACGGGATCACCGTACTTTTACTAGGCCAGAGCATCTATAACTGGTCTACTCAAACCCTTTCTATACGCCCATGCAGGTGGCCCGATTAATGACTGATCACAAAGTCCCGATCCAGACGAGCTCATACCGGCCTTATAGATCCGAGCTAACCGGCACCTCCTCGTATTCAGCCCAAATCCAAGGCGGATATGGGGGGGTGCGAGCGGATCCACGCGTGTCCGTCACGTTTGATCCGGGCCAAGTTGGCACACCCAAACCGTCCATAAATTTGTCGTCATCCGCATCTTGAACCAAACGCTAGCCACTCCACTCCGCCCCCAAGCTCCCTTCCGGCGACCTGCGGCCTTCTCCGACATGACGGGCAGCGGATCTAACTCCTTGGTCTCTCGACTAAGACCACGCCCCAAGCGTGCCCGAGGAGGTGGTGGTCGCCTGCATTGTGCTCTGACCCTCCCGGGAGGAGTCCACCCACAGCGGTTGGACTCAACCGGCGGGAATCCATTTCGTCTGCCCTAATATCACTTGGATCTGGTGCGAGGCACGTCGCCGCTGCCTCCCTGGATGGGGTGTGGTCCGTCTGGCGCCCAACGCCATGGCGGCAACACAACCCCTTCGTTGGCACGTCTTCGCCATCACGCCGGGTTCCGAGTCAGAGGCAAGCGCCGACACTTATGGCTCGTCCACGTCGGAGGCTAATATGGCGCGATGTGCTCGCCATGCGAGGCAGAGGGCATGGGAGGCCACATCACCCTTGCGGCAAATGTCGGGGAGGAGAAGTCGCACACCATGACGGCAGAGCCTCTGTGGGTGACCGGCAACCCTCGCGGTGGACCTATCGGGCTTCGACCACGACGGGTGTATCATGGACCTCACATCGGCCGGCGACATCCAGTCCATGGGCTCTGACAAGGAAGAGTAGGGCATGGGAGGCAGTGGCGCCTCGAATCCCATGAGCCGGTCTGTGTCCTATGTCCTACTCTAGCTCGTCAGATACCGCACCTTCACTCGTAGGGGCTCAGTCGGCCGTCAAACATGGGCACAAATGTGGAACTGAATGAGCGTCGGCGAATATTTAGTTTACGTTTTTTGTTGCATGTAATTGTAATGGATTTGAGAATTCATAATTGTGGTATTCGGTTGTGGAAGAAAGAATTTGAGGTGTGACCTGTTATTGTCTGCGGACATTAACTATATGCGGCTGTAAGTGCTCTAAGTTCACACTGAAAATAACATCACATGGTCGTCACACTACGCGGAAACGCGTGTTGCCTAGTGTTTGGGCATAAGCCAAATGCTATTTCTTGGGTACTCAGCTTAGCCCAGTGTAAGAGAAGTACTTGTCAAAAAACACATGACAATTGCAGGGCCCTCTGATAGACAAGAGTAAACAGAGTACAACTCCAAAAAAAAAGAGGTAATAGCACTACAGGTCCCTGAACTTGTCATGGAGGTGATATGGTTTGGTTCTCAAACATAAAAAAATGGATTATTTCGTCCTTCAACTTGTCATGGAGGTGCAAGTTTGGTCCTAGGCCAATCACAGCTCGCCAACTGGAGCCAGCTTGGCTGGGCCGGTCAGCGTCGCGCATTTTGTGAATTGCCCCCTTTCTTTAGCCCTTATCAACCCGCACTCACTATTAGCAATCTTATCTAAAAACATCTATTGTATTAACTATTAGCAGACTTATCTAAAAATATTTAATTGTTTAACCAGACCAATTCTTATTGTTCAGATACATGGGGGCAATTACAGGAATTAGTGATCTTGATGCTGTCCGTTGGCCAAACTCACATTGGCGGTCTGTGAAGGTATATTTACTGGCTAACACTTACTATTGTATCCAGTCAAGTCTGTACATGAACATCGCCTGTTGCTTACCCATGTATTGTTAGATGAGACGCAAATTCCTATTGAGATTGCTTGGTATAACTTCACAATTTAGCATGACAGAAAACTTTGTCTATGAAAAATGCAGGTTGGCTGGGATGAATCAACTGCTGGAGAGAGGCAGCCAAGGGTGTCACTTTGGGAGATTGAACCCCTGACAACTTTCCCGATGTACCCTACTCCTTTTCCACTCAGACTGAAGCGACCGCGGCCAACAGGCTTGCCTTCTCTGCATGGTATGATGGACAGCTGGTCTCTAGCATTCATAAATAGTTGTGCTTGAATAATTGTGTAGTATGCTTTCAATATGGAGTGTTATAAATTATCTATCTCTTTCTGTAGGTGGTAAGGATGATGACTTGACTTCCTCGCTCATGTGGCTTCGAGATAGCGCAAACCCTGGTTTCCAGTCGCTGAATTTCAGCGATGCTGGTATGAATCCCTGGATGCAGCCAAGGCTGGATGCGTCGTTATTTGGTTTACAGCCTGACATTTACCAAACGGTGGCTGCGGCTGGGTTTCAGGACCCAACAAAGATGTCACCTACTATGTTGCAGTTCCAGCAGCCACAAAACATGGTTGTTAGAGCTACGCCACTTCTACGAAGTTGGATTTTGCAGCAAATGCAACCTCAGTTTCGGCAGCAGTCATACCTTCAAAACATCAATGGGGCCACGATCCAGGGCCAGCTCAGTCCGAGTTCCTTCAACAGCAGCTCCAACGGTGCCAGTCCTTCAATGAGAAAAAGCCACAGCTTCTCCAACAGCAAGAATCAAATCAGCAGCAATCGCATAGAAGGAACTCAAACTGATCCTGGCCCTGGATCGTGGCCCCATTGATAAGAGCTAAAGACAGGGGGCAATTTGCAAAATGCACGACGCTGACTGGCCCAGTCGAGCTGGCTCCACTTAGCGAGTTGTGATTGGCCCAGGACCAAACTTGCACCTCCATGACAAGTTCAAGGACGAAATAATCCACTTTTTCAAGTTTGAGGACCAAATCATCACCTCCATCACAAGTTCAAGGACCTACAGTGCTATTACCTCAAAAAAATAATGCCTAGGTTTACAAAGAGAACTCAACATACTCCGCAAAAAAACTTTAGCTTATACACGAGGCTTGGCAAAGCACCTACCATGGGGCCATCCTCGCTGCCCTTGACGGCTCTGTGACGGCGAGCGCTATAAGATGAGTGGTGTTTTACGGTATAATTCGCCTACATCCATTCCTTTATTTGTTTTAAAGGCAAAAATGTAAGCCGAGTGCCCAAAAGAAAGCACTCGGCTTACACTCATGCCCCTTCACCTTCATCTCTCCCATTTATAAGAGGTCCCTTCCGTTACCGGTTTGGCTGTAACCCTAGTCATCTTGCCGCCTCCAGATGTCCTGGCTTTATATTGATTAAAAACCCTTCATCATATTTATCGAAGGTTTTTTCTGCGATAATTTTTCATTGTCACTGTGATAATCACCGTCAATCTTCCACTTCAGGCCGGCCAAGAGCCTTCTGTCAGGATGGTTACGTTGAATAAACTCTCGTCGAGCTTAGCAATATTAATTTGTGCAACTGGCCAACTGCAAGATGTAGATGCCATAATTTAGAAACAGATTCAATGATATTTATTTTTTGCGAGAAAGATTCAATGATTGATCTGCCAGGAAGCAATACTCTGTGCGTGCGTGCGTACTCCTACGTCGGACTTGAAAGTTTGCACAACAAACAATTAGATTTGGGGTTAGCTGAGACGTACGTGAGAGTGAGAGGCTGGCTTAAAGCACAATTATATACGGAGTTGGTACTTAATCAACAAGTCAAGCCACATGAACGGGGGAAGAAAACAAGCACGCAAGTAGTTGAAACTAGGCAAAACAATTGCACCTGCCGTAGTTTGGTAATTATTACGCGTGTTATTTCCCTCTGGAGCAATAAGAAAAAATAAGCAAACAAAATTACACAAATATGTAGACAGCGAAGAATTTTTTTTCAGTTGAAAAAAGTCAATTAGCCGTGTTATTAGTGGAGTATAGTATATAGCTTTTTTTTTGAGAACCTATAGTATATAGTACCACACGCGGACGAAATGATCTCGCAAAATATATACACTACAAGTCTACGGTGTGAGCTTCGCGGCAGCTTGGCTGTCACATTCAACGACGTAGACGGTAGACATGTATAGAGTATGTACGCACGGCTAATTCAGGTCAAGGGAACGCCACTTTGACGTGCAGCTAATTTTCCTGGTGCTTATCACCAAGCAAACGCGGATGGATTTAATTAACGTACTGAACTGTTTTGAATAGTGCAAACATTCATACCCACCCCGACCACCCCCCGCCTGATCACCACCTATATATAAGCACTCCAAGCCAGCCCATTCCCGGCACCACAGCTAGCGAGCGACATCATCAACACACAAAGACCTCATCACATCTTTCCAGTTCACCGGCCGTTATGGAGATGAAGCCCGCCGCGCAGCCGGTCACCGGCGTCCCCGTCGGCGCGGCGCCCGCCGCCTGGTCCTCCGGCCTCTTCGACTGCTTCGACGACTGCGGCCTCTGCTGCGTGACCTACTGGTGCCCGTGCATCACGTTCGGCAAGGTGGCGGAGATCGTGGACAGGGGGTCGACGTCGTGCGGGACGAGCGGCGCGCTCTACGCGCTCCTGTGCTCGCTCACGGGATGCCAGTGGATCTATTCCTGCACCTACCGCTCCAAGATGCGCGCCCAGTACGCGCTCCCGGACGGGCCCTGCTGCGACTGCTGCGTCCACTTCTGCTGCGAGCCGTGCGCGCTCGTCCAGCAGTACAAGGAGCTCAAGGCCCGCGGCTACGACCCCGAGATCGGCTGGCACCTCAACATGGAGCGCCGCGCCGGCGCCGGCGCCGTCAACCCGCCCGGCGTTCAGGGGATGGGCCGCTAGCTGGCTAGCTGGTCGAACTCAGCTGCTGCTTTACTATTGCCGTTTGTGTCATGCGTCGTTTATGTTTCATAAATTACTATTGCATATATGGTACTAGTGTCCGTAGTAACTTGTCAAAAAAAGTAACCGTGGTAACTTGTGTGAGTACTCCCTCCGGTGCTTTTTACTCTGCACATTAGATTTGCCGAAAGTCAAACTTTGCTAAGTTTGACCAAATTTATATTGAAAATTATTAGCATCTATAATATCTAATAAATATAGTATATATATTTCAAGATGAATCTAATGATATTGATGTTGTTATGTGAATGTCTATAATTTTTTATATAAACTTGATCAAAGTTGGATGAGATTGATTTCGGACAAACATAATATGCAAAGTAAAAAGGACCGGAGGGAGTATGTTGTATGGTGATATGATGACTTGATGTTTTGCTCTTGCAACTTCAATAATCTTTTGGTTTGCTAAGTGCACTGTGCACACACCGTGCACCAGAGTTATGACTTATGAGCTGGTGTCAGGAGTGGGAGGAGGACCAGAACGTTCGTGTGTAGTCTCTAATGCCTCTATGCAATTTATTTCAGAGTTCAATGTACCTTATATTTGCATTTTATTCATTGTATTGTAGTATTATTTGTTAAAAAAAAGAGCAAACGGCGGGATCTTTGTCCTTTTATTAGGCCGAAAAGATTTGCAAAGGGAAAATATCAAGTACATATGATGTCTTATTAATAAAGTGGCTGTATGCATCGCCCAGATGCAGAGGCAGGGGGTCTTCCTCCTTTTCTAAAAAAACTGATGTCTTATTAATTATCTAAGAATGTTTTTATCCCTGTTACCTTTGAAAGTCAACCATGTGTACCTAATCCCGTTTCGGAGACATATTAAGCAAATGTTGATAGTGTAATTTCACACTGAAAACAACACGCATGGTTGTCATCAATCATGCGATAGGTAGAATGTGAGTTAAAAAGGCTAACACAATAGGAAGAACAGAGATTTGCTGCCTTTTATTAAGAAGAGTGGTTCGTCATAAAAATAATTACGAGTTTGGATGCTTCAACTCTGGTGAGGATGACCCCACATCCTTAGCTCATAAACTAGTTCAACGGGAGGAGCCAAGTGGAGTTTTAATTAGGGTAGAAACATATCCGGTATATCAAACTTGCTGACGTTCCCTCAAGAGGTAGCCTGAGAAACTATCGTTCCGCGCGAAAGGTCATCTGAGTGAACGCTACGATCTGGGAGTGTTTCTTAAAAAAAAAGACACTCCGAGCGAACGCTAGGGAACTGCCATGCTAAAATAGGTTTATTTGCCATGCTATCGTATAAAAGATTGACATTTTGTAAAAAACGATAATGCTAGTAGAAATATAGTGAGGAATTTGTTAGGCTGCAGCAGAGTATTGGCATGCGTTTTCAGAGATTTATCATGATGATAGCAACGAAAATTGTCATCCTAAAAAATAAAAATAAAATCCGATTCTCCAAGATTTGCCATCCTGGTAGAAGAAAATTGTCATGTTACATCAATAGGACCCGGTGAAAATTTGCATGCTCTAAGAAATAGAAATTGCTACCCTAATTTTTTTTTCCATTCTGGATGTGTTCGCTTAACCCATTTAGTGTCGTTAGCTCATAACTCCCTCAAGGGGTGCATGGTAGCAAACATTGATTGTCATGTGTCTTGCTTTAAGATTTGTACATAAAAGTTGAGCGTGTCACAGTGCGTTCACAAAAAAAAACACCTCAAAGTTGACATACTTACCATCTAAGGATATTTAAACGCTGTTTAGCAATCACACACCACCAAATAACTACCACTAGGCTACAACCCAGGTTATAGAAGAAAATTTACTCCTCACAAGACAAGATTGATCGGTTCTTCATCACAATACTAGCTATACCACCAAAGAAGAAGAACATGATATGAAAAAAAATTAAACTCTAGCATCTGCTTCGGCATTTAAGAAGAAATCGGAGCCAGGGGCGAGCCTCAGGCCTTGAACTCAGACAGGCGAGGCATAGACACAAACTGCTACCCACTTAAGCTTTGCTATGTTCTTATGATAATGAAAATATAAAAGGGAACAAACCAAAACACAACTAACTCCCTAACATCGGCCATGAAGACAGAGTTAGGACGATGGTCGAGTTGGAAGATACATATTCCAGAGGCAGTTGTCTCCATCGCCGAGACGGTAACGCCAAGTAAACACAAAACTAACAATAAGAATCTGGACTTTATTAGAAAAAAAGAAAACCTAAACATTCCATGATGGTAATCCCTGTTTGTCGCTCTGTATGACAAAATGTCGAGCTGACCCATAGCGACATGGGCCGTATCGACATGGGCTGACTCTGGTTTCGACGATCCCCCCCCCCCCCCTTGTTTTTCGCGAAGGGGTAGCTCAGGTATCTTTTCTGTTCACCTAGGATTATTTTTTCACTGGTTTCTTTTGGTTTTTTTTAATTTGACACATTTTAAAATACAGGAACATTTTCGCAATTCCAGTATTTTTTCAAATATTGAGAATACTTTTGAAAAATCAAGAAAAAATTTCAAAATACAAAAGATTTTTTAATTCAATTTTTTTGAGAACATGAACGTTTTTCAAATTCCATAAATTTTTTATTTTCAATGAACATATTTTTTATTTTTTAGTATAACGGTTTTAAGAATTCCTAGTGCAGCCTTTGTTTTTGACAAACCTAGCTTTTAGCTTTTTAAAAGGTTTGAGAAAACCAACTATAAAGCCTTAATGAAAATTGCTGCAATCGCGGAGCGCATAAGGGCAGGCCCAGTCGCTCACGCTTTGTGCGTTTGCCAAGCATTTTGAGTTATATATACGGCATGCCATTGTCTCAAAAAAAAAATTACGGCAGAAGTCGCCAAGGCACTCTCTACACGGAACTACTCCCTCCGTTCCGAATTACTTGTCTTGAATTTGTCTAGATACGAATGTATCTAGACTCATTTTAGTGTTAGATACCTCCGTATCTAACAAATCTAAAATAAGTAATTCGAAACGAAGGGAGTAATTGCTAGCCTAGCTGCCATCACCCGCTAGCAACTTTCAATTTGCGAACGAAGGCAAAACATTAGTAAAATAGGGTTTTTTTGCGAGAAATTCGTAAAATGGTTTTAAACACTCGTAGTATTATACCCCTCTTGCTCGCTTGCCTGGTAGCCATCGACGTACATGTTCCGAGTAGCAACTTTGTTGCCGCTTCCTTTGGCGCGCCAGTGATATTTTCAGCAGCACTACAGCGAGAGACGACATCGTGTTAAGATATATTGTTCATTTTTCTTCATCAGTTCGGACTTTTGAATGAATTGATTGAAGCATAAATTCAATACATCGGCCAGCTGACACGGCCGGCATCGGCAAGTACGACACCGATGGACGCAGGACTCGGCCGGGGAGGGGACCGTGTCCGTGCGTGTTCGGGCCGTCAAGCTGGGCGCCACGGGACCGTGTAGTGTGGCATGAAACTGGACCCGACGCGTCACGTGACCTGCGTGCCCCCGCAGGAAAGAGCACAGAAACTGCGTCCAACTTGCATGGACGAGCTGGTGGCCGGGTCTATGGCGTGCATGTGTGGCGGTAGGAACTGATTTGAGGGCGTCAATTATTTTGCACGTGTTCTTGGTGCGAGTACGTCTCTCGCCTGTGGATAGCTCTCGTCTTGCACAAAGACCGTGGCAGATGCGCCAAACATATTTCGCAAAGAAATGAAAAGCAAAACTACTCCCTCTGATTTTTTTTGAACTAAACCACGATACTTATTTTGACTCGGAGAGAGTACTAATTGAGGAAAATTGTTAGTGGGAGAGAACTGTGGCAGTCTCCAATCCTTCAGAGTCCCAGTACCCCTAGTGTTGGATTTCGAGTTGTTGGATGTCATGCTTGGTGTGGGTGCTTCTCAGGGCGTGTGTAATGTACGACAACATCGACTCTTTCTCCATGGCTCCTTTCTCAGGCCATGCCATGTCCTGCAACGCACTTGCCGACTCTTCTAGGCACCCATGGTGGGTGTACATCGATTCGGTCAGTTCTTGAGTCGTAGCCACGTATTGTGAGTGCCTCATGTTGGTCGTGACACAGCCTTGGTGTCTTGTGTCTCGTCTTCTTGCTTTTCTTGGTTGGAGTTTGAGCTTGTTTCATAGGTAAAATTTTAAGATTTGTTTCCGATCGTAGGGACAAAAGCCATGATTTATCGGTCACCTGTACTAAGTTTCAAGAGTTGAAAGTTAGCATTAATTTTTCAAAATTCATCAAAACATTTCCAAAATGGGTCATATATAAAAGTACTCATCGGGAGAAATACGAATATGAAAACAAAACTTAATTTAAACTTTTCGTTCAAAAGATATAGAAGTTTCAAAATCAAAAGTTAAAAATAAAACCACGTACGAGGGACTCGGTGCTCTGATACCTGTGTGCCACAAATAAATCCGCCTCCCCTGACCCGGCTATCTTTACGGACCAAATGAAAGTGACTGCACTAAAAGAAAAAAAAATGCTAATCTGGAAAAACGTGGAGACACACTCCGCGTGGAATTACTAGTCGCGCTGCTATCACTCGGTAACTTTGAATTTGCCAAAAAGAAAAGTAGATGCATGTGATCCCCTTGCTAGCTTGCCTTGTCGCCATCGACCTACTACATACAAGTTCCGAACAAAACTTGCCGCCGTGTACTAGAGTAAGAATTAACATCGGCCCGCTGACACGACGGCATCGGTAAGTACGATCGCTGGACGCAGGACATGCTATAGCCGGGTTGCTCCCTCGGCATGCATGCTGTGCTGACTGGACGCAGGGCGTGTTGAACTAGTGTAGCTTTGTTCGAGCCGTCAAGCTGGTCGCGGCCTACGTAAGTATCCCTGCAGGAAGTAGATGCATGGACGAGCTAGTGACCGGGTCAGGGACGTGCAAGTGGTGGTAGGAATTCAAATGATGACGTTGTTTATACGTATATTTTTGCACGTGTTTTTGGTGCGGTTCGTCTCCCCTCATCATCCACGGTATCTGGTCTTGCAGGCTGCATCATGGGGATGTATCTGGTGCACCAAGCTAATTGACAGCATGCAGCTAGTTCTACAGTGCTACTAACAAATGTAACCGTATCCAATCTTTCACTAGCCAATAGTAAGCTTTTCTTTGTATCGTGTCAGATATAAACCGATCTTGTGTAGCTGGAGCATGTGGACGTGTTCACGAGCAGATTATAACACTGATTATTGACCTGCCATAAAGAAATTCAGTAGGTACTTTCTCTGTAAACTAATATAAGGTCTTTTAAGTAGTAATTTAAAAGATCTTATATTAGTCCAAGGAGGAAATACTTTCTCCGTCCGGAAATACTTGTCATCAAAATTGATAAAAAAAGATATATCTAGAACTAAAATACATCTATATACATTCCCTTTTATCCATTTTGATACAAATATTTTCGAACGGATGAAGTACTAATTAAGCGTGTACGTACTCACATTGACTTGAAAGTTGGCGCAAAAACCATTACTTATCCAGAGAGCTTTTAGATTAATGGTCGGCTGATGCTGAGCTAACTACCCCGCAAATAAAAGATTGGGAGTATAGCTGAGACGTGAGAGCGAGAACACAATCATATACGAGCATTATTAACAAGCCAAGCCGTTGATCGAGGAAGAAAACACACGCGCACGTAGGCGAAGCTCCCGGCGGCCCATAGTCCTACACCAACGGCCGCCGGTCCAGCTCCAGCACATGCGACCACCCATGCATACATGCCCGAATTACACTCCCGTCCCCATAGTAGTAATACCGCCCTACATTTTCCTTTGGCAAATATACCACCCCATTCGTATTTGGTAGTAATTACTGATCGTGTTTTCCATCTCTAGAACACATTGAATGTTCAGTGAAAAAAAAAACAGATGGGCTGTTTATACAGGTACGTGCATCCAAGATGAAGAATCGTTCAGATCAAAATGGTTACTGAGTCGACGAGGAGTACCTTTTACCACACGCAGAAGAATTGATCAGACGGAACTACTGAGCAGCCGACACCCACTGGCCGAACATTGGACGATGCTTTGATCCAGCGGTCGGCCTCCTCTTTGTGACATGCATGTACGGTCAGATCAGTAGCATCGTCCAGACATCGGCTGCACACCGTCGTGTGTATAGCAGATCAATCATGAGTCTACGCTATACGGTATGTGAGGTTTCAGGCAGCTGGCTGTCACCTTCAACGACGCGTACACTGCGTAAATACGGCTACTTCGCGCCAATTGAACGCCGCTTTGACTTGAAAACGCGGCTGGGTTATTTTACACGCTGAACCGTTCGGGACAGCACACGCATTCCTACCCATCTCCGCCCGGCCACGACCTATATATAAGCACCCCTCCGGCGAGCCCATTCCCGGCACACAACAACAGCCAACAGGCAACAGCAAAGCGACCTCACCAGCGCACAAAGATCACCTCATCACAGCTTTCCAGTTCACCGGCCATCGTCGCGATGAAGCCCGGCACCGAGCCGGCCACCGGCGTCCCCGTCGGCGGCGCACCGGGCGCCCCCACCGCCTGGTCCTCCGGCCTCTTCGACTGCTTCGACGACTGCGGCCTCTGTACGTAGCCTTGCTCTCAGGCGGCTCATGCCATCTTCCTCCTACTCATCTCAACGTCTCAATCGCCATGAAATGCATGTCTAATACATACTTATGATGTGTGCAGGTTGCCTGACTTGCTGGTGCCCGTGCATCACGTTCGGGAAGGTGGCGGAGATCGTGGACCGGGGCGCGACGTCGTGTGGGACGAGCGGCGCGCTCTACGTGCTGCTGGCGTCGCTCACGGGGTGCCACTGGATCTACTCCTGCACCTACCGCTCCAAGATGCGCGCCCAGTACGCGCTCCCGGACGCGCCCTGCTGCGACTGCTGCGTGCACTACTGCTGCGAGCCCTGCGCGCTCGTCCAGGAGTACAAGGAGCTCAAGGCCCGCGGCTACGACCCCGAGATCGGCTGGCACCTCAACCAAGAGCGCCGCAACGGCGGCGCCGGCGGCGTCAACCCGCCCGGCATGCAGGAGATGGGCCGCTGATCGAACCCGGCTGCTCATTGCCGTACGTGTGAAGGGAGGGTCGATCGAGCAAGCGTTCTTTCGTGCTTGGTAAATTGTTGCATAGACTTGGTTAAGTTCGTACTCTTTGTCAATAAAATCACCCTTTGTCGAAAAAAAATTCATACTGTGAATGGGTTATGTACTTATGTTGTATGGTGAGTTGATGATGTGATGTCAGGGCAAGAACGTGTGTACGTTTTTCTCCTTCTTTTTTCTTTTTGCGATGGCAGAAAAAAATGTCGCTCTGCATTTCATCCTTGTATTTCTATGGCTGGCCACCCGGTCGGCCTCTGGTTTTGAATAAAAATTCATGTTTGCTATTCCTTATACTACAACAGAATAATAATAACAATTTCAGCCGATTCCTGTGGAGAAGACGAATGCGCAACTCCATACTCATGGGAACCGCAGTGTGTCGCCGCTAGATGGGAGTAAGAGAGTCGACGGTGCGGGTAGAGGTGTGAGGCATGATCACCGCTGTCGGAGAAGGGGAGGGGTATAGAGGGACATCCGAGACGACAACAACTCGACAAAGGATATGACTCGTATTGGGCGGGGCGACGAAGCGACGCGATAATGGCATCAACCACGGGTGATGGTGGCAACCGGTTCAGCCAAAGCTAAGGGAGGGTAGCCGAGATGGGAGAAGAGGAAGACGTAGGAGTGAAAAAAGGCTGATGCGAGGAAAAGAAACAGTTGACTCATTCAAGTGACTCATAGGTTCTCCCTAAAAAGCGAAATGCACTTTCTTTTATTATTCTTCAAGAAAAAGCAGAGCTTCTGCCCAAGCTACTGCCTTCCAATACGGTATTTCTTCCAGGGAAATACACTTTAGTTTCTGGTTGTATATACATCCTATATGGGTATTTTTTTAATAATTAAACAAAAAGTCAAAATAGTTCAAAAGTATTTTTAGATTAAACTCGATTTTGTTTTGCACTAGTATATAAATTTTCACGAAAAAAACCAACATTGAGTTTAGGGCAAAAAAGACAAAATGTATTTGCTATTATAGGTCAATATTCACACTATTTTGACCAAAAAAATCGTCTTTTTTGAAAAGAAGTGAAAGGGTGATTTATTTTTGTGAAAATTTTCTCACAGGTATAATAAAAGGTGAAGTTTATTTCAAAAATAATTTTTAGATTTTGTTGACTTTCTGTTGAATTGCTAATTTATTTTTCCATATAAGGTATTTATACACCAAGGAACCAAACGTTCCCGTCCATTTCTTCCATACCTATTTACACGACACACGATCATTATAACGATCAAATATGTTCAACGAAACGTGGGTTCACATGTCACAGAGATTATATAGTACCATTCACTCCGGTTTGAAATGAAATGTATATCCCAACAGTGTAATTTATATGGCATAGAATTTAAATATTATTAATGAAATTCATTGACAAATTTTTAGGCGCAGTGTAAACAGAGCCTGAGTAATTCCTAACATGGGTGTCCATCCATCATCGTCAAGCCCACGGTCTTCCGTAGTGAGTGGATGTCGCTGGTTCTCTAAACTAAATCCAGTTGGCGTGGTTGGGCACATGCAACTGAGGGATTTCCGGCGACATTGATTGGTCAAAGGGGCGGAGCTTACTACTACCTCCGTCACGGTTTAGAGAACGTGTTTGGAAATTTTTTGAGACCTATGTGATTATGTATTGGTTATGAGATGGGCTAAAAAATAACATTCACACTACGCATGCATATATAAATAGTATATCAAAATACTAATTAGCTATTAGAAATAAATGCAATGCGCCCTAAACTTTATCTATTGTGGAAACGCACGCAAATTTAACTGTGTCTTCTAAACCGTGATGGAGGGAGTAATTAATACTCTGTCATCACAGCACGATAATTGATCAACGAAATATTTGTAGGTCAGCGTTGAAAATGTCCTAAACAAACAGGGTTATACCAACCTCTGGCAGGCAGGTCTGGCACGCAACGGGGCGTTCAAGTGGATGGAAGGTCAGCTGGTGCTGGAGTTCTGGATGACGCCGTCCCTGAACGTCACTAAAGTGGTCATATGCGCTGTCCGTGCGACTCTTCAAAGAAAACGGCTCGGGACCGCCATTCAACTTCAGTTTGCTAGTTCGGTTGGTCGACTGCCACTGCCATCAAACAATCAAATCCTAGTTTTTTTTTCTTTATGCGGGAAAGTATTTATATATTGCTCAAGTGGTCTATATTTTTTTTCATAGCCAGCCAATACAAAAGGTGAAAGATGATCCGGCCAACACCCCTGCAGATATGATGTAGTAGCCCGAATCCTATTAAGGCATGACCAATGCATAGCCTCAGGGTGATGCTTCACATGCCATGTAGAATTGGATAACAGAAAAAGTAGGTTCGGATGAGGAAGCAAGATTCTCTACAGAAGGTGGGTGCTTGAAGAGAAAAAAGTATAGTCCGGTGCATAAAGTTAGAAAAATTAAAGTGAAGAGGATGCATGTATAGTGAGTGTTATTTTTTATTCTTTGATGAGATATACTAGTAATAGCTTGCATTGAGAAGAATAAATCAACATAGATATCTCAAATTACTTTTTGTCATGAAGCATTTGTATTCATATACCATCATTATACATGCCCTTAAGCGCCTGATGCGCCGTTTCAAGGCGAAACGGTAAATGACGCACACCAGCAGTGTACGCAGGTTCCTAAGTGGACTGGCCCATCATGTTAGCGCTTTTTTTAACGCCGGTTCGGTTTTCCTTCACGTTCTTTCCCGTGGGGTTTCCCGCCGGTTTTTGTTCTTTTTTCCTTTTGTTTTTGCCTTGTTTTTATTGTTCGTATCTTTATTTCTTCTTTTCTATTTCATTAATTTTCTAATCATGATTCAAATTCATGATTTTTTCACAATTCATTAATTTCTTCAAATCCTTGAACTTTCATAATCTATGAAGTATTTTCGAAATCACAAAAAATTTCAATTTATTTTACTTTCTTTTTCAAATGCATGCAATTTTTCCCAATTCGTGTACTTTTTTAAATTTCTGAAGTTTTTCTGAGTTCAAGAATTGTTTTTCAAATCCATGAACTTTTCTTAAATTAATATATTTTTCTCAAAATTTCCAGCTTTTTTAATAAAAAAATGAACTTTTTTGCAAAATCATATTTTTTCACATATATGAAATTTTCAATATTCAATATTTTTTTAAATCCAGAAACAATTTTTGAATTTCGTGAATGATCGACCTATCAACGATGTCGGTCCACCATTAACTGAGCAAACAAAGCAGGGGAGCGAAAAGCGATCGCTCGGTCCCCAATAGTAATGAAAGAAGTCTACATAACCCCCTAAGGTTTCAGGGAACGATCACATAACCCCCCTAAACTTTAAAACCGGGTATTTGACCCCCTGGAGTTTGCAAAACCAGATATAACACCCCCTAATAGCTTTAAAGGGTGGTTTTGAGAATGGTTTTGAACACATGGCCCATATCACACGAGCCAGTGCAGTGCAGCTACGATCATGCATCACATAACCTGCAACATTCACAACTCCATCACTATACTCTCTTTCATTTCCTCGTCCGCTACTGCGGACTGTTTCACTGCCTCTCCCTATGTGCTCACAGTACCAGCATGCGTCGTGTTGCTCACTTGCTTGTTGGTGCGCATAGGCCGAACAACTACGTCAGGTTTGCGACATTGTGCGGTCGTGCCCCCGCCATTGCTTGCGTTTTTCAGTTGTGCACTTTGTTGTGGCGTGTGGCTGGTTTGAGTTGGACGTGCATGTCCTTATTTTGAGGGGAGAGAGTCCGGGGTAAAATTGGAGGAGGGTCAGCAACAAGCAGCAAGAAACTACAAGCATAGTGCTCGAGCTCCGCCGCCATGAGCCACTTTTCTCCACTACATGCTTGGACCTGGCACTCCTCCCACTTTGACGCATTGGCCTTCTCCTTAGGATACATGCAGACGTGTCTGCATCTGCCATGAGATCAAGACGCGGGGTTATTGAAATGGCAGTTGCTTAGTTCCATGTATTTTTTGAAAAAAAAAATCGGTGTTCTTATTGTCCGCGCTGCTCTGCAAGCTTAGTGGTCAGTTGCAGAAAAGGCAAGCCCGGCAGGATACGTGGACAGTACGTCCACAGATGGGGCGTGTGGCACTGACTGAGATGACAAAGCGTGTCTGGCGATGTGCAGCAGGGCGCAGACGACAAGTGGAGAAACGGCAAGAGGCAGTGAAGACCGGTAATTACAAACAGATAGAGATCAAGTCAAGCTAGCTTCGTATGTGAGTTAGCTTTCTAGGTTGCATCAGCCACAGCGAACCTAGCTTCACCTACCAGGTTGCTCCGGCCGAACAAACATCAGAAGTCTGTACTAGATGCCAGCAAAACAATAGTGAAACACACATGTTGAAAACCACTCTAAAAACCACACTCCAAAGCTGCCAGGGGGTGTTTTATCTGGTTTTACAAACTCTAGGGGGCTAAATACCCGGTTTTGAAGCTCATGGGTGTTGGAAATATGCCCTAAAGGCAATAATAAAATGATTATTATATTTTCTTGTTCATGATAATTGTCTATTATTCATGCTATAATTGTATTATCCGGAAATCGTGATACATGTGTGAATACATAGACCACAATGTGTCCCTAGTGAGCCTCTAGTTGACTAGCTCGTTGATCAACAGATAGTCATGGTTTCCTGGCTATGGACATGGAGATGTCATTGATAACGGGATCACATCATTAGGAGAATGATGTGATGGACAAGACCCAAACCTAAGCATAGCACAAAGATCGTGTAAGTTCGTTTTGTGAGAGCTTTTCTAATGTCAAGTATCATTTCCTTAGACCATGAGATTGTGCAACTCCCGGATACCGTAGGAGTGCTTTGGTGTATCAAACGTCACAACGTAACTGGGTGGCTATAAAGGTGCACTACGGGTATCTCCGAAAGTGTCTGTTGGGTTGGCACGAATCAAGACTGGGATTTGTCACTCCGTATGACGGAGAGGTATCTCTAGGCCCACTCGGTAATGCATCATCATAATGAGCTCAATGTGACCAAAGGGTTGGTCACGGGATCATGCATTACGGTACGAGTAAAGTGACTTGCCGGTAACGAGATTGAACAAGGTATTGGGATACCGACGATCGAGTCTCGGGCAAGTAACGTACCGATTGACAAAGGGAATTGAATACGGGATTGATTAAGTCCTCGACATCGTGGTTCATCTGATGAGATCATCGAGGAGCATGTGGGAGACAACATGGGTATCCAGATCCCGTTGTTGGTTATTGACCGGAGAGGCGTCTCGGTCATGTCTGCGTGTCTCCCGAACCCGTAGGGTCTACACACTTAAGGTTCGGTGACGCTAGGGTTGTAGAGATATTAGTATGCAGTAACCCGAAAGTTGTTCGGAGTCCCGGATGAGATCCCGGACATCACGAGGAGTTTTGGAATGGTCCGGAGGTAAAGATTTATATATAGGAAGTCCAGTTTCGGCCAGCGGGAAGGTTTCGGGGGTTACCGTATTGTACCGGGACCACCGGAAAGGTCCCGGGGGTCCACCAGATGGGGCCACCTATCCCGGAGGGCCCCATGGGCTGAAGTGGCGTGGGAACCAGCCCCTGATGGGCTGGTGCGCCCCACCCAAGGGCCCAAGGCGCCTAGGGTTGGAAACCCTAGGGGGCCATTGCCCCCCGAGGGGGCATGCGCCCCCCTGGTTGGAAACCCTAAGGGGGCCGTTGCCCCCAGGGGCCGCCCCCCTTTTAGATGGGATCTCCAAGGGGGCATGCGCCCCCCTAGCCCCTATATATAGTGGAAGGGAGGGAGGGCAGCCGCAGCTTGCTCTTGGCGCCTCCCTCTTCCTCCGTAACACCTCTCCTCCCCGCTTGTGCTTGGCGAAGCCCTGCCGGGATCCTGCTGCATCCACCACCACGCCGTCATGCTGCTGGATCTTCATCAACCTCTCCTTCCCCCTTGCTGGATCAAGAAGGAGGAGACGTCTTCCCAACCGTACGTGTGTTGAACGCGGAGGTGCTGTCCGTTCGGCACTTGGTCATCGGTGATTTGGATCACGCCGAGTATGACTCCATCATCCCCGTTCACTTGAACGCTTCCGCTCGCGATCTACAAGGGTATGTAGATGCACTCCTATTCCCCTCGTTGCTAGAATACTCCATAGATTGATCTTGGTGATGCGTAGAATTTTTTTAATTTCTGCTACGATCCCCAACAGTGGCATCATGAGCTAGGTCTATGCGTAGTTTCTATGCACGAGTAGAACACAAAATAGTTGTGGGCGTCGATATTGCCAATTATCTTGCCGTTACTAATCTTATCTTGATTCGGCGGTATTGTGGGATGAAGCGGCCCGGACCAACCTTATACGTACGCTTACGTGAGACCGGTTCCACCGACTGACATGCACTAGTTGCATAAGGTGGCTAGCGGGTGTCTGTCTCTCCCACTTTAGTCGGATCGGATTCGATGAACAGGGTCCTTATGAAGGGTAAATAGAAATTGGCAATTCACGTTGTGGTTTTGGCGTAGGTAAGAAACGTTCTTGCTAGAAACCTATAGCAGCCACGTAAAAACTTGCAACAACAATTAGAGCACGTCTAACTTGTTTTTGCAGCAAGTGTTTTGTGATGTGATATGGCCAAAGGTTGTGATGAATGATGAATGATATATGTGATGTATGATATTGATCATGTTCTTGTAATAGGAATCACGACTTGCATGTCGATGAGTATGACAACCAGCAGGAGCCATAGGAGTTGTCTTTATTTATTTATGACCTGCGTGTCAACATAAACGTCATGTAATTACTGTACTTTATTGCTAACCGTTAGCTGTAGTAGTAGAAGTAATAGATGACGAGAAAACTTCAAGAAGACACGATGATGGAGGTCATGATGATGGAGATCATGGTGTCATGCCGGTGACAACGATGATCATGGAGCCCCGAAGATGGAGATCAAAGGAGCAAATGATATTGGCCATATCATGTCACTATTTGATTGCATGTGATGTTTATCATGTTTTACATCTTATTTGCTTAGAACGACGGTAGCTTAAATAAGATGATCCCTCGTAATAATTTCAAGAAAGTGTTCCCCCTAACTGTGCACCGTTGCGAAGGTTCGTTGTTTTGAAGCACCACGTGATGATTGGGTGTGATAGATTCTAACGTTCAAATACAACGGGTGTAAGACAGATTTACACATGCAATACACTTAGGTTGACTTGACGAGCCTAGCATGTACAGACATGGCCTCGGAACACAGAAGACCGAAAGGTCGAGCATGAGTCGTATAGAAAATACGATCAACATGAAGATGTTCACCGATGTTGACTAGTCTGTCTCACGTGATGATCGGACATGGCCTAGTTAACTCGGATCATGTTATACTTAGATGACTGGAGGGATGTCTATCTGAGTGGGAGTTCATTTAGTAATTTGATTAGATGAACTTAATTATCACGAGCTTAGTCTAAAATCTTTACAATATGTCTTGTAGATCAAATAGCCCACACTGTCCTCAACTTCAACGCGTTCCTAGAGAAAACCAAGCTGAAAGACGATGGCAGCAACTATACGGACTGGGTCCGGAACCTGAGGATCATCCTCATAGCTGCCAAGAAATATTATGTCCTAGAAGCACCGCTAGGTGACACACCCGTCCCACGGAACCAAGACGTTATGAACGCTTGGCAGTCACGTGCTGATGATTACTCCCTCGTTCAGTGCGGCATGCTTTACAGCTTAGAACCGGGGCTCCAAAAGCGTTTTGAGAGACACGGAGCATATGAGATGTTCGAAGAGATGAAAATGGTTTTTCAAGCTCATGCCCGGGTCGAGAGATATGAAGTCTTCGACAAGTTCTTCAGCTGTAAGATGGAGGAAAATAGTTCTGTCAGCGAGCACATACTCAAAATGTCTGGGTTGCATAACGCTTGACTCAGTTGGGAGTTAATCTCCCGGATGACGCGGTCATTGATAGAATCCTTCAGTCGCTTCCACCGAGCTACAAGAGCTTTGTGATGAACTTCAATATGCAGGGGATGGAAAAGACCATTCCTGAAGTATTTGCAATGCTGAAATCAACAGAGGTAGAAGTCAAAAAGGAACATCAAGTGTTGATGGTGAATAAAACCACTAAGTTCAAGAAAGGCAAGGGTAAGAAGAACTTCAAGAAGGACAGCAAGGGAGTTGCCGCGCCCGGTAAGCAAGCTGCCGGGAAGAAGCCAAAGAATGGACCCAAGTCCGAGACTGAGTGTTTTTATTGCAAGGGAAGTGGTCACTGGAAGCGGAACTACCCCAAATACTTAGCGGACAAGAAGGCCGGCATCACGAAAGGTATATGTGATATACATGTAATTGATGTGTATCTTACCAGTACTCGTAGTAGCTCCTGGGTATTTGATACCGGTGCAGTTGCTCACATTTGTAACTCAAAGCAGGAGCTGCGGAATAAGCGGAGACTGGCGAAGGACGAGGTGACGATGCGCGTCGGGAATGGTTCCAAGGTCGATGTGATCGCCGTCGGCACGCTACCTCTACATTTACCTACGGGATTAGTTTTAAACCTCAATAATTGTTATTTAGTGCCAGCTTTGAGCATGAACATTGTATTAGGATCTTGTTTAATTCGAGATGGCTACTCATTTAAATCTGAGAATAATGGTTATTCTATTTATATGAGAGATATATTTTATGGTCATGCTCTGATGGTGAATGCTTTATTCTTAATGAATCTCGAGCGTAATGCTACACATATTCATAGTGTGAATACCAAAAGATGTAACGTTGATAATGATAGTCCCACATACTTCTGGCACTGCCGCCTTGGTCACATAGGTGTCAAACGCATGAAGAAGCTCCATGCAGATGGACTTTTAGAGTCTCTTGATTACGAATCATTTGACACGTGCGAACCATGCCTCATGGGTAAAATGACCAAGACTCCGTTCTCAGGAACAATGGAACGAGCAACCAACTTATTGGAAATCATACATACTGATGTGTGCGGTCCAATGAGTGTTGAGGCTCGCGGTGGCTATCGTTATGTTCTCACCCTCACTGATGACTTGAGTAGATATGGGTATGTCTACTTAATGGAACACAAGTCTGAGACCTTTGAAAAGTTCAAGGAATTTCAGAGTGAGGTTAAGAATCAACATGACAGGAAAATCAAGTTCTTGTGATCAGATCGTGGGGGAGAATACTTGAGTCACGAATTTGGCACACACTTAAGAAAATGCGGAATAGTTTCACAACTCACGCCGCCTGGAACACCTCAGCGTAATGGTGTGTCCGAACATCGTAATCGCACTCTATTAGATATGGTGCGATCTATGATGTCTCTTACCGATTTACCACTATCATTTTGGGGCTATGCTTTAGAGACTGCCACATTCACTTTAAATAGGGCTCCGTCGAAATCCGTTGAGACGACACCGTATGAATTATGGTTTGGGAAGAAACCTAAGCTGTCGTTTCTAAAAGTTTGGGGATGCGATGCGTATGTCAAGAAACTTCAACCTGAAAAGCTCGAACCCAAGTCAGAAAAATGCGTCTTCATAGGATACCCTAAAAAAACTGTTGGGTATACCTTCTACCTCAGATCCGAAGGCAAGATCTTTGTTGCCAAGAATGGGTCCTTTCTAGAGAAAGAGTTTCTCTCGAAAGAAATAAGTGGGAGGAAGGTAGAACTTGATGAAGTATTACCTCTTGAACCAGTAAGTGACGCAGCTCAAGAAAATGTTCCTGAGGTGCCTGCACCGACTAGAGAGGAAGTTGATGATGATGATCATGAAACTTCAGATCAAGTTGCTACTAAACTTCGTAGGTCCACAAGGACACGTTCCGCACCAGAGTGGTACGGCAACCCTGTCTGGGAAATCATGTTGTTAGACAACGGTGAACCTTCGAACTATGAAGAAGCGATGGAGGGCCCGGATTCCGACAAATGGTTGGAAGCCATGAAATCCGAGATAGGATCCATGTATGAAAACGAAGTATGGACTTTGACTGACTTGTCCGAAGATCGGCGAGCCATAGAAAATAAATGGATCTTTAAGAAGAAGACAGACACAGATGGTAATGTGACCATCTATAAGGCTCGACTTGTCGCTAAGGGTTATCGACAAGTTCAAGGGGTTGACTACGATGAGACTTTCTCACCCGTAGCGAAGCTGAAGTCCGTCCGAATCATGTTAGCAATTGCCGCATTCTATGATTATGAGATATGGCAAATGGACGTCAAAACGGCATTCCTTAACGACTTTCTTAAGGAAGAATTGTATATGATGCAGCCGGAAGGTTTTGTCGATCCTAAGAATGCTAACAAGGTGTGCAAGCTCCAACACTCAATCTATGGGCTGGTGCAAGCATCTCGGAGTTGGAACATTCGCTTTGATGAGATGATCAAAGCATTTGGGTTTATGCAGACTTATGGAGAAGCCTGCGTTTACAAGAAAGTGAGTGGGAGCTCTGTAACATTTCTCATATTATATGTGGATGACATACTGTTGATGGGAAATGATATAGAATTCTAGGAAAGCATAAAGGCCTATTTGAACACGTGTTTTTCAATGAAGAACCTTGGAGAAGCTGCTTATATATTAGGCATCAAGATCTATAGAGATAGATCGAGACGCCTCATCGGTCTTTCACAAAGTACACACCTTGACAAGATATTGAAGAAGTTCAATATGGATCAGTCCAAGAAGGGGTTCTTGCCTGTATTGCAAGGTGTGCGATTGAGCATGGCTCAATGCCCGACCACGACAGAAGATATAGAAGAGATGAGTGTCACCCCCTATGCCTCAGCCATAGGGTCTATTATGTATGCCATGCTATGTACCAGACCTGATGTAAACGTTGCCGTAAGTTTGGTAGGTAGGTACCAAAGTAATCCCGGCAAGGAACACTGGACACCGGTCAAAAACATCCTGAAGTACCTGAAAAGGACCAAGGATATGTTTCTCGTTTATGGAGGTGGCGAAGAGCTCGTCGTAAAGGGTTACGTCGACACTAGCTTCGACACAGATCTGGATGACTCTATGTCACAAACCGAATACGTGTATATTTTGAATGGTGGGACAGTAAGCTGGTGCAGTTGCAACCAAAGCATCGTGGCGGGATCTACATGTGAAGCAGAATACATGGCAGCCTCGGAGGCAGCACAAGAAGCAATATGGGTGAAGGAGTTCATCACTGACCTAGGAGTCATACCCAATGCGTCGGGGCCGATGACTCTCTTCTGTGACAACACTGGAGCTATTGCCATTGCCAAGGAGCCCAGGTTTCACAGGAAGACCAGGCATATCAAGCGTCGCTTCAACTCCATTCGTGAAAGTGTTCAAAATGGAGACATAGAAATTTGTAAAGTACATACGGACCTGAATGTAGCAGATCCGTTGACTAAACCTCTCCCTAGAGCAAAACATGATCAACACCAGAATTCCATGGGTGTTCGATTCCTCACAATGTAACTAGACGATTGACTCTAGTGCAAGTGGGAGACTGTTGGAAATATGCACTAGAGGCAATAATAAAATGATCATTATATTTCCTTGTTCATGATAATTGTCTATTATTCATGCTATAATTGTATTATCCGGAAATCATAATACATGTGTGAATACATAGACCACAATGTGTCCCTAGTGAGCCTCTAGTTGACTAGCTCGTTGATCAACAGATAGTCATGGTTTCCTGGCTATGGACATGGGGATGTCATTGATAACGGGATCACATCATTAGGAGAATGATGTGATGGACAAGACCCAAACCTAAGCATAGCACAAAGATCGTGTAAGTTCGTTTTGTGAGAGCTTTTCTAATGTCAAGTATCATTTCCTTAGACCATGAGATTGTGCAACTCCCGAATACCATAGGAGTGCTTTGGGTGTATCAAACGTCACAACGTAACTGGGTGGCTATAAAGATGCACTACGGGTATCTTCGAAAGTGTCTGTTGGGTTGGCACGAATCGAGACTAGGATTTGTCACTCCGTATGACGGAGAGGTATCCCTGGGCCCACTCGATAATGCATCATCATAATGAGCTCAATGTGACCAAAGGGTTGGTCACGGGATCATGCATTACGCTACGAGTAAAGTGACTTGCCGGTAACGAGATTGAACAAGGTATTGGGATACCGGCGATCGAGTCTCGGGCAAGTAACGTATCAATTGACAAAGGGAAATGAATACGGGATTGATTAAGTCCTCGACATCGTGGTTCATCCGGTGAGATCATCGAGGAGCATGTGGGAGCCAACATGGGTATCCAGATCCCGCTGTTGGTTATTGACCGGAGAGGCGTCTCGGTCATGTCTGCGTGTCTCCCGAACCCGTAGGGTCTACACACTTAAGGTTCGGTGACGCTAGAGTTGTAGAGATATTAGTATGCAGTAACCCGAAAGTTGTTCGGAGTCCCGGATGAGATCCCGGACATCACGAGGAGTTTCGGAATGGTCCGGAGGTAAAGATTTATATATAGGAAGTCCAGTTTCGGCCATCGGGAAGGTTTCGGGGGTTACCGTATTGTACCGGGACCACTGGAAAGGTCCCGGGGGTCCACCAGATGGGGCCACCTATCCCGGAGGGCCCCATGGGATGAAGTGGCGTGGGAACCAGCCCCTTATGGGCTGGTGCACCCCACCCAAGGGCCCAAGGCGCCTAGGGTTGGAAACCCTAGGGGGCCGTTGCCCCCCGAGGGGGCATGCGCCCGCCTGGTTGGAAACCTTAAGGGGGTCGTTGCCCCCAGGGGCCGCCGCCCCCCCTTTTAGATGGGATCTCCAAGGGGGCATCCGCCCCCCTAGCCCCTATATATAGTGGAAGGGAGGGAGGGCAGCCGCACCTTGCTCTTGGCGCCTCCCTCTCCCTCCGTAACACCTCTCCTCCCCGCTTGTGCTTGGCGAAGCCCTGCCGGGATCCTGCTGCATCCACCATCACTCCGTCGTGCTGCTGGATCTTCATCAATCTCTCCTTCCCCCTTGCTGGATCAAGAAGGAGGAGACGTCTTCCCAACCGTACGTGTGTTGAACGCGGAGGTGCTGTCCGTTCGGCACTTGGTCATGGATGATTTGGATCACGGCGAGTACGACTCCATCATCCCCGTTCACTTGAACGCTTCCGCTCGCGATCTACAAGGGTATGTAGATGCACTCCTATTCCCCTCGTTGCTAGAATACTCAATAGATTGATCTTGGTGATGCGTAGAATTTTTTTAGTTTCTGCTATGATCCCCAACAATGGAGTTATGTGACCGTTTCCTGAAACCTTGGGGGGTTATGTGGACTTCTTTCCAATAGTAAAGGTCAATTCTATTTGGCACGTGTGTTGCTGGTTAGCAAACGCGCGGGGCACACCATAACCTCCACACCAACATCTACATTTTTGGCACGGCCCAAGTAGGTTTTTTTCCATCTTTTAGGAAGGTTCTACAAACTTCGCAGACCAGTCTTTTTGTGAGTTTTTTCTGTTCGGTTTTCTCCTGCTTTTTTCATTATGTGCCCTTTATTTTTTTTGACGGGCATTCTTTCTTTTCTTTCCTTTTTTTCCAGCATATTTTAAATTTTCGTGAATTTTTTTAAAAAACTCATGAGCTGTTTTTGCAATTCTGAAAAAAACTAATTTTTTTGAACTTCTTTTATGTACTTCTGAACATTTTTTAGTTTTACTAACATTTTACACAAATTCTGTCTTGTTTGCTTCTTCTTTTGTTTGGTGCTTCCCTGCGGACCTCTGTCTTGTTTGCTTCTTCTTTTGTTTTTTTCTGTTGGTGATTTTTGTTTTTGTTTTTGTGTTTTTTATTTTATTTTATCTCTAGATTTATTTATTTCTTTTGATTGCCCATTCTTCATTTATGGGTTCCTTTTTTTGATTTGGTTTTTATTTAGTTTTTTTTTCTTTTGATAGTTTTCTATACTAGAAATATTTTTCAGTATATTATAATGTGAAAGTTAAATTTAAAATGTATTACCAAGTTTTATTTAATGTATTGTGGTTTCATTTATACAACCCAACTTTTTTATTGTAGGATGTATTATTTTTTAATATACGTTGCATATGTTTTATACACATTGACTTTATTAATCTATGGTAAGCATTTATGTACATGTGGTGAACATTGTTTTCATACAAAAGGAACTATTTTTTTAATGTACAATGAACAATATTGCAATATACGTTGAACATCTTTTAGTTCACATGATCTATTTTTTTTTTGAAAAACACACACCAAACATTTTTTTGAAAAATAAATGAATGGGAAGGAAAAAAAACCAAAGAAGTAACATTGCACTTACTGACGTGGCATAAAGTTTTTTCCCTGATTGTATTATTGTATGATGATAGTGTAATTAGTGAGACTAATGACGGTTACTAAGTTTATCTGATGTCACTGTCTCTAGGAATTATTATATTGAGATGGTTGACACCCCAGTTTAAAAAAGAAAAATATGATGTTATCCTAACACCCTGAGAGTTCTAGTTCGCTTTCTTTTGAGTCATAGGACAACTGCACTATTAAGAGGGGTCGAGGCAACCATGTACACCATCCATCCTATATCTATCACATAAAATATATGCGGTAAAGCTCTTCCAATTGAGGTCTGAGCCACATACCCCATTTTCACGAGGTCAGCATGCCAAACTCCCTAGATACCCAATGTACATGGGTTCTCTGCCCCCCATGCCCACGGGGCCCCTGATTTGGCTTCGGTGATCCTATGCACATGGGGCCAACTGGTGAGCAATGATCACATTTGGAGAGGAGTATTTATAACCCCATCCTTCTTCCACCTCCAACCCTAGCCATTGATTTTTTTGACAGAAAGACTGTAAGGGAACCCCCTACAGTATAATTGATGCAACAAACCCAAATTGCAAGTACCATGCCTTGAACCTGAGTGGGTGGGAAGGCATCAGCCCCTTCCCACCACTAGGCTATGCCCTAGCCATTGATTTGAGTTGTTTCCAACATTGATACTACCTCAAAATCTTGATTCCCCTCAATCCCTCCGCCTAAAGAAAGATTAGGGTGAGCCACTTGGTGGCGCTCCTAAAGAAAGATTAGGGTGAGCCACTTGGTGGCGCTCCTGAGATTTGGCTTTGGCATATCTCCAATGGATATTAGCACTCTCCAAAGTGTCCGAACTTCAGGATACCTCTGCATCTCCGACTCTTGTTGTTTATGTTTTACTGTTTCATTTACTTGCGTCGTATGTGTGTTGGCTTGATAATTAGCCTGATGCATTGCTTACCTTGGTTCTAGTTTGCTTGCCATATAGGTTGTTCTCACCATAGATTGCATATCTAGATAACTTACTTTTTCGCATTACCCCTAAAATTTGGAAGTTAAAATACAAACAAATCAATCTCCTATTCACACCTCTTTCGGTTGAACTCCATCCTTTCGGCAACACGAAGAAGAGAAGTGCCAACCTTCTCCATTATATTTGTGAAACATATGGAGATGAAGAAATAAACGGTCATATCTTCACATGTAGTATGGGAAGGTCGCCAACCTTTCCGTTGAGGATATAGGGTAACTCTTCCTAAGAGACTTTGACATCAATTTGTATTGATAACTTATCTTTATATGCTATTTTATCCACTTATGTGCATCACAATGTGGACACCAAGATAAACTCTATATGGCATATCTTCATAGGGTTGCGTAGATTATAATTTTATATTTTTTACAAAAGTACAACACGTGCACCATGTTTTGGGCAGGACTCGAATCACCGGTTGACAAAGCGACACCATGCCTATCTCTGGAATACTTAATCCTTGTTTTGTCCTTAGTAACAATTTTTTAATATAAAAACGGTTTTACTACAGTTAAATCGGCTGAGATTGTCTTATATCGACATTCTAAATTGTCCAATGTATCCACATTAAGATTCGTGTAGGGGTGGGGACGGGGTTCAATGTGAGATTAGATGGCTAGTACCACCGACTTCAGAAAATTTTCGACAACTATGAAGAATGTGACCCACAAGTTGCTTGTTTGCATAGCGGGGGTACATTGAGGGCCACAACTAAAACTCCCTACTAAGGGCTCATTCGGTTTTTGCGGGATGTCCAAATTAGGGGAATATGAAAAGTAAATGATTTGGATGCCCTGTCCAATCCAATCCTTTCAAATTTCAGAAATGATAAATTTTGAACGTTTGGGATTTGGTTATAGCAAACCGAATGTTTTCGATGGCAATTTTAGTGGGGGGTGGCAAGTTTAGTTAACACGCACGGCAATTTTCTGGCAAAAAGCACAATGAGAACAGATTTGCCATGCATGTCAAATAAACTTGTCATCCTCGCATCATTAAAATTGTCATAAAAACGTTCAATTTGCCATGGTAAAAATTGAACGTTTGGGCGTTATCAGGGTCCTAGAATTTTCCATGGGTCTCGCCTGGTGACAAGAATTCTTAGGAATTACGCCAATATGAACACAATCACAAGACATAGAGTACCTTCATTCATTTGAAACGATTGTCATAGTAGATAGGGAAAAAAACCATGGTTCAAAATCACATTGGAATCCTTCAAAAAGAATCTATATATACACCGAATGAGCCCTAACATCGCCGCGATCGAGTTCGATCAATTGCATTGCATGGTGCGATCGACGCACGTCCATACCTTCCTTTTGGTGCCATGACGCGGTCACCTTAGAAACAAGACGCAAGAACGCATGCATGCGCATGCACCAATTGGCAAGAAGATGGAGTACAACAAGACGCCCGGGACACTCGCGCTCAGTCCAGTAGTCGGCACCAGATCCGGCACTCCCGCTGCTCGATCGCTGATCCCCCATGGTCATGGCCGCGCGCATGCACCGTCGGAAAAACCTCCCAGCCGCACCGACGACGAGCACCAAGAACCACTCCCTGGCCGCGCGAGCAACCCCACTGACACATAAATATCCGGGCGCTCGACCGCTCCAGCACACCACGACGCAAATCCCGACAGAAACCACCGAGGTTCTCGATCCAATTCCAAGCTGAAGCAAATGGCCGCGCCGACCGTGCTGGCGCTCGCCCTGGCCGTCCTCCTCCTCCCGGCGGCGGCGGCGGCGGCGGGGCGCGCCCCGCCGGGCGCCAGCCCGCTCGTGACCACGTGCAACGAGGGCCCCTTCCCGGCGCACTGCGTCAAGGAGCTGGGCCCGCGCCTCCTCGACATCCAGACCACGCTGGCGTCGGTCTCGCCGCGGGGCGCGCTCATCGCCGGCGCGCCGGGCACGGTGGACTTCTCTTCGCTCGTGGCCGTGGCCATGGAGGCGGCCACGGAGGCTGGCGCGGTGGCGTCCACCATCTTCGAGGGCAAGCTCCCCGGGTTCAACGCCTCCGTGCCGGACTTCAAGGTCTGCCTCAGCAACTGCAGCGTCACCATGAAGTCCGCCATGAAGAAGCTCCACGGCGCCACCGCCGCCATGAAGGTCCACGCCCACGTGGTCGCCAAGGTGCTCGCCGACCGGGCCATCACCGACGTGTCGGCCTGCACGATCAGCTGCAGGAACCTCACCGGCGACGTCAAGCTCATCCTCGAGACCAGCCTCGTGGAGTTCCAGAAGATGATCAGGATCGCCGTCAACTTCCTCACCAAGATCGCGGCCAAGACTCCGCCCGGCCCTCTCCCTCCCCTCCCTCCCCCGGTGCGCCGCCGCTAGATCACCGGCATGCCACGAGCGATTCGGCTCAGTAACAATGGATAAAGGCTCAATAACGTGTGATTCCTGTTGATCCTCAGTTTAGTTTTTCATAGTTTCTTTCATGTTTTGTTTAGTTTTTCATAGTTTAGTTTCATGTTTTGTTTCGTTCATTTGGTACGGATCCTCTTCATTTTGACTTTAGTCGTAAAATGTTGGGAATAAAATGGAATCTCATTAGTTGGTTTAAATTTCGTATCTGCTCACTGGTACCAGTGCAAATGTACTAATATACGTTTGCTAATTCCCAGAAAATGTAGCACTTCAATGCATCTGAAATCCTGAACGTGCTCATCCGTGCGAAATGCACAAATTGATACTCCCTCCGATCGTCTAGATACATTCATTTGAATGATAAATAATATGAATCAGAGAGAGTACATAAACTTTGTGACTCAATTTTTCATACTATTTTGACACAAATCTCTACTCTAAAGAAGTCTGCGGACGTGATGATAGGTACGTCGTTGTCCGTTCGTCTCCGCCTCCTCATCACTGGTTTTTCTGCCACGTACGATCACTCCTTGCCTCAAATTTTTGCCGAGGATCGCTCGCCTTTTCATCTTCCCAAAACCTCGTACCCCTCTCCCTCTCGGTGCTCTCTTCCCCAATCCCCACTTCTAGGTTTTCAGTGTTGCCGTCGCTCAAGGAACCGCAGTTCCATGTCACCCTTCCCGTGAAACCATAGAGATCCCTCCATAGATGTTCTAGGCCGCCGCCGCCAATCCGGCAAGCCTATGCTGCGACCCCTCAGGGCGCCTGGGGGGCAATGAACTGGCGTTGCGGTCATGGAGGGGAGGCTCGGGAGCAGGGCGACTGTACTGGCTGACAGAGGAAGGACCGAAGGAGCCGGGCGGCCCTAGCGATCGCCTTGACTGCTACATCGTGCGCCCAGACCGACTGACGGCAATATCCGCGGTGGTGGAGAAGCGTACACGGCACACTACCGAAACAGGGGCCGGTGCCGACGGCCACCGTCGGCCTACTCCAGGACATGCCGACAGCTGGAACGAGGTTGTGGGCGTAGGGCGGCCGTCGGGCTATCCAGAACTATGCCGACGGCCACCGTTGGCTTAGCCCGAGCCTATGCCTACGGCAGCCGTCAGCATAGATGCGGGCCCAGCGGGCCCGCTCATGATGTGCGGCTAATGGCGTCCGATCTATGCCGACGGCTTAAACGGGCAGCCGTCGGCACAGATGCGCGTGCCACATCATCGATCCGGACCGCACCGACCACCAACTATGCCGACGGCTACCGTCGGCATAGATGCCACGTCATCGATCCGCGACGCGCCTTCCACCTGCCCCTGGCCTAGGCTATGCCGCCGGCATAGTTTTTTTATATAGATTTTTTTGTTTTACGTATTATTATTTAATTTACTTACATGTAGCATGTGTTAATATAAGCAAAAATACCTTACTTTTGGAATCTATACGGAGGGGTGTGCCCCCCTCACGGCCGGTGCCGGCGGCCGACACTTGGAGGGGGAAACAGCCGCATCGGGTCTATACGGAGGGGACGTTGCTCCCAACTGTTTATATGGGATGACCTACCCCAACCGTGTGGTGTTATGGCATGTCTGAAGAGGCGATACACGTCTCTGGGGTGTGGCCCCCCTAACAGACGCCTCCACCGCCGGCACCTGGAGGGGGGAAACGGACACGTCGGGTCTATACGGAGGGGATGTTGCTATGGGTTTGGCTCGTATGTTGCTCCCAGGTGTCCCTCTGGGATGACCTAACACAACCGGGTGGAGAGGTCCACTGGTCAATGCCCGTCCTTGGGAAGTCAAAGGGCTAGATCTCGTGGTCAACCGCTCCAGGGTTAGGCGGGACAGGGGCCCTGGGAGGGGGGGGGGGTAGCAATGCCACTGAAGCATCGCACCGGCCCCTCATACATGCGGGGTGGTGTTGTGGCATGTCTGAAGAGGAGGCACGCGTATCCGGGGGGGCCAGGGGTGTGCCCCCCTCACGGCCGGTGCCGGCGGCCGACACCTGGAGGGGGGAAACAGCCGCATCGGGTCTATACGGAGGGGACATTCCTCCCAACTGTTTATATGGGATGACCTACCACAACCGTGTGGTGTTATGGCATGTCTGAAGAGGCGATACACGTCTCTGGGGTGTGGCCCCCCTAACAGACGCCTCCGCCGCCGGCACCTGGAGGGGGAAAACGGACATGTCGGGTCTATACGGAGGGGATGTTGCTATGGGTTTGGCTCGTATGTTGCTCCCAGGTGTCCCTCTGGGATGACCTAACACAACCGGGTGGAGAGGTCCACCGGTCAATGCCCGTCCTTGGGAAGTCAAAGGGCTAGATCTCGTGGTCAACCGCTCCAGGGTTAGGCGGGACGGGGGCCCTGGGAGGGGGGGGGGGGGTAGCAATGCCACCGAAGCATCGCACCGGCCCCTCATACATGCGGGGTGGTGTTGTGGCATGTCTGAAGAGGCGGCACGCGTATCCGGGGTGTGGCCCCCCTCATGGACGGCGGCCCCGCCGGCACCTGTAGGGGGAAACAGACGTGTCGGGTCTGCATGAAGGGGATGTAGCTGTGGGTTTGGCCCGGATGTTGCTCCCAGGTGTCCCTTTGGGCTGACCTAAAACAACCGAGTGGACAGGTGTAACGCCCCGGACACACCCGTCGGTGGTCGTTACTCCTGGCAGGATCTAGACTGGCCCCACAGATCAATACTAGTCTTTTCTGCGCACTTTGTCCTCACTCGTGCGCACCCGGGAGCAACTTCCCAATCGGTCACCCATCCTGATACTACTCCAAGCTGAGCACGCTTAACTTTGGAGTTCTATCCGAATGGGCTCCCGGAAAAGAAGGAATTCCTTATTGATATGAGTAGTCTATCATCCCTAATAAGCCAGGCTATCACATACACCCCACTCAGAGAAACCGATGTCCTTGTCAGGCCACAGGAACGTTCCGTCTTGGCACATACGATTGTTCATCCAGTCCGGTACATGTGCCATGCCGGGTGCCATGACGGGTCACAAACGTCATGAACAACATGACCGCGCACCTGTCCGCAAACATCCGTGTAACCGCGAGGCCTGGCTCTGATACCAACTTGTAACGCCCTGGACACACCCGCCGGTGGTCGTTACTCCTGGCAGGATCTAGACTGGCCCCACAGATCAATACTAGTCTTTTGTAGCGACCAGACCTCAAACAGTCTGATCTCTGTGCTCCGGTGTCATCCCTGGATCAGTAATGCTGACACCACACAGTACTCGGAGGATTTATAGCAGAGTAGCAATCACACACTTATTACATCGAGTGTCTCAAAATAGAACTTATTACAATAAATATGGCTTAAGGCCATCTAATTACGATAACAACGGAAGGCTTGGAAGATAAGTGAGTCCATCAACTCCAACGGCATCACTGAGTATAGAACCAAGACCTAAAAACTCCTTAATCGTCGTCTGAAAAGTCTGCAACATTAACGTTACAGCCCGAAAACGGGTCAGCACATGGAATATGCTGGCAAGGTAACACATAGAGAGTAATGGAATGTAACAGCTATACTATATGCATATTTGGCTGGTGGAAAGCTCTATGGTTACAGTTTTTGCATAAAGCCAATTTTTCCCTACTTCAAAAGGAATAAAGTTAATTACTATCATGGTGGTTGTTAAACATTGAGAATGGTTGACAGCATTCTCAATCCCAATTAAGCATCATCATTAACCCAACAACATTAATTTTAGAGTAACATGTTGAGATTCACATGATAATCCAGATACTAGATACTCAAGATGTCCATAACCGGGGACACGACTAATCATGATTAGTTTGTTACACTCTGCAGAGGTTTGCGCACTTTTCCCCACAAGACTCGATCGCCTCCGTTGGATTTCTCGCACTACATGGTGTTTGAGAAACGGATGACCGAGACACAGTCTTTCAGAAGCGCTAGCACCTTACGATGGATAGACCAGTACACCTACTTTCCCCTACATCTGCTAGTCTACCCTGTAAGAGTTCGCACGACTTAATCAACTATACCAGAGCCCATAATGGCTTATGGCTGCACACGGAAGTTTCTAGTTTGAAAAATCTCATGATCCCTTTGAGCCTGGGTGGCGGTCCAAAAGAAAACAGGCAGGTCCTGGACTACCCAGGTGCCTCAATCCACCCAGATGTGTATTTAAGTTGCCACCTTAGATAAACCATTAATTATCAATCTCACATCTGTCATGGATTTCACTCATCCAATCCACGTCTACTAGCATAGCATGGCATAATAAGCAAACATAGAAGTAACTCCCAAAGGTTTGATAATAAACAGGTAATAGGTACTACCTCATCTACTTCCCATCCCACAGTTTAATTAGATCCTAATCATGCAATGTGTGAAGATTGATCTAATGCAAAAAAACTGGGTTGTAGAAAAGGTATGATCAAAGTGTTACTTGCCTTGCTGATGATCCGTGAAACCTAATGATTCGAAGTAACAGGCGGCGCACTCCGGGTACTCTATCGCAGGCAAACAAGCAAGCATACAATAAGTACTCATCTAATGCACAGGTAAAACTCAAATAAGAGATCTAACCAGAAGGTTCAACTTAAGAACTCCGGTTGGCAAAAAGAATCAAATCGAACGAAGCAAAGAAAGTCAAACGGCGAAAGAAAACAACTTCGTTCTAGTAATCTGAACCTAAGTCAAATTTTACAGTAGCAAAACTTGTTTAAGTTGATTATTCGGATAGAGGGTTTCGAGACGAAACTCCAGGCGCTTGAATCGCCCGATTCCGATAAACGAGCGAAAAGAAAAACTAAAACGAAAATCGGATCAGAAATCGCGATCAGAAAATAACCGCGAAAAATCCGACGAAAAAGAAAAACGACGAACGGATTTTTTTAAATGGCACGGATTTCGAGGTGCGGCGAACCACGGGCGACGCGCGGCTCCGGCGGATCGGCGGCGGGGCGGCGGCGGCAGCTGGCGGCTAGGGTTAGGGTTCGGGCGGCTGCTGGTGGGCTGGCTCGGGCCCGAGGCACGGCTTATAAAGCCCCCCGGCCGGCAGAGTTCTGGCCGGTTACGGCCCATAGTCGGTTGCGTTTTTTTTTCGCTCGGAAGAAAATTAAAAAGAAATACTAAACAGACTGCAAAAATCCCGAAATAAATTTTCCCGGGCTTCTAAAATCAAGCCCGACAAGGTGAACATTTATTTGGGCCCTAAATGCAATTTTGAAAAACGCGCATTTTTCCTAATTCAAATAAAAACAACAAGAAAGCTCCGAAATAAAACTATTTGATTTTTTATTAAATCCTCAATATTTCTATATTTTGGGAAAGTCATTTTATTCCCGCTCTCATATTTTCGTAATAGAAATAATTGATGATAAAATAAATAAAATCAAATGATCCTATTCTCAAAATTTGAGAAAACTCAAATATGAAAATAACGAAATCCCCAACTCTCTCCGTGGGTCCTTGAGTTGCTTAGAATTTTCTAGGATCAAAATCCAAAGCAAATAAAATATGATATGCATGATGATCTAATGTATAACATTCCAAATTGAAAATTTGGGATGTTACAAACCTACCACCCTTAAGATGAATCTCACCCTCGAGATTCGGGTTGGCTAGAAAATAGGTGAGGGTGGTCTTTGAGCAAATCTTCCTCTCGTTCCCAGGTGGCTTCATCCTCCGTGTGGTGGCTCCACTGAACCTTGCAAAACTTGATAACTTTGCTGCGAGTAACTCGGCTGGCAAACTCGAGGATCTTAACTGGTTTCTCCTCATAGGTCAAATCGTTATCCAACTGAATAGTTTCCAAAGGCACTGTGTCTCTCAATGGTATGTCAGCCATCTCCGCGTGACACTTCTTTAACTGAGAAATGTGGAACACATCATGAATTCCTGACAATCCTTCGGGCAATTTCAACTTGTAGGCCACTTCTCCCATATGCTCCAAAATTCGATATGGTCCTACAAATCGTGGCACTAACTTCCCTTTAACTCCAAAACGCTTTGTTCCCCGAAGTGGAGATACTCGAAGATAAGCTATGTCTCCAACTTCGTAAACTGTCTCCTTGCGTTTAGAATCTGCATAACTCTTCTGTCTGGACTGGGCTACCTTGAGCCCATCACGAATCAACTTCACTTTCTGTTCAGACTCCTTAATCAAGTCAGGTCCAAACAACTGGCGGTCTCCGACTTCGTCCCACGACATCGGTGTCCTGCACCTTCTTCCGTACAAAGCTTCGAAAGGGGCCATCTTCAAACTGGTTTGGTAACTGTTATTGTAAGAGAACTCTGCATATGGCAAATTATCGTTCCAACTAGATCCATAATCTAGCGCACAAGCTCTCAGCATATCCTCCAAAATCTGATTGACTCTCTCGGTCTGTCCATCTGTCTACGGATGAAAAGCTGTACTGAATTCTAGCCTGGTTCCCAAAGTTTCGTGCAACTGCTTCCAGAACTTTGAGGTAAACTGGGTTTCTCTATCTGATACGATACTCCTCAGAACTCCATGCAGACATAATATTCTGGTCATGTATATTTTTGCCAACTTAGCACTGGTATAAGTGGTCTTTACTGGGATGAAATGAGCTACTTTCATCAATCGATCGACTACAACCCAAATCGAGTCATAGCCTGAACGAGTCCTGGGCAATCCCGTGATAAAATCCATGCCTAACTTATCCCACTTCCATTCGGGTATCGGCAATGGTTGTAACAATCTTGCTAGCTTCTGATGTTCTGCCTTTACTCTCTGGCATACATCACAAACTGCTACATACTCTGCTATTTCTTTCTTCATTCCGGTCCACCAGAAAATATCCTTCAAATCCAGATACATCTTGGTATTCCCTGGGTGAATCGAATAGGGTGAATCATGGGCCTCTTGCAGAATTAACTTCCTGATCTCCGGGTCATTGGGCACATAGACACGGTCTTCAAACCATAGGGTATCGTGCTCATCCTCATGAAATCCTTTAGCTTTTCCTTCTTTCATTTTCTCCTTTATGGAAGCAATCTCCTTGTCAGTCTTCTGAGCTTCCCTGATTCTGTCCATAAAAGTTGACTGAATTTCCAACGTTGCTACATAGCCTCTCGGAACTATTTCCAAACATAGTTCACGAAGATTTTCTGCTAACTCCTTGGGTATTTCTCCCGTCATTAACGTATTGACATGGCTCTTGCGGCTTAATGCATCAGCTACTACATTAGCCTTCCCAGGATGATAATGCAATTTCATATCATAATCCTTGATGAGCTCCAACCATCTCCTTTGTCTGAGGTTCAACTCCTTCTGTGTGAAAATGTACTTCAAACTCTTATGATCCGTGTACACCTCACAATGATTTCCGATGAGGAAATGTCTCCATGTCTTCAAGACATGCACTACGGCTGCTAACTCCAAATCATGCGTAGCCTAATTCAACTCATGGGGCTTCAGTTGTCTTGAGGCATATGAAACAACTCTCCCTTCCTGCATAAGCACTGCTCCAAGTCCTCAACGTGAAGCGTCGCAATACACCTCATAATCCTTGGTCTGATCTGGCAAAATCAACACTGGTGAGGTAACCAAGCGTTTCTTCAACTCCTGGAAACTAGCCTCACACTGCTCAGTCCATTTGAACTTGGTATCTTTCTTCAACAACTCCGTCATAGGCTTCGAAATCTTTGAATTTTTTCAATAAACCTCCGGTAGTATCCTGTGAGTCCAAGAAAACTCCGGATCTGTCCAACGGTAGTTAGGGCTTCCCACTTGGTCACGGTATCAACTTTAGTGGGATAAACAGCTATACCTTCTCCAGATATAACGTGTCCGAGGAATCCTACTTCCTTCAACCAAAACTCACATTTGCTGAACTTGGCATATAATTGATGTTCTCTGAGCTTTCCAAGTACCAAACACAAATGCTCCTTACGTTCCTCTTCATCCTTTGAATAAACCAGGATATCATCAATGAACACTACGACGAACTTATCCAAAAACTCCATAAACACTTTGTTCATCATGTTCATAAAATAGGCAGGCGCGTTAGTCAGACCAAATGACATAACGGTATACTCATACAGCCCATACCTGGTGGTAAAAGCTGTCTTCGGAATATCTTGTTCTCGAATATTCAACTGGTGGTACCCTGATCACAAATTGATCTTGGAAAACACTTTAGCTCCTTGCAATCGATCAAACAGATCATTGATCATTGGTAGCGGGTACTTGTTCTTGATTGTTACTTCATTCAATCCCCGATAATCAACAACCATCCTTAACGATCCATCCTTCTTCTCTACTAATAGTACTGGCGATCCCCAAGGTGAAGAACTTGGGCGAATGTAACCTTTATCCAGTAACTCCTTAATCTGTTTCTTAATTTCCACCAATTCCTTTGCTGGCATCCTATATAGTCTCTTTGATATTGGCCCTGTGCCTGGCAATAGCTCAATCAAGAACTCAATATCTCTATCCGGTGGCATGCCTGGCAACTCCTCTGGAAATACATCAGGGAATTCCCTTACCACTGGTACTTCCTCATGCACAACTCATGTTAATGAATTTACTTGTGTCTTGTTTGGCACATGCCGGGATACATACTTGATCCTTCTCCCTTCTGGGGTGGTAAGCAAAATTGACTTACTAGCACAATCGATGTTTCCTCCATACATCGACAGCCAATCCATACCAAGAATCACATCCAGACCTTGAGATTGCAGAATAATTAAATCTGTTGGGAAAACATGCCGTCCTATACTTAATGGCACTTGAAAACATCCTTGACTGGCCATGTACTATGCTCCTGGTGAGCTTACTAGCATAGGTGTTTTGAGAACCCTAGTGGGTAGGCTATACTTTTCCACAAATCCCCTTGATATGTATGAATGCGATGCACCAGTATCAAAAAGAACGAGTGCAGTAAATGACTTAACCAAAAACTTACCTATTACTGCATCGGGCTGAGCTTCAACCTCCTCCACATTAACGTGGTTCACCTGTCCCCTGTTGAAAGGGTTCGGCTTCTTTCCAGAGCTTCCATTGCCGCTTTGGCCTTCAGGACATTCATTGGCATAATGTCCGGTCTTGGAACACTTGAAACAGGTGACTTGACTCTGATCTCTCTTGGCTGGGGTTGATGGGGTGCTGCGGTTCTGGCCATTGCTTCCTCCATTCCCATTACCATTCTTGGTGCCATTGTGATTGTGCGAGCTACCTACTCCATGGGTATGCTAAAAATGTCCTCCCAGTCTAGGGGTAAAACGTGGCTTCTGCTGAGCTCCTGAATTATACTTTCCTTGTCCATACTTCCTCTTGCGGATCTCAATTTGCTGCTGCTTCCCTTCAATCATAAGAGCACGGTCTACCAACTCTTGGTAGTTGTTGAAGGTGGCTACCATCAACTGCATACTCAACTCATCATTCAGTCCTTCCAGGAACTTCTCCTGCTTAGCTGCATCCGTAGCAACGTCGTCTGGGGCATAACGTGCTAGCTTACTAAACTCCTCCACATACTGGCCAACTGTCCGTCCTCCTTGGCGCAAGTTACGAAACTCACGCTTCTTCATGGCCATTGCTCCTGCTGAAACATGGGCAGTACGGAAAGCCCGCTGAAACTGATCCCATGTGACAGTGTCGACTGGAAAGGTGGCTGTGAAATTCTCCCACCATGATGCTGCGGGTCCTTCTAACTGATGTGCGGCAAACTTAACCTTCTCCGCATCTGTGCATCCTACAGTGGTCAACTCCCTAGCTGTCTTGCGAAGCCAATCATCTGCTACTATCGGCTCGGTGCTACTGGAAAACACCGGCGGATTCAGCCTAAGAAAACGGGCTAAGTGGTCAACAGGTGGTGGTGGTGGTGGGTTGTTGTTACTCCCCTGATTCTGATTCTGAACTACCAACTGCATCAAGGTGTTCTGTTGCTGGATCAACTGGGTGAGCTCCGGCGGAAGGCAAATCCGAGGTCACGTCTTGGAGGCATCTGAGGGTTTAGAAAAGATGAGATATACGAATAGAGGGGGTCTAAAGAGAAAACACTACCCATATGCACATGAGGCAAAAGCAAACAATTCACTTCATTCAATCAAACAAAGGCATACAATCGATCTAACTATCGCAAGGTGCTCGGACTACTATATTTACATGGTGGACTACTACTACTGATGAGGTGGTCTACTAGAAATATTCTACGGTTGTAGACTCCATGATATCTGCTCCTGCTTCATCAACATAGTCATCATCACTACTATCTGGTTCCGAGTCGGTGCCGTCGATGATGATGTAGTCTTCCAGGCTAATCTCCTTGGGTTCTTCGTCTTCATCTACTGGTGTCGGGCCTCCCATAAATACTGCTAGCTTCATAGTTAGGTCGGCATTCTTATCCACCAATACTTCAATTTCTTCTTCATAATCTTTGCGCGTAGCCTTGAGTTCTTCCTCCAGTTCCTTGATTCTAGTCTTAGTCTTCTTCGGGTCTATCATGTCGGCGCACATCTGATTCTCCTGGCGTCGAATGTGCTGGTTTAACTCCTGGATAAAAGCTGCGATTGATCTATCCTTCATGGTGTTAATCATCTCCCAGTGTTCATCTCGGCGCCCGCAAATCTGGTAGATAGTATCCTCGAGATCCTTCTGGTAGACTTCTCCAATGCGTCCCATGGCGATGTGAGCCGCCATGCTCTTTCCTAGACTTCAAGTTGGTGCATCAAAAGAAAACTCTATGGGCTCAGTGACTGGCATGAACGTCCTTCCTGGGATTTGAACTTGAATCATCCAGCGCTCTTCTTCAGGTAAAGTGGCATTGTAGGTTCCTGTGAAGCTTGGTACTCCTATGTTCAGGTATCTAGTGACTTCCTTCAAGTGGCGTCCAAAGGGTGTATCTTCATCCGGTTGGGTGAACTTGTTCCTTGCATCTGCCATCCTCAAGAGTAGAAAAGATGAGAGGTTAGAAGAGAAGAGAGTGAGTAGTGATCTAGGTCTTTAGCTTAGTGGTCGTGTCCTACAGTCAGCTTGTGCTCTGATACCATCTCTGTAGCGACCAGACCTCAAACAGTGTGATCTCTGTGCTCCGGTGTCATCCCTGGATCAGTAATGCTGACACCACACAGTACTCGGAGGATTTATAGCAGAGTAGCAATCACACACTTATTACATCGAGTGTCTCAAAAGAGAACTTATTACAATAAATATGGCTTAAGGCCATCTAATTACGATAACAGCGGAAGGCTTGGAAGATAAGTGAGTCCATCAACTCCAACGGCATCACTGAGTATAGAACCATGACCTAAAAACTCCTTAATCGTCGTCTAAAAAGTCTGCAACATTAACGTTGCAGCCCGAAAACGGGTCAGCACATGGAATATGCTGGCAAGGTAACACATAGAGAGTAATGGAATGTAACAGCTATACTATATGCATATTTGGCTGGTGGAAAGCTCTATGGTTATAGTTTTTGCATAAAGCCAAATTTTCCCTACTTCAAAAGAAATAAAGTTAATTACTATCATGGTGGTTGTTAAACATTGAGAATGGTTGACAACATTCTCAATCCCAATTAAGCATCATCATTAACCCAACAACATTAATTTTAGAGTAACATGTTGAGATTCACATGATAATCCAGATACTAGATACTCAAGATGTCCATAACCGGGGACACGGCTAATCATGATTAGTTTGTTACACTCTGCAGAGGTTTGCGCACTTTTCCCCACAAGACTCGATCGCCTCCGTTGGATTTCTCGCACTACATGGTGTTTGAGAAACGGATGACCGAGACACAGTCTTTCAGAAGCGCTAGCACCTTACGATGGATAGACCGGTACACCTACTTTCCCCTACATCTGCTAGTCTACCCTGTAAGAGTTCGCACGACTTAATCAACTATGCCAGAGCCCATAATGGCTTGTGGCTGCACACGGAAGTTTCTACACTACTAGGAAAAGGCCTACTAATGGCGTGTTGGGGAACGTAGCAGAAATTCAAAATTTTCCTACGTGTCACCAAGATCTATCTATGGAGAGACCAGCAACGAGGGGAAGGAGAGTGCATCTACATACCCTTGTAGATCGCTAAGCGGAAGCGTTCAAGTGAGCGGGGTTGATGGAGTCGTACTCGTCGTGATCCAAATCACCGATGACCAAGTGCCGAACGGACGGCACCTCCGCGTTCAACACACGTACAGCCCAGTGACGTCTCCCACGCCTTGATCCAGCAAGGAGAGAGGGAGAGGTTGAGGAAGACTCCATCCAGCAGCAGCACAACGGCATGGTGGTGGTGGAGGAGCGTGGCAATCCTGCAGGGCTTCACCAAGCACCACAGGAGAGGAGAAGGACTTGGGAGAAGGGGAGGGCTGCACCAGAACATTGGTATGGCTGCCCTCCCACCCCCACATATATATAGGGGCAAGGGAGAGGGGGGGGGGGGCAGGCGCAGCCTTGGCCCTTCCTCCAAGGAAGGGTGCGGCTAGGAGGAGTCCCTCCTCCCCAAGGCACCTCGGAGGTGCCTTCCCCCTTTAGGACTCTTCCTTTCCTTATCCTTTGGCGCATGGGCCTCTTGGGGCTGGTGCCCTTGGACCATATAGGCCAAGGTGCACACCCCTACAGCCCATGTGCCCCCCCGGGGCAGGTGGCCCCACCCGGTGGACCCCCGGGACCCTTCCGGTGGTCCCGGTACAATACCAGTGACCCCGAAACTTGTCCGGTGACCAAAACAGGACTTCCCATATATAAATCTTTACCTCCGGACCATTCCGGAACTCCTCATGACGTTCGGGATCTCATCCGGGACTCCGAACAACATTCGGTTACCACATACAAGCTTCCTTTATAACCCTAGCGTCATCGAACCTTAAGTGTGTAGACCCTACGGGTTCGGGAGACATGCAGACATGACCGAGACATTCTCCGGTCAATAACCAACAGCGGGATCTGGATACCCATGTTGGCTCCCACATGTTCCATGATGATCTCATCGAATGAACCACGATGTCAAGGACTTAATCAATCCCGTATACAATTCCCTTTGTCTAGCGGTACGATAGTTGCCCGAGATTCGATCGTCGGTATCCCGATACCTTGTTCAATCTCGTAACCGGCAAGTCTCTTTACTCGTTCCGTAACACATCATCCCATGATCAACTCCTTGGTCACATTGTGCACATTATGATGATGTCCTACCGAGTGGGCCCAGAGATACCTCTCCGTTTTACACGGAGTGACAAATCCCAGTCTCGATTCGTGCCAACCCAACAGACACTTTCGGAGATACCTGTAGTGCACCTTTATAGTCACCCAGTTACGTTGTGACGTTTGGCACACCCAAAGCACTCCTACGGTATCCGGGAGTTGCACAATCTCATGGTCTAAGGAAATGATACTTGACATTAGAAAAGCTTTAGCATACGAACTACACGATCTAGTGCTATGCTTAGGATTGGGTCTTGTCCATCACATCATTCTCCTAATGATGTCATCCCGTTATCAACGACATCCAATGTCCATGGTCAGGAAACCGTAACCATCTATTGATCAACGAGCTAGTCAACTAGAGGCTTACTAGGGACATGGTGTTGTCTATGTATCCACACATGTATCTGAGTTTCCTATCAATACAATTCTAGCATGGATAATAAACGATTATCATGAACAAGGAAATATAATAATAATCAATTTATTATTGCCTCTAGGGCATATTTCCAACATTCTCCCACTTGCACTAGAGTCAATAATCTAGTTCATATCGCCATATGATTAACACTCACAGGTCACATCGCCATGTAACCAACACCCAAGAGTTTACTAGAGTCAATAATCTAGTTCACATCACTATGTGATTAACACTTAATGAGTTGTGGGTTTGATCATGTTGCTTGTGAGAGAGGTTTTAGTCAACGGGTCTGCAACATTCAGATCCGTATGTACTTCGCAAATCTCTACGCTATATTTGGAGCTATTCCAAATAATTGTTCTACTTGGAGCTATTCTAAATTGTTGCTCCATTATACGTATCCGGTATCTCTACTCAGATCTATCTGGATAAGTGTTAAGCTTGCATCGACGTAACCCTTTACGACAAACTCTTTTACCACCTCCATAACCGAGAAAATTCCTTAGTCCACTAGTTACTCAGGATAACTTTGACCGCTGTCCTGTGATCCATTCTTCGATCATTGTTGTACCCCTTGACTGACTCATGGCAAGGCACACTTCAGGTGCGGTACACAGCATAGCATACTATGGAGCCTATGTCTAAGCATAGGGGACGACCTTCGTCCTTTCTCTCCGTTCTGCCGTGGTCGAGCTTTAAGTCTTAACTTCGTACCTTACAACTCAGGCAAGAACTCCTTCTTTGACCGATCCATCTTGAACACCTTCAAGATCATGTCAAGGTATGTGCTCATTTGAAAGTACCATTAAGTGTTTTGATCTATCCTTATAGATCTTGATGCTCAATGTTCAAGTAGCTTAATCCAGGCTTTCCATTGAAAAACATTTTCCAAATAACCCTATATGCTTTCCGGAAATTCTACGTCACTTCTGATCAACAATATGTCAACAACATATACTTATCAGAAATTCTATAGTGCTCCCACTCACTTCTTTGGAAATACAAGTTTCTCATAAACTTTGTATACACCAAAATCTTTGATCATCTCATCAAAGCATACATTCCAACTCCAAGATGCTTACTCCAGTCCTTAGAAGGATTGCTGGAGCTTTGCATACTTATTAGCATATTTCAGGATTGAAAAAACCTTCCGATTGTATCACATACAACCTTTCCTCGTAAATCATCGAGGAAACAATGTTCTGACATCCTATCTGCAAGATTTCATAAATAATGTAGTAATCGCTAATATAATTCCAACAGACTCTTAGCATCGCTACGAGTGAGAAAATCTCATCGCAGTCAACTCCTTGAACTTGTCGGAAAACATCTTAACGACAAGTCGAGCTTTCTTAATGGTGACATTTACCATCATTGTCCGGCTTTCTTTTAAAATCCATCTGTACTCAACAGCCTTATGACCATCAAGTAGTTCTTCCAAAGTCTACACTTTGTTTTCATACATGGATCCTCTCTCGGATTTTATGGCCTCGAGCTATTTATTGGAATCCGGGCCCACCATCGCTTCTGCATGGCTCGTAGGTTCAGCAACATGACTTTCAAGACAGGATTACATACCACTCTAAAGTAGTATGCATCCTTGTCATCCTACGAGGTTTGGGAGTGACTTGATCTGAAGTTTCAGGATCACTATCATAAGCTTCCACTTCAGTTGGTGTAGGTGCCACAGGAACAACTTCCTGTGCCCTGCTACACACTAGTTGAAGTGAAGGTTCAATAACCTCATCGAGTCTCCACCATCCTCCCACTCAATTCTTTCGAGAGAAACTTTTCCTCGAGAAAGGACCCGATTCTAGAAACAATCCCTATTGCTTTCGGATCTGAGACAGGAGGTATACCCAACTGTTTTGGGTGCTCTATGAAGATGCATTTATCCACTTTGGGTTCGAGCTTATTAGCCTGAAACTTTTTCACATAAGCGTTGCAGCCCCAAACTTTTAAGAAATGACAGCTTAGGTTTCTCTAAACCATAGTTCATACGGTGTCATCTCATCGGAATTACGTGGTGCCCTATTTAAAGTGAATGTGGTTGTCTCTAATGCTTAACCCATAAACTATCGTGGTAATTCGATAAGAGACATCATGGTATGCATCATATCCAATAGGGTGCAGTTATGATGTTCGGACACACCATCACACTATGGTGTTCCAGGCTGTATTAGTTGTGAAACAATTTCCACAATGTCTTAATTCTGTGCCAAACTCGTAATTCAGATATTCATCTCTATGATCATATCATAGATATTTTATCCTCTTGTCACGACGATCTTCAACTTCACCCTGAAATTACTTGAACCTTTCAATAATTCAGACTCGTGATTCATCAAGTAAATATACTTAGCATCTACTCAAATCATCTGTGAAGTAAGAATATAACGATATCCACTACATGCCTCGGCACTCATTGGACTGCACACATCAAAATGTATTACTTCCAACAAGTTGCTTCCTAGTTCCATTTTACTGAAACTGAGGCTTTCAGTCATCTTGCCCAAGTGGTATGATTTGCATGTCTCAAGTGATTCAAAACCAAGTGAGTCTAAACGGTCCATTTGCATGGAGTTTCTTCATGCAAATACACCAATAGACATGGTTCGCATGTCTCAAACTTTTCAAAAACGAGTGAGCCCAAAGATCCATCAACATGGAGCTTCTTCATGCGTTTTATACCGATATGACTTACGTGGCAGTGCCACAAGTAGGTGGTACTATCATTACTATCTTATATCTTTTGGCATGAACATATGTATCACTACGATCGAGATTCAATAAACCATTCATTTTAGGTGCAAGACCATTGAAGGTATTATTCAAATAAACAGAGTAACTATTATTCTCCTTAAATGAATAACCGTATTGCGATAGACATAATCCAATCATGTCTATGCTCAACGCAAACACCAAATAACAATTATTTAGGTTTAACACCAATCTCGATGGTAGAGGGAGCGTGCGATGCTTGATCATATCAACATTGGAAACACTTCCAACACATATCGTCAGCTCACCTTTAGCTAGTCTCCTTTATTCCGTAGCTTTTATTTCGAGTTACTGACACTTAGCAACCGAACCGGTATCTAATACCCTGGTGCTACTAGGAGTACTAGTAAAGTACACATCAACACAATGTATATCCAATATACTTCTATCAACCTTGCCAGCCTTCTAATCTACCAAGTATCTAGGGTAATTCTGCTCCAGTGGTTGTTCCCCTTATTATAGAAGCACTTAGTCTCGGGTTTGGGTTCAACTTTGGGTTTCTTCACTAGAGCAGCAGCTGATTTGCCGTTTCATGAAGTATCCTTTCTTGCCCTTGCCCTTCTTGAAACTAGTGGTTTCACCAACCATCAACAATTGATGCTCCTTCTTGATTTCTACATTTGTGGTGTCAAACATCGCGAATATCTCAAGGATCATCATATATGTCCCCGATATATTATAGTTCATCACGAAGCTCTAGCAACTTGGTGGTAATGACTTCGGAGAAACATCACTATCTTATCTGGAAGATTAACTCCCACTTGATTCAAGTGATTGTTGTACTCAGACAATCTGAGCACAAGCTCAACAATTGAGCTTTTCTCCCTTACTTTGCAGGCTAAGAAAATCGTCGGAGGTCTTATACATCTTGACGTGGGCACGAGCCTGAAATCCCAATTTCAGCCCTCGAAACATCTCATATGTTTCGCGACGTTTCAAAATGTCTTCGGTGCCTCAACTCTAAACCGTTTAACTGAACTATCACGTAGTTATCAAAACGTGTATGTCAGATGTTCGCAACATCCATAGACGACGTTCGAGGTTCAGCACACTGAGCGGTGCATTAAGGACATAAGCCTTCTAAGAAGCAATGAGGAAAATCCTCAGTTTACGGACATAGTCCGTATAATTGCTACTATCAACTTTCAACTAAATTTTTCTCTAGGAACATATCTAAACAGTAGAACTGAAGCGCGAGCTACGACATAATTTGCGAATACCTTTTGACTATGTTCAGGATAATTAAGTTCATCTTTTGAACTCCCACTCAGATAGACATCCCTCTAGTCATCTAAGTGATTACATGATCCGAGTCAACTAGGCCGTGTCCGATCATCACGTGAGACGGACTAGTCAACATCGGTGAACATCTTCATGTTGATCGTATCTTCTATACGACTCATGCTCGACCTTTCGGTCTTCTGTGTTCCGAGGCCATGTCTGTACATGCTAGGCTCGTCAAGTCAACCTAAGTGTTTCACGTGTGTAAATCTGTCTTACACCGGTTGTATGTGAACGTCGGAATCTAACACACACGATCATCACGTGGTGCTTCGAAACAACGAACTGTCACAACGGTGCACAGTTAGGGGGAACACTTTCTTGAAATTTTAATGAGGGATCATCTTATTTACTACCGTCATTCTAAGCAAATAAGATGTATAAACATGATAAACATCACATGCAATCAAATAGTGGCATGATATGGCTAATATCATATTGCTCCTTTTGATCTTCATCTTCGGGGCTCCATGATCATCATCGTCACCGGCATGACACCATGATCTCCATCATCGTGTCTTCGTGAAGTTGTCTCGCCAACTATTACTTCTACTACTACAACTAACGGTTAGCAATAAAGTAAAGTAATTACATGACGTTTATGTTGACACGCAGGTCATAAATAAATTAAGACAACTCCTATGGCTCCTGCCTGTTGTCATACTCATCGAACATGCAAGTCGTGATTCCTATTACAAGAACATGATCATATCATACATCACATATATCATTCATCACATCCTTTGGCCATATCACATCACATAGCATACCCTGCAAAAACAAGTTAGACGTCCTCTAATTGTTGTTTGCATGTTTTACATGGCTGCTATGGGTTTCTAGCAAGAATGTTTCTTACCTACGCAAAACCACAACGTGATATCCCAATTGCTATTTACCCTTCATAAGGACCCTTTTCATCGAATCCGATCCGACTAAAGTGGGAGAGACAGGCACCCGCCAGCCACCTTATGCAACTAGTGCATGTTAGTCGGTGGAACCGGTCTCACGTAAGCGTACGTGTAAGGTTGGTCCGGGCCGCTTCATCCCACAATGCCGCCGAATCAAGATTGGACTAGTAACGGTAAGCATATTGGACAAAATCAACGCCCACAACTACTTTGTGTTCTACTCGTGCATAGAATCTACTCAATAGACCTAGCTCATGATGCCACTGTTGGGAAACGTAGCAGAAATTCAAAATTTTCCTACGTGTCACCAAGATCTATCTATGGAGAGACCAGCAACGAGGGGAAGGAGAGTGCATCTACATACCCTTGTAGATCGCTAAGCGGAAGCGTTCAAGTGAACGGGGTTGATGGAGTCGTACTTGTCGTGATCCAAATCACCGATGACCAAGTGCCGAACGGACGGCACCTCCGCGTTCAACACATGTACAGCCCGGTGACGTCTCTCACGCCTTGATCCAGCAAGGAGAGAGGGAGAGGTTGAGGAAGACTCCATCCAGCAGCAGCACAACGGCATGGTGGTGGTGGAGGAGCGTGGCAATCCTGCAGGGCTTCGCCAAGCACCACGGGAGAGGAGAAGGACTTGGGAGAAGGGGAGGGCTGCACCAGAACATTGGTATGGCTGCCCTCCCACCCCCCACATATATATAGGGGCAAGGGAGAGGGGGGAGGTGCAGCCTTGGCCCTTCCTCCAAGGAAGGGTGCGGCTAGGAGGAGTCCCTCCTCCCCAAGGCACCTCGGAGGTGCCTTCCCCCTTTAGGACTCTTCCTTTCCTTATCCTTTGGCGCATGGGCCTCTTGGGGCTGGTGCCCTTGGCCCATATAGGCCAAGGTGCACACCCCTACAGCCCATGTGCCCCCCCGGGGCAGGTGGCCCCACCCGGTGGACCCCCGGGACCCTTCCGGTGGTCCCGGTACAATACCAGTGACCCCGAAACTTGTCCGGTGACCAAAACAGGACTTCCCATATATAAATCTTTACCTCCGGACCATTCCGGAACTCCTCGTGACGTCTGAGATCTCATCCGGGACTCCGAACAACATTCAGTAACCACATACAAGCTTCCTTTATAACCCTAGCGTCATCGAACCTTAAGTGTGTAGACCCTACGGGTTCGGGAGACATGCAGACATGACCGAGACATTCTCCGGTCAATAACCAACAGCGGGATCTGGATACCCATGTTGGCTCCCACATGTTCCACGATGATCTCATCTGATGAACCACGATGTCAAGGACTTAATCAATACCGTATACAATTCCCTTTGTCTAGCGGTACGATACTTGCCCGAGATTCGATCGTCGGTATCCCGATACCTTGTTCAATCTCGTTACCGGCAAGTCTCTTTACTCGTTCCGTAACACATCATCCCATGATCAACTCCTTGGTCACATTGTGCACATTATGATGATGTCCTACCGAGTGGGCCCAGAGATACCTCTCTGTTTTACACGGAGTGACAAATCCCAGTCTCGATTCGTGCCAACCCAATAGACACTTTGGGAAATACCCGTAGTGCACCTTTATAGTCACCCAGTTACGTTGTGACGTTTGGCACACCCAAAGCACTCCTACAGTGTCCGGGAGTTGCACAATCTCATGGTCTAAGGAAATGATACTTGACATTAGAAAAGCTTTAGCATACGAACTACACGATCTAGTGCTATGCTTAGGATTGGGTCTTGTCCATCACATCATTCTCCTAATGATGTGATCCCGTTATCAACGACATCCAATGTCCATGGTCAGGAAACCGTAACCATCTATTGATCAACGAGCTAGTCAACTAGAGGCTTACTAGGGACATGGTGTTGTCTATGTATCCACACATGTATCTGAGTTTCCTATCAATACAATTCTAGCATGGATAATAAACGATTATCATGAACAAGGAAATATAATAATAATCAATTTATTATTGCCTCTAGGGCATATTTCCAACATGGCGCACCTAATTTGGCCATTAATGGCGCATTAGTGGTGCGCCATTAGTGCCACGCCATTAGTATATTTTACTAATGGCGCACCACAGGTGCGCCATTAGTATCTGGTATACTAATGGCGCACCTCAGATGCGCCATTAGTATATACAACAGTGCGCCATTAGTATGCCTCCCAGGGGGCCATGTATACCCAGGTGCTTTGGCATACTAATGGCGCACAACAACAAGATGCGCCATTAGTAACTTCGGCATACTAATGGCGCACTGTTTAATGATGCGCCATTAGTATCCTTTGGCATAATAATGGCGCACTGTGATGTGATGTGCCATTAGTATCCTTTGGCATAATAATGGCGCACTGTGATGTGATGTGCCATTAGTATGAATATTAGGTTTTTTTCTGTTTTTTGCACAGGTTACAAAATGTATAATTGGACAAAATATAGACAACACACATCAACAACAGATTTATCGAATACAATAGAAGATTAGTCTATGAATACAATTCATCATATTAGTCTCCGAATACAATTCATCATATTAGTCTCCGAATTGAAAAGACCGAACAAAGATAGAACATTATATTACAAGTCTCGAGACCGCGAGTAGCGAGTTTGTCTTCACATTACAAGTCGATATCGATCATCTAAACTACCATCACATAGAAGAGAGCTGCGGTCATCACGATGAGCATCATCACGATGAAACTCGTCTTCATCCGGTTCCTTCAGCGCTCCCTCCCCTCTCCCGCTAGATAGCGGGCGTATCTAGGTTCGGCCTCGGCCCTAGTGGTGTACCCTTTGTAACTGTTACCGCTGAATTGGTGAACCTGTCTCCGACACTCCTCCCAGTCGTCGTAGACTCCGGGAACCTTACCCTTGTACACGACATACGACGGCATCGCTATGCAGTAGCCAAACGAAACGTTAGTACCAATTCACAGACAATACATAAGCAATATATAAGTATGCAACAGAACGATCGGAAGAGAAAAGCAAGACATTAATAGCATCGATTACATCTAAGTTGAACGACTCTCGAAACCAAAGAGACATACTACAAGTTCATTAAAGTTTAATTACAACATGAGCCAATCGATGTTTCAGAACTAGACACAGCATCACTGCTTTCGACTCGACTCAAGGGACCGGAGCGTGGATGAAGCCGCCGTCTATCGTGGGAGTCATGAAATAACGGTCGTTGTCAGCCTGCATTTGTAGCATTGTGTCGATGTCACTGTTGGACGGTTGATTTCTGAGGTAGAACTGCCCCGAGGTACGAAGGACATCTTGATAGATGATTTCCGCAAACTCCGACTGGATGCGAAAGAATTCTTGTCTGATGTCCGCGTCCTGGATTGCCGACACGCTCGCGGCCCAATCTTTGAGTTTACTCGGTAGCAGAAGTTGATGATGGTCCCGTACGATCGCCCGCATGTGATGGATGGCGTAGTAGGCACCCTTCTGACCGCCAGGCGGCTGCTTGACGCAGCAGAACGTCGTATTGTGGGAGAACACGTGCTTGCCGTACTTACGAATAGGCCTGGTGAAGGTGCCTCCAGATTTGACGTAGCCGGGGAGAACATCATCAAGAACCTTCTTGACATTTGTGTAGTCTACGTTCGACTGACGGTCCGGGTCGAAATACGTGGCCATGGAATATTTGGGGCTTAGGAGGATGAGCGTGCAATGTGTGTCACTGCAGAAAACACGGAATGTTAAAAGAAAAACGATCGAAATCTAAGAATTCATATGTTACGGGGCGGTTGAGGGGAGGACTTACTCGGGAAAGTAAGGCACGAGGAAGTTATCCTTATCTTGGTTTGCCAGAATGACGCCTTCGAGGTAAGAAGTCGCGACTTGCCGGTCCCCAGCGCTGCCCAAGATCTTGGCACGCATGTAGAAGGGGTCGACTATCACGATGTCCGGGGTCTTGTCGCGAATGATCCGCATCTCCATACTCAGCGAAAATAGCCGAACGAAGGTGTAGTGCAGCGGATGAAGGTTCAACATAGCGTGGATGTCATCAAACCGCAGGACGATCGTACCCCCGATGGAGTTATCCACAAAGCCCTTGCCCTCTGGCACCTTGGCCGCGAAAACCGGGTATGCCACATCCTTCTCTCCGAGACGCCGCTTCTCCAAAGAAAGAACACTGTCATGCAGACTCCGCATAGCACCGGTTGCAGCATCGAGCATATTTCTCGGTAGCATCGGCCTACCCGCCACATGCACCCTCCTCGAGATATCCTCAGGTGAAGGTGGCCCGTCCTGAGCACGGATCGTACTCGGTGCCGGCTGGCCCGCACCCTTGTTAGTCTTTCTTTTGCGTGCCTTCTTCTTCTCCTGTAATGGGACCGAGTTCTGCTCACAGACCGCCTTCTTGAGTGTGTTGGGGCTGATAATATTTCGCACCTCGCCTATCTGAGGCTCGGTGAAGTCGGCAGCTGGAGGCGTCTCCTGAGAGCTGAACGGCAGACGACGCCTGTTGCAACTTGGCTTCTCCGCGGTACCAGCTAGATCGCGCACGTCTTTTGTTGGGTTGGGTTCTTGAGAAGGAGGCCCCATGAAGTCGCCACCGTACCCATGATCGGCAAAGTACTGATCGACGTTGGCAAATGTATCGTCGTCGTCGTCGTTCTGATCCTGTGCCATATGCATGTTTGGATCCAGTGGCATAGGGATGTCCGGCACCGTTGCGGCGGTCTTGCCATGGGGCCGACTTGGCGCCGGCACGACTGGCGGTGTTGTCTTTGGGGTGGTGTCCCCCGCCCCCAAACGAATCTGGCTCTTCGGCCAAAGCAGGGGCCAGCTCAGGCAGGCGCTGAGGGTCATCACGTCATCATCGTCGGCCCCGACGGGTCGAATCGGAGGTAACAACTCGTCGCAGCCTGGCAGCGCCCGAACCAGTTGAACCCTAAACAAGTTGGGTGGCATCTGGGTACCGTGGAACAAGGGGTTGCCCGGTTGAACGATTTTGCCCTTGGCGACATCGACCAACTCATTGTTCACGAAGTGCAGGAGAGTGCACGGAACGTCGGCGGCGCCCTGCGAAAACATGTAGGGCGTCAGGGATGCCCAGTCAAAGGCAAGGAGATGAAGTCCTCGGCCGAGAGAGGCTTAATTAGTTACCGTGATGATGGCGTCGAGCTCGGCTAATGTCGAGGCACCGCCAACGGCGGGCGTGCAGTTGACGGAGGGGCCGCTTGCTGCAGAGGTGCCGGCCGGCGTACACCCGGGTGCATTAAGCTCCCGTGCCGGCGTCGGAGACACCAATGGCCCCGCCATCGCGTTCTGCGAGTTGCTGGCCGTGAAGCTAGGAATCGGGGGCGGCCCCTGTTGGCCGCCCGCAATCCACGCACTAATCCCCTGGATCAAGGTAGGCACAATGGCGGTGATCGTCGCTCCGAGTTGTTGTTGCACTTGCTCTTGGACAATCTCCGGAATCCGCGCCACCTGTGCCCTGAGTTCTTGAACCTCGCGCGCCTGGCTTTCCGAGCTGGTCTTTTTCTCCTTTCGCCCACCAGTGTTATAGTATGACGACCATTTTGTCGACAAGCCTTTGCCGGCCACACGACCAGCTGACGTCGGCTTACTGAGCTTATCCTTGTTCTTCATTACATTCAACGCCCTATTTAGAGTGGTGTCCCAAGGGTTGCTCTTAGTCGACCCCGCGCTACTGCTTTCAGTCGCCTGCGGAAGGAATGTGAACCATTTAGAAATTTGGCTTCATTAATTAGAATGCAACCATATGGAGCTAATTACGCGGGGGTGTATTCCTTACCAGAACAAGCTCAAGCGCCCTGGTCTTCGGATCCGTGGTAAGCTCCTTTGTTTTCGGGTCCTTCTTGTACCGGGCCCTGACAAAGTTCCTGGTCTGCTTGTCACCGTATTTATCGAAGAGGGGCGGTAGGCCTTGCTCGGCACGGTCCGCCTCCTCCTTGTCCCATATAGGCTCCGCCACTCTGTAACCGCCGGGACCGAGTGTGTGTTCCCCTAAGTTCAGCTCCCGCATTTCTTTCCCCCACTTACTTGATTCGGAGTTTGCGGTGCTCGAGCAATTGATCTTGAAGTCGTTGTAGTCATCTTCGGTGATCGAAGGATTTTTCTCCTTGATCTTCTCATAACTCTCACCTTTCTCGATCATTCTCTTCACATTGCTTTTCCAAGTAGACAGGGCCTTGCTCATCTTCGTGAGGGCAGCATTGTTCACTTTATTCCCTTTGAGGCTTGTGTTTTCAAATTCAGCGGGGAACTTGTATCGTTCGTGCAGCTTCGTGAAGAGGAGGTTGCGCAAATTCCCTCGGTCAGGATGCCTCAGGTTCTCGGTGTTGATCGAGACGGTGCTCCGGAGAATGCACCCGAGCTGAAGCGAGTACCCCTTGACTATTCGTTCGGGCGCCGTTGGATTCCCGTCGGAGTCCACTTCAGTAACTTCCTCCTTGAGGGTGCGGAGCACGGTCGGGCGCCGGTCCTTCCGTTGCCTCTTCGGTTGGCTGCCATCTGTGCGTGCGCCGCCATCATCAGTGGTGGCATCCTCGGCGGCACCATCAGTGGTGGCATCAGTGGGGTCATCCTCGGCGGTACCATCAGTGGTCTCAGGATCGGTGGGGAAGGCGGCGTCCTCATACAAGTGAGGTTGTTCCTCCATCTCCTGGGACAGCTTCCAGAATGCCTTGCCGCCCGAACCCCCGGCCTCATCGTTGTTGGCCATGTTTCTCTCTAAATAGGAACAAAGTTTGGTCAAAAAGTTGGTTATTGTCAAGGAACAAGATCATGGTCTCATCATTTAGGGTTTGTCGACACCGAGGCATCCTAAAAGCTAAGCTTTTATCATTGAGGGTTTTTCGACGCCGAGGCACCCTAAAAGCCTAAGCTTTCATCATTTCGGTTTTTATCGACACCGAGGCACCCTAAAAGCCATGCATTAGTCACAAGTACGCCGGGGCACTTGATCCTACTTAATTAACTACTAAGATACCCCGGCCCATGCATTAGTCACAAGTACCCCATATGTCCTATTTTTAGCAAAGTCATGCTAAAATTCACGGAAAATTTCAGCATGACCTTTGCTGAAAATAGGACATATGGAGTACCCGAATTTGCCGGAACGGAAGTTAATCGACATTCCGGCAAACTCAAGGGCCTCTCGGGTGGACAAGGCAAAAAAGGCCTCCATCACAACATGGAAAATACATTGGCATGTGAAGAGGTGAAACAATATATGCATCTCCAAGCAGTATCATTCAACATTTTGGACAAACCACTACAAGCAACATGAGACACTGAAAACAATTGCTACCAATGAATCTACACTTCTATAAGAAAATAAATCAGAAACTTAGTCTGTCATCATTAGGCAGCCACCATTAGTTATTCCGTTATGTTAAAGCAGAAATAGAAAAATAGACTGAAAACACTAAAATCAGAAACAAATCCAACTGTACAGGCCAATGCATATAGGAAAAGTGAGGGGTTGAACTTCATTTTTTTCAGGTTTTCTTGGGTGTATGAGGTCTGCTCTAATTTGTTTTGAAAAGTGAACCTGCTGTACTGGCCAATGCATATAGGAAAAGTGAACCTGCTGTACAGGCCAATGCATATAGGAAAATTAAGTCATGGAGAGTTGTTCATGATGTTCCTTGCCTTTTTTTGTCGAACAAACTTGATGCTTAAATTTTGGGTCTGAACATCAAGGATTACTTTGTACTAGTTTACAGAGACGGGGCAGAACAGTTACTTGTTGTATATATATTGCAATGTTTCTCCAATTTATCAGCTCTCAGTCATAGTAGTACAATATACTTGGTGTATTTATGGGTCCACTTAGCATGAAGGAGCTTGATCAAATTGAGAATCAAACAGAAATATCGTCAAGCATATCAGGTCAAAGAAGGCAAAAAACTTGTTACATAAGGTAAGGTTCAACAGCTTCAGAACTTTTTCTGTGATACAAATACTGCTTCAGTTTAAGAACATGTCTTAGTTTTGAATTCTCTTAGTGAAAACCTACTTCAGAGCATCTAAATGGTGATGTATCCACTGTAGTTAGGATTTAGCTCAACTTTTAAGAAAAAAAATTCTATAGAGTTAGGTTCACTATATATAACAGTGTTGTTAGTGGTTCTGCCTTGCTTATGTCAAAGCCGCATATTTTTGGAGAATAAGGTATTCCTTGATGAGCTATTTGACCTCAGAAATAAGGTACTGATGGATCAGGAACTTCGTACAATCCTCACCCTAGATAGTATGCTCCTTCTGTTACTATTGTTTATTTAATGGCTAACAAAATGAGCTGCAAGAGCAAGAATTGCAGGATCAAAATGACCTCAGAAATCCTCCTACCGGCAAGAAGATCCAACTTGCGAGGGGGAGAGGGGGAGAGGAGGAGGGGGAGCTCACGGGGGCGGTGGTGTGGACGGGGCGACGAGGTGGGGCGACGAGGTCCGGGTGGTGGTGGTGCGACGAGGTCCGGGTGGTGGTGGTGCTCCGGCGACGGTGGTGTGGACGGGGCGGCGTCCGGGCCACCGGCGACGAGGGCGGCGGGGCGATGGCGTCCAACAAGGTGGGGCGACGGGGAGAGCGGCGCCGAGGAGACGAGGACGACGGGCGGCGGGGCGGCGGCGTCGGGAGAGGAGAGGGCGGCGTCGCGGCGTCGGGGCGTCGGGGCGGAGACGAGGACGACGGGGCGGCGTCGCGGCGTCGGGGCGGCGTCGAGGCGGCGGGGCAGCGGCGTCGGGAGAGGAGAGGGGAAGGGGATCGAGGGCGAGGGCGAGGGAGAGAGAGGGGATAGGTTTGGGCCGGGGAGGAAATATGGATGGGGGCGGCACAATACTAATGGCGCACCACCCCTCGGTGCGCCATAAGTACATCCATACTAATGGCGCACCTCACCCTGGTGCGCCATTAGTATTTTTTTTGATTTCTGCTCGAGCCAACAGGTTATCTTCCACCTGACCTGATCCACACCAAGTTCCCTCTACTAGTTCGACTGGTCAGCAGCCAGTTCTCACACCAGGAGGTCCTGGGTTCGATTCCCAGGCTCCACAATTTTTTATGCGTTTAAAATGCTGTTTGATACTTATTTGTGTTTAAATATGTTCAAACTTGTTTAAATCATAACAGTAATATTTTTTTATAAGACAATAATAATTTTTTTAAAAATATCATCAAACAGTAATGCCGGTGGAGCGGGGGAGGGTGCGCGGGGTGCGGGGGGTCGGCGGCGGCGGTTGAGTAGGGGAGGGGTGCGGGGGGTCGGCGGCGGCGGTTGAGTAGGGGAATCGAGGGTGCGGGGGGTCGGCGGCGGCGGCCGGTGGACCGGGGGGTGCTCGGCGGCGAGGGGGACCGGATCTGGCGAGGTGGGATAGCGATCGAGATGGAGGGGGATCGAGATCGAGTGTCCATGAAATTTAAAAATATTCATGATAGTTCAAAAAGTGCCCATGAAATACAATCGAGAAATGAAGGCTACGATTTAAATACAATCGATCTTAGCTAGCTATCTGTTCACAATCTTCTTGCCCTTCTTTTTCGCAAATGGAGTTCTTCTGTGGAACGGACGTCCTTTAGGTAGGGTGGTCCTGCTTCTTCTTGTGGTGTATGCTGCTACTTCATCATCGTCGTCATGTTCGATCCTCGGGTCGCCGTACTTGTCGAAGTCTTGCTCATTGGCTACTCCATCCATTCCGATGATCTTCCTTTTGCCTCTCCTCACGACAACACGACTGGGCTTTGACGGGTCGGTAATGAAGAAGCATTGGTCCACTTGGGAAGCCAGTACCCATGGCTCATTTTTCGCGGTGACGTTTGCGCCCGCGGTCTTGGATTTGGCTTCGGGTATAACCATGGTGGTGAAATACCGGTCTTCTTTTAGGACGCTCTTGGCCCATCTGACACGGAACATCGGGACCTTCTCTCCAGCGTAGCTCAGCTCCCAGATCTCCTCGATCCTTCCGTAGTATCTGTCCTTGTCGTTACCGGTGTAGGATTCCATCGTTACCCCGGAGTTCTGATAACCATCGCTCTTCATGTCCTTGGCCTCGGTGTAGAATGTGTAGCCGTTGATATCGTACGCCTCATAGGTCATCAGGTTGTGCTCGGCGCCCTGTGACAAGGCGAATATGAGTTGTTCTTCCGCGGAAGAATCCTCATGTAAAGGGTACGACAGAAGCTTCTGCTTGAACCAACGCGTGAAACATGAGTTGTGCTCTTTGAGTATATCTCCGTCCGTCCTCTGTTGGCCTCGGTCATTGTACGTCTTCTTAATAAAGGTTTTGTGCTCTACCACCCAAGGATCGACCACGTCTATGTGTTGTAGCGCGACTAGGTTTGCTCTTTCAAAGTCGGCGAGTCGACCCTCGAAGTCGACATGCATTTCGCGGCGACCCTCACGGTGACCCCATCCAGCGAGCCTGCCGAGGTGCCTGTTGACGGGCAGACCAACGGGGTTCTCGATGCCTAGATAATTCGTGCAGTAGGAGATGCACTCTTCGGTCAGAAAGCCCCTGGCTATGCTTCCCTCTGGACGTGACATGTTGCGAACGTATCCTTTGATGACACCATTCATCCTTTCGAACGGCATCATGCTGTGCAGGAACGTCGGCCCGAGTTGGATGATATCGTCCACGATATGGACCAGCAGATGCACCATAACGTCGAAGAATGCGGGCGGGAAGTACATCTCAAGCTCGCATAGTATCACCACGATCTCTTCCTGTAGCCTTCTGAGTTGCCTCACGCCAACAGACTTCCGAGAGATGACGTCGAAAAAGTTGCATAGGCCAAATAGCGTTTCACGGACGTGCGCGTCCATGATCCCACGGATTGCAACTGGAAGTATCTGCGTCATCAGCACGTGACAGTCGTGAGACTTCATCCCGCTGAACTTCAGCTTCGCTGGGTCTAGGTATCTGCTTATCTTCCCCGCGTAACCGTAAGGAAGTTTTACTCCTAGGAGGCAGGTGAAAAACTGCTCGATCTCCTCCTGACTTAGAGTGAAGCACGCGGGAGGGTAGTCATTTCCGGTCTTCTTGGCCTTTTTGCCTTTGCGACGACTTTCCGTGTCCTGCTTCGCCTCATCATCATCATCATCATCATCATCATCATCATCATCATCATCATCATCATATATAGCGTGAAGCTCCTGCCTGATGCCCATTGATTTCAAGTCTGCCCTTGCTTTCGGCCCATCTTTGGTCCTCTCTGGCATGTTGAGCAGGGTACCAAGCAGACTCTCGCACACGTTCTTCGTGATATGCATTACATCAAGGCTGTGAGGCACACGGTGGATCTTCCAGTACGGCAAGTCCCAGAAAACAGACCTCGTTTTCCATACCTTCAGCAGCGGCTCTGGCGCCTTTCGCTTCTTTCCCGGCTCTGGCGCCTTTTGCTTCTTTCCCGGCAGTGGGCAGTCTTTCCAATTTTTCAACAGCTCGTCTATTTCCTCGCCGCTCCTCGTACGCGGGCGTCCTCGGGGTTCGGTTTCACCATCGAACAGATCCTTGCGTTTTCTCCACGGGTCATCGTCGCGAAGCCACCTTCGATGTCCCATGAACACGGTTTTCGAAGACCCGGGATCTCTATCTAGCTGGCGATACGTTGTGTCATCCATGCACCTGACGCATCCAGAAAATCCGTGGACCACCTGCCCCGCGACATATCCGTAACCGAGATAGTCGTGCACCGTCGTGAGCAGCGCGGCTCTCATAGGGAAATATTCTTTCTCTGCGGCGTCCCACGTATTGGCTGGCGTTTTCCACAGCGTGTCAAGCTCCTCTTTCAGCAGCCCCAGATACAGATTGATGTCGTTCCCTGGTTGTTTCGGTCCTTCAATTAGCATACTCATGTGAATGTACTTCCTCTTCATGCACAACCAGGGGGGAAGGTTGTACATCCACACAAACACAGGCCAGGTGCTATGTGTGCTTCTCTGGCTGCCAAACGGATTGACTCCATCGGTGCTCGCGCCCAGCACGATGTTCCTTGGATCGTTCCCAAATTCTGGGTCTTCGAAGTTCAACGCTTGCCACTGGCTCGCATCCTTAGGGTGACTCAGCATCTTGTCTTTTTTATCTATCTCCGGATCATTTGCGTCATCTTCTCGCTTCTTCTCCTCCCTATCCGCGTGCCAACGCAGGAGCTTTGCTACCTTAGGGTCCGCGAAATACCGCTGCAGACGAGGAGTGATCGGAAAGTACCACACCACTTTTCGAGGAGCTTTCTTCCTCTTCTTGTATCGAGTGACGCCGCACACCGGACATATGGTAGACTCCGCGTGCTCGTCCCGATAAATGATGCAATTGTTCATGCACACATGGTATTTCACGTGCGGTAAATCCAGAGGACACACGATTTTCTTCGCCTCCTCCAAACTGGTCGGGCACTTGTTCCCCTTGGGAAGACGTTCGTGCCAGAATGACATGTTCTCGTCGAAGCATGCGTCGGTCATTTTGTGTTTTACCTTCATCTCCAGAGCCATGAGCGTTACTTTCAGGCGGGTATCCTCGGGCCTGCATCCTTCATACAATGGAGTAACCGCGTCTAACTCAAGTTGATCCATCTTGGCTTTCTCTCGGGCGGCAGCTCTTGCGTTATCCGTCTGCTTGAGAAGCAGCTCTTGAATATGAGGGTCCTGCACCCAGCCCATCGATGGTCCAGCGTCGTCTGCTCCGCCGGCATCATCATCTTCATGATCATGCCCGTCGTCTGCTCCGGCATCTTCCTCATCATCATGTCCTGCATCTTCTACATGATGACTGTGTACAGCATCACCGTCGTGATCATCTCCTGGGGATTCTTCGTCTTCTCGCCCGCCCGAGCCGCGGTGGTTGTCTTGCTGCCCTTCCTCATTTCTTGCCCGGCCCCCATGGACGACTTCGTAGTCATCTTCATCACCTTGCCACCGATAGCCATCCATGAAACCACGCAAGAGCAGGTGGTCCCGCACCTGCCCGGATTCCGGGTCCGCAATAAGGCTCTTCAGCTTGCATCTTCGACACGGACATCTTATCTCCGTCTCGTTCTTTTGAAGCATCTCGGCCTTCGCGGACCTCAAAAACCTATTCACGATGCCTTCGGTCATCGTGCGGACCATGGTCGCCTGCGGGGTAGAGCAAAACGATATTTTAGAACCAAGAAAAAATTTGGCATGACTTTCCCTAAAAATAGGACCAAAAAGAATGCTTAATGCCAAAATTCTCGCCGAAACGGAAATGAATCAACATTCCGGCAAAATATTGGCAACTATCGCATTTCAAATACCGGTACACCTCCAAACACAAACACATATGCAACACCACAAACATATGCAACACCACGAACATACATAGATCTAGCTAGGCCATAAAAAGTGCATGTGCACATTGTTGTAGGGAGAACAACATAAATATAGCTTCCCCCCTTACTTACCTATCAAAACAAGGTAATTTAACCACTTAAATTGAATGAATCTATGGTGGAAATGAGGTGAAAAAGAGGAGGCACCCGAGACAAGGAGGAGGTGGAGAGAATGAAGTGGGGAGAAAGTGAGTGTGGGTAGGAGAGGCTGTCCAAAATATCTTGTTGCTGCCCACTTACTAATGGCGCACCAACTCTAAATGCGCCATTAGTAATCCAGGTTACTAATGGCGCACCTTCTGGTGGTGCGCCATTAGTAGTTTTGCAAAAAAAACATACTAATGGCGCACTGTTCCACAGTGCGCCATTACTAGTTTAAACTAGTAATGGCGCACGGTCGGAACAGTGCGCCATTAGTAGTTTTGCAAAAAAAGGAATAAAAAATATAATAAAAAAACAACATTAGTGGCGCACTTTCCGACAGGTGCGCCATTACTAGTTACAACTAGTAATGGCGCACTGTGTCTGGATGCGCCATTAGTATGTTTGGACAGGCGCACTAGTTAAAAATTTTTTTGGATACTAATGGCGCACCCTGGGCCAGGTGCGCCATTAGTAGATTCAGCTCTAATGGCGTATCAGAAGGTGGTGCGCCATTAGTATATACTAATGGCGCACCGCTTGTCTGGTGCGCCATTAGTGTCAATCCCATCTATAGCCCTTTTTCTAGTAGTGCTAGTTTGAAAAATCTCATGATCCCTTTGAGCCTGGGTGGCGGTCCAAAAGAAAACAGGCAGGTCCTGGACTACCCAGGTGCCTCAATCCACCCAGATGTGTATTTAAGTTGCCACCTTAGATAAACCATTAATTATCAATCTCACATCTGTCATGGATTTCACTCACCCAATCCACGTCTACTAGCATAGCATGGCATAATAAGCAAACGTAGAAGTAACTCCCAAAGGTTTGATAATAAACAGGTAATAGATACTACCTCATCTACTTCCCATCCCACAGTTTAATTAGATCCTAATCATGCAATGTGTAAAGATTGATCTAATGCAAAAAAAACTGGGTTGTAGAAAAGGTATGATCAAAGTGTTACTTGCCTTGCTGATGATCCGTGAAACCTAACGATTCGAAGTAACAGGCGGCGCACTCCGGGTACTCTATCGCAGGCAAACAAGCAAGCATACAATAAGTACTCATCTAATGCACAGGTAAAACTTAAATAAGAGATCTAACCAGAAGGTTCAACTTAAGAACTTCGGTTGGCAAAAAGAATCAAATCGAACGAAGCAAAGAAAGTCAAACGGCGAAAGAAAACAACTTCGTTCTAGTAATCTGAACCTAAGTCAAATTTTACAGTAGCAAAACTTGTTTAAGTTGATTATTCGGATAGAGGGTTTCGAGACGAAACTCCAGGCGCTTGAATCGCCTGATTCCGATAAATGAGCGAAAAGAAAAACTAAAACGAAAATCGGATCAGAAATCGCGATCAGAAAATAACCGAGGAAAATCTGACGAAAAAGAAAAACGACGAACGGAATTTTTTTAAACGGCACGGATTTCGAGGTGCGGCGAACCTCGGGCGACGCGCGGCTCCGGTGGATCGGTGGCGGGGCGGCGGCGGCTGGCGGCTAGGGTTAGGGTTCGGGCGGCTGCTGGTGGGCTGGCTCGGGCCCGAGGCGCGGCTTATAAAGCCCCCCGGCCGGCAGAGTTCTGGCCGGTTATGGCCCGTAGTCGGCTGCGTTTTTTTTCGCTCGGAAGAAAAATAAAAAGAAATACTAAACAGACTCCAAAAATCCCGAAATAAATTTTCCCGGGCTTCTAAAATCAAGCCCGACAAGGTGAACATTTATTTGGGCCCTAAATGCAATTTTGAAAAACATGCATTTTTCCTAATTCAAATAAAAACAACAAGAAAGCTCCGAAATAAAACTATTTGATTTTTTTATTAAATCCTCAATATGTCATTTTATTCCCTCTTTCATATTTTTGTAATAGAAATACTTGATGATAAAATAAATAAAATCAAATGATCCTATTCTCAAAATTTGAGAAAACTCAAATATTAAAATAACGAAATCCCCAACTCTCTCCGTGGGTCCTTGAGTTGCTTAGAATTTTCTAGGATCAAAACCCAAAGCAAATAAAATATGATATGCATGATGATCTAATGTATAACATTCCAAATTGAAAATTTGGGATGTTACATCTTTTCTGCGCACTTTGTCCTCACTCGTGCGCACACGGGAGCAACTTCCCGATCGGTCACCCATCTTGACACTACTCCAAGATGAGCACGCTTAACTTTGGAGTTCTGTCCGAATGGGCTCCCGAAAAAGAAAGAATTCCTTATTGATATGAGTAGTCTATCATCCATAATAAGCCAGGCCATCATAACAGGTCCACTGGTCAAAGCCCGTCCTTGGGAAGTCAAAGGGTTAGATCTCTTGGTCAACCGCTCCAGGGTTAGGCGGGACGGGGGCCCTGGTGTTGGGGTTTGTTGTAGAAATTAAAAAATTTCTACGCATCACCAAGATCAATCTATGGAGTTTACTAGCAACGAGAGGGGAGTGCATCTTCATACCTTTGAACATCGCGATGCGGAAGCATTGCAAGAACACGGTCGGTGGAGTCGTACACGAAGTGATTTAGATCGCGACCAATTCCGATCTAAGCACCGAACAACGGTGCCTCGACGGTCAACACACGTGCAACCCGGTGACGTCTCCCGCGCCTTGATCCAGCAAGGAGAGAGAGAGAGAGAGGTTGGGGAAGACTCTGTCCAGCAGCAGCACGACGGCGTGGTGGTGTTGGAGGAGCGTGGCACTCCAGCAGGGCTTTGCCAAGCACCACGAGAGACGAGGAGGGAGAGGGGTAGGGCTGCGCCAAGAGAGAGGGAGACTCGTGTCTCTGGCAGCTCCAAAACCCCCACTATATATAGGGGAAGGGGGAGGGGCGCCCCCCTAGATCCATCTAGAGGGGGGGCGGTGGCCCCTCGGGGGGGGGGGGCAGCGGCCCCCTTAGGGCTTCCAACTAGGGGGGGGGGCGGGGGGGGGGCAGCGGCCCCCTAGGGTTTCCAGCCCTAGGCGCTTTGGGCACTTGGGGGGCGCACCAGCCCACTAAGGGGCTGGTTCCCACCCAACTACAGCCCATTAGGTCCGTCGGGGCAGGTGGACCCTCCCGGTGGACCCTCGGAACCCCTTCGGTGGTCCTGGTATAATACCGACAAACCCCGAAACCTTTCCGGTGACTGAAACTGGACTTCCCATATATAAATCTTCACCTCCGGACCATTCCGGAACTCCTCTGATGTCCGGGATCTCATCCAGTACTCCGAACAACTAGAGGCTCACTGGCGACATGTTGTGGTCTATGTATTCACACATGTATTACAATTTCCGGATAACACAATTATATCATGAACAATAGATAATTATCATGAACAAGTAAATATAATAATAACCATTTTATTATTGCCTCTAGGGCATATTTCAACAAGTCTCCCACTTGCACTAGTGTCAATAATCTAGTTACATTGTGATGAATCGAACACCCATAGAGTTCTGGTGTTGATCATGTTTCGCTTGTGGAAGAGGTTTAGTCAATGGATCTGCTACATTCAGATCCGTATGCACTTTACAAATATCTATGTATCCATCTTGAACATGTTCACGAATGGAGTTGAAGCGACGCTTGATATGCTTGGTCTTCTTGTGAAACCTGGGCTCCTTGGCAAGGGCAATAGGTCCAGTGTTGTCACAGAAGAGAGTCATTGGGCCCGACGCATTGGGAATAACTCCTAGGTTGGTGATGAACTCCTTCATCCAGACTGCTTCCTGTGTTGCCTCCGAGGCTGCCATGTACTCCGCTTCACATGTAGATCCCGCCACGACGCTTTTCTTCCAACTGCACCAGCTGACTGCCCCACCATTAAAAATATATACGTATCTGGTCTGTGACTTGGAGTCATCCAGATCTGTCTCGAAGCTAGCATCAACGTAACCCTTTACGATGAGCTCTTTGTCACCTCCATAAACGAGAAACATATCCTTAGTCCTTTTCAGGTACATCAGGATATTCTTGACCGCTGTCTAGTGTTCCATGCCGGGATTACTTTGGTACCTTCCTACCAAACTTACGGCAAGGTTTACATCAGGACTGGTACACAGCATGGCATACATAATAAAACATATGGCCGAGGCATAGGGGATGGCACTCATCTTTTCTCTATCTTCTGCCGTGGTCGGGCATTGAGCCGCGCTCAATCTCACACCTTGCAATACAGGCAAGAACCCCTTCTTTGACTGATCCATATTGAACTTCTTCAATATCTTGTCAAGGTATGTGCTTTGTGAAACACCAATGAGGCGTCTCGATCTATCTCTATATATCTTGATGCCTAATATATAAGTAGCTTCTCCAAGGTCCTTCATTGAAAAACACTTATTCAAGTAGGCCTTTATGCTTTCCAAGAATTCTATATCATTCCCCGTCAATAGTATGTCATCCACATATAATATGAGAAACGCTACAGAGCTCCCACTCACTTACTTGTAAACACAGGCTTCTCCATAAGTCTGCGTAAACCCAAACACTTTGATCATCTCATCAAAGCGAATGTTCCAACTCCGAGATGCTTGCACCGGCCCATAGATTGAGCTTTGGAGCTTGCACACCTTGTCAGCATTCTTAGGATCGACAAAACCTTCTGGCTGCATCATATACAATTCTTCCTTAAGTAAACCATTAAGGAATTCCGTTTTGACGTCCATTTGCCATATCTCATAATCATAAAATGCGGCAATTGCTAACATGATTCAGACGGACTTCAGCTTCGCTACGGGTGAGAAAGTCTCATCATAGTCAATCCCTTGAACTTGTCGATAACCCTTAGCGACAAGCCGAGCCTTATAGATGGTCACATTACCATCCGCGTCTGTCTTCTTCTTAAAGATCCATTTATTTTCTATGGCTCGCCAATCATCGGGCAAGTCAGTCAAAGTCCATACTTCGTTTTCATACATGGATCCTGTCGTGGGTTTGTCACGGCAGATGTCCTCGTGAAAGGATTTAGTCGTGGAGCCATCACTACGGGTTAACTTAAAGGGGTTAAACCGGACAAGGGACACGAGGGGTTTTTATACTAGGTCGGCCCCTTCGATGAAGGTAAAAGCCTATGTCTAGTTGTGTTGGTATTGCTAGGGTTTCGATGACCAGGGAGCGAATCCGCTTTGCCTGGCTCTTGAGTTGTTGTCTGTTGTCCTTAAACCGCTTCCGGGTCGTACCTTTATATACACAGGTTGACGCCCACCGGTTTACAGAGTCCCGAGGCCGTATCATAAACGTGTCCGGCTCGTTCTCTTTCCTTCCTATCTTACAATGTAAGTTACATGAGAAAGTCAGTTTACATCTATAGGTCTTAATTCGCCTTTGGGCCTTTGGGCCTTCGTAAAGCACCACCATCCTTACGTCTTCATGGGCTTCTGGTCTTCTTGGAGTTAATCCGCTACTCCTGGCCGGTTTACGTCCAGCAGTAATATCCCCAACAGATCCTATCTCGAATTTCATGGCTTCAAGCCATTTGTCGGAATCCAGGCCCGCCATCGCTTCGTCATAGTTCGAAGGTTCACCATTGTCTAACAACATGATTTCCAGGACAGTGTTACCATACCACTCTGGTGCGGAACGTGTCCTTGTGGACCTATGAAGTTCAGTAGTAACTTGATCCGAAGTTCCTTGATCATCATCATTAACTTCCTCTCTAGTCGGTGCAGGCACCACAGAAACATTTTCTTGAGCTGCGCTACTTTCCGGTTCAAGAGGCAGTACTTCATCAAGTTCCACTTTCCTCCCACTTACTTCCTTCGAGAGGAACTCTTTCTCCAGAAAGGATCCATTCTTGGCAACAAAGATCTTGCCTTCGGATCTGAGGTAGAAGGTATACCCAATAGTTTCCTTAGGGTATCCTATGAAGACGCATTTTTCCGACTTGGGTTCGAGCTTTTCAGGTTGAAGTTTCTTGACATAAGCATCGCATCCCCAAACTTTTAGAAACGACAGCTTAGGTTTCTTCCCAAACCATAATTGATACGGTGTCGTCTCACCGGATTTCGACGGAGCCCTATTTAAAGTGAATGCGGCAGTCTCTAAAGCATAACCCCCAAATGATAGCAGTAGGTCGGTAAGAGACATCATGGATCGCACCATATCCAATAGAGTGCGATTACGACGTTCGGACACACCATTACGCTGAGGTGTTCCAGGCAGCGTGAGTTGTGAAACAATTCCACATTTCCTTAAGTGCGTGCCAAATTTGTGACTCAAATATTCTCCTCCACGATCTGATCGTAAGAACTTTATTTTCCTGTCACGTTGATTCTCAAGCTCACTCTGAAATTCCTTGAACTTTTCAAAGGTCTCAGACTTGTGTTTCATTAAGTAGACATACCCATATCTACTCAAGTCATCAGTGAGGGTGAGAACATAACGATAGCCACCGCGAGCCTCAACACTCATTGGACCGCACACATCGGTATGTATGATTTCCAATAAGTTGGTTGCTCGCTCCATTGTTCCAGAGAACAGAGTCTTGGTCATTTTGCACATGAGGCATGGTTTGCACGTATCAAATGATTCATAATCAAGAGACTCTAAAAGTCCATCTGCATGGAGTTTCTTCATGCGTTTGACACCAATGTGACCAAGGCGGCAGTGCCACAAGTATGTGGGACTATCATTATCAACCTTACATCTTTTGGCATTCACACTATGAATATGTGTAACATCACGTTCGAGATTCAATAAGAATAAACCATTGACCAGCGGGGCATGACCATAAAACATATCTCTCATATAAATAGAACAACCATTATTCTCAGATTTAAATGAGTAGCCATCTCACATTAAGCGAGATCCAGATACAATGTTCATGCTCAAAGCTGGCACTAAATAACAATTATGGAGGTTTAAAACTAATCCCGTAGGTAAATGTAGAGGTAGCGTTCCGACGGCGATCACATCGACCTTGGAACCATTCCCGACGTGCATCGTCACCTCGTACTTCGGCAGTCTCCGCTTATTCCGCAGCTCCTGTTTTGAGTTACAAATATGAGCAACCGCATCGGTATCAAATACCCAGGAGCTACTACGAGCGCTGGTTAGGTACACATCAATAACATGTATATCACATATACCTTTGGTATTGCCGGCCTTCTTATCCGCTAAGTACTTGGGGCAGTTCCGCTTCTAGTGACCGTTTCCCTTGCAATAAAAGCACTCAGTCTCAGGCTTGGGTCCATGCTTTGGCTTCTTCCCGGCAACTGGCTTACCGGGCGCGGCAACTCCCTTGACGTCCTTCTTGAAGTTCTTCTTACCCTTGCCTTTCTTGAACTTAGTGGTTTTATTCACCATCAACACTTGATGTTCGTTTTTGATCTCCACCTCTGCTGATTTCAGCATTGAATATACCTCAGGAATGGTCTTTTCCATCCCCTGCATATTGAAGTTCATCACAAAGCTCTTGTAGCTAGGTGGGAGCGACTGAAGGATTCTGTCAACGACCGCATCGTCCGGGAGATTAACTCCCAGCTGAGATAAGCGGTTGTGCAACCCAGACATTTTGAGTATGTGCTCGCTGACAGAACTATTCTCCTCCATTGTACAACTGTAGAACTTGTTGGAGACTTCATATCACTCGACCCGGGCATGAGCTTGGAAAACCATTTTCAGCTCTTGGAACATCTCATATGCTCCGTGATGCTCAAAACGCTTTTGGAGCCCTGGTTCTAAGCTATAAAGCATGCCGCACTGAACCAGGGAGTAATCATCACTACGTGACTGCCAGGCGTTCATAACATCTTGAGTTGCTGGGAAAACAGGTGCATCACCTAGCGGTGCTACAAGGACATATGCTTTCTTGGCAGCTATGAGGATAATTCTTAGGTTACGGACCCAGTTTGTGTAGTTTCTACCATCGTCTTTCAGCTTGGTTTTCTCTAGGAACGCGTTGAAGTTGAGGGCAACATTAGCGTGGGCCATTTGATCTACAAGACATATTGCAAAGTTTTAGACTATGTTCATGATAATTAAGTTCATCTAATCAAATTATTTAGTGAACTCCCACTCAGATTGACATCCCTCTAGTCATCTAAGTGATACATGATCCGAGTCAACTAGGTCATGTCCGATCATCACGTGAGACGGACTAGTCATCATCGGTGAACATCTTCATTTTGATCGTATCTTCTATACGACTCATGCTCGACCTTTCGGTCTTCCGTGTTCCGAGGCCATGTATGTACATGCTAGGCTTGTCAAGTCAACCTAAGTGTATTGCGTGTGTAAATCTGGCTTACACCCGTTGTATTCGAACGTTATAATCTATCACACCCGATCATCACGTGGGGTATTCACAATGGTGCTCAAGAGGTATTCACAACGAACCTTCGCAATGGTGCACAGTTAGGGGGAACACTTTCATGAAATTATCGCGAGGGATCATCCTATTTAAGATACCGCCGTTCTAAGCAAATAAGATGTAAAACATGATATACATCACATGCAATCAAATAGTGACATGATATGGTCAATATCATTTTGCTCCTTTTGATCTTCATCTTCGGGGCGCCATGATCATTATCGTCATCAGCATGACACCATGATCTCCATCATCGTGTCTTCATGAAGTTGTCTTGCCAACTATTACTTCTACTACTATGGCTAATGATTTAGCAATAAATTAAAGTAATTACATGACGTTTATGTTGACATGTGCTACCTCTTGAGCACTGCGTTGGATTTCCTTGAAGAGGAAAGGATGATGCAGCAAAGTAGCATAAGTATTTCCCTCAGTTTTTGAGAACCAAGGTATCAATCCAGTAGGAGGCTACGCGTGAGTCCCTCGTACCTGCACAAAACAAATAACTCCTCGCAACCAACGCGATAAGGGGTTGTTAATCCCTTCACGGTCACTTACGAGAGTGAGATCTGATAGATATGATAAGATAATATTTTTGGTCTTTTTATGATAAAGATGCAAAGCAAAATAAAAGCAAAGTAAAAAAGAAAATCAAGTAACTAAGTATTGGAAGATTTAATATGATGAAGATAGACCCGGGGGCCATATGTTTCACTAGTGGCTTCTCTCAAGAGCATAAGTATTTTACGGTGGGTGAACGAATTACTATTGAGCAATTGACAGAATTGAGCATAGTTATGAGAATATCTAGGTATGATCATGTATATAGGCATCACGTCCGAGACAAGTAGACCGACTCCTGCCTGCATCTACTACTATTACTCCACTCATCGACCGCTATCCAGCATGCATCTATAGTATTAAGTTCATGAAACAGAGTAACACCTTAAGCAAGATGACATGATGTAGAGGGATAAATTCATGCAATATGATAAAAACACCATCTTGTTATCCTTGATGGCAACAATACAATACGTTCCTTGCTGCCCCTACTGTCACTGGGAAAGGACACTGCAAGATTGAACCCAAAGCTAAGCACTTCTCCCATTGCAAGAAAGATCAATCTAGTAGGCCAAACCAAACTGATAATTCAAAGAAACTTTCAAAGATAACCAATCATACATAATAGAATTCAGAGAAGATTCAAATATTATTCATAGATAGACTTGATCATAAACCCACAATTCATCGGTCTCAACAAACACACCGCAAAAAGAAGATTACATTGAATAGATCTCCACAAGAGTGGGGGAGAACATTGTATTGAGATCCAAAAAGAGAGAAGAAGCCATCTAGCTACTAACTATGGACCCGTAGGTCTGAAGTAAACTACTCACACTTCATCGGAGAGGCTATGGTGTTGATGTAGAAGCCCTCCGTGATTGATGCCCCCTCCGGTGGAGCTCTGGAATAGGCCCCAAGATGGGATCTCATGGATACAGAAAGTTACGACGGTGGAATTAGGGTTTTGGCTCCGTCCCTGATCGTTTGGGGGTACGTGGGTATATATAGGAGGAAGAAGTACGTCGGTGGAGCAACAGGGGGGCCCATGAGGGTGGAGGGCGCGCCTGGGGGGTGATACGTCCATTTTGCATCATGAATTTATATCGATATTTATCGCATTATGGACTGTTATTTCACTTTATATCACAATACTTATGGCTATTCTCTCTTATTTTACAAGGTTTACATAAGGAGGGAGATTGCCGGCAGCTGGAATTCTGGGCTGGAAAAGGAGCAAATATTAGAGACCTATTCTGCGCAACTCCAAAAGTCCTGAAACTCCACGGAACGTCTTAAAAAAATAAAGAAAAATCCATGCCAAAGATGAAGGCCAGGGGGCCCACACCCTTCTCACGAGGGTGGGGGGCGCACCCCCTACCTCGTGGGCCCCCTGGTGGGTCTCCGACGTCCATCTTCTCCTATATGAAATCTTTCGATGAGAAAAGAATAAGAAGCAACCTTTCGGGACGAGAGTCCGCCGCCACGAGGCGGAACCAAGGCGGAACCAATCTAGAGCTCCGGCAGAGCTGTTCTGCCGGGGAAACTTCCCTCCGGGAGGGGGAAATCCTCACCATCGCCATCACCAACGCTCCTCTCATCGGGAGAGGGCAATCTCCATCAACATCTTCACCAGCACCATCTCATATCCAAACCCTAGTTCATCTCTTGTATCCAATTCTTGTCTCAAAGTCCGGGATTAGTGCTAGTAGGTTGCTAGTAGTGTTGATTACTCCTTGTAGTTGATGCTAGTTGGTTTATTTGGTGGAAGATCATATGTTCAGATCCTTTATGCATATTATTACCCATCTGATTATGAACATGAATATGCTTTGTGAGTAATTACGTTTGTTCCTGAGGACAAGGGAGAAGTCTTGCTATTAGTAGTCATGTGAATTTGGTATTCGTTTGATATTTTGATAAGATGTATGTTGTCTAGCCTCTAGTGGTGTTATGTGAACGTCAACTACATAACACTTCACCATTATTTGGGCCTAGAGGAAGGCATTGGGAAGTAATAAGTAGATGATGGGTTGCTAGCGTGACAGAAGCTTAAACCCTAGTTTATGCGTTGCTTCATAAGGGGCTGATTTGGATCCATATGTTTCATGCTATGGTTAGGTTTACCTTAATACTTTTGTTGTAGTTGCGGATGCTTGCAATAGAGGTTAATCATAAGTGTGATGCTTGTTCAAGTAAGAACAACACCCAAGCACCGGTCCACCCACATATCAAATTATCAAAGTATCGAACGCGAATCATATGAACGTGATGAAAACTAGCTTGACGATATTCCCATGTGTCCTTGGGAGCGCTTTTCCTATTATAAGAGTTTGTTCCGGCTTGTCCTTTGCTACAAAAGGATTGGGCCACCTTGCTGCACCTTATTTACTTTTGTTACTTGTTGCTCGTTACAATTTACCTTATTACAAAACTATCTATTACCACTTATTTCAGTACTTGCAGAGAATACCTTGCTGAAAACCGCTTATCATTTCCTTCTGCTCCTTGTTGGGTTCGACACTCTTACTTATCGAAAGGACTATGATAGATCCCCTATACTTGTGGGTCATCAAGACTCTTTTCTGGCGCCGTTGCCGGGGAGTGTAGCACCTTTGGTAAGTGGAATTTGGTAAGGAAAAATTTATATAGTGTGCTGAAATTTACTGTCACTTGTTACTATGGAAGGTAATTCTCTGAGGGGCTTGTTCGAGGTATATTCACCCTATCCAATAGAGCAAAGAGTTGCTCCTCAACCTACTGAACCTATTAATGAAACTCCTTTTGAATTTCCTGTGGCTATGATGGAAAAACTGCTAGCTAATCCTTTTACAGGAGATGGAACAAAACATCCTGATGAGCACTTAATATATGTGGATGAAATTTATGGATTATTTAAGCTTGCAGGTATACCCGATGATGTTGCTAAGAAGAAGGTCTTCCCTTTATCTTTGAAGGGATACGCATTGATATGGTATAGGCTATGTGATGATATGAGATCGTGGGACTATAAAAGATTGAAGCTGGAATTTCATCAAAAGTATTACCCTATGCATCTTGTTCATCGTGATCGTAATTATATATATAATTTCTGGCCTCGCGAAGGAGAAAGCATCGCTCAAGCTTGGGGGAGGCTTAAATCAATGTTATATTCATGCCCCAATCATGAGCTCCAGAGAGAAATAATTATGCAAAGTTTTTATGCTCGGCTTTCTGAAAACAATCGCAACATGCTCGACACTTCTTGTGCTGGCTCTTTTATGATGAAGACTATTGAATTCAGATGGAATTTATTGGATAGAATTAAACGCAACTCTGAAGATTGGGACCTCGACGAAGGTAAGGAGTCAGGTATGACACCTAAGTTTGATTGTGTTAAATCTTTTATGGATACCGATATTTTCCGTAAGTTTAGCACTAAATATGGACTTGACTCTGAGATAGTAGCTTCTTTCTGTGAATCTTTTGCTACTTATGTTGATCTCCCTAAGGAGAAGTGGTTTAAATATCATCCTCCCATAGAAGTAAAAGTAGCTGCACCTATTAAAGTTGAAGAAAAGACTGTCACTTATAATGATCCTATTGTTCCTACTTCTTATATTGAGAAACCACCTTTCCCTGTTAGAATAAAGGATCATGCTAAAGCTTCAACTGTTGTTCGTAAAAGCAATATTAGAACTTATACACCTCCTGAGCAAGTTAAAGTAGAACCTAATATTGCTATTGTTAAAGATCTCTTGTCTGATAATATTGATGGGCATGTTATTCAGTTCGAAGGTGAAACTGCTAGAATTGCTAAACCTTGTGATAAAGATAAACATAGACCTGTGGTAGGCGTGCCTGTTATTTCTGTTAAAATAGGAGATCATTGTTATCATGGCTTATGTGATATGGGTGCTAGTGCTAGTGTTATACCTCATGACTTATACAAAGAAATTAAGAATGAAATTGCACCTGTTGAGTTAGAAGATATTGATGTTACTATTAAACTTGCTAATAGAGATACTATTGCACCAATTGGAATTGTTAGAGATGTTGAAGTCTTGTGTGGGAAAACTAAATATCCTGCTGATTTTCTTGTTCTTACTTCTCCACAAGATAGCTTTTGTCCCATTATATTTGGTAGACCCTTCTTAAATACTGTCAATGCTACCATAGACTGCACTAAGAATATTGTTACTGTTGGTTTGGATGATATGGTTCATGAGTTTAATTTCTCTAAATTTAGTAAACAACATCGTGAGGAAGAATTACCTAGTAAGGATGAAATTATTGGTCTTGCTTCTATTGCCGTACCTCCTAGTGATCCTTTAGAACACTATTTGCTAGACCATGAAAATGATATGTTCATGAATGAAAGAAGGGAAATAGATGAAGTATTCTTTAAACAGGAACCTATTCTGCAACACAATTTGCCTGTTGAAATTTTAGGGGATCCTCCTCCACCCAAGGGTGATCCCGTGTTTGAGCTTAAACCTTTGCCTGATAATCTTAAATATGCTTATCTTGATGAAAAGAAGATATATCCTGTTATTATTAGTGCTAACCTTTCAGAGCATGAAGAAGAAAGATTATTGAAAACTCTGAAGAAGCATCGTGCTGCTATTGGATATACTCTTGATGATCTTAAGGGCATTAGTCCCACTCTATGTCAACATAAAATAAATTTGGAAGCAGATGCCAAACCAGTTCGTGATCCTCAACGACGTCTGAATCCTAAAATGAAAGAAGTGGTAAGAAAAGAAATACTAAGCTTCTGGAGGCAGGTATAATTTATCCCGTTGCTGATAGTGAGTGGGTAAGTCCTGTCCATTGTGTCCCTAAGAAGGGAGGTATTACTGTTGTTCCTAATGATAAAGATGAATTGATTCCACAAAGAATTATCACAGGTTATAGGATGGTAATTGATTTCCGCAAATTAAATAAAGCTACTAAGAAAGATCATTACCCCTTACCTTTTATTGATCAAATGCTAGAAAGATTATGCAAACATACACATTATTGCTTTCTAGATGGTTATTCTGGTTTCTCTCAAATACCTGTGTCGGCTAGAGATCAATCAAAGACTACTTTTACATGCCCTTTTGGTACTTTTGCTTATAGACGTATGCCTTTTGGTTTATGTAATGCACCTGCTACCTTTCAAAGATGCATGATGGCTATATTCTCTGACTTTTGTGAAAAGATTTGTGAGGTTTTCATGGACGACTTTTCCGTCTATGGTTCCTCTTTTGATGATTGCTTGAGCAATCTTGATCGAGTTTTGCAGAGATGTGAAGAAACTAATCTTGTCTTGAATTGGGAAAAGTGCCACTTTATGGTTAATGAAGGTATTGTCTTGGGGCACAAAGTTTCTGAAAGAGGTATTGAAGTTGATAAAGCCAAGGTTGATGCTATTGAAAAGATGCCATGTCCCAAGGACATCAAAGGTATAAGAAGTTTCCTTGGTCACGCCGGATTTTATAGGAGGTTCATTAAGGACTTCTCAAAAATTTCTCGGCCTCTGACTAATTTATTGCAAAAAGATATACCATTTGTCTTTGATGATGATTGTGTAGAAGCATTTGAAATACTTAAGAAAGCATTAGTCTCTGCACCTGTTGTTCAGCCACCTGATTGGAATTTACCCTTTGAAATTATGTGTGATGCTAGTGATTATGCTGTAGGTGCTGTTCTAGGGCAAAGAGTTGATAAGAAATTAAATGTTATTCATTATGCTAGTAAGACTCTAGACAATGCTCAAAGAAATTATGCTACTACTGAAAAAGAGCTTTTAGCAGTTGTATTTGCTTGTGATAAGTTCAGACCTTATATTGTTGATTCTAAAGTAACTATTCACACTGATCATGCTGCTATTAAATACCTTATGGAAAAGAAAGATGCTAAACCTAGACTTATTAGATGGGTTCTCTTGCTACAAGAATTTGATTTGCATATTGTTGATAGAAAGGGAGCTGAGAACCCCGTTGCAGACAACTTGTCTAGGTTAGAAAATATTCTTGATGACCCACTACCTATTAATGATGAATTTCCTGATGAACAATTAAATGTTATAAGTACTTCTCGTAGTACTCCATGGTATGCTGATTATGCTAATTATATTGTTGCTAAGTTTATACCACCTAGCTTCACATACCAACAAAAGAAAAAGTTCTTCTATGATTTGAGACATTACTTTTGGGATGACCCACATCTTTATAAAGAAGGAGTAGATGGTGTTATTAGACGTTGTGTACCTGAGCATGAACAGGAACAGATCCTACGCAAGTGTCATTCCGAGTCTTATGGAGGACACCACGCTGGAGATAGAACTGCACATAAGGTATTGCAATCTGGTTTTTATTGGCCTACTCTCTTCAAGGATGCCCGTAAGTTTGTCTTGTCTTGTGATGAATGTCAAAGAATTGGTAATATTAGTAGACGTCAAGAAATGCCTATGAATTATTCTCTTGTTATTGAACCGTTTGATGTTTGGGGCTTTGATTATATGGGACCTTTTCCTGCCTCTAATGGATATACACATATTTTAGTTGCTGTTGATTACGTTACTAAGTGGGTAGAAGCTATTCCAACTAGTAGTGCTGATCATAACACTTCTATTAAAATGCTTAAGGAAGTTATTTTTCCGAGGTTTGGAGTCCCTAGATATTTAATGACTGATGGTGGTTCACACTTTATTCATGGTGCTTTCCGTAAAATGCTTGCTAAATATGATGTTAATCATAGAATTGCATCTCCTTATCACCCACAGTCTAGTGGTCAAGTAGAGTTGAGCAATAGAGAGCTCAAATTAATTTTGCAAAAGACTGTTAATAGGTCTAGAAAGAATTGGTCTAAGAAACTTGATGATGCATTATGGGCATATAGAACTGCATACAAAAATCCTATGGGTATGTCTCCATATAAAATGGTTTATGGAAAAGCATGTCACTTACCTCTCGAACTAGAACATAAGGCATATTGGGCTATTAAAGAGCTCAACTATGATTTCAAACTTGCCGGTGAGAAGAGGTTATTTGATATTAGCTCACTTGATGAATGGAGAACCCAAGCATATGAAAATGCCAAGTTGTTTAAAGAAAAAGTTAAAAGATGGCATGACAAAAGGATACAAAAGCGTGAGTTTAATGTAGGTGATTATGTATTGCTATACAACTCTCGTTTAAGATTTTTTGCAGGAAAACTTCTCTCTAAATGGGAAGGCCCCTATGTTATCGAGGAGGTCTATCGTTCCGGTGCCATAAAAATCAACAACTTCGAAGGCACAAATCCGAAGGTGGTAAACGGTCAAAGAATCAAACATTATATCTCAGGTAATCCCATAAATGTTGAAACCAATATTATTGAAACCGTAACCCCGGAGGAATACATAAGGGACACTTTCCGGAACGTTTCAGACTCCGAAAGGGAATAGGTATGTGGTACGGTAAGTAAACCGACTCCAAAACAATTTCTAAGGCAATATTTCTCCGTTTTGGAATATTTAGAAAAATAGAAAAATAAGTAGCAGTCCGGGAAGGACACGAGGGCCCCACGAGGGTGGTGGGCGCGCCCTACCCCTCTGGGCGCGCCCCCCTTACCTCGTGAGCACCTCGTGTGCCTTCCGGACTTCATTTTCTTGTACGATACGTATTTTGGTTGGTAAAAATTCATTATATATTCTCCCGAAGGCTTTGACTCCCGTATCACGCAAATCTCCTCTGTTCTTGTTTCAAGCTGTTTTCTGTCAGGGTTTTCAAGGCCAGGCATCATGTCGTCCCCCTCCTCCAACAATGGTGACAATGATGCTTGGCTAATGAGGATAGATCTGAAGGGGGAAGAACCCACGAAGGTCAACAAGGATGAAAGGATCAAGAAGGCCACGGAGGATCAAGCTCCGGCAGCAAAAGACATCCTTCAACTTGATCATAACCTTCTTACCCCAACTGAGATCGAAGCTTTCAAGATGATTGAGTTACCTCGTATACAGAATAAGTATCTCACACAAGAAAATATTTTGTTGAAGGAGCATATTGCCGCACTCAAGGGCATTATCCGCAAGCTGGAGGACCTCTTACGCTCGATGTGCGATTATCCATCACCACCACCTTCTTCACCAACCAAGGAGATATAATCACATGGGTATGGGCACTCCCCTTGGCAACTGCCAAGCTTGGGGGAGGTGCCCCGGTATGGTATCACAATCGCATCTCCTATCTTTACCGTTTTTCTTAGTTCGATCCTATTAGTAGTATCTTGATCTAGTAGAATAAAGTTTATGGCATGATCTAGTTTTGAGTTTTGCTTTATGATCTCTCTATGTAATCGAGTCCGTGAGCTATATATAATAAAGATTAGTGTTGAGTCAAGGGCTTGATTATTTTGCCATGATCTTGGGTGAATAAAAGAAAAGAGAAAAAGAATAAAAAGAAACAAAAGTTCATATTGATCTTATTGAGAGTAATGACTTCACATAGAAAGAGTATGATGATTAAAAGTTGTTGGGAGTTGGCAGACATAGCTTTGGTCATTGTTGCAATTAATAGGAAGTAATAAGGAAAGAGAGGTTTCACATATAGATATATTATCATTGACATCTTTTATGATTGGGAGCACTCATTAAAATATGACATGCTAAAGAGTTGATGTTGGACAAGGAAGACAACGTAATGAGTTATGTCTTTCTTATATCTGAGATAAAGTATGTTGTCATGGATCCTCTAACTTGTTGAGCTTGCCTTTCCCCCTCATGCTAGCCAAATTCTCAGCACCAAGTAGAAATACTACTTGTGCTTCCAAATACCCTTAAACCAGTTTTGCCATGAGAGTCCACCATATCTACCTATGGATTGAGTAAGATCCTTCAAGTAAGTTGTCATCGGTGCAAAGCAATAAAAATTGCTCTAAATATGTATGATTGATTGGTGTGGGAGAAATAAGCTTTATACGATCTTGTGATGTGGAAGTAATAAAAGCGACGGACTGCATAATAAAGGTTCATATCACAAGGGGCAATATAAAGTGACGTTCTTTCGCATTGAGATTTTATGCATCCAACCATAAAAGCGCATGGCAACCTCTGCTTCCCTCTGCGAAGGGCCTATCCTTTATTATTATCTTCTACCTTATGCAAGAGTCATGGTGATCTTCACCTTTCTTTTTCATTTTATCCTTTGGCAAGCTCAGCATGTTGGAAAGAACATGATATATATATATCTAATTGGATGTAGGGGAGCATGAACCATTATTGTTGACATTACCCTTGAGGTAAAAGGTTGTGGGGCAAAACTATAAGCCCCTATCTTTCTCTGTGTCCGATTAAAACTCCGTAACCACAAGTATCGCGTGAGTGTTAGCAATTATGGAGGACTAAATGATAGTTGAGTATGTGGACTTGCTTTTTAGCTCTGACATAGACTCTTTCCGATGTTATGATAAATTGCAATTGCTTCAATGACTGAGATTATAGTTTGTCGGAGCCCAATAAGGTTTATGATTTATACTTTTGCATTGTGAATAGATCATCACTTGAACATAAGTAATCATATGACAAAATCTATATATGTTGCTGTTATGAGAATAATCATGATGCCTTCATGTCCGTATTTTATTTTTATCGACGCCTCTACCTCTAAACATGAGGACATATTTATTGTTATCGGCTTTTCGCTTGAGGACAAGCGAGGTCTAAGCTTGGGGGAGTTGATACGTCCATTTTGCATCATGCTTTTATATCGATATTTATCGCATTATGGACTGTTATTTCACTTTATGTCACAATACTTATGGCTATTCTCTCTTATTTTACAAGGTTTACATAAGGAGGGAGAATGCCGGCAGCTGGAATTCTGGGCTGGAAAAGGAGCAAATATTAGAGACCTATTCTGCGCAACTCCAAAAGTCCTGAAACTCCACGGAACGTCTTAAAAGAAATAAAGAAAAATCCTGCCAAAGATGAAGGCCAGGGGGCCCACACCCTTCTCACGAGGGTGGGGGCGCCCCCCCCTAGGGCGCGCCCCCTACCTCGTGGGCCCCCTGGTGGGTCTCCGACGTCCATCTTCTCCTATATGAAGTCTTTCGATGAGAAAAAAATAAGAAGCAACTTTTCGGGACGAGACTCCGCCGCCACGAGGCGGAACCAATCTAGAGCTCCGGCAGAGCTGTTCTGCCGGGGAAACTTCCCTCCGGGAGGGGGAAATCATCACCATCGTCATCACCAACGCTCCTCTCATCGGGAGAGGGCAATCTCCATCAACATCTTCACCAGCACCATCTCATCTCCAAACCCTAGTTCATCTCTTGTATCCAATTCTTGTCTCAAAGTCCGGGATTGGTGCTAGTAGGTTGCTAGTAGTGTTGATTACTCCTTGTAGTTGATGCTAGTTGGTTTATTTGGTGGAAGATCATATGTTCAGATCCTATATGCATATTATTACCCCTCTGATTATGAACATGAATATGCTTTGTGAGTAATTACGTTTGTTCCTGAGGACAAGGGAGAAGTCTTGCTATTAGTAGTCATGTGAATTTGGTATTCGTTTGATATTTTGATAAGATGTATGTTGTCTAGCCTCTAGTGGTGTTATGTGAACGTCGACTACATAACACTTCACCATTATTTGGGCCTAGAGGAAGGCATTGGGAAGTAATAAGTAGATGATGGGTTGCTAGAGTGACAGAAGCTTAAACCCTAGTTTATGTGTTGCTTCGTAAGGGGCTGATTTGGATCCATATGTTTCATGCTATGGTTAGGTTTACCTTAATACTTTTGTTGTAGTTGCGGATGCTTGCAATAGAGGTTAATCATAAGTGGGATGCTTGTTCAAGTAAGAACAGCACCCAAGCACCGGTCCACCCACATATCAAATTATCAAAGTATCGAACACGAATCATATGAACGTGATGAAAACTAGCTTGATGATATTCCCATGTGTCCTCGGGAGCGCTTTTCCTATTATAAGAGTTTGTTCCGGCTTGTCCTTTGCTACAAAAAGGATTGGGCCACCTTGCTGCAACTTATTTACTTTTGTTACTTGTTGCTCGTTACAATTTACCTTATTACAAAACTATCCGTTACCACTTATTTCAGTACTTGCAGAGAATACCTTGCTGAAAACCGCTTATCATTTCCTTCTGCTCCTCGTTGGGTTCTACACTCTTACTTATCGAAAGGACTATGATAGATCCCCTATACTTGTGGGTCATCAGGGGGGCAGGCACGCCCCCCTACCTCGTGGCGTCCTGTTACGTGGCTTGACGTAGGGTCCAAGTCTCCTGAGTTGTATTCGATGAGAAAATCACGTTCCCGAAGGTTTCATTCTGTTTGGACTCCGTTTGATATTCCTTTTCTTCGAAACCCTAAAACAGGCAAAACAAAGCAATTCTAGGCTGGGCCTCCGGTTAAAAGGTTAGTCCCAAAATTAATATAAAAGTGGATAATAAAGCCCAATAATGTCCAAAATAGTAGATAATATAGCATGGAGCAATCAAAAATTATAGATACGTTGGAGACGTATCAAGCATCCCCAAGCTCAATTCCTGCTCGTCCTCGAGTAGGTAAATGATAAAAACATAATTTTTGATCTGGAGTGCTACTTGGCATAATTTTAATGTCATTCTTCTTAATTTTGGTATGAATATTCAGATCCAAAAGATTCAAGACAAAAGTTCATATTGACATAAAAATGATAATACTTCAAGCATACTAACAAAGCAATTATGTCTTCTCAAAATAACATGGCTAAAGAAAGTTATTCCTACAAAATCATATAGTCTGGCTATGCTCTATCTTCACCACACAAAAATATTTAAATCATGCACAACTCCGATGACAAGCCAAGCAATTGTTTCATACTTTTTACATTCTCAAAACTTTTTCAATCTTCACGCAATACATGAGTGTGAGCCATGGATATAGCACTATAGGTGGAATAGAGTGGTGGTTGTGGAGAAAAAAAAGGAGAAGATAGTCTCACATCAACTAGGCATATCAACGGGCTATGGAGATGCCCATCAATAGATATCGATGTGAGTGAGTAGGGATTGCCATGCAACGGATGCACTAGAGCTATAAGTATATGAAAGCTCAAAAAGAAACTAGTGGGTGTGCATCCAACTTGCTTGCTCATAAAGACCTAGGGCAATTTGAGGAAGCCCATCATTGGAATATACAAGTCAAGTTCTATAATGAAAAATTCCCACTAGTATATGAAAGTGATATGAGAGACTCTCTACTATGAAGATCATGGTGCTACTTTGAAGCACAAGTGTGGTAAAAGGATAGTAACATTGTCCCTTCTCTCTTTTTCTCTCTTTTTTATTTTTTATTTGGGCCTTTTCTCTTTTTATGGCCTCTTTTCTTTCTCTTTTTTTTATTTGGGCTTCTTTGGCCTCTTTTATTTATTTTCCGTCCGGAGTCTCATCCCGACTTGTGGGGGAATCATAGTCTCCATCATCCTTTCCTCACTGGGACAATGTTCTAATAATGATGATCTTCACACTTTTATTTTTCTTACAACTCAACAATTACAACTCGATACTTAGAACAAAATATGACTCTATGTGAATGCCTCGGGCGGTATACCGGGATATGCAATGATGCATGAGTGACAAGTATGAAAGAATTATGAACGGTGACTTTGCCACAAATACTATGTCAACTACATGATCATGCTAAGCAATATGACAATGATGGAGTGTGTCATAAACGGAACGGCGGAAAGTTGCATGGCAATATATCTCGGAATGGCTATGGAAATACCATAATAGGTAGATATGGTGGCTGTTTTGAGGAAGGTATATGGTGGGTGTATGATACCGACGAAAGGTGTGCAGTATTACAGAGGCTAGCAAAGGTGGAAGGATGAGAGTACGTATAATCCATGGACTAAACATTAGTCATAAAGAACTCATATACTTATTGCAAAAATCTACAAGTTATCAAAGTAAAGTATTACGCGCATGCTCCTAGGGGGATAGATTGGTAGGAAAAGACCATCGCTCGTCCCCGACCGCCACTCATAAGGAAGACAATCAATAAATAAAGCATGCTCCGACTTCATCACATAACGGTTCACCATACGTGCATGCTACGGGAATCACAAGCTTCAACACAAGTATTTCTCAAATTCACAACTACTCAACTAGCATGACTTTAATATCACCATCTCCATGTCTCAAAGCAATTATCAAGTATCAAACTTATCATAGTATTCAACACACTCATAAGAAAGTTTTATTATTAATCTTGCATACCAAGCATATTAAGATTTAAGAAAATTACCACGCTATTAAGATTCTCAAAATAATCTAAGTGGAGCATGAGAGATCAATAGTTTCTATAAAACAAATCCACCACCGTGCTCTAAAAGATATAAGTGAAGCACTAGAGCAAAATTATATAACTCAAAAGATATAAGCGAAGCACATAGAGTATTCTAACAAATTCCAAATCATGTATGGCTCTCTCAAAATGTGTGTACAGCAAGGATGATTTTTGGTAAACTAACAAGCAAAGACTCAAATAATACAAGACGCTCCAAGCAAAACACATATCATGTGGTAAATAAAAATATAGCTCCAAGTAAAGTTACCGATAGAAGTAGACAAAAGAGGGGATGCCTTCCGGGGCATCCCCAAGCTTTGGCTTTTAGGTGTCCTTAGATTATCTTGGGGGTGCCATGGGCATCCCCAATCTTAGGCTCTTGCCACTGCTTGTTCCATAATCCATCAAATCTTTACCCAACACTTGAAAACTTCACAACACAAAACTTAAAGTAGAAAATCTCGTGAGCTACGTTAGCGAAAGAAAATAAAAGACCACTTCAAGGTACTGTAATGAACTCATTCTTTATTTATATGGGTGTTATACCTACTGTATTCCAACTTCTCTATGATTTATAAACTATTTTACTAGCCATAGATTCATCAAAATAAGCAAACAACACATGAAAAACAGAATCTGTCAAAAACAGAACAGTCTGTAGTAATCTGTAGCTAGCGCAAGATCTGGAACCCCAAAAATTCTAAAATAAATAGCTGGACGTGAGGAATTTATCTATTAATCGTCTGAAAAAGGAATTAACTAAATATCACTTTCCAAATAAAAATGACAGAATTTCTTGTGAGTGCAAAAGTTTCTGTTTTTTACAGCAAGTTCAACAAGACTTTCCCCAAGTCTTCCCAACGGTTCTACTTGGCACCAACACTAGTTAAACACACAAAAAAACACAACCAAAACAGAGGCTAGATAATTTATTTATTACTAAACAGGAGCAAAAATCAAGGAATTAAAATAAAATTGGGTTGCCTCCCAACAAGCGCTATCGTTTAACGCCCATAGCTAGGCATAACAAGCAAGAATAGATCTAGGTATTGCCATCTTTGGTATTAGGAAAGAAAAGAGCAAACTTGCTATCTATAGAATTAATCCTTCTATTTTGATAAAGCACATGGCTATTAATGGTAGAAGAAAGATTAAGCATGTTACGGAAGTTTGTATCTAGGCTAGCTTTTATCTCTTTAATAGATTCATTTTGGTAAGAGAGCAAAAGAGATATAGATTCAACTTTCTCATTCATGGGGTGACCAAATATAGTTTTCATTTTTTCATAAGTGTCTACGACATCCCCTTCAAGGAAACCTTCTTCAAATATAGAATCTAAGACATGCTTAAAAGAGGAAGGAAGGGCAATATAAAAGCTTTTTAGGTAAACTTCAATTTGATATTGGGGAACATAGCTAGCCCTGATCCTTAATAGTCTATACCAAGCATCTTTTAAAGATTCATCAAGTCAATAACGAAAAATTCCAGAATCCTCTTCATCAAAATTATTAAGACTCTCATTGATAACTCTGGTAGGTTTTCCATAGTATCCTTATTTATAAGTTTAGCAAGGACAGAGGGGTTGTCCAAAGAACTAAAACTCTGGAGAGAACCCACAATCGTTTTTGATTCAGACATAGCGGAAGAAGGGCAAGCGGAAAGAGAGGGAGGATAGAGAGAGAGGGCAAATAAAACGGCAACTGTGAAGTGGGGGGAGAGGAAAACGAGAGGCAAATGGCAAATAATGTAATGCGGGAGATAAGGGTATGTGATGGGTACTTGGTATGTTGACTTTTTCCTAGACCTCCCCGGCAACGGCGCCACAAATCCTTCTTGCTACCTCTTTTAGCACTGTGTTGGTTTTCCCCGAAGAGGAAGGGATGATGCAGCAAAGTAGCATAAGTATTTCCCTCAGTTTTTGAGAACGAAGGTATCAATCCAGTAGGAGGCTACGCGCGAGTCCCTCGCACCTGCACAAAACAAATAAATCCTCGCAATCAACGCAAATAGGGGTTGTCAATCCCTATAGGGCCACTTACGAGAGTGAGATCTGATAGATATGATAAGATAATATTTTTGGTATTTCTATGATAAAGATGCAAAGTAAAATAAAGGCAAAGTAAATAGCAAAGTAAATAACTAAGTACTAGGAGATTGATATGATAGAGATAGACCCGGGGGCCATAGGTTTCACTAGTGGCTTCTCTCGAGAGCATATGTATTCTACGGTGGGTGAACAAATTACTGTTGAGCAATTGACAGAATTGAGCATAGTTATGAGAATATCTAGGTATGATCATGTATATAGGCATCACGTCCAAGACAAGTAGACCAACTCCTGCCTGCATCTACTACTATTACTCCACTCATCGACCGCTATCCAGCATGCATCTAGATTATTAAGTAAAAACAGAGTAACGCCTTAAGCAAGATGACATGATTTAGAGGGATAGACTCATGCAATATGAAGAAAACCCCATCTTCTTATCCTCGATGGCAACAATACAATACGTGCCTTGCTGCCCTTACTGTCACCGGGAAAGGACACCGCAAGATTGAACCCAAAGCTAAGCACTTCTCCCATTGCAAGAGAGATCAATCTAGTAGGCCAAACCAAACTGATAATTCGAAGAGACTTGCAAAGATAACCAATCATACATAAAAGAATTCAGAGAAGATTCAAATATTATTCATAGATAGACTTGATCATAAACCCACAATTCATCGGTCTCAACAAACACACCGCAAAAATAAGATTACATCGAATAGATCTCCACAAGAGAGGGGGAGAACATTGTATTGAGATCCAAAAAGAGAGAAGAAGCCTTCTAGCTACTAACTATGTTCCCATAGGTCTGAAGTAAACTACTCACACTTCATCGGAGAGGCTATGGTGTTGATGTAGAAGCCCTCCGTGATCGATGCCCCCTCCGGCGGAGCTCTGGAACAGGCCCCAAGATGGGATCTCGTGGATACAGAAAGTTATGGCGGTGGAATTAGGGTTTTGGCTTCGTCCCTGGTCGTTTGGGGGTACGTGGGTATATATAGGAGGAAGAAGTACGTCGGTGGAGCAATAGGGGGCCCACAAGGGTGGAGGGCGCGCCTGGGGGGGGGGCAGGCGCGCCCCCCTTCCTCGTGGCCTCCTGTTACGTGGCTTGACGTAGGGTCCAAGTCTCCTGAGTTTTATTCGATGAGAAAATCATGTTCCCGAAGGTTTCATTCCGTTTGGACTCCGTTTGATATTCCTTTTCTTCGAAACCCTAAAATAGGCAAAAAAAACAACAATTCTGGGTTGGGCCTCCGGTTAATAGGTTAGTCCCAAAATTAATATAAAAGTGGATAATAAAGCCCAATAATGTCCAAAACAGTAGATAATATAGCATGGAGCAATCAAAAATTATAGATACGTTGGAGACGTATCAGATACCTATGCCGACGGCAAAGCTGTCGGCATACCCCTCCTTATCCACACGGGATGCAACCCCCTCCACTCATTCTGCTCATTCCCACGTTGTGACTCCTGCCGCCCCAACCCGTCCCTCCGCCGTCGCCTCAGGACCGCCACCCGCGTCGCCGCCGCCGGCCCACTCGACCCCCACCAGCGCCGCCGCCGCCCAGATCCACCCCGACTCCGACCCCCTTCGCCACCACCGCCCAGCTCCACCCCATCCCGCGTCGCCGCCACCACCGCCGCCCCACTTGACCCCCACCACCGCTGCCGCCGCCCCCTCACCCCACCACCACCCACGTCCGCCCTACCACCGCTCGCCGTCCTGCATCCACGCCGCCCCAACCTCGCTCCCTCCCTCACCAGGTCAGACCTCGGCGGATTGGTGCCCCTCGTCGTGCCGGCCAGGGCTTGGAGCCCTCCTCCACCGACCCCTGCAGCGGCGGCCCCGGCGTCTGTCACCCTTCCCCGACCCCTGCCCCCTGCTTCCCTGCTCGGCCGCTGCATCGGCGCCCAAAATGCCCTCGGTCAACTATTTTTTCATTATTATTTTTTGCATTTTGTTACTATTTGTTATATGCATGGATGCATGGATTAAATTTTGGTAGATGAATTGATGAATATTGATAGATGGATGGATTGATGAATGTTGTTATCTTTTGTTAGATGGATTTGTGATAGATGGATGGATTAATGAATTTGTTAGATGGATTTGTGATAGATGGAATGATGAAATTTTGTTAGATGGATGTATTAATGAATATTTGTAAGTTTTTTGTTTGGTCATGTTTTTTCATATGACACGTTATTTGTCATGTTTAGTGTTAGGTCATGTTGTTTCATAGGACACTTAATGAAGCTTTTTTGTAATTTGAGATGTTGTTTCATGTTGGTTCATAATATAGTGTCAATGCTTTATGTGATATGTGATGAGCTAAAAAAATTTCACTCGGTCAATTTTATAGGATTTGTGGTGTTTCATCTCTGTGGAGTGATCTTTGACGTTGGAGGTGTTGGTCCACGGTCGTCCCTCCTCTGATCGACTACATTATCTACATCCGAGGGTGAGCAACAATTCCATGACCTCGTCTGCTTTTTTTCCATGTCACTAGATTTCATTTTCACATCAAGTCACGTAACCTAGGCATCTCCCGTCCGAAAGGGTTGCAATGATAAATATGCATTCGATTGCATATTTATCACCGCAACTCTTTCAGATTGTCCAACATTTTCCACGGACAGCCCGAGGATGTGTAGGTTGGGTACGTTGTTCGTGCCCTACCCCGTTCAGGATTTCGGCGGTGCCTCCCTGTTGTTCTCCGGATGCACATTCTCTCGACATTTTGCCAAGACGTGTATTTGGAGAACAGCGGGGAGGTTCTGCCAAAAGTTTGTCTCGGAACGGGGTAGAGCATGGACAACATACTCAATCTACACATTCTCGGGTGGGATTAGGACCCATCTTTACCTATTAGAGATGTAGGTGGATGAAATGTTGTTTCTCGTCAACCCTGTAAAAAATAAAATATTGATGTGAGTAATTTAAATGAATCCTTTATTTTGTTGTGTGGCTTCCAATAAAGCAGGGATGGCAGATAATGAGTGGATGTTTAGTGGGTTTTTCCGTCGGAATCAAGTAACAACAGAGTGGGTCGAGAAAACTGATGTGTTTTTGAAAGAGATATTCCGTAGTCCAATGAGGATTGTGCCAGAATGCCCGTGTGCCAAATGTAAGAGACGTATGCGTAGAGATAAGAGTGAGATGACTAAGCACCTTCGCACGCATGGATTTATGCCCAACTTTAATATGCCGATAAACTTTGCCCAGCGGGACCGTGGTAGAGAGGAGGTGATACGACAAGGCATCACTGGTTATGAGGACAATGGGATTAGAGACATGCTAGATGATGTCTTTGCTGCATAGCCGACACCTCCGTCACATTCAGCGAATGAACCGGAGGAGCCGGAGGAAACCTCAAAGGCATTCCTGGATATCTTGGCCTCGTCAAAGAAACCTCTTTATGAGGGTGCCAAGTTGTCTGTGCTGGATGCCATCTCGCAACTGATGGCAGTCAAGGCTGAGTATGGCTGTAGCACAGGTTGCTTCGAAGCATTTCTGGGAGTATAGTCTAACAGCCTGCCTGAGAGCCATGAACTGCCGAAAACCATGTACGCTACGAAGAAAATCATGAAGGCGCTCTCCATGGATTATGAGAAAATACATGTTTGTCCAAAGAATTGCCTTTTGTTTAGGCATGAGTATGCGATTGACAACTACTGTAGGAAGTGCGGTTCCTCTCGGTATATTGAGATGGTCGATGAGCAGGGTCAGAAGCAGCAACTAAAAATCCCTGTGAAGGTTCTTTGGTATCTTTATTTTATAAAAAGACTGCAGCGCCTTTTCATCACGAGGAGTCTGCCAAAATGATGAAGTGGCACAAGGAAGGGAAAAGGTACAATCCAAAAAAAATTGTACATCCATCAGAAGGTGAAGCATGGAAGTCATTCGATATAGAGTACTTAGAGGAAGAAGTCGAGGCTGGGAATGTCAGCATTGCTATATCAGGTGATGGGTTCAATCCATATGGTATGTCGTCTAATCCATACAGCTGTTGGCCCGTATTTGTTATTCCGCTCAATCTCCCTCCCGACGCCATAATGCAACGCAAGACCATGTTCCTGTCGGTTATAATTCCGGGGCCTGAATATCCGGGGAAGAATTTGAGTGTGTTTATGCAGCCTTTGGTGGATGATTTGAACCATTCTTGGTACTTCCCGATGTTGACGTACGACCGGCATCTGCAGAAAAATTTCTTGATGAAAGTTTGGCTACAGTATTGCATGCATGACTTTCCCGGCTATGCCCTGTTCTGCGGATGGTGTACAAGTGGGAAGATGCCTTGCCCAGTGTGCATGCAGGCCTTGATTTTCATTTGGCTGAAGAAGGGTGGCAAGTATGTTGCCTTTGACCTGCATCGACAGTTCCTCCCTCCAGACCATCCTGATAGGGAAGAAAATAATAACTTCACAAAAGGCAAAGTTGCCCATGAAGTAAACGAGATTCCAACGTTTTCTGGTGCGGATGTGCTTGCTCAGTTGAAAGCTCTTAAGCCTGCCGGCGAAGGCAAAGGCAAAGGCAAAGGCAAAGGCAAAGGCAAAGCCACAGGCAAAGACAAGGGCGAGGGAAAAGGAAAAGGTAAAGGGAAAATTGAAGGATATGGTGAGACGCACAACTGGATTCACATTACCCCCTTCACGTAGCTTCCCTATTTTAAGGACCTCAAACTTCCATACAACATCGACGGGATGCACACCGAAAAGAATGTCGTAGAGTCCCTTTTTCGCACGATCCTCAACATTCCTGATAAGACAAAGGATAATGTTAATGCTAGAGTCAATCAACAGAATATTTGTGATAGACCACGTCTACACATGCAGCCTCCCATAGGCAGTCGAAAATCTTGGTTCAAGCCAGATGCTGACTTCATACTTAAGAAGGATCATAAGATGGAGGCATTCAAGTGGCTGAAACATGTCATGAAGTTCACTGATGGTTATGCGTCGTATATAAGTAAGGGGGTCAATCTTTCAACGGGCAGAGTGACCAGGCTCAAGAGTCATGACTATCATGTATGGATTGAGCGGATTATGCCGGTGATTGTTCGGGGCTATGTTCCCGGGCGTGTTTGGCGTGTGCTTGCGAAGTTAAGCCATTTCTTCCGCCCGCTTTGTGCTAAAGAAGTATGTCCTGAGATGGTAAAAGAAATGCATAAGAAGGCGCCAGAGTTGATATGCAAGCTAGAGAAGATCTTCCCGCCAGGCTTCTTTACTCCGATGACATATCTCATTTTGCACCTCGTGAATGAGGTATTGTTGGGGGGGCCTGTGCAGAATCATTGGCAGTACGGCCCTAAGAGATAAAACAAGCATATGAGACAGAAATGTGGAAACAAAGCTAAGATAGAAGCTTCCATAGCTGAGGCGGTTATCCTAGAGGAGGTGGCAGACCTCAGGACAGCCTACTATCCGGACCATGTTCCCACGCTGCACAATAAGGTGTTTCGATACAATACATAAGAACCCAAGTATAAACCCAAGCTGCCTCTACTCATCGAGCAAGGTGGCAGGGTTGGTTGCTCGACACCTTATATCATGCCACGAGATGAGTGGGAGGATGTCATGTTCTATATCTTGCACAACATCAAGGAAGTTGAGGATGAGTGGATGATGTAATACCTTTGCACCATTCTTTTAGTCAATTCGTTATGTTCACTTTGCCTAGTTCTTATACCGCTTTTCTTATTGGAGTCGATTCGTTGATGAAGAGTGGACGGGAATGGCGCCTCCTACTAAAGCGGAGGCACTTGCTCTTCTCCGAAAGGGTGCTAATGGAAGGAAAAAATTTGTTGTGTGGTTCATGGAGAAAGTAAATTTTCACACTTCCCTATTACCTATTTCACTGTACAATTCCAATTAAACTCATGCACCCCATAATTCAATTAGGGAAATGATCTGAATGAATCAATGGATGAAGAATTGAGATGGGTTTCCATGGGTTTTGACCCTATCGTCATCAGATGTGAATGGGTATCGCTTCCATATAGAGGAGCACCAGAACAGTCGGCCTGATCCCAAAACTATAAATATTGGAGTCTTCATCGAAGGAGATAATAAAGTAGATTACTACGGAAGGGTAGGAAAAATATACGAGCTTACATTCAAACGTGGCCGCGAACACCTAAGTCTCACTGTGTTCAAATGCCGATGGTTCGATCCCAAAAAGGGTCTGAGACATACGCCTTTTGTTGGTTTAGTTGAAGTTAAACCATCAACCATCTATGTCAGAGTTGGTCTCTTTATCGCCGCTACCCAGGCCACACAAGTATATTATCTGCCTTACCCATGCCAGAAAGAGTACCTAAAGGGTTGGGAAGTTGTGTTCAAGGTGTCGCCACATGGTAAGCTACCGGACCCGAACGATGATGACTACTACAACATAATCCCCATGACATACGAGGGAGTGTTCTTTCAAGAGGAACATGATGACGTGGTCCGAAACAAGGAGGATGATGACTTGGGTTATGTTGACCTGGACCCAAATGACGATGATGCACAGATTGATGGTGTGGCAGTTGTGAATCAAAGAGACATAATTATGCTTGAAAAGTTAAATGAAGACGCTGACGATGAGGAAGAGCCTCCACCTCCGTCAGACAATGAAGAAGATATGCATGATAGTGATGATGAGACCGGTCGACAAATAGATTACAATAGTGATGATTCATATGGGTTCTAGAAAATGTAAGTTCTTTTAACGATCATTGCAATAGTATGCTTAATGTGCTCTTCTATTATTAATGTTCTTTCCTGTATGCTTAATGTGCTCTTCTGTTATTAATGTTCTCTCCTGTATGCTTGTTTATTTGATATCCTTACTAATTGTTTATTCTCTTCTCGATGCAGGTTTGCTAATCATGGGCAAGTCCAGCGGCGCTAGTTTCCTCAGTAAATTCAAAGGACTTACTCGGAGTGGACGAGCCCACAAGGTTCCCTACCGACTACGCGAGGATGACACCTCATAGGGAGGTGGAGGGGTCGGGGGAGGATACCATACAGGAGGAGGGGTGGGGGAGAGCCCCTAGAGGAGGAGGAGGTGGGGGAGAGGCACCCGGGGCAAAAAAACTCCGGGCCGCGTCTGAAATAGGAGGGTCTTCTTCGATGCCCTCCTGTACTGAGGCACCTTCTGAGTCTGAGGAGGAGGAGTATGTTCCTGATGGCGAGGAGGAGGAGGGTGAGGAGGAGGGCGAGGAGGGTGGTGGAGGGGAGGTTGACCCCGAGTTGTGGGGTGACTTGCCACCGTGTGCTCCGAAGGGGTGGCTGCGTGGAACTGCCGGAGTACCTACACCACCTTCTATGGAGGCGCACAAGTGGCTCATTGAACCTACAGGGACAGAGTAAGTGCCTCTCAATCATATTTTCAACACATGACAACATTTTATTATTGTACACATGGCAATCCATTGATTCTTTTGCAGGAACTAGATCCTTCACGGAAAGGGACGTAAATCGAATGGCCTTTTCACTGTCCTGTTGAAGGAGTTTTGGCCGGGCCTATTCTACCCACGCCCAGACAGGGACCCGCAGCTATGGGTTTCAGCCACGAGCTGGGCCCACTACGAGGCTTACAACCACGCGGAGTACGGGATGGCCGCTAAGGCCGTTATCACCAAATTTTGGGTAAGTTCTCTTCTTAATCACTTGTCTTCAGTTTTGTTCATAGTTTATCATTGAATCACTCAACTCATGCCTTGTTTTTCTTCTGGTTTTATGCATGATTGCAGCAACTCTATAGAGTTCTTTACAAGCACAAGGCCAGAGCCGACATGGTCTTGCTGGCGGCTGTGAAGAAGAAAGCTTGTCAGTTGCAGTACGAGGTGCGCTGGGTTGCCGTCTCGCAGTAGAACCACAACTACCTTCATCAAAAGATGACCAAAACTCAAGCAAAGAGGCAATGACTTACCTTGATTAGGGAGCAGTTCATGAAGGTAACTATTACTGACTTTTCATTGTTTCAAGCAGTCAGTTATATGTTTCGTGCTCACATGTCATGCTTCCAAAATTTGCATAGGTTATTCCTCATTGGTACTATGGAAAGGATGACGAATGGGTGAGTTTGGTGGATAGGTGGCTCGGCGACGATGCAGAGTTTGCTGCCAAGAGCAGCAAGGCCGGGCTAACCGTGGAAAAGACGGGACACACGGCCAAGGAAACAGGAACCATTGGGGCTTCAAGGCCATGAACGTATATCTATATGCATGATGCATTTTTGTTCTTCTTTACCGTCATGTTCTTATGTATGGCTAGCTTTTGTTTGACGTTGCAGGAGGACAAGTTGAAGAGGCCGCTCTCAGACATTGAGTCATGGAAGCTGGCCCGCGAGCGGAGTGATCACAAGGACGGCAAGAGCCAGTACTGCGGCAAGACCGAGGAACACCTGGAATCTTACACTCAGCAGTTTCAGAGGTTGCATCCGCCTGGTCCGGATGCTCCTACCGTCGTCCAGTCTCATATCGACGATACGGCGGTGGTGGCCATCCAGGGGAAGTCCCATGGCCGGTATCGGTGTTTCGATGGCTTGATCACTCCTTCGGTCTCGTACACATGGCTTTGGGCTACCAACCCGAGCCCGTTAGAGAGTACGGGGCGTTCGCAGCCTCCCTTAGCCCGCCAGCATGCTGTAAGTACTTCCCCTTTATCTTCTTTCTCTCTAACTTTCTCAGTTTCTTTTCAGCATTTCTCACTTAGAAACAACTTAAATTTTGTACGCATATAAGACCATTGTCGAGCATAGGAATCTCGAGGTGCGGGAGTACTTGCAACGAGTGAAGGCAAATGATGATTACAACCGTCAGATGATGACGGTTAGTTTTGCCTTCTTAAAACCAAGCTAAATTTTTGCATTTTCATTCCTTCTGACCTTCTAGTTTGCTTGTTTAACTAACATCCAGGCTATGTTGGCGTCTTGGAGTAACCGCGCGGATCCACCACAAGTGGGACCCCCCCCACCACCACCACCACCTGCGAAAGAACCCCCACATGTGCCCACGTTCAATGAATGGGTGGCACTAGGGAGTGATAGTCCGGTTAGTACATTTGCCTAACTACTGACAAACTAGTTCCCGTTCATTCAACACTATCATATCATATTTATCGTTAGAATCTTCTCTCAAACATGTAGGGCACCGGTGGCTCGACTCCTGCTTCGTCGACCCCATTCACTCCAATCTGGCAGAGTGGTGGTGGTCTTGGCGGTGGCGGTTTTGGCGGAGGTGGTCTTGGCGATGGTGGTTTAGGCGGTGGTGGTTTTGGCGGAGGTGGTCTTGGTGGTGGTGGTTTTGGTGGTGGTGGTCTTGCTTGATGTCGATGACGATACCCATGCATGTGGCCGTCGTGCCATACCTTTCATGTTCCTACTTGTTAGTTTCTTTAGATGACGATGATGATGTTCCATGTCTTGCACTACTTATGTTCATGAACTTTCGCCAATGATAATCTTTAGATGATCAACTTGAGTATGTTTAAATGATGATGATGAACTTGAGTATGTTTAGATGATGAACTGTCATATTTCTGCATAATCCCGTATTTTCTGGTTTGAAATGCTGTCAAAATGAACTGAAACAGAGAAAATAGGGAAAATAAAAAAACATCACAAATCTATGCCGACGGCAAAGATATGCCCGGGGCTGCCCAGGGCATGCCACATGGCAGGGATATGCCAACGGCTTTCATCTATGTCGACGGCTTTGCCGTCGGCATATCCCTGCTGCCAAGAGTCACCAGACCGTGATTCGTCAGTGCTTTTGACGGCGCCGTCTGTTGCTGTCAGGTGAAAATCTCTACCGACGATGATATGCCGACGACCGTACGGAAGCCGTCGACATAGGACCCTATACCGATGGCTTAACTATGCTGACGGTCTGACAAGACTATGCTGATGTGATCTATGCCGATGGGGGTATGCCGACAGCCGCCGTCGGCATAGTGGCGAGTCCGGTAGTTGCGATGTTGATATAAGGTATACCTTGGAGGACGCAACCCCCTTCCAGCAATCCCGCCATGGCCGGAATCGCGTGGAGGCCCCAACTCCTGCCGGTGCTCCAGATTCACAGCATGTCCTCGCGAACGATGTCGCAATCTCCGAATTGAATAAGTGGTTGTTCATCCCGTTCTACCGCTGATTTGCTCGTTGCCACTGCTGTGGTATTCTTGACTGCTTCACATATCCCCACAAGGTACAGTACGTGCTATCCCATCCCATGTCATGTAATTGAATTCTGAAGCAAGTAGTAAGTAGCATGATTACTTGTAGTTCATCTAATTTTCATCAAAGGTAATGCGGATTAGTTAAGGAAGGTGTGCTGTACGGGAGCATATGTGTTAATTCGTATCCTATGTTTAACAATTTGGGAAATTTTGTAGTATAAAAATCTCGGTAGTGAGGATACATTGCTGAACATGATGTGCCTGGGCCCACATGTACATGCTTTAGTTTATCATTAGTTGTTCTCCACCAATAACTCCTCCCTGATTTTACTCTCTGGGCCCCAATGATTTCCAGCAGGCCAAGTATTTAGTGCCACATCTTTCCGTAAACTTGAACCAGTAAAAAATTGCCCGTTGATGTAGCATTTCTCAATTTCATATGTGCCTTCATTCTAATGGTAAATATTCAATTAATTTCCATCGGCTCAAAAGGATCCAAGCTTCTTTGTCCGTTATTTCCTGTTCAACCCTGACAAGGGAACTTTGCAAAGCCTTTCAGTTTGTCTTTTGTTTTGCTTACTTTACTATTCCATCTTGATGAACTCACCACGTACTAAATATATCTCTCCCTGGTCACAACTAGATGGCTAATAATTTCATGCACAACACCACAATAGCAGATATTCAGAGATTCAGAATTGTTTTGTTGTCTTCTTTCTATGAAAGATATGCATGAATGCAGCGATGAGAATAGGATGAATGTCATGGCAGCAGCTGCAAACTCCAACAACATTATTGTCATGGGGGGCACCCGTTTCAATTGTGTCTTCTTGCAAGCTCCTTGTCAAGCAGAGGCACAAGGTTAGTCTTACTCTATAGATACATTTGTGATGCAATGATTGTTCTCTTAGGCTAATTAATCCATAGATTATGTCCTGTGATTCTCTAGGAGCACTAGGAAATTATATGTTTTTAAGGGTCACATAACACAAGGAAACTCTCACCCACTGAAGCCAAGAAATTTCCAATTGAACCAAATGCAAATTATGCATAGTGCTCTTCCAAGCCGTGGTTCAACCCCCACTTCTTGCCGCTCACCTTCGGCCCAAGCAGGCCTTCTTACATCACCGCCGAGAGAGCATTCGACCATCTCTGGATTAAATATTGTACCTCAATCCATATATCAGATCTCGTGCTCAAGAAGACCATGGTGAAGAGCATGATAATGATCCAAATGTATGTTAACAATTGGTCCAGTTTTGAAATCTAAACAGGAAAGCGGAGGGGCCATTTAGTTTATGCCTAGGTCCGGCTCGCCAGAGATGGCGCGTGCCAATATTTTGGAAAACAATTCCCCCACCCCTATTTCGCCTGTCCGTGGGCGCCAAAATGAATGCAGCAACCGGTTTTTTGGCATGGCTCCGATAATTGGGCTTCAATCCAAACGGTACCGAGTCAACGCCAAAATTTGGCATGGCAACCGCCGGCCACGATCGAAACAGGCCCTGAGAAACCATATAAGGGGCCATAACTTGACTAGATATTGCAAGGAAGTTTCTAGAACATAGATAATCACAACCCTGAATCCTGACACGATCTGTATAAAGATGCATGCCATGTTGTCATATCTGCACTACTAACATATAAGCGAATATACGATTTAGAGGAATTTAATTAAATCATTGACATGCATGCAAAGAAATAAAGCACTATCGTTCTGCTAGGTAGTACGATAGTTTGCAATTAAGAACTCATACTGGTTTGAATTCTTTAGTAGTAATATAAATTTCCTAAGATCCTTTTGGATTTTGTTGACATGCTTACTTTCCGTTCAATTTGCAATCAAATTTCTGTGAAATCTATCCTCCTGACTTAATTCACACCATTTTTCTGACTATGCTGATCTCCTGCTGAAAGTGCAACTATCCCTGGGTGGTTTTGGTAATTCCTAACAACATATAGCTCATTGAGCTAACATTATTCCAAGATTAATATTTCAGGAAAAGCTCAATGAATGGCATGGCATGGATGAGGAAAGTGGATCCCTCAAAATTCTAAGGACAAAAAGTTTGGCTCAAGCTTGAAGCTCAAGACTCTACATTTTATATTTTAGTGATCCAAGATCACATTGAGTCTATAGGAAAAGCCAATACTATCAAGGAGGGATGAGGTGTTGCTTAATGGCTTGCTTGCTCAAAGTGCTTAGTGATATGCTCCAAAATCCTCAACTACCTTCCCACATCCACATATGACCTAAACCAAAAGTCAAACTCGGCCCCACCGATTCTTTCTATCTGGCGCCACCGAGTTTTGAATGTCGTAGCCACTGCCACAAACCCTAGGCAAATCGGTCTCACCGATAGGGATCTCGGTCTCACCGAGATGGGATTGTAATCTCTCTGTTTCCCTTCGTAACGTTTCGGTCTTACCGAGATGAGCGATCGGTCCCACTGAGATTGCAATGTAAACTCTCTGTTTCCCTTTTGTAACACTTCGGTCTCACCAAGATGAGCGAATCAGTCCCACCGAGTTTACCTGACCAACTCTCTGGTTAGCTTATTACCAAAATCGGTCCCACCGAGTTTGTGTAATCGGTCACACCGAGATTACGTTATGCCCTAACCCTAACCATATCGGTCCTACCGAGTTGCACCTCAGTCCCACCGAAAATCCTAACGGTCACTAGGTTTGCCGAATCGGTCCGACCGAGTTTAACCATTCGGTCCCACAGAGTTTGGCAAATTATGTGTAATGGTTAGATTTCGTGTGGAGGCTATATATACCCCTCCACCCACTCTTCATTGGTGAAGAGAGCCATCAGAACATACCTACACTTCCAATACACATTTTCTGAGAGAGAACCACCTACACTTGTGTTGAGGTCAAGATATTGTTGGAAATATGCCCTAGAGGCAATAATAAAATGGTTATTATTATATTTCTTTTTGTTCATGATAATTGTCTGTTGTTCATGCTATAATTGTGTTAGCCGGAAATCGTAATACATGTGTGAATACATAGACCACAACACGTCCCTAGTGAGCCTCTAGTTGACTAGCTCGTTGATCAAAAGATAGTCATGGTTTCCTGACTATGGACATTGGATGTCATTGATAAAGGGATCACATCATCAGGAGAATGATGTGATGGACAAGACCCAATCCTAAGCATAGCTCAAAGATCGTGTAGTTCATTTGATGTAGCTTTTCTGAATGTCAAGTATCATTTCCTTAGACCATGAGATTGTGCAACTCCCAGACACCGTAGGAGTGCCTTGGGTGTGCCAAACATCACAACATAACTGGGTGACTATAAAGGTACATTACAGGTATCTCCGAAAGTGTCTGTTGGGTTGGCATGAATCGAGACTGGGATTTGTCACTCCGTATGATGGAGAGGTATCTCTGGGCCCACTCAGTAATGCATCATCATAATGAGCTCAATGTGATCAAGTGGTTTATCATGGGATAATGCATTACGGTACGAGTAAAGTGACTTTCCGGTAACAAGACTGAACAAGGTATTGGGATATCGACGATCGAGTCTCGAGTAAGTAACGTACCGATTGACAAAGGGAATTGTATACGGATTGATTGAATCCTCGACATCGTGGTTCATCTGATGAGATCATCGTGGAGCATGTGGGAGCCAACATGGGTATCCAGACCCCGTTGTTGGTTATTGACGGAGAGGCTTCTCGGTCATGTCTGCATGTCTCCCAAACCCGTAAGGTCTACACACTTAAGGTTCGGTGATGCTAGGGTTGTAGAGATATTAGCACACGGTAACCAGAAAGTTGTTCGGAGTCCCGGATGAGATCCCGGACGTCACGAGGAGTTCCGGAATGGTCCGGAGGTAAATATTTATATATAGGAAGTCCAGTTTCGACCATCGGGAAGGTTTCGGGGGTCACCGGTATTGTACCGGGACCACCGGAAGGGTCCCGGGGGTCCACCGGGTGGGGCCACCTATCCCGGAGGGCCCCATGGGCTGAAATGGGAGGGGAACCAGCCCCTAGTGGGCTGGTGCGCCCCCCTTGGGCCTTCCCATGCGCCTAGGGTTAGAAACCCTAGGGGTGGGGGCGCCACCCTTGCCTTGGGGGGCAAGGCACCCCCTTGGCCGCCGCCCCCCCTAGGAGATTGGATCTCCTAGGGCCGGCGCCCCCCCCCTAGGCACCCTATATATAGTGGGGGGAGGGAGGGCTGCGCACCCAAGCCCCTGGCCTCTCCCTCTCCCTCTCGTGACACTCCTCCGTCTCCCTGCGCTTGGCGAAGCCTTGCCGAGATCGCTGTTGCTTCCACCACCATGCCATCGTGCTGTTGGATCTTCACCAACCTCTCCTTCCCCCTTGCTGGATCAAGTTGGAGGAGACGTCTTCCCAACCGTACGTGTATTGAACGCGGAGGTGCTGTCCGTTCGGCACTTGGTCATCGGTGATTTGAATCACGTCGAGTACGACTCCATCAACCCCGTTCTCTTGAACGCTTCTGCTCCTGATCTACAAGGGTATGTAGATGCACTCCACTTTCCCTCGTTGCTAGATGACTCCATACATTGATCTTGGTGATGCGTAGAAAATTTTAAAATTCTGCTACGTTCGCCAACAGTGGCATCATGAGCTAGGTCTATGCGTAGTTACTATGCACGAGTAGAACACAAAGCAGTTGTGGGCGTCGATATTGTCAATTATCTTGCCGTTACTAGTCTTATCTTGATTCGGCGGAATTGTGGGGTGAAGCGGCCCGGACCAACCTTACACGTACGCTTACGTGAGACCGGTTCCAACGACTGACATGCACTAGTTGCATAAGGTGGCTGGCGGGTGTCTGTCTCTCCCACTTTAGTCGGATTGGATTCAATGAATAGGGTCCTTATGAAGGGTAAATAGAAATTGGCAATTCACGTTGTGTTTTTGGCGTAGGTAAGAAAGGTTCTTGCTAGAAACCTATAGCAGCCACGTAAAAACTTGCAACAACAATTAGAGGACGTCTAACTTGTTTTTGCAGCAAGTGTTTTGTGATGTGATATGGCCAAAGGATGTTATGAATGATATATGTGATGTATGAGATAATCATGTTCTTGTAATAGGAATCACGACTTGCATGTCGATGAGTATGACAACCGGCAGGAGCCATAGGAGTTGTCTTTATTTATTCATGACTTGCGTGTCAACATAAACGTCATGTAATTACTTTACTTTATTGCTAAAGCGTTAGCCATAGTAGTAGAAGTAATAGATGACGAGACAACTTCAAAGAAGACACGATGATGGAGATCATGGTGGCATGCCAGTGACAACGATGATCCTGGAGCCCCGAAGATGGAGATCAAAGGAGCAAATGATATTGGCCATATCATGTCACTATTTGATTGCATGTGATGTTTATCATGTTTTACATCTTATTTGCTTAGAACGACGGTAGCTTAAATAAGATGATCCCTCGTAAAAATTTCAGAAAGTGTTCCCCCTAACTGTGCACCGTTGCGAAGGTTCGTTGTTTCGAAGCACCACGTGATGATCGGGTGTGATAGATTCTAACGTTCGAATACAACGGGTGTAAGCCAGATTTACACACGCAATATACTTAGGTTGACTTGACGAGCCTAGCATGTACAGACATGGCCTCGGAACATAGAAGACCGAAAGGTCGAGCATGAGTCATATAGAAGATACGATCAACATGAAGATGTTCACCGATGTTGACTAGTCCGTCTCACGTGATGATCAGACACGGCCTAGTTAACTCGGATCATGTTATACTTAGATGACTGGAGGGATGTCTATCTGAGTGGGAGTTCATTCAGTAATTTGATTAGATGAACTTAATTATCGTGAACTTAGTCTAAAAACTTTACAATATGTCTTGTAGATCAAATGGCCCATGTTGTCCTCAACTTCAACGCGTTCCTAGAGAAAACCAAGCTGAAAGATGATGGCAGCAACTATACAGACTGGGTCCGGAACCTGAGGATCATCCTCATAGATGCCAAGAAAGATTATGTCCTAGAAGCACCGCTAGGTAACGCACCTGTCCCAGAGAACCAAGACGTTATGAACGCTTGGCAATCACGTGCCGATGATTACTCCCTCGTTCAGTGCGGCATGCTTTACAGCTTAGAACCGGGGTTCTAAAAGCGTTTTGAGAGACATGGAGCATATGAGATGTTCGAAGAGCTGAAAATGGTTTTTCAAGCTCACGCCCGGGTCAAGAAATATGAAGTCTCCGACAAGTTCTTCAGCTGTAAGATGGAGGGAAATAGTTCTTTCAGTGAGCACATACTCAAAATGTCTGGGTTGCATAACCGCTTAACTCAGCTGGGAGTTAATCTCCCGGATGACGCGGTCATTGACAGAATCCTTCAGTCGCTTCCACCGAGCTACAAGAGCTTTGTGATGAACTTCAATATGCAGGGGATGGAAAAGACCATTCCTGAGGTATATTCAATGCTGAAATCAGCAGAGGTGGAAATCAAAAAGGACCATCAAGTGTTGATGGTGAATAAAACAACTAAGTTCAAGAAAGGCAAGGGTAAGAAAAACTTCAAGAAGGACGGCAAGGGAGTTGCCGCGCCTGGTAAGCAAGCTGCCGGGAAGAAGCCAAAGAATGGACCCAAGCCCGAGACTGAGTGCTTTTGTTGCAAGGGAAGTGGTCACTGGAAGCGGAACTGCCCCAAATACATAGCGGACAAGAAGGCCGACAACACTAAAGGTATATGTGATATACATGTAATTGATGTGTACCTTACCAGTACTCGTAGTAGCTCCTGGGTATTTGATACCGGTGTGGTTGCTCACATTTGTAACTCAAAGCAGGAGATGCGAAATAAGCGGAGACTGGCGAAGGACGAGGTGACGATGCGTGTCGGGAATGGTTCCAAGGTCGATGTGATCGCCGTCGGCACGCTGCCTCTACATTTACCTACGGGATTAGTTTTAAACCTCAATAATTATTATTTAGTGCCGGATTTGAGCATGAACATTGTATCAGGATCTCGTTTAATTCGAGATGGCTACTCATTTAAATCCGAGAATAATGGTTGTTCTATTTATATGAGAGATATGTTTTATGGTCATGCTCCAATGGTGAATGCTTTATTCTTAATGAATCTCGAGCGTAATGCTACACATATTCATAGTGTGAATACCAAAAGATGTAAGGTTGATAATGATAGTCCCACATACTTGTGGCACTGCCGCCTTGGTCACATAGGTGTCAAACGCATGAAGAAGCTCCATGCAGATGGACTTTTAGAGTCTCTTGATTACGAATCATTTGACACGTGCGAACCATGCCTCATGGGTAAAATGACCAAGACTCCGTTCTCAGGAACAATGGAGCGAGCAACCAACTTATTGGAAATCATACATACTGATGTGTGCGGTCCAATGAGTGTTGAGGCTCACGGTGGCTATCGTTATGTTCTCACCCTCACTGATGACTTGAGTAGATATGGGTATGTCTACTTAATGAAACACAAGTCTGAGACCTTTGAAAAGTTCAAGGAATTTCAGAGTGAGGTTGAGAATCAACATGACAGGAAAATCAAGTTCTTGCGATCAGATCGTGGGGGAGAATACTTGAGTCACGAATTTGGCACACACTTAAGAAAATGTGGAATAGTTTCACAACTCACGCCGCCTGGAACACCTCAGCGTAATGGTGTGTCCGAACGTCGTAATCGCACTCTATTAGATATGGTGCGATCTATGATGTCTCTTACCGATCTACCGCTATCATTTTGGGGCTATGCTTTAGAGACTGCCGCATTCACTTTAAATAGGGCTCCGTCGAAATCCGTTGAGAGGACACCGTATGAATTATGGTTTGGGAAGAAACCTAAGCTGTCGTTTCTAAAAGTTTGGGGATGCGATGCTTATGTCAAGAAACTTCAACCTGAAAAGCTCGAACCCAAATCAGAAAAATGCGTCTTCATAGGATACCCTAAAGAAACTGTTGGGTATACCTTCTACCTCAGATCCGAAGGCAAGATCTTTGTTGCCAAGAAAGGGTCCTTTCTAGAGAAAGAGTTTCTCTCAAAAGAAATAAGTGGGAGGAAAGTAGAACTTGATGAAGTATTGCCTCTTGAACCGGTAAGTGGCGCAGCTCAAGAAAATGTTCCTGAGGTGCCTGCACCGACTAGAGAGGAAGTTGATGATGATGATCATGAAACTTCAGATCAAGTTGCTACTGAACTTCGTAGGTCCACAAGGACACGTTCCGCACCAGAGTGGTACGGCAACCCTGTCTTGGAAATCATGTTGTTAGACAATGGTGAACCTTCGAACTATGAAGAAGCGATGGCGGGCCCGGATTCCGACAAATGGCTAGAAGCCATGAAATCCGAGATAGGATCCATGTATGAAAACGAAGTATGGACTTTGACTGACTTGCCCGTTGATCGGCGAGCCATAGAAAATAAATGGATCTTTAAGAAGAAGACAGACGCGGATGGTAATGTGACCATCTATAAAGCTCGGCTTGTCGCTAAGGGTTATCGACAAGTTCAAGGGGTTGACTACGATGAGACTTTCTCACCCGTAGCGAAGCTGAAGTCCGTGCGAATCATGTTAGCAATTGCCGCATTCTATGATTATGAGATATGGCAAATGGACGTCAAAACGGCATTCCTTAATGGTTTCCTTAAGGAAGAATTGTATATGATGCAGCCGGAAGGTTTTGTCGATCCTAAGAATGCTGACAAGGTGTGCAAGCTCCAACGCTCGATTTATGGGCTGGTGCAAGCATCTCGGAGTTGGAACATTCGTTTTGATGAGATGATCAAAGCGTTTGGGTTTATGCAGACTTATGGAGAAGCCTGCATTTACAAGAAAGTGAGTGGGAGCTCTGTAGCATTTCTCATATTGTATGTGGATGACATACTGTTGATGGGAAATGATATAGAATTCTTGGAAAGCATAAAGGCCTACTTGAACAAGTGTTTTTCAATGAAGGACCTTGGAGAAGCTGCTTATATATTAGGCATCAAGATCTATAGAGATAGATCGAGACGCCTCATTGGTCTTTCACAGAGTACGTACCTTGACAAGATATTGAAGAAGTTCAAAATGGATCAGTCAAAGAAGGGGTTCTTGCCTGTATTGCAAGGTACGAGATTGAGCACGGCTCAATGCCCGACCACGGCAGAAGATAGAGAAAAGATGAGTGTCGTCCCCTATGCCTCGGCCATAGGGTCTATCATGTATGCTATGCTGTGTACCAGACCTGATGTAAACCTTGCCGTAAGTTTGGTAGGAAGGTACCAAAGTAATCCCGGCATGGAACACTGGACAGCGGTCAAGAATATCCTGAAGTACCTGAAAAGGACTAAGGACATGTTTCTCGTGTATGGAGGTGACGAAGAGCTCGTCGTAAGGGTTACGTCGATGCTAGCTTCGACACAGATCTGGATGACTCTAAGTCACAAACCGGATACGTGTATATTTTGAATGGTGGGGCAGTAAGCTGGTGCAGTTGCAAGCAAAGCGTTGTGGCGGGATCTACATGTGAAGCGGAGTACATGGCAGCCTCGGAGGCAGCACAAGAAGCAGTCTGGGTGAAGGAGTTCATTACCGACCTAGGAGTCATACCCAATGCGTCGGGCCCGATGACTCTCTTCTGTGACAACACTGGAGCTATTGCCCTTGCCAAGGAGCCCAGGTTTCACAGGAAGACCAGGCATATCAAGCGTCGCTTCAACTCCATTCGTGAAAGTGTTCAAAATGGAGACATAGAGATTTGTAAAGTACATACGGACCTGAATGTAGCAGATCCGTTGACTAAACCTCTCCCTAGAGCAAAACATGATCAACACCAGAACTGCATGGGTGTTCGATTCATCACAATGTAACTAGAATATTGACTCTAGTGCAAGTGGGAGACTGTTGGAAATATGTCCTAGAGGCAATAATAAAATGGTTATTATTATATTTCTTTGTTCATGATAATTGTCTATTGTTCATGCTATAATTGTGTTATTCGGAAATCGTAATACATGTGTGAATACATAGACCACAACACGTCCCTAGTGAGCCTCTAGTTGACTAGCTCGTTGATCAAAAGATAGTCATGGTTTCCTGACTATGGACATTGGATGTCATTGATAACGGGATCACATCATTAGGAGAATGATGTGATGGACAAGACCCAATCCTAAACATAGCTCAAACATCGTGTAGTTCGTTTGCTATAGCTTTTCTTAATGTCAAGTATCATTTCCTTAGACCATGAGATTGTGCAACTCCCGGACACCGTAGGAGTGCCTTGGGTGTGCCAAACGTCACAACGTAACTGGGTGACTATAAAGGTACATTACAGGTATCTCCAAAAGTGTCTGTTGGGTTGGCATGAATCGAGACTGGGATTTGTCACTCTGTATGACGGAGAGGTATCTCTAGGCCCACTCGGTAATGCATCATCATAATGAGCTCAATGTGATCAAGTGGTTGATCATGGGATCATGCATTACGGTACGAGTAAAGTGACTTGCCGGTAACGAGACTGAACAAGGTATTGGGATACCGACGATTGAGTCTCGGGTAAGTAACGTACCGATTGACAAAGGGAATTGTATACGGATTGATTGAATCCTCGACATTGTGGTTCATCCGATGAGATCATCGTGGAGCATGTGGGAGCCAACATGGGTATCCAGATCCCGCTGTTGGTTATTGACCGGAGAGGCTTCTCGGTCATGTCTGCATGTCTCCCGAACCCGTAGGGTCTACACACTTAAGGTTTGGTGACGCTAGGGTTGTAGAGATATTAGCATACGGTAACTCAAAAGTTGTTCAGAGTCCCGGATGAGATCCCGGACGTCATGAGGAGTTCCGGAATGGTCCGGAGGTAAAGATTTATATTTAGGAAGTCCAGTTTTGGCCATCGGGAAGGTTTCGGGGGTCACCGGTATTGTACCGGGACCACCGGAAGGGTCCCGGGGGTCCACCGGGTGGGGCCACCTATCCCGGAGGGCCCCATGGGCTGAAATGGGAGGGGAACCAGCCCCTAGTGGGCTGGTGCTCCCCCCTTGGGCCTCCCCCTGCGCCTAGGGTTAGAAACCCTAGGGGTGGGGGCGCCACCCTTGCCTTGGGGGGCAAGGCACCCCCTTGGCCGCCGCCCCCTAGGAGATTGGATCTCCTAGGGCCGGAGCCCCCCCCCCTTAGGCACCCTATATATAGTGGGGGGAGGGATGGCTGCGCACCCAAGCCCCTGGCCTCTCCCTCTCCCTCCCGTGACACTCCTCCGTCTCCCTGCGCTTGGCGAAGCCTTGCCGAGATCACCATTACTTCCACCAACACGCCATCGTGCTGCTGGATCTTCATCAACCTCTCCTTCCCCCTTGTTGGATCAAGTTGGAGGAGACGTCTTCCCAACCGTACGTGTGTTGAACGCGGAGGTGTTGTCCGTTCGGCACTTGGTCATCGGTGATTTGAATCACGTTGAGTACGACTCCATCAACCCCATTCTCTTGAACGCTTCCGCTCGTGATCTACAAGGGTATGTAGATGCACTCCTCTTTCCCTCATTGCTAGATGACTCCATAGATTGATCTTGGTGATGCATAGAAAATTTTAAAATTCTGCTACGTTCCCCAACAGATATTCCATTCCAACCATATGAATCTTGATCTCTAGCCTTCCCCAAGTTGCTTTCCACTCAAATCTTCTTTCCACCAAATCCAAATCCTGTGAGAGAGAGTTGAGTGTTGGGGAGACTATCATTTGAAGCACAAGAGCAAGGAGTTCATCATCAACACACCATTTGTTACTTCTTGGAGAGTGGTGTCTCTTAGATTGGCTAGGTGTCACTTGGGAGCCTCCGACAAGATTGTGGAGTTGAACCAAGGAGTTTGTAAGGGCAAGGAGATCGCCTACTTCGTGAAGATCAAACGCTAGTGAGGCAAGTCCTTCGTGGGCGACGGCCATGACGGAATAGACAAGGTTGCTTCTTCGTGGACCCTTCGTGGGTGGAGCCCTCCATGGACTCGCGCAACCGTTACCCTCCGTGGGTTGAAGTCTCCATCAACGTGGATGTACGATAGCACCACCTATCGGAACCACGACAAAAACATCCGTGTCTCCAATTGCGTTTGAATCCTCCAAACCCTTCCCTTTACATTCTTGCAAGTTGCATGCTTTACTTTCCGCTGCTCATATACTCTTTTGCATGCTTGCTTGAATTGTGTGGAGATTGCTTGACTTGTGCTAAGATAGCTAAAATCTGCCAAGAACTAAAATTGGGAAAAGGCTAGATTTTTATTTGGTCAAGTAGTCTAATCACCCCCCCCCTCTAGACATACTTTCGATCCTACAAGTGGTATCAGAGCTTTGGTCTCCATTTGCTTTGATTTCCATAGCTTTTGGTGATCATAGCCTTGGTTTCACAACCTAGGAGAGTATGGCGTCTAGCAAGGGAAATTATCACCGTAGAGGTCCTTACTTTGATGGCACTAATTTTGCTAGTTGGAAGCATAAGATGAAAATGCATATTCTTGGACATAACCCCGCTGTTTGGGCTATTGTGTGTATTGGCTTGCAAGGTGAATTATTTGATGGGAAAGAACCGAACCGTGAAGCTACCGCGGAAGATTTGAAGATGCTGCAATACAACACTCAAGCTTGTGATATCCTCTTCAATGGATTGTGCCCCGAAGAATTCAACAAAATCAGCCGTCTTGAGAATGCAAAGGAAATTTGGGATACTTTGATTGATATGCACGAAGGTACCGACTCCGTCAAGGAATCCAAATTGGATGTGCTTCAAAGTCAACTTGATAAGTTCAAAATGAAGGATGGTGAAGGTGTCGCTGAAATGTACTCTAGGCTTGCTCTTATCACAAATGAGATTGTCGTCTTAGGGAGTGAAGAGATGACCGATAGATTCATCATCAAGAAGATCCTAAGATCCTTGGATGGAAAATATGATACCGTGTGCACATTGATCCAAATGATGCCCAATTACAAAGATCTCAAGCCAACAGAAGTCATCAGAAGAATTGTTGCTCATGAGATGTCACTCAAGGATAAAGAGGAACTTCACAACAAATCAAGTGGTGCTTACAAAGCCTCATGTGAAGCCCCCACATCATCGAGTGAGAAACAAACCTTCAATGAAGAATTGAGCTTAATGGTGAAGAACTTCAACAAGTTCTACAAGAGTAGAAGCAAAGAGAGAATCTCCAAGTCAAGGTCCTACAATGACAAAAGATCTTCTAGTCGAGAGCGAAACTGCTACAATTGTGGAAGGCCCGGACACTATTCCAATGAGTGTACGGCCCCCTACAAGAGAAGAGAAGATTCTCCCAAGAGAAGAAGTAGAAGAGAAGAATCACCATCTAGAGAAAGAAGGAGTAGAGATGATCGTTATGAACGAAGACCCTCACGGAGAAGCAAGGATTCGGAAAGAAAGGACAAGTCATCAAGGAGCTACACAAAACGAAGACATCAAGCTCATGTTGGTGAATGGGTATCCGGCTCCGACTCCGACAACCACTCCGAGAGAAGCTATCACTCCGACTCCGAATATACTCAAGATGAAGGTGTTGCCGGTCTAGCACTTGTGACAACCAACTCCTACGACATATTTGACTCACCAAATGAAGGAGTTGGAACATGCTTCATGGCTAAAGGCCCAAAGGTATCACACCCCGAGTATGTTGATTTCAATAGTGATGAAGATGACTTGTTAGGTGATGATGATTTACTTGTTGACAACTCTAGTGATGAATACTATGATGAAACGTCAATTAATCATGCTAATCAAGATAAAACGAATGACAATGATAAGGAGAAGATTGAGTCTCTAACTAAAGAACTAAACACTCTTAAGTTAGCTCATGAAACTATCTTAGGAGATCATCGAGAACTTTTAAGGACTCATGAGAAATTGCGCTTTGAAAAGCTCAACCTTGAGCAAGAGCATGAGTTCTTAAAAGCAATCAATGATGATCTTCGTAAGAAAAGTTCTTCTTACATTGCCAAGCGTTTACTCTTATCCACTTACATGCCTCAAGTCAAGTCTAGTAACAAGAACAAGAAAGATTCTTCCTCTAGTAGTAACAATAATCATGCTAAATCCAATATTGTTGCTTCTAGTAGTTCTCTTGATTCCACTAATGATTCTCTTAGCCAAGTTACACTTGAGCAAGAAAATAGCTTATTGAAGGGAATTATAGAGAAAGGTGTTTACAAGAGCCTTGCCGGAAGTAAGCAATTCGAGGAAATTGTACGCAAGCAAGGAAGGCACCGGAAGAATCAAGGTGTTGGTTTTGAACGAAAGTTCAATGCCAATGGAGTTGAGTGGGAAGAAGATCAATACCCCAAGACGAAGTTTGTTCCTCAACAAGAGAAGTATGATCCTACTTCTCTCAAAGGGACACAAGCTCAAGATGATCTTCCACCACAAGACCACAAGCAAAAAGGCAAGGACAAGCTTCAAGAGGAAATTGATGCATTTGAAGAAGCTCCTAAGGCCTTGGTCAAGTGGGTTCCCAAGACTACTTCAAGTTCCACTTCATCAAGTACAACTACAACACCGAGGATTCCCATCAAGATGGTGTGGATCCCGAAGAAGAAGAACTAGAGAGTTCTTGAGGGTGACTCCGCCAACATACTTCACTCTTATCATCTTGGCAAGAACAAGTGCAATCAACTTCCACATCTTGCACTAGTTCAAGGAGTCACAAACCCTCTTGTTGGTAAGACAAGGGACAAGGTAACCTAAAAGCTTTCATAGACATCATCTTGTGTGTGCATCACTCTATGTCTATGGATATCCTTGTTTGTTCCTTGTGGGACTAACCCGTGTAGGTATTGAAAGTGCAACTCACTCCAATGGATAGCTTCAAATGATCTACATCAACATTGAGCATCCACATCTTCAACATCTACATGAAGTCATCATCGACAAAACCCAAGGTTAGTTCATCCCTCTTAGGGGGGATCTCACATCTAGGGGGAGCTTTACTCTAAGAATTGAGCTAAAGCAACTCTAATGGTGTGAACACAACAAATGCTTTATGTAAAAGTGGTAACCCCACTTGTGCTTAAACGATGAGTATGACCTATGATCAAATGTTCTCATTTGACTCCTAAGTCAATATACTCATATATAGATGACCTAGTCATCGCAAATTGTTTGATAGATGCTAGAATTGGTTGTGCATGCTTTGCCACATATTTCAATTGCCATTTTATTGTGTGAGCATGTTGATTGCATATTTTACTCATTCGAGGACATCCACTTGTTGTTTTGATTGATTGGTTTTCTTTTCTTTTGCCAAGTGGATGGACAAGAATGCCTAAGAACCCTCTCTAGCTATCTATGCTTTTCTCGTCTCAAACTCTATTCATGCTACATCACAAAATTTGATCAAGTCAGATTCGAACCACTCTGTGTGAGGAGCACTCGGAGTCCCGATTCGTCATAGACTTAAACTTCCAAAACTTCTTTGTGCGTTTCGGTCTGACCGATTCATCCATTTCGGTCATACCGAGATCACTAAGTCGATCTAGGTTTTCAATCTCGGTGCAACCGATTTGAACCTTTCGGTCACACCGAGTTTCAGTAACTGCTTGCAATTATGAATCTCGGTGCCACCGAGTTGTTCCACTCGGTCACACCGACAGGGTCGGGCTATATATACTCACGGGCAAAATTTTGGAAATTTCTCCGAAACCCCTTCGCCCATGCATTGCTCGCTCTGCCTCCTGGGTCTCCGGATCGTCCTCCTCGTCGCCAGCCGCCTCCTGTCGCTGGTCTCCGCCGCCGTCAACGGAATTCTTCCCCGCCGTTGCCGCCGTAGCGAGTTCATCGCCGAACTAGGGTATGGACTCGATCACAGTGCTATCCCCATCCGATTCCTAGCACATTGTGTTCATTATGATTCTTACCACGATTGAAACGATCTTATCCAGTCAAAACACTCCGTAGATTAGAGTTGAATTGAAAATTTAGGGTTAGGTTTCCGCCGAAACCATCTCGGACCCACCGAGTTGTGGAACTCGGTACCACCGATTCGGCTCAGGCCATTGCACATGTAATTTTCGGTCTGACCGAGAATTGCAAATCGGTGTGACCGAGTTCAGGACTTTGTGAAACCCTAGCAGTCTCGGTGCCACCGAACTGTGACTCGGTCTGACCGAGTTCACTAGTTTAGGTTCCAATAGCTGCTTCGGTATCACCGAGTTTACAAATCGGTTGATCCGAAATGCTTTCTGTGGAAAACTAAAACTAAGTTTTTGACTCATTCTTTTGCAAAAACCTCTGCATTTTGTGATGCTCATCCACTCTATATCATCTATATCTATTCACAGGGTCTGCTGTCAGTGTTTGCAATATGTCTGATCAGAGTGACAGCCAGAACAGGTCAGAGGAGCAGGTTCACCTGAGTGAGGGCACTAGTCCCTCTAGCAGTTCAGATGATGGTAGCAGGAGCACTCCCAGCAACTTGCCCAAAGCTGCCACCAGAACAAGGAAGAAGAAAACTTCAGAGTCTGAGGATGAAGACTATGTGGCAGTTGAGGATGAGGCCACTTCCAAGAAGAAAGTGGTTAAGAAGGAATATAGCACTGCTGCTGCCACCAAGCCAGGCATGAAGCAAAAGGTTCCTGCAAAGAGAATTCCAATGTCTAAGGCCAGAGCATCTACTCAAGTCCCTTTGGGATCTGAACCCAAAGAGGCTGCTGCAGAAGGGAAGAAGAGGAAGGAGAGGATCAAAAAGACCACTGCTAGAGTGCTTGGGAGATCCTCAATCATGAGAGATTCTGAAGAGGAAGAGGAAGAAGAGGTTGCTGCACCAGCACCCAAGGCACAAAAGCTGATGGGTGATGCTATAAAGTCAGGGGTGCTTCATCAAAGCCCAAAGAAGCACCCAAAGCAGCCTCCAAGCCCAAGAGTGCACCTAAGAGGAATACCAGGAGTATACCAGCTGCTGAGAAGAACAAGGCCCCAGTGCCTGAAGTTGCTGCTGATGAAGATGATGAAGGACAAGTCCTGAGAAAGCTCAAACCCAAGATTCCAGACCACAATGATGCTCATCCTGTGGCTGAGAACATGAAGATCAGGAGAGACTCAGGGTTGAGGCAATGGAGAGAGACAGACCCATATGCTACCAGGAGAAGGACTGCTGTTGATTACAGGTTCCACACAAAGGAACAGCAAGACTTCTATGAGACAGTGTTGTTGGACAAGAAGCCTATAGTGTGTGAAATGAGGTGGGTCGACTGGAAGTATATCAAGGAAAATGAGGAACACTATCCTGGTGTGTTTGACAGCTTCAGTGCTTGTGGAGTTGCAGACTTTGTTGGGCAGAAGCTCACAAAGTGGAATGAGGAGCTCATAATGCAATTCTACTCCACAGCACACTTCTATCCAGATGGCAGGATAGTATGGATGTCTGAAGGTACAAGGTACCACTCAACTATTGAGGAATGGGCAAATCTGATCAATGCTCCTAAGGAAGAAGAAGATGACTTGGATGTCTATGCCAAGAAGAAGATGGATCACAACTCTATGGCAAACATGTACAAGGAGATTCCTGAAGATGATCTTGAGACTCACCAGTTTGGGTCAGTAAAACACTTGCTGTCAGGGCTGCCTACAATCAATTGGATCCTTAGGCACACTCTCTTGCCCAAGTCTGGTGATCACAGAATGATCAGAGGCCATGCAATTAACTTGCTACATATATTTGATGTGCCACAGAAGTTCAAGGTCATGAGCCTTATAGTTGAGACTATCAAGAGGACTGCAGCTGACCAGAAAAGAAGTTGTGGATATGCCCCACAGATCCAGGAGTTGATAAACTCAAAGATGGGCACAGGCACATACTTGTTGGATAAGGAACACTTGCCTATCTATCCCTGACTTTGAGGACAATCAAGTTGTGATGAATGAGAATGAACCATCATCAGTACAAGCTCAAGAGAAGAAGGAGAAAGCAAAGAAAGAGAAGGCTGCCAAGATGCCAACTCAAGAGGAGGCATCTGAGTACTTTTTGAAAAGCAAGCAGGACCAGCTTGGTTATTTGATAGCATCCACTCTGAGGATTGAGAAGGGGTTGGCCACCCTGACTCAAAACCAGGAGAGCTTGGAAAGAATCGTGGAGCAAAAATTCTATGATTTAGATGTCAAAGTAACTGAGATTCAGTCAGTTGTGGAGCAGCTACAAGATGATATGCAGGAGAGGAAGGGCAGAACAACCACTGATGCATTTGCCAGAGTGCCTAGAGCTCAGAGATCAACTGCAGTGCCAGTACAGACACCAGAGCCACTTCATCTGCACCAGCTACAGCTTCAGCGCAACCAGCTCCAGCACCAACTCCATCAGCTCCATCCACATCAAGTGAAGCCTTCGTTCTTGGAGTTCTCCGGACACGACCACCTGAAGACCAAGCTTGAGAGACGTTCTAGTGCTATGCATTTTCTATGAACTTTTTGGTAACTTGTTGCCAAAGGGGGAGAAAAATGTATAGATCATAGGCTTCGAGAGAGAGCGTTGCTTTTTATTCTCTCTTGCTTTGGTGGTTGAACTTTGTTTGTCTTTTGATTGCTTGAGATACTATGCTATTATCTGTGAGACATTGATGATCATGTGGTTGATCATAAGCTACACTTATGCTTGTTAGATGATATTATCTTACTTATCCTTATATGATCATTCACTTTGCTTGGTGATGAGTGCATGTATTTAATTCTTATCATTTTGAGCGCTCCACCAAGATGTATGTGACATGGAAGAGTAACCCATGATCCTAACTCATTGTGCATTTGCAGTCCAAAGCAAATCTTAAGATATGCACAAATTTAGGGGGAGCTCTTGCTTTTCACATACTTCTCAAAGCGACAATATCTTTCACTCTTATTATCATTTGTCGAAGCTTTGATCTATATGTTGTCATCAATTACCAAAAAGGGGGAGATTGAAAGTGCAACTATCCCTGGGTGGTTTTGGTAATTCCTAACAACATATAGCTCATTGAGCTAACATTATTCCAAGATTAATATTTCAGGAAAAGCTCAATGAATGGCATGGCATGGATGAGGAAAGTGGATCCCTCAAAATTCTAAGGACAAAAAGTTTGGCTCAAGCTTGAAGCTCAAGACTCTACATTTTATATTTTAGTGATCCAAGATCACATTGAGTCTATAGGAAAAGCCAATACTATCAAGGAGGGATGAGGTGTTGCTTAATGGCTTGCTTGCTCAAAATGCTTAGTGATATGCTCCAAAATCCTCAACTACCTTCCCACATCCACATATGACCTAAACCAAAAGTCAAACTCGGCCCCACCGATTCTTTCTATCCGGCGCCACCGAGTTTCAAATGTCATAGCCACTGCCACAAACCCTAGGCAAATCGGTCTCACCGATAGGGATCTCGGTCTCACCGAGATGGGATTGTAATCTCTCTGTTTCCCTTCGTAACGTTTCGGTCTTACCGAGATGAGCGATCGGTCCCACCGAGATTGCAATGTAAACTCTCTGTTTCCCTTTTGTAACATTTCGGTCTCACCGAGATGAGCGAATCGGTCCCACCGAGTTTACCTGACCAACTCTCTGGTTAGCTTATTACCAAAATCGGTCCCACCGAGTTTGTGTAATCGGTCACACCGAGATTACGTTATGCCCTAACCCTAACCATATCGGTCCTACCGAGTTGCATCTCAGTCCCACCGAAAATCCTAACGGTCACTAGGTTTGCTGAATCGGTCCGACCGAGTTTAACCATTCGGTCCCACCGAGTTTGGCAAATTGTGTGTAACGGTTAGATTTTGTGTGGAGGCTATATATACCCCTCCACCCACTCTTCATTCGTGGAGAGAGCCATCAGAACATACCTACACTTCCAATACACATTTTCTGAGAGAGAACCACCTACACTTGTGTTGAGGTCAAGATATTCCATTCCAACCATATGAATCTTGATCTCTAGCCTTCCCCAAGTTGCTTTCCACTCAAATCTTCTTTCCACCAAATCCAAATCCTGTGAGAGAGAGTTGAGTGTTGGGGAGACTATCATTTGAAGCACAAGAGCAAGGAGTTCATCATCAACACACCATTTGTTACTTCTTGGAGAGTGGTGTCTCCTAGATTGGCTAGGTGTCACTTGGGAGCCTCCGACAAGATTGTGGAGTTGAACCAAGGAGTTTGTAAGGGCAAGGAGATCGCCTACTTCGTGAAGATCTACCGCTAGTGAGGCAAGTCCTTCGTGGGCGACGGCCGTGATGGAATAGACAAGGTTGCTTCTTCGTGGACCCTTCGTGGGTGGAGCCCTCCGTGGACTCACGCAACCGTTACCCTCCGTGGGTTGAAGTCTCCATCAACGTGGATGTACGATAGCACCACCTATTGGAACCACGACAAAAACATCCGTGTCTCCAATTGCGTTTGAATTCTCCAAACCCTTCCCTTTACATTCTTGCAAGTTGCATGCTTTACTTTCCACTGCTCATATACTCTTTTGCATGCTTGCTTGAATTGTGTGGAGATTGCTTGACTTGTGCTAAGATAGCTAAAATCTGCCAAGAACTAAAATTGGGAAAAGGCTAGATTTTTATTTGGTCAAGTAGTCTAATCAGCCCCCCCCTCTAGACATACTTTCGATCCTACACTTACTTTTGCTGCAATTAAGATAATTTGCCTCTGTCGGTTATGTGCATCGTCTTCCTTACATTTTGTCGATATGGTCAATATGACTCCTTAGGTTTCATTTGTTGGGGAGGCAGACAAAAACGATGATAACTAATATATTTTTATTTTCACTCACAATAATATTGTCATCAGATACAGTTGCTATTAGGTTAGTGTTTTGTGAGCTTCATCATGTCCCTTTATGGAACCTTTAAATGTTGATTATGATTTATCACTGCTGCTACTTTATGCAGACTATCGATGTTAATGTACTGAAGGAAGTCCAAAAGTCCTATCGATGCAGGAAAGACACTTGATTTGACAAATTTTATCAAGTGGAAACCAACAAATATTATGTTGTTCATGGCTTGATGTCTACCTAGACTATTCTTCACTTGAAACTCGGTAATAACGAGATTTGACTCTACTATTAAATCTGATGTCGCTAATTCGGTTCATAATATTATTGTCGTTATAATTTGCTGATGTAATACTTTGCCATAAATCAATATCAAATTATGAAGCATTGATATAACTTCCAACATGGTACTAGAGGATCATATCTGAATGTACTTCATTAATGGCCATCCAAAGATATACATTTGCTAGGAAAAGTTCACAATTTCAGTAAGAATAGGGCTGATAATTGGATCCTAGCTGAAAGATAAATAACTTCGAAATCTGATATTTTCTGATGTTAACACAGCTTACAATGATTTCCATATAATGAACAGAGAAGAGAATAAGTGTTGCTGCGGCCATGACTTGAATAACAAAAAAATCACAAGATTGGTACTGGACTTTGATAATATATAAATTTTTTTGGTAGAGATTTAGAAATACTTCACATCTCTTTTTAGTGGATTTTGTGACAAGAGCAAGGGTTGAGAGTGAGGGGGTGGGGGTTGTGGTTGATTTGTTCAGTTACGGCTGTCTGAGCAGAATAATTTCCCTACTTTAGAAAAAGTTGCAAATTGCATTTCATTTGAGATGGCTTTGCAACAAATTGGATGAGCGAGCGGTCATATTTTTTTTATCAGGTCAATTTTTTAGGATAAAAGGGTAAATGCATTGGTTGGTTGTTTCAATAGTTAACAGCGGAGACAGTGGCGTATCATTACAACATGGCAATGGCTCGTGTTGTGGTTGATCTATTTGAGAGGAATAATTTCTCTACTTTAGAAAAAGTGGCACATTGCATTTGATTTGAGATGACTTTGCATCAAATTGCAAGAGCAAGCAGCCATATTTTTTTCATCAGGTCATACAAAAAAATTAGGATAGAAGGGTAAATGCATTGGTTAGTTGTTTCAATAGTTAATAATAGAGACGGTGGCGTATCAGTTGCATGCCCAACAACGGATATCATATTTTTGTTTCGTGGTAATGCATGACATTCAATTGTATGTTATAACATGGCAATAGGTCACGAGACATTGAATCTGCCTTCTGGGCTCAGGGGGTGTCATGGGAGACGCACGCCTCCTCCCCCTTGATGGTGGTGGTGGATCGACACGAACATGGAAGGAGGGGATCATGGTAGAGAGTATACGGTTGGCGGCGGGGGGGCTCTTCCTTGGTGGTCCGTGGGAAAGTACGGTATGAAGGGCAGAGATGGTGAATTGAGTCTCATCCGGTTTTAAAGGAGAGGGTTCTAGCGAGAAATGTTCGTCTACAGCAGGAAGGGGAGGGTCCGACATGAGAGAAGGGTGCGCGGTGGGGCGGGGTTTTATATTGTGACGCATGTTGGAGATAACATGGCGGTTAGTCCGGACAGCAACATTGCTCGACCAAACTGTCGAGATGGTTGAATTTTGAGGAGCCCGCAGGGCGCCATTTGATGTCCGAACATGCCAAGACGTATGAAAGAGAAATGAGCTTCAACCTTACAGACGATCATAATCATTTGTTTAATTCATTTATAAGCATTGTAGTTCATAGCAACGCACGAGCATTCTACTAGTCATGCTAAATTGACAGAAGAAACTAAGATGTTTCATGAGAGTCCAGCTCTTGGGACAATGAACATACAACTTAATAATAATGTGGGGCCCTATTTTCAAAGTGCCAAAGGGGTCTGCCAAGGTGATCCACACTCCTCATTTATGTTCAATTTGGCTGTTGATTGCCTCATGAAAATGATCACTAATTCCCAGAAAAATAAATTGTTGGTGGGTTTAGCTTCTGATCTTATCCCAAAAGGGGTGGCGGTCCTGCAATACGCTGACGATACTATCGTATGCTTGGAACATGACATCGACAAAGCAGTTAATTTGAAGCTCCTATTATATATGTTTGAAATGATGTTTGGGCTAAAAGTTAATATTCAGAAAAGTGAAATCCTCAGTGTGGGTGCCAACAAGAATATAGTGAAAGAATATGCTGATATGTTTAACTGCAACGTGGGCAGTTTCCCTATCAAATATCTTGGCAAGCCAGTCAGTTAATACTATACCCTCAGAAATTCTGACTAGGAATTTATCATGGTCAAATATGTTAAAAGATTCGAAGCCTGGATAGGAATGCTGCCTCCATGGGGGGAGGCTTACGTTGCTGGACTCGGTCGTTACTCAAATATCTATGTATCATATGTCTATGTGGCTTATGAATAAAACTTTCATTAAAAAACTTGACAAGCATAGCAGGAAGTTCTTTTGGCAAGGGTGTAATAAGAAGAGAAGATACCACCTTGTTACATGGAAGAGAATTTTTAGGTTGAGAGAGAAGGGAGGCCTCAGAGTTAAAGATCTCCGGAAACAAAACATCAGTTTAATGGTCAAGTGGTGGTGGAAACTTGAGACCCGAGAGGGGTTGTGGCAGGATATCATGCGTACACATTACTTGAGGAACAAAACTATGGCCTCGGTTGAGCCAAGATTTTTAGACTCCCCTTGCTGGAAAGCTCTTTTGAAATTTAAAACTTCCTACATCACTGGTAGGAAGATTAAAATTGAATCCGGAAACCTCATCAGGGTCTGGAAAGATCCCATTAATGGGTTGAGTCTGTTTCAAGAACAATACCCCATGTTGTTTGACATTTGTAATAACCAAGACTATACTGTTGATAAATTCGGTTCTATTGATGTTTGCACCTTCTTTACGATGAGGTTTATGAAGTAAATATGCCCTAGAGGTAATAATAAAGTTGTTATTCATATTTCCTTATATCATGATAAATGTTTATTATTCATGCTAGAATTGTATTAACCGGAAACTTAGTACATGTGTGAATACATAGACAAAAAGAGTGTCACTAGTTTGCCTCTACTTGACTAGCTCGTTGAATCAATGATGGTTAAGTTTCCTAACCATGGACATGAGTTGTCATTTGATTAATGGGGTCACATCATTAGAGAATGATGTGATTGACTTGACCCATCCGTTAGCACGATGATCGTTTAGTTTGTTGCTAATGCTTTCTCCATAACTATACATGTTCCTATGACTATGAGATCATGCAACTCCCGAATGCCGGAAGAACACTTTGTGTGCTACCAAACGTCACAACGTAACTGGGAGATTATAAAGGTGCTCTACAGGTGTCTCTGATGGTGTTTGTTGAGTTGGCATGGATCAAGATTAGGATTTGTCACTCCAATTGTCGGAGAGGTATCTCTGGGCCCTCTCGGTAATGTACATCACAATAAGCCTTGTAAGCAATGTAGCTAATGAGTTAGTTACGGGATGTATCATTACGGAACGAGTAAAGAGACTTGCCGATCATGAGATTAAACTAGGTATTGAGATACCGACGATCGAATCTCAGGCAAGTAACATACCGATGACAAAGGGAACAACGTATACCGTTATGCGGTTTGATTGATAAAGATCTTCGTAGAATATGTAGGAGCCAATATTAGCATCCAGGTTCCGCTATTGGTTATTGACCGGAGATGAGTCTCGGTCATGTCTACATAGTTCTCGAACCCGTAGGGTCCGCACGCTTAACGTTCAGTGACGATCGGTAATATGAGTTTATGTGTTTTGATTTACCGAAGGTAGTTCGGAGTCCCGGATTTGATCACGGACATCACGAGGAGTCTCGAAATGGTCGAGGCATAAAGATCGATATATTGGATGACTATATTTGGACTTCGGAAGGGTTCCAGGCAAGTTCGTATAAATACCGGAGTACTAGGGGTTACTGGAACCCCCCGGGGAGTGTAATGGGCCTATTGGTCCTTAGTGGAGAAAAGGAGGGGCGGCCAGGGCAGGCCGTGCGCCCCCTCTCCCTCTAGTCCGAATTGGACAAGGAGGGGGGCGCCCCCCCTTTCCTTCCCCCTCTCTCCTCCTTCCCTCTCTCCTACTTCTACTCTTGGAAGGGTTGGAGTCCTACTCCTGGTGGGAGTAGGACTCCCCTTGGGGCGCGCCTAGGAGGGCCGGCCTCTGCCCCTCCTCCACTCCTTTATATACGGGGAGGGGGCACTCCATAGACACACAAGTTGATCATTGATCTTTTAGCCGTGTGCGGTGCCCCCCTCCACCATAATCCACCTTGGTCATATCGTAGCGGTGCTTAGGCGAAGCCCTGCGTCGGTAGCTTCATCAACACCGTCATCACGCCGTCGTGCTGACGGAACTCTGCATCAAAGCTCTACTGCATCGTGAGTTCGTGGGACATCACCGAGCTGAACGTGTGTAGATTGCGGAGGTGCCATACGTTCGGTACTAGGATTGATCGATCGTGAGGACGTACGACTACATCAACCGTGTTGTCATAACGCTTCCTCTTACGGTCTACGAGGGTACGTGGACGACACTCTCCCCTCTCGTTCCTATGCATCACCATGAGCTTGCGTGTGCGTAAGAAAATTTTGAAATTACTGTGTTCCCCAACAGTGGCATCCGAGTCAGGTTTATGCGTAGATGTCATATGCATGAGTAGACCACAAAGGAGTTGTGGGTGTGGGTATATACATATTGCTTGCCGTCACTAGTTGATTCTTGATTCAGCGGCATTGTTGGATGAAGCGGCCCAGACCGACATTACGCATATGCATACGCGAGACTGGTTCTACCAACGTGCTTCGCACACAGGTGGCTAGTGGGTGTCTGTTTCTCCAGCTTTAGTTGAATCGGATTCAATGAACAGGGTTCTTTTTGAAGATCAAAAAGCAATCACTATACCGGATTGTGGTTTTTGATGCGTAGGTAAGAACGGTTCTTGCTCAACCCCTAGCAGCCACGTAAAACTTGCAACAACAAAGTAGAGGACATCTAACTTGTTTTTGCAGGGCATGTTGTGATGTGATATGGTCAAGACATGATGCTAAATTTTATTGTATGAGATGATCACGTTTTGTAACACAATTATCGGCAACTGGCAGGAGCCATATGGTTGTCACTTTATTGTATGAAATGCAATCGCCATGTAATTGCTTTACCTTATCACTAAGCGATAGCGATAGTCGTAGAGGCAATAGTTGGCGAGACGACAATGATGCTTCGATGGAGATCAAGGTGTCAAGCCGGTGACGATGGTGATCCTGGCGGTGCTTTGGAGATGGAGATAAAAGGCACAAGATGATGATGGCCATATCATATCACTTATATTGATTGCATGTGATGTTTATCCTTTATACATCTTATTTTGCTTAGTTCGACGGTAGCATTATAAGATGATCTCTCACTAAATTTCAAGGTATAAGTGTTCTCCCTGAGTATGCACCATTGCTACAGTTTGTCATGCCGAGACACCACGTGATGATCGGGTGTGATAAGCTCTACGTTCACATACAACGGGTGCAAGCCAGTTTTGCACACACAAAATACTCAGGTTAAACTTGACGAGCCTAGCATATGCAGATATGGCCTCGGAACACTGGAGACCGAAAGGTCGAGCGTGAATCATATAGTAGATATGATCAACATAGTGATGTTCACCATTGAAAACTACTCCATCTCACGTGATGATCGGACATGGTTTAGTTGATATGGATCATGTGATCACTTAGATGATTAGAGAGATGTCTATCTACGTGGGAGTTCTTAAGTAATTTGATTAATTGAACTTCAATTTATCATGGACTTAGTACCTGATAGTATTTTGCATGTCTATGTTGTTGTAGATAGATGGCACGTGCTGTTGTTCCATTGAATTTTAATGCGTTCCTAGAGAAATGTAAGTTGAAAGATGATGGTAGCAACTACACGGACTGAGTCCGTAACTTGACGACTATCCTCATTGCTGCATAGAAGAATTACGTCCTGGAAGCACCGCTAGGTGACAAACCCGTTGCGGGAGCAACGAAAAATGTTATGAACACCTGGCAGAGCAAAGCTGATGACAACTCGATAGTTCAGTGTGCCATGCTTTACGGCTTAGAACCGGGACTTCAACGACGTTTTGAACGTCATGGAGCATATGAGATGTTCCAGGGGTTGAAGTTAATATTTCAAGAAAATTCCCGGATTGAGAGATATGAAGTCTCCAATAAGTTCTGTAGCTGCAAGATGGAGGAGAATAGTTCTGTCAGTGAACATATACTTAGAATGTCTGGGTACCACAACCACTTGACTCAACTGGGAGTTAATCGTCCTGATGATAGTGTCATTGACAGAGTTCTTCAATCATTGCCACCAAGCTACAGGAGCTTCACGATGAACTATAATATGCAAGGGATGGATAAGACGATTCCCGAGCTCTTTGCAATGCTAAAGGTTGCGGAGGTAGAAATCAAGAAGGAACATCAAGTGTTGATGGTCAACAAGACCACCAGTTTCAAGAAAATGGGTAAAGGGAAGAAGGGGAACTTCAAGAAGAACAGCAAGCAAGTTGCTGCTCAAGTGAAGAAACCCAAGTCTGGACCTAAGCCTGAGACTGAGTGTTTCTACTGCAAAGGAACTGGTCACTGGAAGCGGAACTGCCCCAAGTATTTGGCGGAGAAGAAGGATGGCAAAGTGAAAGGTATATTTGATATACATGTTATTGATGTGTACCTTAGTAATGCTCGCAGTAGTGCCTGGGTATTTGATATTGGTTCAGTTGCTAACATTTGCAACTCGAAACAGGGGCTACGGATTAAGCGAAGATTGGCTAAGGACTAGGTGACGATGCGCGTGGGATATGGTTCCAAAGTCGACGTGATCGTCGTAGGCATGCTACCTCTACATCTACCTTCGGGATTAGTATTAGACCTAAATAATTATTATTTGGTTCTAGCGTTGAGCATGAACATTATATCTGGATCTTGTTTGATGCGAGACGGTTATTCATTTAAATCAGAGAATAAAGGTTGTTCTATTTATATGAGTAATATCTTTTATGGTCATGCACCCCTGATGAGTGGTCTATTTTTACTAAATCTTGATAGTAGTGATACACATGTTCATAGTATTGAAGCCAAAAGATGTAGAGTTGATAATGACAGTGCAACTTATTTGTGGCACTGCCGTTTAGGTCATATTGGTGTAAAGCGCATGAAGAAACTCCATTCTGATGGACTCCTGGAATCACTTGATTATGAATCACTTGGTACTTGCGAACCATGCCTCATGGGTAAGATGACTAAAACTCCGTTCTCCGGAACAATGGAGCGAGCAACAGATTTATTGGAAATCATACATACTGATGTATGTGGTCCAATGAACATTGAAGCTCCCGGCGGATATCGTTATTTTCTCACCATCGCAGATGATTTGAGCAGATATGGGTATATCTACTTAATGAAACATAAGTCTGAAACATTTGAAAAGTTCAAAGAATTTCAGAGTGAAGTGGAAAATCATTGTAACAAGAAAATCAAGTTTCTACGATCTGATCGTGGAGGCGAATATTTGAGTTATGAGTTTGGACTTCATTTGAAACAATGCGAAATAGTTTCGCAACTCACGCCACCTGGAACACCACAGCGTAATGGTGTGTCCGGACGTCGTAATCGTTCTTTACTAGATATGGTGCGATCTATGATGTCTCTCACTGAATTACCGCTATCGTTTTGGGGTTAAGCTTTAGAGACACCTGCATTCACGTTAAATAGGGCACCATCTAAATTCGTCGAGATGACACCTTATGAACTATGGTTTAGCAAGAAACCCAAGTTGTCGTTTCTTAAAGTTTGGGGCTGCGATGCTTATGTGAAAAAGCTTCAACCTGATAAGTTCGAACCCAAATCGGAGAAATGTGTCTTCATAGGATACCCAATGGAGACTGTTGGGTACACCTTCTATCATAGATCCGAAGGCAAGGTATTTGTTGCTAAGAATGGATCATTTCTAGAGAAGGAGTTTCTCTCGAAAGAAGTGAGTGGGAGGAAAGTAGAACTTGACGAGGTAATTGTACCTTCTCCCTTATTGGAAAATAGCTCATCACTGAAATTAGTTCCAGTGATTCCTACACCAATAAGTGAGGAAGCTAATGATGATGATCATGAAACTTCTGATCAAGTTACTACTGAACCTCGTAGGTCAACCAGAGTAAGATCCGCACCAGAGTGGTACAGTAATCCTGTTCTGGAAGTCATGTTACTTGACCATGACGAACCTACGAACTATGAGGAAGCGATGATGAGCCCAGATTCCGCAAAATCACTTGAAGCCATGAAATCTAAGATGGGATCCATGTATGAGAACAAAGTATGGACTTTGGTTGACTTGCCCGATGATCGGCAGGCCATAGAGAATAAATGGATCTTCAAGAAGAAGACTGGCGATGATGGTAATGTTACTGTCTACAAAGCTCGACTTGTTGCGAAAGGTTTTTGACAAGTTCAAGGAGTTGACTGCGATGAGACCTTCTCACCCGTAGCGATGCTTAAGTCCGTCCGAATCATGTTAGCAATTGCCGCATTTTATGATTATGAAATTTGGCAAATGGATGTCAAAACTGAATTCCTTAATGGATATCTTAAAGAAGAGTTGTATATGATGCAACCAGAAGGTTTTGTTGATCCAAAAGGTCCTAACAAAGTGTGCAAGCTCCAGCGATCCATTTATGGACTGGTGCAAGCCTCTCAGAGTTGGAATATACGCTTTGATAGTGTGATCAAAGCATATGGTTTTATACAGACTTTTGGAGAAGCTTGTATTTACAAGAAAGTGAGTGGGAGCTCCGTAGCATTTCTGATATTATATGTAGATGACATATTGTTAATCGGAAATGATACTGAATTTCTGAATAGCATAAAAGGATACTTGAATAAGAATTTTTCAATGAAAGACCTCGGTGAAGTTGCTTATATATTGGGCATCAAGATCTATAGAGATAGATCAAGACGCTTAATTGGAATTTCACAAAGCACATACCTTGATAAAGTTTTAAAGAAGTTTAAAATGGATCAGGCAAAGAAAGGGTTCTTGCCTGTATTACAAGGTGTGAAGTTGAGTCAGACTCAATGCCCGACCACTACAGAAGATAGAGAGAAAATGAAAGGTGTTCCTTATGCTTCAACCATAGACTCTATCATGTATGCAATGTTGTGTACCAGACCTGATGTGTGCCTTGCTATAAGTTTAGCAGGGAGGTACCAGAGTAATCCAGGAGTGGATCACTGGACAGCGGTCAAGAACATCCTGAAATACCTGAAAAGGACTAAGGATATGTTTCTCATATATGGAGGTGACAAAGAGCTCGTCGTAAACGGTTACGTCGATGCAAGCTTCGACACTGATCCGGATTACTCTAAGTCACAGACCGGATACGTGTTTTTATTAAATGGAGGAGCTGTCAGTTGGTGCAGTTCCAAGCAAAGCATTGTGGCGGGATCTACGTGTGAAGCAGAATACATAGCTGCTTCGGAAGCAACAAATGAAGGAGTCTGGATGAAGGAGTTCATATCTGATCTAGGTGTCATACCTAGTGCATCGGGTCCAATGAAAATCTATTGCGACAATACTGGTGCAATTGCCTTGGCAAAGGAATTCAGATTTCACAAAAGTACCAAGCACATCAAGAGACACTTCAATTCCATCCGCGACCAAGTCAAGGAGGGAGACATAGACATTTGCAAGATACATACGGATCTAAATGTTGCAGACTCGTTGACTAAGCCTCTCTCACGAGAAAAACATGATCAGCACCAAGACTCCATGGGTGTTAGAATCATTACAATGTAATATAGATTATTGACTTTAGTGCAAGTGGGAGACTGAAGGAAATATGCCCTAGAGGCAATAATAAAGTTGTTATTTATATTTCCTTGTACCATGATAAATGTTTATTATTCATGCTAGAATTGTATTAACCGGAAACTTAGTACATGTGTGAATACATAGACAAACAGAGTGTCACTAGTTTGCCTCTACTTGACTAGCTCGTTGAATCAATGATGGTTAAGTTTCCTAACCATGGACATGAGTTGTCATTTGATTCACATCAATAGAGAATGATGTGATTGACTTGACCCATCCGTTAGCTTAGCACGATGATCATTTAGGTTGTTGTTATTGCTTTCTCCATAACTATACATGTTCCTATGACTATGAGATCATGCAACTCCCGAATACCAGAGGAACACTTTGTGTGCTACCAAACGTCACAATGTAACTGGGTGATTATAAAGGTGCTCTACCGGTGTCTCCGATGGTGTTTGTTGAGTTGGTATGGATCAAGATTAGGATTTGTCACTCCGATTGTCGGAGATGTATCTCTGGGCCCTCTCGGTAATGTACATCACAATAAGCCTTGCAAGCAATGTAGCTAATGAGTTAGTTACGGGATGTATCATTACGAAACGAGTAAAGATACTTGCCGGTCATGAGATTGAACTAGGTATTGAGATACCGACGATCGAATCTCGGGCAAGTAACATACCGATGACAAAGGGAACAACGTATACCGTTATGCGGTTTGACCGATAAAGATCTTCATAGAATATGTAGGAGCCAATATGAGCATCCAGGTTCCGCTATTTGTTATTGACCTGAGATGAGTCTTGGTCATGTCTACATAGTTCTTGAACCTGTAGGGTCCGCACGCTTAACGTTCGGTGACGATCGGTAATATGAGTTTATGTGTTTTGATGTACCGAAGGTAGTTCGGAGTCCCGAATTTGATCACGGACATGAAGGGGAGTCTCGAAATGGTCTAGACATAAAGATCGATATATTGGATGACTATATTTGGACTTCAGAAGGGTTCCGGGCAAGTTCGGATAAATACCGGAGTACCGGGGGGTTACCAGAACCCCCCCCCCCCCAGGAGTGTAATGGGCCTATTGGGCCTTAGTGGAGAAGAGGAGGGGTGGCTAGGGCAGGCCACGTGCCCCCTCTCCCTCTAGTCCGAATTGGACAAGGAGGTGAAGGAAATATGCCCTAGAGGCAATAATAAAGTTATTATTTATTTCCTTATATTATGATAAAAGTTTATTATTCATGCTAGAATTGTATTATCCGGAAACATAATACTTGTGTGAATACATAGACAAACTAAACATCACTAGTGTGCCTCTACTTGACTAGCTCGTTAATCGAAGATGGTTATGTTTCCTAACCATAGACATGTGTTGTCATTTGATTAACTGGATCACATCATTAGGAGAATGATGTGATTGACATGACCCATTCCATTAGCTTAACACCCGATCGTTTAGTATGTTGCTATTGCTTTCTTCATGACTTATACATGTTCCTATGACTATGAGATTATGCAACTCCCATTTTCCGGAGGAACACTTTGTGTGCTACCAAACGTCACAACGTAACTGGGTGATTATAAAGGAGCTCTATAGGTGTCTCCAAAGGTACATGTTGGGTTGGCGTATTTCGAGATTAGGATTTGTCACTCCGATTGTTGGAGAGGTATCTCTGGGCCCTCTCGGTAATGCACATCACATAAGCCTTGCAAGCATTGCAACTAATGAGTTAGTTGAGAGATGATGTATTACAAAATGAGTAAAGAGACTTGCCGGTAACGAGATTGAACTAGGTATTGAGATACCGACGATCGAATCTCGGACAAGTAACATACCGATGAGAAAGGGAACAAAGTATGTTGTTATGCGGTCTGACCGATAAAGATCTTCGTAGAATATGTGGGAGCCAATATGAGCATCCAGGTTCCGCTATTGGTTATTGACCGGATACATGTCTCGGTCATGTCTACATTGTTCTCGAACCCGTAGGGTCCGCACGCTTAACGTTACGATGACAGTTTCATTATGAGTTTATATATTTTGATGTACCGAACTTTGTTCAGAGTCCCGGATGTGATCACGGACATGACGAGGAGTCTCGAAATGGTCGAGACATAAAGATTGATATATTGGACGGCTATATTCGGACACCGGAAGTGTTCCGGGTGATTTCGGAGAAAACCGGAGTGCCGGAGGGTTACCGGACCCCCCCCCCCCGGGAGAAGTAATGGGCCTTATGGGCCCTAGTGGAGAGAGAGAGGGGCGGCCAGGGTGGGTTGCACGCCCCCTCCCCCTCTGGTCCGAATTGGACTAGGAGAGGGGGGGGGGGGCGCCCCCCTTTACTTCTTCCTCTCCCCCTTCCTTTCCCCCTCCTAGTAGGAGTAGAAAAGAGGGGAGTCCTACTCCTACTAGGAAGAGGACTCCTCCTCCTTGGCGTGCCCAAGGGCTGGCCGGCCTCCCCCATTGCTCCTTTATATACGGGGGCAGGGGGCACCTCTAGACACACAAGTTGATCCTCGTGATCGTTTTCTTAGCCATGTGCGGTGCCCCCCTCCACCATACTCCCCGATAATATTGTAGCGGTGCTTAGGCGAAGCCCTGCGACGGTAGAACATCAAGATCATCACCACGCCGTCGTGCTGACGGAACTCTTCCCCGACACTTTGCTGGATCAGAGTCCGGGTATCGTCATCGAGCTGAACGTGTGCTAAAACTCGGAGGTGCCGTAGTTTCGGTGCTTCATCGGTCGGGCCGTGAAGACGTACGACTACATCAACCGCGTTGTCATAACGCTTCCGCTGTCGGTCTACGAGGGTACGTAGACAACACTCTCCCCTCTCGTTGCTATGCATCACCATGATCTTGCGTGTGCGTAGGAAAAATTTGAAATTACTACGTTCCCCAACAGTGGTATCAGAGCCTAGGTTTTATGCGTTGATGTTGTGCACGAGTAGAACACAAGTGAGTTGTGGGCGATATAAGTCATACTGCTTACCAGCATGTCATACTTTGGTTCGGCGGTATTGTTGGATGAAGCGGCCCAGAGCGACATTACGCGTACGCTTACGCGAGACTGGTTCTACCAACGTGCTTTGCACACAGGTGGCTGGCGGGTGTCAGTTTCTCCAACTTTAGTTGAACCAAGTGTGGCTACGCCCGGTCCTTGCGAAGCTTAAAACAGCACCAACTTGACAAACTATCGTTGTGGTTTTGATGCATAGGTAAGAACGGTTCTTACTAAGCCCGTAGCCGCCACGTAAAACTAGCAACAACAAAGTAGAGGACGTCTAACTTGTTTTTGCGGGGCATGTTGTGATGTGATATGGTCAAGACATGATGCTAAATTTTATTGCATGAGATGATCATGTTTTGTAACCGAGTTATCGGCAACTGGCAGGAGCCATATGGTTGTCGCTTTATTGTATGCAAAGTAATCGCCCTGTAATGCTTTACTTTATCACTAAGCGGTAGCGATAGTCGTAGAAGCATAAGATTGGCGAGACGACAACGATGCTACGATGGAGATCAAGGTGTCGCGCCGGTGACGATGGTGATCATGACGGTGCTTCGAAGATGGAGATCACAAGCACAAGATGATGATGGCCATATCATATCACTTATATTGATTGCATGTGATGTTTATCTTTTATGCATCTTATCTTGCTTTGATTGACGGTAGCATTTTAAGATGATCTCTCGCTAATTATTAAGAAGTGTTCTCCCTGAGTATGCACCGTTCCGAAAGTTCTTCGTGCTGAGACACCACGTGATGATCTGGTGTGATAGTCTCTACGTTCAAATACAACGGGTGCAAAACAGTTGCACACGCGGAATACTCAGGTTATACTTGACGAGCCAAGCAAATACAGATATGGCCTCGGAACACGGAGACCGAAAGGTCGAGCGTGAATCATATAGTAGATATGATCAACATAGTGATGTTCACCAATGAAGCTACTCCATCTCACGTGATGATCAGACATGGTTTAGTTGATTTGGATCACGTGATCACTTAGAGTATTAGAGGGATGTCTATCTAAGTGGGAGTTCTTTAGTAATATGATTAATTGAACTTAAATTTATCATGAACTTAGTACCTGATAGTATCTTGCTTGTTTATGTTTGATTGTAGATAGATGGCCCGTGATGTTGTTCCATTGAATTTTAATGCGTTCCTTGAGAAAGCAAAGTTGAAAGATGATGGTAGCAATTACACGGACTGGGTCCGTAACTTGAGGATTATCCTCATTGCTGCACAGAAGAATTATGTCCTAGAAGCACCCTGGGTGCCAGGCCTGCTGCTGGAGCAACACCAGATGTTATGAACGTGTGACAGAGCAAAGTTGATGACTACTCGATAGTTCAGTGTGCCATGCTTTACGGCTTAGCATCGGGAATTCAACGATGTTTTGAACGTCATGGAGCATATGAGATGTTCCAGGAGTTGAAGTTAATATTTCAAGCAAATGCCCGGATTGAGAGATATGAAGTCTCCAATAAGTTCTATAGCTGCAAGATGGAGGAGAACAGTTCTGTCAGTGAGCATATACTCAAAATGTCTGGATATAATAATCACTTAATTCAATTGGGAGTTAATCTTCCAGATGATTGCGTCATTGACAGAATTCTCCAATCACTTCCACCTAGCTACAAGAGCTTCGTGATGAACTATAATATGCAAGGGGTGAATAAGACAATTCCTGAGCTCTTCGCAATGCTGAAAGCTGTGGAGGTAGAAATCAAGAATGAGCATCAAGTGTTGATGGTCAACAAGACCACTAGTTTCAAGAAAAAGGGCAAAGGGAAGAAGAAGGGGAACTTCAAAAAGAACAGCAAGCAAGTTGCTGCTCCGGAGAAGAAACCCAAATCTGGACCTAAGCCTGAAACTGAGTGCTTCTACTGCAAGCAGACTGGTCACTGGAAGCAGAACTGCCCCAAGTATTTGGCGGATAAGAAGGATGGCAAGGTGAACAGAGGTATATATGATATACATGTTATTGATGTGTACCTTACTAATGCTCGTAGTAGCACCTGGGTATTTGATACTGGTTCTGTTGCTAATATTTGCAACTCGAAACAGGGACTACGGATTAAGCGAAGATTGCCTAAGGACGAGGTGACGATGCGCGTGGGAAATGGTTCCAAAGTCGATGTGATCGCGGTCGGCACGCTACCTCTACATCTACCTTCGGGATTAGTATTAGACCTAAATAATTGTTATTTGGTGCCAGCGTTGAGCATGAACATTATATCTGGATCTTGTTTGATGCGAGACGGTTATTCATTTAAATCAGAGAATAATGGTTGTTCTATTTATATGAGTAATATCTTTTATGGTCATGCACCCTTGAAGAGTGGTCTATTCTTATTAAATCTCGATAGTGGTGACACACATATTCATAATGTTGAAGCCAAAAGATGCAGAGTTGATAATGATAGTGCAACTTATTTGTGGCACTGCCGTTTAGGTCATATCGGTGTAAAGCACATGAAGAAACTCCATACTGATGGACTTTTGGAACCACTTGATTATGAATCACTTGGTACTTGCGAACCGTGCCTTATGGCAAGATGACCAAAACACCGTTCTCCGGTACTATGGAGAGAGCAACAGATTTGTTGGAAATCATACATACAGATGTATGTGGTCTGATGAATGTTGAGGCTCGTGGCGGATATCGTTATTTTCTCACCTTCACAGATGACTTAAGCAGATATGGGTATATCTACTTAGTGAAACATAAGTATGAAACATTTGAAAAGTTCAAAGAATTTCAGAGTGAAGTTGAAAATCATCATAACAAGAAAATAAAAATCCTACGATCTGATCGTGGAGGAGAATATTTGAGTTACGAGTTTGGTGTACATTTGAAACAATGCGGAATAGTTTCGCAACTCACGCCACCCGGAACACCACAGTGTAATGGTGTGTCCGAACATCGTAATCGTACTTTACTAGATATGTGCGATCTATGATGTCTCTTACTGATTTACCACTATCATTTTGGGGTCATGCTTTAGAGACGGCCGCATTCACGTTAAAGAGGGCACCATCAAAATCCGTTGAGACGACGCCTTATGAACTGTGGTTTGGCAAGAAACCAAAGTTGTCGTTTCTGAAAGTTTGGGGATGCGATGCTTATGTGAAAAAGCTTCAACCTGATAAGCTCGAACCCAAATCGGAGAAATGTGTCTTCATAGGATATCCAAAGGAAACTATTGGATACACCTTCTATCACAGATCCGAAAGCAAGACTTTTGTTGCTAAATTCGGAAACTTTCTAGAGAAGGAGTTTCTCTCGAAAGAAGTGAGTGGGAGGAAAGTAGAACTTGATGAGGTAACTGTAACTGCTCCCTTATTGGAAAGTAGTACATTACAGAAACCGGTTTTTGTGACACCTACACCAATTAGACATAGACATGTGTTGTCATTTGATTAACGGGATCACATCATTAGGAGAATGATGTGATTGATATGACCCATTCCATTAGCTTAGCACCCGATCGTTTAGTATGTTGCTATTGCTTTCTTCATGACTTATACATGTTCCTATGACTATGAGATTATGCAACTCCCGTTTGCTGGAGGAACACTTTGTGTGCTACCAAACGTCACAACGTAACTGGGTGATTATAAAGGTGCTCTACAGGTGTCTCCAAAGGTACATGTTGGGTTGGCGTATTTCGAGATTAGGATTTGTCACTCCGATTGTCAGAGAGGTATCTCTGGGCCCTCTCGGTAATGCACATCACATAAGCCTTGCAAGCATTGTAACTAATGAGTTAGTTACGAGATGATGTATTACGAAATGAGTAAAGAGACTTGCCGGTAATGAGATTAAACTAGGTATTGAGATACCGACGATCGAATCTCGGACAAGTAACATACCGATGACAAAGGGAACAAAGTATGTTGTTATGCGGTCTGACCGATAAAGATCTTCGTAGAATATGTGGAAGCCAATATGAGCATCCAGGTTCCGCTATTGGTTATTGACCGGAGACATGTCTCGGTCATGTCTACATTGTTCTTGAACCCGTAGGGTCCGCACGCTTAACGTTATGATGACAGTTTCATTATGAGTTTATATATTTTGATGTACCGAAGTTTGTTCGGAGTCCCGGATGTGATCACGGACATGACGAGGAGTCTCTAAATGGTCGAGACATAAAGATTGATATATTGGACGGCTATATTCGGACACCGGAAGTGTTCCGGGTGATTTCGGAGAAAATCGGAGTGCCGGAGGGTTACCGGAACCCCCCCCCCCCCCCGGAGAAGTAATGGGCCTTATGGGCCCTAGTGGAGAGAGAGAGGGGCGGCCAGGGTGGGCCGCGCACCCCCTCCCCCTCTGGTCCGAATTGTTCTAGGAGAGGGGGGCGGCGCCCCCCTTTCCTTCTTCCTCTCCCCCTTCCTTTCCCCCTCCTAGTAGGAGTAGGAAAGAGGGGAGTCCTACTCCTACTAGGAGGAGGACTCCTCCTCCTTGGCACGCCCAAGGGCCGACCGGCCTCCCCCCCCCCCCTTGCTCCTTTATATACGGGGGCAAGGGGCACCTCTAGACACACAAGTTGATCCTCGTGATCGTTTTCTTAGCCGTGTGTGGTGCCCCCCTCCACCATACTCCTCGATAATATTGTAGTGGTGCTTAGGTGAAGCCCTGCGACGGTAGAACATCAAGATCGTCACCACGCCGTCGTGCTGACGGAACTCTTCCCCGACACTTTGCTGGACCGGAGTCCGGGGATCGTCATCGAGCTGAACGTGTGCTAAAACTCGGAGGTGTCGTAGTTTCGGTGCTTGATCGGTCAGGCCGTGAAGACGTACGACTACATCAACCGCGTTGTCATAACGCTTCCGCTATCGGTCTACGAGGGTACGTAGACAACACTCTCCCCTCTCGTTGCTATGCATCACCATGATCTTGCGTGTGCGTAGGAAAATTTTGAAATTACTACGTTCCCCAACAGGAGGGGGGCGGCGCCCCCCTTTCCTTCCCCTCTCTCCTCCTTCCCTCTCTCCTACTCCTACTCTTGGAAGGGTTGGAGTCCTACTCCCGGTGGGAGTAGGACTCCTCTTGGGGCGCGCCTAGGAGGGCCGGCCTCTCCCCCTCCTCCACTCCTTTATATACGGGGAGGGGGGCACCCCATAGACACACAAGTTGATCATTGATCTTTTAGCCGTGTGCGGTGCCCCCTCCACCATAATCCACCTCGGTTATATTGTAGCGGTTCTTAGACGAAGCCCTACATCGGTAGCTTCATCAACACCGTCATCACGCTGTCGTGCTGACGGAACTCTCCCTCGAAGCTCTACTGGATCATGAGTTCGTGGGACGTCACCGAGCTAAACGTGTGCAGATCAAGTAGGTGTCGTACGTTCGGTACTAGGATCGGTCGATCGTGAAGATGTATGACTACATCAACCACGTTGTCATAACCCTTCCTCTTACAGTCTACGAGGGTACGTGGATGAAACTCTACCCTCTCGTTTCTATGCATCACCATGATCTTGCATGTGCGTAGGAAAATTTTGAAATTACTGCGTTCCCCAACAGTTTGCCTTTGACTTGCTAAGGCAGTGGGAGGACATGAGTAAAAACATTGCAAACATTCAACTAAACCAAGGGGATGACCGGGTGGCCTAGGGCTTTACTAGCAATGGTAAATTTTCCACAACATCCATGTAAAAGTGGCTGGAAAATCCTCTCAGTGGGTGCCACTATAGATGGATTTGGAAAGAAAAAAATTCCTCTTAAAATTAAAATCTTCATGTGGCAGTTATCCCAGGGTGTTGTCTTTACTAGACAGGAGAGGAAGTGGCCTGGGAACCCTAATTGCTCTTTCTGTAATAACCTGGAGTCCTCCCAGCATCTGTTTTTTACCTGTCATGTGGTTAGAGTTGTATGGCACTGTGTTAGGGTGGTGCTGGGTATTGATAGCTGCCCGAGCAATTACTGGCAATATTTTTCCTGGTGCCACACTTTCCTCCCTGCTGGAGTAAAGTATCATATTGCAGGCCTTGCCACTGCTTGTTGGGCCATCTGGCTGGCTCGTAATCGAGCTACTTTTGTAAATAAACAAATTAAGACACCTTTCGAGATTGTTTTCTCCATGTGTTCCTTTCTGTTATATTGGGCAGGTCTTCAACAAGAAGGTGGGGCCAAGGAGTTGCGCAATGGTGTAGAGATGATCAAATCCAGTACGATGCACCTGATGAAGATGTGCAATGCTGCGAGGCGGCCGATAGAGGGAGAACAGATGGGCTGCCTAAGGGTGTTGTCTTCAGCTGGGTTCCCTGGTCGCCCTCTCTTAGATTTTGCTATGCTTGCGGATAGACTTGCGGTGGTATCATGCCCTTGCTGGCTTTTGGTGTAATAGGTTGTAGTTATTCTAAGATTGTTAAATTTGGTGCTGTCCAGGTTTTCGCCCCATGGCATTCGTTTCAACGGCGGGCGAATGCAGTGGGTTTCCTGGCAGTGCCCGAACTTGCTTTCCCTCTTTCGCCCTCCCACTGATGATGTTTCTGGAACTGTTGTATTTCCGTTCATTTGCAATGGAAAGGGGTTATAGCCCGGTTCGAAAAAATGAGAGTCCAGCTCCGGCCCAAGGAGACAATAAAATGGATTGTTCTTTCTTGTCTACTCAATACTTGTTGTGGCACCCCTAAAAAACTTGTTCTAGCAGTTGAGCTTGTGCAATCTGTCGTAAATAAAGCTATGACTCAAAACCAGATTCTGGTCCCTCTAGCTTTCGGTTCATGCCTTGACTTCCTTGTGATTCAATATGTGAAAGACACGATTATTGTGATGCCTGGTACCTGCGTGTGAACAACAAGTTGTTGTTTTATTATTTTTTGCGAAAAGTGTGAATAACAAGAGAGTCTCCTAAAAAATATTCGCATTGATTATCTTTTTCCACCAGGCTATAAGTCAACTTTCAAAAATCTTTCTTGTTGCACATCATTGTCTCTCCAGAAAGAGTTCAAGCCCAAAACCCTAATGCACATTTTCTTATGACAATCGGGAGGGACATGGCGCCCAATAAGTGGAGGGGTATCTCCATCTGCGATGAAGTGAGTATCTTAAAACAGACAATTCAATCGTCATTCGAAGTGGACATTATCATTCTAGCCTGATGCATGGAATATCTAAGGCTTCATAGAATGAAGAAGAACTACCAACCGTAATCCAATTGGTTACAAACTACTCCTCAATAGTTTTATATATAGGTGTTTGCGCAAAAAGAGTGGAATTGCACAAAATAATACAAGTGCAACCAGTACAAAGCTTCAAATAAAAAATAAATACTGAAGATAAATAAGAAAAATATGAAGTGATTGAAACATGACCACCAAGTGATGAATAGAACTTCAAAAATAATCCATGAGCCTGCTTTCTACCAAGTTCGCTAAAACATGGAAATAATACACAGTTGGTCCTCCAACTATACAAGGGGTGTGGGTTTGTCCCCCAACTTCAAAACTAGGCAAACTATATTTTGACAAAACTAGACAAATCTAACCTCGGGTCAGTATTTGCATTGATTTGGTGCGATTCCTAACCCGAGTTAGGACATGGCACTCCATGTCACATAGTTATTTGGACCAATTGTACAATATTAAAATATTTTTCATGAGAAATGTAGTATTAAAAGTTGAGGATCAATCTTGATTGGTGTTGAAATTAGGTATTAAACTAAATTTAGCCAACACGATGCGCTAACAATTGTCTTCTACACATTGGTGGACCCCTGAAACTCATCACTTCATGCCAGTGGATCCAACAATCCACTGTGATGAGGAGGGCCCGGTTGTCGAACCACATCCTTAATAAAATTACGAAAATGCTAAACCTACGAACGGGCTACGTAGCTGCTATGAAAACTTCCAACTAATCTAGGTTGCGGTGGGCCTCACCCTCTCCTCTAATCGAACCAAATACTCCCACGTCAGGTTAGTTCATAAACTTACGTAAACCATTACGTGAATGTAGCATTGCTCATAAAATTACTTTCTTCATTTTTAAATATAAATTTTTTTAGAGATTCCACTACGAACTAAATAAGAATATATATAGACATGTTTTAGAATATATTCACTCATTTTATTTTATATATAATCCGTAGTGAAATATGGAAGAAGACTTATATTTAGGAAGCGGGGTAGTACAAGTGAACATGGCATGGTCTCGTCGAATCAATGACCAGTAACAGCAATACAAACTTCTTAAATTAAATGGTTGTTGACCGTCTCTAACGGTGGCTACTCGTGTCGTGGAATATATGGCACGTCCACTACAGTCGCGGGCATGCATGATAGGCCTATTTTTTTTCACTTATGCAAACGCACGTACTAACCGGAGCTTGCAATGACCCGGCCATGGCCATACATGCATGCGGGAGAGCCACTGGTGCCTACAGATTCAAGCAGACGACAGTGCATGGACAGACACAACCCCGCTCCCGCGCCGCGCGCATGGATTTACACGTATGGGGTACATATCGCTACCGGCTTATAGTTACTGATCCAGTCAGTTCGTGTCTCGATCCATCTCTTGGCAACGCTGCGGTAAACCATGGCCGCCGCTTCGCCTGCCACGCTCGTCTTCCTCCTCTCCCTCATCTGCGCCCCCTCCCGGTTCCTCACCGGCGCCCTGCCACCTCCACCGCTGGCGCCGCCCAAGCCTGTGATGCCAGCCCCAACGACACCGCCCAAGCCCGTGATGCCAGCCCCCACGACGCCGCCCAAGCCTGTGATGCCAGCCCCCACGACGCCGCCCAAGCCCGTGACTCCACCTCCGGTGAAGGCGCCCAAGCCCGTGACTCCACCTCCGGCGACGCCGCCGAAGCCCCTGCCGCCACCTCCGGCGACGCCGACCAAGCCAGTGCTTCCGCCCCCGGTGACGGCGCCGAAGCCCGTGATGCCACCCATCGCGATGCCGCCAACGACCGCGCTGGCGCCCGCGCCGTGGGACGAACCAAGCTACGGGTCCAACCCGATTCCGGAGGAGATCAAGACCGTGTGCAGGCGGACGCCGTTCCCGCAGCTGTGCGGGCGCGCGCTGGGCTTCGTGGTGGACCCGCAGAGGGTGAACGACACGCGGTGGCTGGCGGAGACGTCGCTGCGCATCGCCATCGAGGCCGGCACGGGGCTGGCCGCCCTCGGGTGGGTCAACCTGGGGGGCGCCCCGAGCGGCACCAGGCTGCGGATGTGCGTGCGCGTGGACGCCGCGGTCAAGAACCTGACGGCGTCGCAGGCGGCGCTGAGGCGGGGCGACCTCAGGGTGGCGGTGCAGACGCTGGGCGACGCGGCCAAGGGGTGCGGCATCTGCTGGGGCAGCTGCGCGAGCTTCACCGGGGAGGTCATGCAGGTCATGATCAAGCGCGCGCGCCAGTTCGAGAAGCTCGTCATGGTCGCCGGCTCCGTTATCCTCATCATTATCAAGTGATTTTCTCTGTTAAATTTGCTAGCAGTAGTTTAGTGCGATGAATAAAATGTTGTATGGTAGATTCTTTTTCTGATGAGCAGATCAAAGCCAATAAATTTCAACATGCTGATAAAAAAATAAGATTATTAACATACACAGGACATATTTTTATAGAAGAAGCCCATCCTGATGAGATTAAGGAAATTGACTTCCGACGGAAGTCGAACCCCGGTTTGTAAGGATGCGCCACTGCACCCTTGCCACTAGGCTACTGCCTAGTCCTCCATCACGTTGATAGAATTGTCACGACTGACGACCTAAGTGCCTTTTTAAAAAAACAAGGTACAAACACATCACATTTATCCATACGCAACAAACTCATCCTATGAAAAAATCATCCTATAAACACACACGCACATCCTACTCATTTTTTCAATAAGGGGCACTTTATTACTAAAAAGGATTCAGCATTACACCAGGCTCTGCATAACTAAGATGCACACAACCATAACCAAATTCAAATTCCAAAGAAACCAAAAAAAGCAGAATACAAGAAATCATGGAGACCGTGAAACGCCTAAGGACCGATCCAAAGAACATGTTGTCTTCAAGGTCGAATAAAAGTATTTCTCACCGTGGTCTCCAAGCGTGTACATATGAGTCTACTCATATGAACACTTGTAAGAGACTAAGCTGACAAATCTTATGATGGCTTAAAGAGGGTGTAATGGGGTGAGGTGGCGTATTCACATTACTCCCTTCAAAATTTAGCTATGAACAACATAATTTCATCTATTCCCGTAAACACGGTTCATTAAAAAAGTATGTTTCTGGTTCCTCGAGTTTACGGAAAGTCTACATCTAATACTTCAACTTATTTTTAGTGACATTTCATTACCCAAATATCAAAATTAGATAAGTTACGTCCAAAACCATATTAGAGAGGAAAACCATCCATGAGTTAGCGGTTTTCGGGTACTCCATATTGCCACGTCAAATGGATTTTTTCCACCTGTTATTTCTCTCATTTGCGCAAGATCACCTCTCCGCGGGAATAGGACTTTGGTTTTACCTCCACCTAAGTGTGTTGAACCTGTATAATCCTTGTGTCATCCACTTACATCTCGTTGGATCAAGCCTCGTTTCCCTACCTCTCTCACTGTCAGATTTTTTCCCACGACATTGACAGCCTTCACAGCTAGCAAACCGCCTTCAACTGGGTTTTGTAGAAGTGCATCCACCGTCTCTTGGGTTGATGTATCAACCGCAACCGCACCAACATAGTTGTTCACCATGCACACCTCTGCCATTGAAGTAGAACTATACGAGCTCTTGTACCCATCAGACTTGGAGTCCAGTGCAGGTAGGAAGGAGAGGGAACCAACCATACCGATAAGGATGGCAATGGGTCGGGTTTGGATCGGGTTGAACATTATCAAATCCATACCCATATCCATGAAGACAGTCTTTGTCCGCCCATGAAAAAATCCATGGGTGAAAAATTGTGTCCATGTCCAAACCCGACGGATATCCATATCCATTGGATATCCATTGGGTCCTCTCGAGACATATAAATAAGACATAACACATTATTAACATAAGCTCTTCCATTCTTCACCTCGTGGCAGGCTAGGCCTCACTTATGATAAACATCAACTTATGGTAAATCAACATTCACTAACAACCTAAGATCATTTAGTATTTTTGTAATAGATGAGAATGACGAGTTATTTAACAAGGAGATAAAAAATAAGGAGTGATGTAGTATGTTACGGAGGGGAGTGTCAACTAATAAAAGTTATGATGGGGATTGTGCAATTTCTTTTGCATGTTTTAGATTAAAAAAAGTATCAAATTATAGAGGGACATGTGACTATGAGGTAGGGATAGCAGATTTTTGCCCATTAAGTCATACCATCCTGACGAGTTTGGGTATACCCACGGGTACGAGATTATATCCATGCCCTACCCACGAGTAATCGGGTCGGGCTTGGGCGCCGCCCATGGACACAAAAGTATATCCAAACCCTATCCATTCGGGTCGGATATCCATGGGTATCCATGTCCATGGATAAAATTGCCATCCTTACATACCGACAAGCTCATGAGCAACATTGTCGACGTGCATTGCTTCTAGGGATTGCCTTAGGTTAGGCCCCATCAGTTGGAGCAGAGCCGAGAGCAGGAGGGACATGGTGCCAAAGCGGCTAGCAACGAGGTACATGCTCTTGGCGACGATCGCCATGCCCCCGCGACACTCACCATGCAATGCCAAGTCACCGATGAAGTGCAGCATGCCAAAACGCATGAGCTGCTTGACCTGAGCCCGTCGTTCATTCCCGAAGATGTTCCTGCTTGGATCGCTACTCCAGCGCGCATTCGCCTAATGGTGGGCGCCAATTGTCGCTGTGATTTTATAGTGATACTAATGATTTGGGGATTTTGTGAAGGCAAGGAGCATGTGGATGATCTAGGGCGATATTTCACATAGTGTAACACCCGGATTCGGGCCTCATGTGCTAGGGGTAATATCCTACTCATGTTGGTGTTTTTCTCTTGTGGGAACATGATGGTTACAACGTGGATATCTAGGGATCTCGTTAATCTTCTATCTATCTTGTGTATCTTGTGCGCTTGTCTTGACTTGTTTAGAATCTACAATTATCTCACCTTATATATGGGTGACGATACATGGACTACAACGTCCCCTTGACAATGTAATAATAACGATGCAGTAACTGTGATTGTTACCATTTGTCTTGATCATGTCATGATATAACTAATTCACTTGGATGAACGTTCTGGCGCACGTCAGCCGAGTGGTCTTCGTGCTATCGGCCTGAGTGATTCTCTTGACGAAGACTCGGGTTGTTTGATCCTCCTGGGCCAAATCCTCTTCATGGGTCTACCCCATAGATCTCATCATCATAACATGCGAGATATTTGATGGCAAACCTCAAATATTTGGGGGCAAAACCTATTTTGAGGCATATTGCGTCAAATTGTCGGTGCATCGCACAGACGAACGACCGAGCGGCGAGAGACAGGCCGACCAACTTTTACCGTATTCTAGGTGCAAACAGCCCGGTTTTGTGAACCATCTGGAAATTATAGCTTCGCCTTTTTGTGTTACTTTTTATTCTATACCATTTTTTCTTTTTCTTTTAAAATTATTTTTTATAATTTTAAAAATATTTCAAATGTGTTCAGTTTTTTCCCTTTTTCTCATTTTCTGAATATTTTAAAAATGTTTCAGAAAATAATTTTACAAGTTCATTTTTTGCTAAAATAATCGTGTTTTCAAAAAATGTTTGCACTTTTGAAATAATGTTAGTCATTCCAAAAATAACTGCATCTTTTGCAAGAAAAAATGATCGTGTTTTCCAAGAAAACATTAGGAATTTCAAAAGCTGTTGATAGTTACACAAAATGCCCATGCTTTTCAAAACAATACTAACAAAATGTCCACTATAAATAAATTCCAAAATTCTCTATGTTTACAATAAAATATTCGCAATGTGGAAAGGAGTTTGCGTTCACAAAATATATTAGGCTTTCCAAGAAATACTCGCAAATGTTCAAAATAAATTTACACTCTTCTAAAATATATTTCTCCATGTTCTTCTGAAAAACTAAATGAAAACAGAAAAAAAAATACATTATGGGACTGGGTTCCCTGTTTTTGTCCTTTCATTTTTTTTTGCTTCATAAAAAATCTTTGGTACTTCGAAAGCAAATTGAATTTCAAAAAACTTTCCCAAATTCCAAATTTAAAAAATGTTCATGACTTCAAATTTTCTTCAGGAATTAAAAAATGTTTGCCAATACATAAATGTCCGAGAAGTCAAAAGATTTCCATGGTTTCAATTTTTTCATGATTTCAACAAATGTTTGTGAACAAAAATAATGTTCATGACTTCGAGAAATGTTAGAGAATTAAAAGAGTATTCATGATTTAAAAGGTTTTTTGATAACTTCAAAAAATAAGATCATGATTTGAAATAATATTGTGAATTTTTCATATTTTACGATTTGCAAATTAAAATTGTTCATAATTTTGAAAATTATTCGTGATTTCTCAAAAATTGTTCGTGAGTTTAAAAAGCTTTTGTGAATATAAAAACTGTTCATGAATTCAAAACAAATCATGGATTCAATACTTGTTCTTGGAATCAAAAGATGTTCGTGAATTCAATTTTTTTTGCATGTTTCAAAAAATATTAAAGAAATCAATCAATGTTTGCAAATTAAAAAAATTGTGAAGATGAAAAAATATTCTTGAGTTTTAAAATAAAATATAAACAAGAAAAGGGAAAACAAAAATGATGAAGAAAAATAAAATGAAAAAAAGGAGAAAAAACGGAATAAAAAGAAAACTGGTCTGGGTAGGGAAGACGAGCCTTACTAAATATTGAATAAATACATTATGAAAATATATCTAATAATGGATATATTAATATTGATTTGATATTGTTCATCTTCAAGCTTTTCTATATATTCATGGTCAAACTTAGAAAACATTGACTTTTTGACCCAATTTATATGACAACAATTGGGGAATGAAGGGAATATATAACAAGATGCCCACACGCTAACACATGAGTTCATGCAAAAGATAAAGCTTACATAATTTGACACAAAGTACATAGCCTAAGGTAATAAGAGTCCTATGTGTATTTGGTAGTGTGCATGAGGGCAAAAGTTCCCTAGTAAACTACTTTTGGATGCTTGATAGTCTGCCAGGGGCCTCTTTAGTATGCACGAGCTCAACCCAAATACGCTCATAGCATGCATGAAGAGAGAACACCCCATCAACCGTTCGCTGGTCAGCATGCACGAGCGAAGCGAGCGACGTCATGTTTCAAAAAATCGTTCAGAAATTCAAATTTTTATTTAAAATTTTAAATTTGGCTTGAATTTTCAAAAAAAATGTGCTGGTTTTCAATTTTTTTTAATTTTAAAAATTGTTTAGGAATTTTAAAACATGTTTTTAATTAGATTTAAGAAAATTAGAGTTAAAAAAACTATATTTTCAAATTTCCTAAGTATGTTTCAATTTTTGAAAAAAGCTCAGAAAAATAAAAAAATCTTCAGATTCTCAAATGTTGTTTAAATATTCATAAAAGTGTTCAGATTTAAAAATATATATAAAATGTTCGAAATTCCAAAATCTATTTGAATTTTCAGGAAATGTTCAAAAAAATATTCACATATTCAAAAAATGTTCACGGTTTTCAAATTTTGTTCTCAGACAAAAAATTATTTACAATTTAAAATTGTTCAGCATGTCTAAACAAATGAAGGCTACAAAACAATGTCTCAGATCAACAAGTCTCAACACATACATCGCTACCAAACAATAGTAGATGCATGTATTCAGCATGTATCAAAGGAAAACAATCATGCTAGGTTGAGATGAGAATGGTATCAAACACACTCGTACATGCTGCCATAAAAAGCTCCATGTGCTTCGACGCTGAGGCAAAGACCAGAGCCAATGTGAACATGACTGCATAAGTGGAAAAGAAACATATATCATGAAAACCAAATCATTTTGGCATAACCAAAGAGCCCAACACAGGCTCGCCGTCTCCATTAGGACATTGGATCAAAACCTCTTTTGTATGCCTCACAATCGATAACCAAACCGTTTACAGTTGGATAATTAGAAGCCACCTCCACCAACAAGCATGCATCATGCGCAAACTTACACCAAGGCCTCTTCGATTGAAATAATTTTCATACAAGTTTTGGAGAATTAGAATCCTTCCGATTTTTCATACATAGTCGTTTGGTTTATATGATCAAATCATACATGCAATTTTTTTTCTTACAGATTTGTTTTCACTACATTTCGTAGGGAATTTAGACCCACTCAAACTCTCTTTAAAATAGTACTTTGCTTTCCCATGGTGTATGTAATATTCAAATTAGCTTGATATTTCAATCCTCGGTTTGCCCTGCAAAATAGTTGTTTGATCGATTTTCACAATGCAAAACACACAACGTCTGTTTTTTTAGGGCATCTTCAACGCTTCCCCGCAAACCCGACACCGCATCCGCCGGCGGACCAGGGAGGACCAGACCACGAACACTAATGGGTGAGCCTTCCAGTCAAAGCTATTCGCATACATTTAAAATCATGTTTTCGACTAACTGGACGAATTACATGCAAACCGAATGGTTTTCATACAAATCAGATGAAAATATTTACATTTTGAACATATTTTAACTAAAATATATCAGAGTAGGCTAAAACTAGTCTAAGGCCGGTCGCAGCGGATCTCCATTCCCACGACATGTCTTTCCTATGTCTAGCAGCCCGCTCATCGGACTGCCGTGGGCCACTGAGGGATATGCTTCAACGGGAGGGGAAGAGTGGCCTCCCTTTGTCTGTTGGGTGCGTAGTCGCGATCACTCGCGGCGGATTTGTTGGGAGACGGCGTTGGCCAATGTGGTCGGGCGAGGACAACATGGCGATGGTGGTGGCGCCTGCTCCGGCTCATCGGGCAACCCAACCGGCTGCAATGGCGGCGATCTCCTACTTTTACTCGGACAAGAGGCTTTCCCAGAGGATTGTGGAGCCTGAGAAGGCGATGGTGGGTGTGGTGTAAGGAGGAGCTGGAGGGCGGAGGTGTGATGTGGTTCTTGCCCGACGCCTGGCCATACTTAACTAGCAGGCGGATGCGAGGCGTCAATCAGAGAGGAGTTTAAAGTCGGCTCGCAGAGGGACAAATGTGTAGTGCTCGAGGCGCCGGAGTAGGTTCCTCAGCACACGACCTGGTTTAATGGAGGTAAGCCGACAGATGGATGCACTTTCAATGAGGAGAGAGGGCGTATGCAGCGGGCGGCACTCTCGGTGGGTGAGCCGCTTCAATGTCAGCGCCAGTGAGAGGTCATGTCTGCTCTAGGCCGATGTCAATGCGGAGCGGCCGCTTTCGCGGGAAAGAGCGCGGGCAAGGGAGATGGCTTTGGTTGGGCCAGGTTTGTCGGAAGCGAGCGTCACAGCGGTCCATACTCCCGCAAAGTCCCCTCCCACCGGTGCAAATTTCCTCCCGCGTCTACCCGCGGACAGGGGGGACCAGTCCACGGACATGAATGCGGGAGGATGCCATCCAACCGTAGTCGCATACATTTTAGACTCTTTTTCAACAAACCAGATGAAATTCATGCAAACAAGGTGGATTTCATATAAACATGACAGATTTCATACAAACCGGACGAAAATGGTTACATTTTGGACATGTTTTCAACTAAAAAGCTAAAGCTATGTGCGCGTACGGTCGTGCAGAGCTCTACTCGCATGGCACGGATACACTACACTAGTCTACGACCGGCCGCGGCGGATCCCTTTGCCTTTCCCATGTCCGGCAGCCCGCTAACCGGACTGCCAGGAGATCCAGAGGCATATTCTTCCCCCGTATATTTCCTATGTCTGGCTGCGCCACTTATCGGAGCGGCAAAGAGGGTGATTCAGCCGAAGGGGAATGGTGCTTCCGTTGAGCTCAGGCGGGTACCCAGGATGGTCTGAGATAAAGGAGAACCGACCATGTCACCAGCGGTGGCCTTCATGGGATACAAGCGGCCGCCTCCTGTGTGCTACTTCTCCTCGATGATGGTGGCTGGCGTGGACGTGTTGGCCGGCACCTCGTCGACATCCGTGCAGCTGACTTCTTTCTCTTTGTGCATGGTGCAGCTACGCGCGCGTCGATGATGGATGGTTGATACGTCTCCAACGTATCTATAATTTTTATTGTTCCATGATGTTATATTATCAATCTTAGATGTTTTTATAATCATTTTATATTATTTTTTGGTACTAACCTATTGACATAGTGTTAGCTGCCAGTTGCTATTTTTTTCATGTTTTCTACATCGCAGAAAATCAATACCAAACGGAGTCCAAATGCCACGAAACTTTATGGAGATTTTTTATGGACCAGACGACACGTAATGGGACCTGGCTGCGCCTCGGGGGTGCTCCGAGGAGAGCACAACCCACCAGGGCGCGCGAGGAGCCCAGGCGCGCCCTGGTGGGTTGTGCCCACCTCGGTGCCCCCCGGACCGCCTCTTTGGTCTATAAATACCCCAATATTCCCAAAACCCTGGGGGAGTCAACGAAATATTCATCCAGCCGCCGCAGAGTCCAGAACCACCAGATCCAATCTAGACACCATCTCGGATGGGGTTCACCACCTCCATTGGTGCCTCTCCGATGATGCGTGAGTAGTTCTTTGTAGACCTTCGGGTCCGTAGTTAGTAGTTAGATGACTTCCTCTCTCTCTCTGAATTATCAATACAATGGTCTCTTGAAGATCCATATTATGTAACTCTTTTGCGGTGTGTTTATTGGGATCGATAAACTTTAAGTTTATGATCAGATCTATCTTTTTATATCCATGAAAGTATTTGAGTTTCTTTGAACTCTTTTTATGCATGATCTCTTATAGCCTCGTATTTCTTCTCCGATATTTGGGTTTTGTTTGGCCAACTTGATCTATTTATCTTGCAATAGTAAGAGGTGCTTTGTAGTGTGTTCGATCTTACGGCGCTTGATCCCAGTGACAGAAAGAGAACCGACACGTATGTATCATTGCTACTAAGGATAAAACAATGGGGTCTATCTCTACATAGATAGATATTGTCTACACCATGTCATCGTTCTTATTGCATTACTCTGTTTCTCCATGAACTTAATACACTAGATGCATGCTGGATAGCGGGCAATGTGTGGAGTAATAGTAGTAGATGCAGGCAAGAGTCGGTCTACTAATCTTGAACGTGATGCCTATGTAATGATCATTGCCTGGATATTGTCATGATTATTTGAAGTTCTATCAATTTCCCAACAGTAAATTATTCACCCACCATTTGCTATATTTCTCGAGAGAAGTCACTAGTAAAACCTACGGCCCCCGGGCCTCTTTCACATATATTTGCCTTTGCGATCTATTTTATTTGCCTTTTATTTTTAGATCTATTAAACTAAAAATACAAAAATACTTTGTTGCAATTTATTCTTATTTATTTTATTTGGTGTTCGATCTATCAATATTTATAACTTTCTCCCGTCAACGCACCAATTTCTGGCACCGTTACCCGAAAGGGATTGACAACCCCTTTAACACGTCGGGTTGCGAGTATTTGTTATTTATGTGCAGTGGTTGTTTACGTTGTGTTTCTTGGTTCTCCTACTGGTTCAATAACTTTGATTTCATATCTGAGGGAAATACCTACCGCCGTTGTGATGCATCGACCCTTCCCCTTTGGAGAAATACCGATGTAGCTTCAAGCGACAACAATGGTGCAGTCGCAGGCACTGGATGCGGCGATGCCCGAGCCGTCGTGCTCCCCGCCGTGCTAGGATGGAGCAACTCACCAGTCCTCCGCGAGTTGGCTTCGATCGGCGAGTTGCTGAACCACGCGTCGGCTTGGGGCGACAACTGGCTCCGTCAGGCTAGGTAAGGGAAGGTCGAGCAGCGAGCTGCCTCGCCGGATACGGCGGACTCGATGGGCCACCCAACCGACTTTTATGCTGGAGAACTGCACTTTCGGCACGTCGGGTGCCATCGGAAGAGTGGAGAAAATGGACAAATGGTGAAGGAGGAGATGGGGGAGCGACGAGGGGGGGGGGGGCGATTCTTGCACGACGTATAGCCTCGTTTAAATAGAGGGCGAACGGGCGGAGCTCGGTCGGCGTTGCGTTTAATGTCGGCCCGCTCATGAAACGAACGTGTGGCATGAGTATATTTCTCGGCTTCCATGCGGGTTTAATGGAGACGTTTGAATGCGGCGAGGAGGCGTGCAGCGAGCGACGTCCTCGGCCGGCGCACCGCTTCAATGGCGGAGGCAGTGGAATGTCGCGTCCGCTTTGAGCCATTTTCCATGTGAAGCGGTGCGCTCGATAGCAGCATGAATGCGGGTAGCTGGCACCAGGCAGAAAGCACGTGCGGGAGGGAGGAGTGGTTTTTGGTGGGCCAGGGAGATCAGAAGTGGACTTGGGATCGGTCCGGACTCCAGTATACCCTCCCCCTCCTCCCTCGTTGTTTGTCTCCGGTTTACGGGAGGAAACGTGTCCGACTGCATCACGGATCCATATAGAACCACCTTAGATGGCTCTCACGGTCCGGACGATTGCGGGATGTGTGAGGGTCGGTGGCGTTGGAGATGCTCTTACCATCCACGACTTGCGAGGTTGTCCTTGTGTTCGAAACAACCCCTCTAGTAGAAGGTAGAAAATGAGTGAGCATCTTGACTGATTTTTATTTCCCACAATCTCTTATAATCAATATGGGCATCCACAAGATATTGTAATTTTTAATACTGTATTATCAATATACGTCATATAGGGCGTACTCCAGCGAGAAGAAAACGTGGGAGCATCCGCGGGAATCCCACGAATTAAACCTTGAAATCCACGCGATCCAAGCATACCACACCAGACGTGGATATCCAAGCGATCCTTCGCCGGAAAGCTGTTCAATCAAGACGAATCTTGTGGCACTGCACCCATCACCGGCCGGCCGGCTGGAGTGGCGCCGCGGACAGTTGACACGTCGCCTCGTGAGCGGTGAGCGAGTGCGTCAGAGGGCACGTCAGTCAAGTGTGGTACATTTTCAGTCTGACCATCCCACTTCTGGCGCCTCGTGTGTCTTCACACTGAAGCCGTTCACGTGCACGCTCGTCCTTCCGGCGCCGAACTGGAGCGGCACCGGCATAAATACCACCCGGCCGCCCCGCTCCCGTGTCCACCGCAAACACAACCCAACCCAACACACACACGCCTAGCTCTAGCTTGAGAGAGAGGGAGAGGATGGCGGGAGCGGTGAACGGCGTGGAGGCAGCGCAAGCTCAGGGCGGCGGCGCGGCGGCGGGGGAGGCGGCGATCAGGCACCGGACGGTGGAGGCGAACGGCATCGCGATGCACGTGGCGGAGTCCGGGCCGGAGGACGGGCGGGCGGTGCTGTTCCTGCACGGCTTCCCGGAGCTGTGGTACTCGTGGCGGCACCAGATGGCGCACCTCGCCGCGCGGGGCTACCGGTGCGTGGCGCCCGACCTGCGCGGCTACGGCGGCACGGAGGCGCCGGCCGACGTCGCGTCCTACACCGCCTTCCACGTCGTCGGCGACGCCGTCGCGCTGCTCGACGCCCTCGGCATCGGCAAGGTACGCGCCAGGGCCAATCAAAGCCACGTCAAGTAGTAGTAATTAGTTTAGTCATGCATCGCATCCCGCCCAACGCTGCTGCTCCATCAGTGTCGGGGACGCGTCCCGTTCCGTTGGGTGCGGGTGCGGGTGCGGGTCGCGGTCCGTCTCACTCTCACGGATGGAGCAGCGTTCCGTTCCGTTCCATCACGGCTCCAGAATGTGACAGTCACCCCTTCAAAAAAAAAAGAATGTGACAGTGACGGGCGCCAGCGAACGAGAAAAAAATGCCACCATGGACTCCTTTGCTCTGTTTCTTAAAGAACTCTGCTTGCAACAAGGACGCACACCAATAAATTGGCATCTCCCCATGTGAAAGTGTGACACCATACCACCATGCATGTACCGCCTGCACTGTGCTCTGTACGGCCCCTCCCGGCGAAAGATTACTTTATTCGGTCTCGCCGAGACGCTATTAGCGCTTGTTTGGTTCATAAATCCTTGTAAGTCCTTCTTGAGAGTCTTATTTCATAAGTCTCAAATGCCTAATTTAAGTCTCTATAAGTTCCTCCTGTTTGATTTGGTTTAGATTAAATCCTTAAACCAATAAGTGTCTGGAAACAAACACCCTCTTAGTAGTCTGATTGTTTGTCAGGACAATTAGTTTGTTGTTTTGTCGTGTCCATCAGCGAACAAACCAACTGAATTGTTTCTCCAAAACAAGTTTGTCAGGTCCCCTTTTTTCTTCTTTCCGCCGCTAGGAATGTGACGTTCACGAGCGCGATCAACTTGAAAGCAAATCTTCTTTCTTCTTTTCACTGGTAGAGTATTTTCCTTCTCACTTTCGTTGACAGTGCAGAGGCGGCGGCCGCTGCATAGGTTGTTTATCTAGTGGCGGATCTGCCACGTGATGGAAAATGATGTCTTGTTTCTTTTTGTTTGCCCTGTGACAAGTGGCCAGACGATGTTGCGATTTGCGTGAGGATAAGAGTCTTGCTACACACACGATGAAATTAGACTATGCACAGACGATGGATTAAATCTGACCGGACAAACGTTGATTGAGAAGAGCGTCGGCCGCTCGATTTACGTGCCGTACATAGATCGGCCACTTGTGTCGTGCATGCAGCAATTTCGTGATTTTTTGTCCAAAAGAACCATCTGCCGAGTCAAATTAACAAAAAAGACTATCTCTGAATTTTTTTGATAAAAAAGACCAGCTAGGCCATGGCGGCAGGCGGCGGGACCTGCCGCCACAACACCAGGCGGCAGCCCTGAAATTACTGAAATCCGGCGAGGCCTGCTGCTGGAACGGAACAGCCTGTGGTTGATGGGCCTCGCCGCTACACACCGTGGCGGCAGGTCTGCAGCAGCAGCAGCCAGCTCTCTCGTTTTATTCTTTGTTCTTCATGTGTTGTTAGCTAGTGTGAAATAGGCACGTTTGACTGAGATTTGAATCAATTTAAAGGTCGATTTTGAAGATGATGTAGTTGAAGAAAAAATAGATCAAGGTAAGATGTATCCATTTTTGTGTTTTTCCCTCACATGCACCATGGTTTCGTACTGTATGATTAGTCGTAACTTTATATTCTCTGCTGTATTAGGCATGTGATAATAAGTTTGGGGAGTGTTTTGTAGCATTTGGAAAGTACAAGCCACCATGCATGTAAGCGAAACGCATAAAAATGGATAGATTTCATCTGGATCTATCTTTTCTTCAACTGCAACATCTTCAAAATCGGTCTTCAAATTGATTTAAATTTCAGTCAAACTCGCATATTTTCACACTTGCTAAACCAAGTAAAACAGAGAGCCTTTGTCAAAAAAAAAAGAGTAAAACAGAGAGTGGAATGACACAACATTGTGTGGCGGCAGGGCCCACCAGCCCATCCAATTCCGTTGCAGCAGCTGGTCTCGCCGGTTTTTCTCAAAAAAAAAAGCTGGTCTCGCTGGTAATTCCAGGGCTGCCGCCTGCTATAGTGGCGGCAGGTCCCGCTGCCTCACCCAGTGGCGGCACATGGCACGTGTCGGCGCGCCTGCCGCCACGGCCTAGCTTGTCTCTTTTGTCAAAAAAAATTTAAAGATAGTCTTTTTTGTCAATTTGACTCGACAGATGGTCCTTTTGAACAAAAAATCCAATTTCGTGAGGATAAGAGTCTTGCTACACACACGAGTTTGAGTAACACGATAAACTACTAGTGACACCGACATGTCGTGTGGGCCCTGCTAAAAGAGGGAATGAATGCATAACATAACACGACACGAGTTTGAGTAAATGGCGTACGTATATCATACACTAGTAGTTTATAGGTTGGCAGCCCACGTTCGTTCGATCAATTTAGAAAAAATGTATAGACAAGTAGGGCTGTCAGAGGCATCTTCCACAGTGGTGCAATGGCATGTGCTGTACACATCGTATAGTACTCACTAGCAGTATAGTAGCACAGTGTAGTGGAGTATTATACACTGTCTGTGTCCCTGCCATGCACGTGGATTTTTTCGGTCTCGCCATGCATTATTATTACTCCGGCCCGGCCGGCAAAAAAGAGTGAACAAAACTGTACTACGTAGGGATCGATCTGCTCTGCCCATCATCACTGGTTCAATGGGTAACAGTGGGAGCTTGAGAATAATCCGTTTTCCAAGAGTATTTTGGTACGACGATGGATGATGGGTATGTCTGTCAGCACTGTCCACGGAGCCTGCCCATGGAGCAGATCAAATCGAACGGAGTATATTTACTGACCATGATCTGATTGATTCTGATGAATGAATGGTTTGAAGGTGTTCGTGGTGGGGCACGACTGGGGCGCCATCATCGCCTGGTACCTCTGCCTCTTCCGCCCGGACCGGGTGACGGCGCTCGTCAACACCAGCGTCGCCTTCATGCGCCACGTCTTCATCCGCGCCGGCGCCGCCGCCGTCAAGACCACCGACTACTTCAACCAAGCCTACGGCCCGACCTACTACATCTGCCGCTTCCAGGTCTCCTGTTCATCTCCTCACCTGCTCATACGTGCTCTGTCTACTCTACTCTGCACCATGCATGCAGTAGGTTCCGATCGACTGAGAATCAACCAACGGCGACGTGGTGCAGGAGCCGGGGGTGGCGGAGAAGGAGTTCGCGCCGGCGCACGCGAGGCACCTGATGACGCGGATCCTGAGCGACCGCTTCAGCGAGCGCGCGGCGGGCAAGGAGCCCAAGGACGGCGGCGACGACGACGCCGAGGCGCTCCCGCCGTGGCTCACGGAGGCGGACATCGACTACTTCGCCGCGGCGTTCGAGAAGACGGGCTTCACGGGCGCCATCAACTACTACCGCAACATGGACCGGAACTGGGAGCTGGCGGCGCCGTGGGCGGACGCCAAGGTGGCGGTGCCGACCAAGTTCATCGTGGGGGACGGCGACCTGACGTACCACTACGCCGGGATACAGGACTACCTGCACAAGGGCGGGCTCAAGGCGGACGTGCCGCTGCTGGAGGAGCTGGTCGTCGTCCCCGGCGCCGGCCACTTCATCCAGCAGGAGCGGGCGCAGGAGGTCAGCGACCACATCCACGATTTCATCGCCAAGTTCTGAAGAAATGCTGAAAAAGAAAACACATCCGTGCATCACGTTTCAGTAGACCAGTGGATCGTTGGTCCTGTGTTGTCGGTTTGATCATCGGTCGTTTCGTACTTTCATTGCTTGTTCGTTGGCCTGTCGATTCATCTCATCAGTTACCGTGGATAATAATTGCTCTGCTCGATCGACGGAGCTGTGTCTGTGCATGCCCATGGCCATGCGTATGCATGGTCACGTCAGAATTCCTTTTCTCTTTCTAATAAAAGGGCAAACGCCGTATATTAAGCTCGGCAGTGCAAATAAAAACACCTTACAGAAGTTGAAAGAAGTACATATTTTTTAGGGTGCCGGAGTCTCCTTCCTCATGTTTCTGAGCCTCTGTCTTGGGGAAGTGAACTTGTTGAAACTAAGAAACTTGTAGAAGCAGCGACCAAAAAGTCGTTGATGTACACCATCTGCATTAGCGGATCGCTGTCCTAGAGAAAACCTGTATAGTACCCCATATCCGGCGGCCAGACGGATTCGAGGAATACAACTCTCACATGCACCCCGATGAAGCTGAATGTGGCCAGCCATCGTTGGTCGAAACCGGAGCCGGTAAACCAAGACGCAAAAATGCTTAAACTACAGGCCCTTCCTGTAATTCTCTCTACCACCCCCCTCTGATTTTAACCCCCCATAATCCAATGACAACTTGCCAAGTCAAAATTGCTCCCAAAATCCCAGTAAGCTTTGGTGGGTGTAGCGTTACTCACCAAGATGCATAGCCACGCCATCCACTCTGTAGGACAACGCTAACGAACCAAACTTGTAGAAGAAAACCGCTCTCAGAGAACCATATCTGAGGACGCACCATCCTCCACACGCTTCTCAAGCAAGTTGTTAGTCGGATGTGCAGGAGTGAAATCCTAGCCGCTGCAATAGCTTCCCTACACACTGCCACCTCGGCCCCCACCCTCTTCCTTGTTTGGCGGCCTTGTCAACGATAAGAGGAGTAGGGATTTGTCCATCTTTTTTAGGTTTTTGTTTCCGTGACGACACCGACGAGGTGCCGGCGGCAATTACGTGTTGGAATAAGATTTTTTTGGTCTCTCTCTACCTTGTCGAAGTCCTCACCGGCACCGACAAATGAATTGCGAGAGTTTGTGTCCCCCAATCTGTTAATTTGCTTTCAGATATTGGCAGTTTTATGTGTCTTTTAATGAGAGCTATTGACTGACTATTGGTTTTGACATCTTCTCCCGTGTTGTTCTATGGGGTCCGATGTCTCGAAGCCTCTAAAATTAGTGATGATGGATTACAAGCCTGTACTGCATGGGGTGATGTTGTCCATTATTTTAACTTTATTAGTTTTCTTTGTAAAACTATAAATTATTGGCCACCGATTTCGAGTGTTTTACTTCGTCACTGACAGGTGCTCAGGTTGTTTGTTTCTACAAAACTATGAACCCCAACAGCCAACGAACGTTTCCTGGGGGAGGATGCCATTTGTGAACTGTTTTGATGATAGTTTGTGTTGGCCGAGCATGACAATTTTAGTTAGCGAGTACGGCAACTCCACTGCAATCCTGTATTTCACCATCAGATTGCTCGTGCTTGCAGAAAATTGTCATATTTGCCACCCTTGCAACAACTAAAATTGTCAAACTGAATGTTGACGGGGCTGTAGCAAAATCATCAAATACAGGTGCGGTTGGAGTTGTATGCCGGAGTGAGACTGGTCTTTTCATCGGAGCATCCGTGGAAGTTTTTCATGGAATAATGGAACCAACAACATTGGAGGCATACATGCAGGGAGGCCCTCGCACTAGCTGAGGACTTGGTCGTTCATACAATGCGAATTGCATTAGACTGTCTAAGAGTCATAAACGACCTTAAGAACCCGGGCTATCTGGGTGAGTATTGCATGATCTTAGAGGAGATCAATGAGAAAAAGCAGAAGTTTCAGAGTTATGAACTCGTCCACAAACAACGCGCAAGCAATGATGAGGCACATGGTTAGCTAGAATGGCCACTATCCTAGATATTGGCCGACATGTATGGCTCATCGATCCTCCGGATCATCTTTGTATCCCCTAAACTTGAGCACATGAAATAAAGCGCGTTGTTCTTCTAAAAACACTAAAATTGCTATTAAAACATTTGTCATTGCCATTATTATTTTTTTTTAAAGCTACTCCCTCTGTCCGGGTTTATTAGGCCTCTCAGCATCACAAGCATGTCCTTTTTTATAAGGCCTTGCTTTGGAAAGGTGCATGCATGCAACCATTTCATTGGTTGTATTGAAAGCCATTGTTGTTGGTGCCATGACTGGGAAATTAATACACTTCATGCATATTTTTTTATTGGCTGCATGCATGTGAAAGAGTGCATTGAGAGTGGAATGAAAGAATTAATGTGAGCAATTTACTACGTGTCTTGGTCTAAGAGAAGTTGTGTTTAGGCCTGATAAACCCGGACGGAGAGAGTATACCGTGAAGACCCGTCGACACGTCTGAGTCAAAAGGCAGCAACGCCCAAGTCCCATTTCCCCACCCGGCACAATCTCACCCGAGCTCAGCTCAGCATCCCAAAGCGGCACTGCACGACACAACCGTCGATTCGAAGCGACAGAGTCCAGCCGGTTCGTCCGACCATGGCGGCGGCGGCGGCGGCGCCGGAGATCAGGCACCGGCAGGTGGAGGCGAACGGCATCACGATGCACGTCGCGGAGGCCGGCCCGGCCTCCGCCGCGGCGCCCGCGGTGCTCTTCGTGCACGGCTTCCCGGAGCTCTGGTACTCGTGGCGCCACCAGATGGGGCACCTGGCGGCCCGGGGCTACCGCTGCGTCGCCCCCGACCTCCGCGGCTACGGGGGAACCTCCGCGCCGCCCGACCCCGCCTCCTACACCGCCTTCCACGTCGTCGGGGACCTCGTCGCGCTCCTCGACGCCCTCCGTCTCCGCCAGGTAACCGACCCCCCCGCCAGATCCCCGAGCCGCTAGATCGGCCTGCGGCGGCTGATTGACTGACTGACTGGCGTGCCGGCGGTGAAGGTGTTCGTGGTGGGGCACGACTGGGGCGCCATCGTGTCGTGGAACCTCTGCCTGCTGCGGCCGGACCGGGTGCGCGCGCTCGTCAACCTCAGCGTCGCCTTCATGCCCCGCCACCCCTCCGCAAAGCCCCTCGACTACTTCCGCCGCGCCTACGGGGACGACTACTACGTCTGCAAATTCCAGGTGCGGGATTGCTTCCTGTCCAATGTTCGGCCGCTGTCTTATGAGCAATCCGGGGACAAGAGCTAGGAAACCTGCTGCAAATGCCTAAATCGGGGCATGGTGATTTGAGATTTCTATAGTTGCTATGTAGTATGGTTCTTTTTGTTAGGATGATCTCCACCGTGTGGGCCCACCGGGCCCTTAGATCCGCGCCCTGATCGGAGGCGCTCAACCCACTATGGGTGACGGGCCCCTGTCACCTGCACTATAAAAAGAGGTGGGGGCCGGCGGCTCGCATCACGAGGTTCGTCGCAGCGCTGTACACCCCACCTAATCCCCTACCGATCTAGGGTTAGTGCAGTGCTGATGGGAAGCACCGCCACCACCACTCTGCCATCACGCCGGCACTGGCGCCATAGCCGGCAACCGGAGCTCCTCGAGCCACAAGGAAAGGTAATACCTATCACTGTTGCCGGAATCCTAGCCGAACCGATCCACAAAGTCTATCACTTTTGTTATCCATTTCAGGTGTGGGAGGGCATTGGCTCACCGTAATTTCACAAATTCAGATAAGAAATGGCTGATTGGGCATATGGTTGCTTGTTCAAAGAGGAGAAAACAGACGATATTGAAGTCTAGCTTAGTACTGGCCGTTGTGTTAACTTTTCATGTCAATTGATCTTCCAGGGGTCTAGTTTAGTTTGTGCCTACAAAATTGTCCTTCCTTACCTGCTATATATAGCAGTTTCCTGCCTTGAGATGGCTTCTCTGTTTTTGCGCAAATTGCAGTTTATCACTTGCAATTAAGGAGTTACTAACATAAATGTATTGGCATGGAGCACCCAACATATTGTATATACAATGACAACAGGTGAGGAATTTATTGATAATTCGAACCTCAATGTAGACTAGTTGCATTTCTGCGCCGTCATTTTAACTTGCCTCTTTTCAAGTCCACACTTTACAATCCAAGTTTCAGGCAACAGATTTCTAGGACCTGCCTTTATATAAGTTATTGCATTGGTTGACAGGAACCTGGATATGAGGCACAATTCGCTAGTCTTGACTTGAAGAGGTTCTTCAAAATGGCGATAACTGTTCAAACCACAGGTTCTTCTGCTATGTCCCTCCAAAAAATGCAGTCAAGCAACAAGCAAATAACACTGCCTTCTTGGCTCTCCGAGGAGGATGTCAGTTACCTAGCAAGTGTATATGCAAAAACTGGCTTTGCTGGTGGCCTTAATTACTACCGCTGTCTAGACCTGTAAGTCTTCTCGTTTTAGCAAGAAATCAGATGATCACCTGCACAATTCATACACATTACATTATCCTACACAGTACTGTGCATAGTGAACTTCTAAACCATCTATTTCTAGATGGATTGTGTTTCCGCAAGTCAATGATAGTCTACTAGATAGATGCAGCATATAACATCAGATTGTAATGTACTGATAAAATGAAACTAATGGCAAAAACTTTTTGTGTGTTCCAAGATCTGGAATAGGATTACATGACTAAGAGCATATACCAATTCGTTTATGTTTGCCTTTTAAGTAGATACCATGTTCGAGTGCCAGTATATCTTTATGATTATTATCATTCTCCTCATCATTTACTCCTGTACCAAGCATAAGCACTCAAAACCTCCATGGAATGCAATTGGCGATATACCATAATAATGATCTCACTTTTAGTCAAGGCCAGGAACAATCTGCCATGATTCATAAACCCTCCCCAGAATGATGTGCTGTGTAGACTATGTATACTACTAGTAGATTACAAATTCTAGATATATCGGTGGCACTGGCCATGCTCACAAGTCACGGCCATACATTTGCAATACATAGAGGATTGCATCATCTATCCACAATGCACCTTACATGCACCAGGAAATTGTGACCTCTGAAGATGCATATGCACAGGAACTGGGAGCTGATGGCGCCATGGACCGGAGCGAAAGTGCAAGTGCCGACCAAGTTCATCGTCGGGGACGGTGACCTGGCATACCATCACCCAGGAGTCAAAGGCTACATACACAAGGGTGGGCTCAAGAGAGACGTGCCCATGCTCGACGAGGTGGTGGTGATCAAAGATGCCGGACACTTCATCCAGCAGGAGAGAGCACAGGAGATCAGCGAACACATCTATGAATACATCAAGAAGTTCAGCACAGACCCCACACATAAATTATCAAAATTGTGAGGTCACTCGTTGATGTACAAAATTAATAAAAATACCTGTATTTGAGTATGCGGCCGTGAGATAGTTGTACAACTTCAAAGCCTGTTGGTTCATGCACTGAAATGAGGTACTTGTATGCACTGGCGGAGCTTAGTGCAAGCAAAACTGGGCTGTGGCCCGCCCAGTTTTGCTGCAAACCAATGGGCCTTTAGGCAGAAATGGGCCGTGGAGGTAAAAAACGTTGGGCTTTCTTCAAGCTGGCCCGCCCAGTCATTTTGATGTAGCTCTGCTACTACTTGTATGCAACTTGTACAACTTCAAAGCCTGTTCGTTCAAGCACTGAAAATCTCACGTGGATAACATGAGCCGTGGTTGTACGCCTGTAGATATGTTCTTTGATTAAGAGTAAAGAATTCACAACTTTCTTCACCAGTGGTACAGTTTCATCGTAGCTGGGGGAAAACGACGATTATTCAACATAAACTGATGTGTTTTTCAGCCACATGTTGCAGAAAAGAGGGATATTACAGCTTTATCTGACAGAAACACAAGATACATGTACCAACAAATTTGTGGAAGTAATAGTGTGCTAGGGCATCAGACCATAAATATTTCCAGCTTACAAGAATAGTACACATAATAGGAGACTCCACAATTGTGCGCGGAATTGCACTTGCGGACAATCGTGAGGACTGGGCTCTTGTTTCACTTGCGGACAACACAAGTCGACAGGCAGATCAAATCCAACGATACATTCTGCGGAAAGTGCAGATTGTTCATTGTTATTCTCTGATGAACAGATTATAGCAATATACAGAGTCCATGCAGTGCCAAGTACTCCCTCCGTTCCTAAATAGTAGTATAAGTCTTTTCAGAGATTTCAAATGGACTACAATATACGGAAGTATATAGACATATTTTAGAGTGTAGATTCATTCATTTTGCTCCGTATGTAGTCCCTTGTTGGAATCTCTAAAAAGACTTATATTTGGGAACGGAGGGAGTAATAAAGGAGAAAGCTCCAAGTAGGTATTCATACCAGACCACAGTTTCTTGCTTGCTACATCAGGGAGAAAATGTCCGACTGCGCCTCTGAACATCAAACTCGGCCTCGATGAGACCAGTTATACCAGCTTTGATCTTCTGCCCTATTCGGACAGGGCCTACACCCTCAGGAGTTCCTGCATGCAGAGGACCCCCATCAATAACCCACAACACATATCCTCCGATGCACTAAAACAGTTGTATAGAAAGGATATGTCATTACCGGTTAATATCACATCACCCTCCATCAACGTCATGATCGAACTGATATAACTGATTAGAAAAGGAACCTTGAATATCATATCACTTGTAGGCCCTTTCTGCCTAAGTTCATCGTCCACCTGAATATGGTTGCCCAATTCTCATTAAGAGGATGTCTAAGTTTCAATTACTTTATCTCGCAATAAGTATATTCATTGTGTATTTGTATAATTACCTTTAGCCAGAGTTCTAGATCATCAGGATTAGGGACAGCTGATTTTGGGACCTATTAAATGCACAAATCATCATTGACAAAAAATACAAAAGTGAGAGCATATATTGTCATAATAATGGAATCCCTATGTCGTCTGAAGTCACAACAACAAGATTCTAGCCCTTTTCGTGTTATTTACTTATTCCCTAGTAATCCTGATTTATTTATGTCTTCTGAATGATCAGAAACAAGATCAGTACATCTTCCATAGGCTTTCACTTAGTGTTCAAAATCGGTTTGGAGTGATCACAGGAAAAGTGGCAGGAAGTAGGCTAGTGCAACTTCTTCTGTTTCTTACAAACTGCGTGACTTAAGCTAGTATGAAGAAAAATGAACTATAATTTCCACAGTTGATCTCAAACCGTTTTTAAGCTCCCTTAGTTTCATTCTAACTTTAATAAGATGTTTATTTGTGTTTCTCATACACAAATATTTACAAATGGGACGAAAAAGTAACAGCTCACAAGCTGACTAGTACACCAGTCTTTGGAGGAAGAGAAACATTGGCTTACCACTGCACTAATTGGAGTAAAGGTATCCTGTGCTTTAGCCAAAGTCCAAGGAAGACCTGCAGACTAAGAGTTCATTGATTAAGCAATGCCAAAACATTTGACATAGAAAATATCTTACACTAACAGACAATGGGTTATATTGTTTGTCCTTCTTTCTTTCGTTACTCTTTATGCGATGAAGGGGACTGTGGGTTAATTACAAGGTCATGTTGGTCAATTATTTACTACAGTTTAGCAAAAAATATACCCAAACCATTATGTCAGATTTGCTAGGTGGAAGAAGATAGAAAGATGTAACACAAACAACTAGCGCCAACATAAAATATGGTTTGTGCTCTATGAATTGGTACACAAGATGCAACTTCTGAGACTACAATGCCAAGTTTTTTTGCTGGTTTTACTTGCACAAAGCTGAGCTGATCAGTCAAAAGAAGAAATTCCTAAGACAACAGCGTGCAACTTTATTTTTTTGCTGAATTTCTTTCGTAAGTTCGAGTTTGAATGCTCTTTCTATCTTTTGAGTTTCAACTGCCACCAGGAAATAGCAGATGGCACGAACCAACAATAAACAGCAGCTAGAATAACACCAAAGGAAACTACAAGTGTTAGTGCACACCTTAGCTACAGACTGAAGGTCCCTTGCTGTCATGTCCAAAGCAAGAGCATAACCTGAAAAATGGATATGGAAGCAATTATGTCAAATTTATCATATCACTAGTGAAAAACCTAAATTTATCGCCTCAAACATTTCATGCTCTCTACATTGACAAGAAACACATGGATAGAGTGACCCCAACCTGCTCATTTTTCAGATGGAAAGAGGAGAAACTCACTCAGGACTACACCAAACAAGACTATCCATGAGTATTTGAGTATTTGTATTTCAGAAAGAGAATACATCCAGGACATGAAAATGCGATTAGATCAGGAAATTAATGTGCTAATAAGTTATTGTCATCTGCCTGACCATGGCAATCGGCAAAATAGGCATTGCATAAGCATGTTGACCAAGCAAAACAGATTTCCTATTCCAAACTCCACATTTGCATTTCCAACCGAGCTTATCGAATACGAAGAATTAGTACGGAGTAATTATCTGGAATTCCTAAGTCATTGCCTCACTCTGCTTACTTAATTTACCAAACTGATGCTATTGTCGAACTGAAGCTCCAACATACATTTGCAGCATGGAGAATATCCTAACTAATTTTCAATCAAACAAAATGATATCAATTGCCACCAAATTCTGCAATTACAGCATCAGGGTGAATTCTGTCGACCAACAAGGGAATGCAGAACGGACATCTGATCAGTATCAGAGTGAATTGTCCCTGACCTACTGCCCTGTCTGATAATTTCCTCAGATCAATTGTCGAGTGAAACACGGTTGTTAAGAATGGCAGGTAATCGCGTAGGGGGAGGCAGAGGCGGGGCACCCGGTAACTGCAGCCCCTGGTTACCTCCGACGAAGTCCATGGCGGAGGCCTCGGGCACGTCGCGCGCGCGCCGTGAGATGACGACGGCGAGCTCGACCTCGTGGTGCAGCGACTCGAGCGGCTCGGGCACCTCGACGGCGGTGGTGGCCACGCCCGCGTGGAGGAACGACGAGGTCGGCTTGAGGAACAGCACCGGCTCCTGCAACGAGAGCCGCGACGCGCACGCCGCATCAGAGACCGCGCGGGAAGAAGAAGAAGAAGAAGAGGAGGAGGGGGGTCGGTCAGGAAGGGGGGCGTGGACCTTGGGGACGGGGTGGCCGAGCTCCTTGGCGTGGGCGACGTAGTTCCGCCCGACCCCGACGATCTTCGTGCTCGCCGCGAGGAGCCTCTGCGCCGCCGCCGCCATGGCCGGAAGAGCTGCGACTTGGGAGCTGGGGATGGGGCACGACCTCGACTGGAGGTGGTAGACGACCCGAAGCAAAGGACTGCTCAGCGGAAGGCTCCGTGACAAACGAGACGAATGGGTCCAGATTAGACAGAGGAGGCCCATACGAGGGGAGCTCCTGGGCCTCGGCCCTTCTACATACATCTCAAAACGACGAAACCACTAATTAAGGGCCGTGACAAACGAGACGAAGGGTCCAGATGTCAGGTTAAGCGGTGAGGTGGTGCCGATGGGAGCAAGGAAAAGGTTGGTAAGCCAAGATGGGACAATCAATGTTCATGGACATCCTAGTGTGCCTATACAGCCGGATACCGTGGCAGGGAAAGTATTGCAGATCGAGGCTGCTCCTTCAACACATGTTGCTGCTACTTGTACACCGGGTAAGAACCCAATTGTCAAGAGAAGGCGCCAGGGGGAAGGAGAAGACGAAGATGTAGAGGACCCAATGAATGAGGCGGCATCCCAGATGGATGGCCGCCAAGCCCAATGAGAACCTTGTGCTGGAACTGCCGCGGGATTGGCGACCCTGTGACAGTCCGTGAGCTCCGGGAGCTCATTCAGGAGTGTGCACCGTCGGTGGTTTGCATTGTGGAAACGCAATTGTTAAAACAGCGTGTGGAAGGTTTGACGTCTATGTTGGGCTTTGAGGGTGGTTTTGCGGTAGCCAGCAGTGGAAGAAGCGGAGGGTTGGCTGTGTTTTGGAGACATGGTTTGAATTTCAGAGTTAAGAACTTCTCCCGGTACCACATTGATGCATGGGTGGCTGAACCGGGGAAGGAGGACTGGAGATTGACTTGCTACTATGGTGAGGCAAATCGATCACTTAGGCAGAACACTTGGAACACCATGACCCGGCTTCGAGGTGAATCCACTCTTTCATGGTTGTGTATTGGGGACTTTAATGAGATTCTTAGAAGAGAAGAGCAGATTGGTCCCAATGAGTGGGATGAAGCCCAAATGGCAGGTTTTCGAGAGGCTGTTGATGTGTGTGGCCTAGCTGACATCGGCTACATAGGTCTTGATTGGATGTTTGAAAAGAAAGTAAGAGGAGGGTAGTACTGTCGTGTTCGGCTGGATAGGGCGCTGGCCTCAACGGAGTGGAGCTCCATGTTCCCGTTTGCCACTCTACGTCACTTACAAGCAGCAAAATCGGATCATTGCCCGATCGTCTTATGTAATGAGTTAGATGCTGTAAACAATCGTATTGCAATAAACAAGCCTTTTCGTTATGAGAAGATGTGGGAGACGCATGATGATTTTTTCCCTATGGTTGACCGGTTTTGGGCAGCTGAGCAGGGCGAGACGCTACATGACCTGAAGACCAAAATGGAGCGTTTGGCAGGCTCACTGTCGAGTTGGGGCTCTAAAACCTTTGGGCATGTGAGGGCTGAGCTACGACAGCTGAAAAGGCGGCTGACTGATTTGAGATCGGACAGTGCTAGATCTGGGCCATCCTATGAGGAGATCAAAGTTCAGGATAGAATCATGGAGCTCAATTTTCGTGAAGAAATAATGTGGATGCAACGGTCAAGAATTCAGTGGCTAGCGGAGGGGGATAGCAACACTAAATTTTTTCACCTAAAAACTTCTATGCGGAAGAGAAGGAACCACATCTCTCAGCTTCGGCGGGAGAATGGTACTGTATGCAGCGATGAGGAGGAGATTCGTGGTATGGCCAGAGAGTATTATAAAAACTTATATACATCTGAAGGTACTATAGGAATGGAGGAAGTGTTGTCCCACATACCTAGAAAGGTTGATGATGGTATGAATGACATGCTATGTGCTCCATTCAAAGATTCAGAAGTCAAGGAGGCCCTCTTTCAAATGTTTCCGACTAAGGCTCCGGGCTCGGATGGCTTTCCAGCACATTTCTTTCAAAAGAATTGGGGCGTTTGTGGGGAAGAAGTTACCAAGGTAGTTGTCGTGGAATTATCACGGCAGATGTCCTTAGTGTCAGGACTTAGTCGCGAGGCCAACGCATCTATGTGGTAGATTGAAAGGGGTTGAGCGGGACGAGAGACACGATGTTTTACCCAGGTTCGGCCCCTCACGGTGGAGGTAAAAGGCTACATCCTGCTTCATTGATATTGATGATGATGATCATGGTTACAAGAGTGCTCGATCTCGAGAGCTATTGTCTAAACCTAACTTGTCCAACTTGTGGAACTTGTCAATCTTCTCCCCCTTTGGAGAGCCCTGCCCCTCCTTATATATGTTGGAGGGGCGGGTTATATGTAGAGTCCTATTAGGATTAGGACTAGTCTATCTCCAATACAAACCGGATACAAGTCCAGGTCTTAAATCCTTGTAAGATAATATTCCTCCTGCCTTCCTCTTAAACCGGCCCACCATTAGACGTGAACCGGCCTTCTGGGTCTTGGGCCTTGTCATCTGTCTGCCCCGCACGCCGGATTACCAGTGAGTCATAATGACCAGGTGGGTTGCTTGTAAACCGCCAGGTCAGGGCGGGTCGCCAGTAACTCGCCAAGTGTCAGCGGGGTCTTCAGATAAACCGCCAAGTCCTGGCCGGGTTAACTTCCGGCCGGTTTACACCGCGGGGTATATCCCCGACATTAGCCCCCAAGTTTAGCTTGGATTTATTCATGGTAAACTTATGCTGCAAAATAAACACAAGAACAAGTTTGACAGGTTATGCTCCAGGTTAAGAATTTTTGTAAACCGGTACCTGATCATCCTTAAGTCCTTGTTATTTCCTCCTTCTGGGAAATCCGGGTCAACAGACCAGCTTCATAATCAATTTGCCGACATTGGCTTGTCACCGAGAAATATTGTGAAGAATAACTCCTTTGACTCAGCTCCGCCGGTTTAAGAAATATGGGTCTGAAAATACTTATCTGATATTCAGCCGGTTTGAAGATGTAAAACTTGCCGGTTTAATATTACCAAAATGGCCGGTTTATAAATATTGATGGCGCCGGGTCATAATTGTTGTCGACACCGGGTTATGTAATTGATCTTCCTGATTTGCTCAAAACTGATAAAATGAAGATATTCCTCCTTTATATGCATAATACCCGTAGCCCCCAAGTCTTAAGAGGAGAACATAGTGATAACTTAAGACTTGCTCCAATAAGTGTTTCAACCTTGAAGAAATCCGGTTTGTTCATCTCAAAACTGAATACTCCATATATGTAGCCCCCAAGTGCCGGATTGTCATGCTTGCAGCAACCTGGGACTTGTAATTACTTGATGCTCATAAAAACTTCAACCAGTGTAGCCCCCAAGAGCCGGGTCATTATGCAATAATGAGCAGGGACTTTGTAAGTATAATCTTGTAAACTTTGAACATCAACGTGTGGCCCTCAAGGGCCGGCTTAGTAAGATAATACTGAACCGGGACTTGATATATATACTTTAATGAAAATAACATATTATAATGTAGCTTCCATCATAGGGCTTGAACCCATGTCCACAAGGTTAATAGCTTTGTGCTTTACCAACTGAGCAATGGATTCTTCAATATTATGGACGAAAACTTGTGTACCTTGAATTGTTGACAGGAGCAATTGGTAGCCCCCAAGGGCCGGCTCATTATAATATGATGAGTCGGGTCTTCAATAAGACTAGTAAAAATGACTTTGCATTAGCCCCCAAGTGTCATGGTGCATGCTTGCAGCGACATGAGACTTGCATGTAATCTCAATTTGAATAATGTAGCCCCCAAGTGCCGGGTTGTAAGCCTGCAACGACTCGGGACTATTCCTTCCATTGTAGAATAAATCATATCCTTTGATAAAATAATAGCCATTAAGCGACTTTGAAACTTGATAATACCGGTTATTAATAACCATAAAAATCCAGCCATGTTGGCTATTCAAGATAATATAATCCGGTATGAAAACCTTTATTCATTCAATATCATAATGAAAATTCAGCCAAGTTTGGCTATTTGAATAATATAACCCAATGATTTATAAGCGCATAATTCCAATGGCGCAATACAAATATATATATACTGGCGACTTATAGTCCAAAGCTAGGCCGGTTTAACAAACCTGTTCCTGCATACAACAAGTTTAAAGTGTCCTGGCGGTTTACCGCCGGACGGGTCATAATGCCCGACATATAACCCGGGTTTATAACCAAGGCTACACTTAAGAATAATCAAATATGAAATATATCATACCTGTGACATTGAATCACATTGTTGGTTTTACCAACTTTTTGTAGGAAAGGTGATAACCCCAATCTTGAGTACTGATAACTCCTTCCATATTGTGCCGGTTTATGATAAAACCATACCGGGTTGTGATAAACACCGTGTTACTCCATAAGAGGATGTTAACAACAAGGATCAAACCGGGCAAATAGTCTCCGGATTGAGGTGAACTGTGTTACGTCAATTGATTGGTTAAAAAACTTTGTCGGTTTAAAAAACGCAATAAAAAGCAAAAACCCCCCTTCAAAGAAAAGTGTAAATCAAGTGCAATGACAAAACGTTGCAAAAAAAAGTTTATTTGAGCTGATCAGATGGTGTTACCATGGTCGAACACGACCAAGCTCCCGTTAGGTGTAACTATGGTTCTAGTCAGGTAGGTCCCCAAATGAAACCGTGGCATTTATGCCGATCAAGTGGCATGGTCATGGTTCGGGTTCGACCAAGCCCCCAAGTGATTCCGTGGCCTTAGGCCGACCAAGAGGCATGACTGGTTCAGACGTGACCAAGTCCCCAAGTGATCTGGTGGCTCTTCGCCTATCAAGAGGTATGGTATTGGTTCGGACACGACCAATCCTCCAAGTGATATGATGCTTTTGAAAAGCTAACTCAAGGGGTAAACCGGAGGCCGCTTTAGAACAACTCCGTGTAACCACCCATGATGTAAAAGAACAGAGACCTCGCTTTATGAAGCAGAAGCCCCCATGTGATCAATAATATGTCAGGCCAGTAAGGCGGGATACCCATGTTTGAACCGCGCATCATGGCAACAGGTCCTCTTTGGCAATTTTTAATTTTTTGCAAGAGATAAATTCTTCTTGAACCGGGATCTTGAACCGGATATGGAGACCTTCAAAGCTTTGTGGGAGACATCTTTCCCTTGAACCGGATTTTAAACCGGAATCTTCATTTTTAGCCGGAAATTTTCTGACGGCCTTTAAACTCGAACTTGTGAGAAGTTAATTCCTTTTTGAACCGGAAATTCTTAAACCGGATTTGAGCTCTTCAGAGCTTTGTGGGAGAATAAATTTCTCTTGAACCGGATTGTAAACCGGATATTTGAGAGCTTCAATGAGACTGACTTCCCTTGAGCCGGATTTTAAACCGGAATCCTTTCTGATGACCCGGATCTTCTTCATTGAGCCAGGATTTTGTAACTGTCATATACTTTCTAATCTGGAAATCTTCTGACAGCACGATGTGAATCCGGGACCGAGTTATCTTTCCCTCCAACGTATTGGGGTTCTTGACTTCACTGAAAACCGGCAACGTTTGCTAAGTCATATCATTGTAGCCCCCAAGTCTCAAGGTGACTCGAGGAGTTGGCTTGAGATTCTCCACATTTGACTGTGATATAAACCGGCATAACTTGTATATCATTGGCGTTGATAGCACGATCCGAATCCATAGAAGGTTGAGGTGACTGCGGCGGGTTGTAAATGATCCCATATGAGCTGTATCAGCAACTCGGCCAATGGTTCCTTCCAACTGGTGATTTGAAGTTAACCAAACTGTAGTGGCGGCGATTTGTGCCTGCCCATTGAACCACCAGTGCAGACGGCGGTTGACAGTATATGATGATTTATCTCCATTTTGTTGAAAGAAAAACTGGGCTACCCAAGCTGTGACTTGCTCATACTCAATAAACAGCTCATGCAGACAGGTGCGGCCCGGTATGTTGATGTAGACCAGGCCGCGAGAGACGGACGACAAGGACGACCGCAACATCAGAGGCAGCTCGGACAGATGAGTCATCCGTGGCATTGTAAACTGGTGCGGAGGGGGAAGATCGACACCGATGTCGTAAACCGGCTCGGACGGGCGAGTTAATCGCGGGCGCGGTCCCGGCAAGCTGATGTAAACCGGGCCACGGGGACGGCGACTTTCTCACGTTCATTCACCGGGTGGTAGGACACGGACGAAACACCAGTGCAGAACGTTGCTAGCGCGTGCTCCGTGCCCATAACATAACGCCTCACTTGTAATGAACAATTGCCCTGCATAAACAATATTGCGGACCAAGGCAAAGATAAACTGCTCTTTGATAAAAATAATATGTGCTAATCAAATATATTTCATATGGGTGTCACCTGATGTGTTTAGGCCGAAAATAACCCGCCATGAAGTTGATGATAACTCTATGAAGCTGAAATTAATCACGGGTGAACCGGCCGCAGTGTGGTAAACCGGTGCGGACGGGTGAGTCGGCCGTGATGTTTGTAAACCGGCACGGACAATGAGTCGGCCGCATGCGTGGACGGATGTAAACCGAACAGCGGGGGCGGCGATTTGCATGTGTATCCGTCGAGCAACATGGCCCGGAAGAACGCCACTGCAAAACTATGCCGGCACACGCTCCATGTCCGCGGTATAACAATACATTTGTCATAAATAATTATCCTGCATAAAAACATTACAACAAAAATAGATTGTTTTTTGATAAAAAACAATATATGTTAAAAGTAGACTCGGATGAATATCACCTGATTTATCCGGACGACAAATGATCCGTGCGCAGGCTAGAATTTGATCGGACCAAATATCAGTGTAGATGTGCCATGCATGGCTGTTATTCTGTCTTTCTCTTCCTCTTTCTTTCCAATGATGGACAAGGCAGCTGCTCCTTTTTTTCTTTCTTTAATCAGCCTGAGCAACTTTCGCAACCGATGATAGATCTTGCTGGACGTAGCACATGTTGGTAAAAAGCAAAAGGCTGGACTAGCACTCTGTACTAGCGCAAGTACTAGTGCCTTCACACGTACCAATGGATAATGGAGTAGTAGCTGATGACTTGACTTCGGTTTTCGCACACATCATTGACTTTGTCTTTTGAACTTGGGCTCAAATCTGACCGGATTAATACTACTAGTAATAGTAATTTCCCCCAGCTGTCTCTGGCATCACGTGCCTCCTGTTTCAGATAGGAAACAATGCTTGTTGCTATTTTGGTTTTGACTGTGCTGGACAGACTGCTCCAGCGGCGGATCTATCTCCTGGCGTATCCTTTCCTTTCTTATTTTATTCCGAACTCGGCTGATCTAGCTTGTCCTCTGCCTGGACTTGGTCAATGTATTGATAGTAGAAAAATATATGGGATATTGGAGCCGCAAACTCAGTGATTAGTACGCGTACACAACTCCTGTCGGTTTCGGTCTCTTGCACACGGTATTTCCAACATCGATCTGGCTTCGGATCATTGATGAATTGACGACTTGATGGATCGCTAGATGCCACGCACAACAATCGCCGAGGAAATTTAATCACATCCCTCCGATTGCACAATGACACGAGGATTAGATTCATGTTGGCCTCATAAATCGGGCAGATTGCCCGACGACAGCGATGGACAAGTTGTAGCCCTAATTTTCTTGAATCTTAAATCTCACAGATCTAAAATCTGGTTTGATGAACTGAAGTTGATGCACACCCTTTCAAACCGGCTCATCCGGAAAATTGCAAACTTCTCGATCCCTGGAGAGATCCCTCCAAGAACTCAACACCATTGTGCGCAGGTCCCACGGTGGGCGCCAACTGTCGTGGAATTATCACGGCAGATGTCCTTAGTGTCAGGACTTAGTCGCGAGGCCAACACATCTATGTGGTAGATTGAAAGGGGTTGAGCGGGACGAGAGACACGATGTTTTACCCAGGTTCGGCCCCTCACGGTGGAGGTAAAAGCCTACATCCTGCTTCATTGATATTGATGATGATGATCATGGTTACAAGAGTGCTCGATCTCGAGAGCTATTGTCTAAACCTAACTTGTCCAACTTGTGGAACTTGTCAATCTTCTCCCCCTTTGGGGAGCCCTGCCCCTCCTTATATATGTTGGAGGGGCGGGTTATATGTAGAGTCCTATTAGGATTAGGACTAGTCTATCTCCAATACAAACCGGATACAAGTCCAGGTCTTAAATCCTTGTAAGATAATATTCCTCCTGCCTTCCTCTTAAACCGGCCAACCGGTAGACGTGAACCGGCCTTCTGGGTCTTGGGCCTTGTCATCTGTCTGTCCCGCACGCCGGATTACCAGTGAGTCATAATGACCAGGTGGGTTGCTTGTAAACCGCCAGGTCAGGACGGGTCGCCGGTGACTCGCCAAGTGTCAGCGGGGTCTTCAGATAAACCGCCAAGTCCTGGCCGGGTTAACTTCCGGCCGGTTTACACCGTGGGGTATATCCCCGACAGTAGTGCTATGCGTGCTTAATGGGGAAGAGTCTCCGGAAGTGGTTAATAGGACTTTCATTGTCATGATCCCTAAGGTATTGAATCCAACCACCTTATCTCAGTTTCGACCGATCAGTTTGTGCAATGTGATCTTTAAAATTATTTCAAAAGTTCACGCCAACCGGTTGAAAAGGATCTTACCAGAGATTATTTCACATGAACAGTCAACATTTGTTCCTGGGTGACTTATTACTGACAATATCATAGCAGCTTATGAGTGTTTGCACTTCATGAAACAATCTAGGAGTAAGAAGAATTTGCACTGTGCGTTAAAACTGGACATGATGAAGGCTTATGATCGCGTGGAGTGGGTGTTGGGGAACGTAGCATAAATTCAAAATTTTCCTACGTGTCACCAAGATCTATCTATGGAGTCATCTAGCAACGAGGGAGAAGTGGATCTACATACCCTTGTAGATCGCACGCGGAAGCGTTCAAGAGAACGGGGTTGATGGAGTCGTACTCGTCGTGATCCAAATCACCGATGATTCTAGCGCCGAACGGACGACACCTCCGCGTTCAACACACGTACGGAGCAGCGACGTCTCCTCCTTCTTGATCCAGCAAGGGGGGAGGAAAGGTTGATGGAGATCCAGCAACACGACGGCGTGGTGGTGGAAGTAGCGGGATTCCAACAGGGCTTCGCCAAGCGCTGCGGGAGGAGGGAGATGTGTCATGGGAGGGAGAGGGAGGCGCCAGGGCTTAGGTGTTGCTGCCCTCCCTTCCCCCACTATATATAGGGCCAAGGGAGAGGGGGGGGGGGGCGCAGCCTTGGCCCTTCCTCCAAGGAAGGGTGCGGCCAAGGGAGGAGTCCATCCTCCCCAAGGCACCTAGGAGGTGCCTTCCCCCTTTAGGACTCTTCCTTTCCCTCATCTCTTGGCGCATGGGCCTCTTGGGGCTGGTGCCCTTGGCCCATATAGGCCAAGGCGCACCCCCTACAGCCCATGTGCCCCCCCCCCCGGAGCAGGTGGCCCCACCCGGTGGACCCCCGGGACCCTTCCGGTGGTCCCGGTACAATACCGGTGACCCCGAAACTTGTCCTGATGGCCGAAATAGCACTTCATATATATAATTCTTTACCTCCGGACCATTCCGGAACTCCTCGTGACGTCCGGGATCTCATTCGGGACTCCGAACAACTTTCGGGTTACCGCATACTAATATCTCTATAACCCTAGCGTCACCGAACCTTAAGTGTGTAGACCCTACGGGTTCGGGAGACATGCAGACATGACCGAGATGATTCTCCGGTCAATAACCAACAGCGGGATCTGGATACCCATGTTGGCTCCCACTTGTTCCACGATGATCTCATCGGACGAACCACGATGTCAAGGACTTAATCAATCCCGTATACAATTCCCTTTGTTTAGCGGTACGATACTTGCCCGAGATTCGATCGTCGGTATCCCGATACCTTGTTCAATCTCGTTACCGGCAAGTCTCTTTACTCGTTTCGTAACACATCATCCCGTGATCAACTCCTTGATCACATTGTGCACATTATGATGATGTCCTACCGAGTGGGCCCAGAGATACCTCTCCGTTTACACGGAGTGACAAATCCCAGTCTCGATTCGTGCCAACCCAACAGACACTTTTGGAGATACCTGTAGTGTACCTTTATAGCCACCCAGTTACGTTGTGACGTTTGGCACACCCAAAGCACTTCCTACGGTATCCGGGAGTTGCACAATCTCATGGTCTAAGGAAATGATACTTGACATTAGAAAAGCTTTAGCATACGAACTACATGATCTTGTGCTAGGCTTAGGATTGGGTCTTGTCCATCACATCATTCTCCTAATGATGTGATCCCGTTATCAATGACATCCAATGTCCATGGTCAGGAAACCGTAACCATCTATTGATCAACGAGCTAGTCAACTAGAGGCTTACTAGGGACATGGTGTTGTCTATGTATCCACACATGTATCTGAGTTTCCTATCAATACAATTCTAGCATGGATAATAAACGATTATCATGAACAAGGAAATATAATAATAATAACTAATTTATTATTGCCTCTAGGGCATATTTCCAACAGTCTCCCACTTGCACTAGAGTTAATAATCTAGTTCACATCGTCATGTGATTAACACTCACAGGTCACATCGCCATGTGACCAACATCCAAAGAGTTTACTAGTGTCACTAAACTAGTTCACATCATCATGTGATTAAGACTCAATGAGTTCTGGGTTTGATCATGTTTTGCTTGTGAGAGAGGTTTTAGTCAACGGGTCTGCAACATTCAGATCCGTATGCACTTCGCAAATCTCTATGTCATCTTGTAGATGCAACTACTACGCTACATTTGGAGCTATTCCAAATAACTGTTCTACTATACGAATCCAGTTTACTACTCAAAATAATCTGGATCAGTATCAAAGTTTGCATCGGCGTAACCCTTTACGACGAACTCTTTTACCACCTCCATAATCGAGAAAATTCCTTAGTCCACTAGTTACTAAAGATAACTTTGACCACTGTCCTGTGATCCATTCTTGGATCACTCTTGTACCCCTTGACTGACTCATGGCAAGGCACATTTCAGGTGCGGTACACAGCATAGCATACTGTAGAGCCTATGTCTTAAGCATAGGGGACGACCTTCATCCTTTCTCTCTATTCTGCCGTGGTCGAGCTTTAAGTCTTAACTTCATACCTTACAACTCAGGCAAGAACTCCTTCTTCGACTAATCCATCTTGAACACCTTCAAGATCATGTCAAGGTATGTGCTTGTTTGAAAGCACCATTAAGCGTTTTGATCTATCCTTATAGATCTTGATGCTCAATGTTCAAGTAGCTTAATCCAGGCTTTCCATTGAAACACTTTCCAAATAACCCTATATGCTTTCCAGAAATTCTACGTCATTTCTGATCAACAATATGTCAACAACATATATTTATCAGAAATTCTATAGTGCTCCCACTCACTTCTTTGGAAATACAAGTTTCTCATAAACTTTGTATACACCCAAAATCTTTGATCATCTCATCAAAGCATACATTCCAACTCTGAGATGCTTACTCCAGTCCTTAGAAGGATTGCTGGAGCTTTGCATACTTATTAGCATCTTTCAGAATTGACAAAACCTTCCGGTTGTATCACATACAACCTTTCCTCAAGAAAATCGTCGAGGAAACAATGTTTTTTTTTGACATCCTATCTGCAAGATTTCATAAATAATGCAGTAATCGCTAATATAATTCCAACAGACTCTTAGCATCGCTACGAGTGAGAAAGTCTCACCGTAGTCAACTCCTTGAACTTGTCGGAAAACATCTTAACGACAAGTCGAGCTTTCTTAATGGTGATACCTACCATCATTGTCCGTCTTCCTTTTAAAATCCATCTGTACTCAATAGCATTACGACCATCGAGCCGTTCTGCCAAAGTTTACACTTTGTTTTCATACATGGATCCTCTCTCGGATTTTATGGCCTCGAGCCATTTATTGGAATTCGGGCCCACCATCGCTTCTCCATAGCTCGTAGGTTCATTGTTGTCTAGCAACATGACTTCCAAGACAAGATTACGTACCACTCTGAAGTAGTATGCATCCTTGTCATCCCACGAGGTTTGGTAGTGACTTGATCTGAAGTTTCATGATCACTATCATAAGCTTCCACTTCAATAGGTGTAGGTGCCAAAGGAACAACTCCCTGTGCTCTGCCACACACTAGTTAAAGAGATCGTTCAATAGCCTCATCAAGTCTCCACCATCCTCCCACTCAATTCTTTCGAGAGAAACTTTTCCTCGAGAAAGGACCCGATTCTAGAAACAATCCCTTATTGCTTTCGAATCTGAGACAGGAGGTATACCCAACTATTTTGGGTGTCCTATGAAGATGCATTTATCCGCTTTGGGTTCGAGCTTATCAGCCTGAAACTTTTTCACATAAGCGTCGCAGCCCCAAACTTTTAAGAAATGACAGCTTAGGTTTCTCTAAACCATAGTTCATATGGTGTCATCTCATCGGAATTACATGGTGCCCTATTTAAAGTGAATGTGGTTGTCTCTAATGCCTAACCCATAAACTATCGTGATAATTCGATAAGAGACATCATGGTATGCATCACATCCAATAGGGTGCAGTTATGATGTTCGGACACACCATCACACTATGGTGTTCCAGGCTGTATTAATTGTGAAACAATTTCCACAATGTCTTAATTCTGTGCCAAACTCGTAATTCAGATATTCATCTCTATGATCATATCATAGATATTTTATCCTCTTGTCACGATGATCTTTCAACTTCACCCTGAAATTACTTGAACCTTTCAATAATTCAGACTCGTGATTCATCAAGTAAATATACTCAACATCTACTCGAATCATCTGTGAAGTAAGAACATAACGATATCCACTACATGCCTCAGCACTCATTGGATTGCACACATCAAAATGTATTACTTCCAACAAGTTGCTTTCTAGTTCCATTTTACTGAAAACGAGGCTTTCGGTCATCTTGCCCATGTGGTATGATTTGCATGTCTCAAGTGATTCAAAATCAAGTGAGTCCAAACGGTCCATTTGCATGGAGTTTCTTCATGCATATACACCAATAGACATGGTTCGCATGTCTCAAACCTTTTTTTCAAAAACGAGTGAGTCCAAAGATCCATCAACATGGAGCTTCTTCATGCGTTTTATACCGATATGACTTAAGTGGCAGTGCCACAAGTAGGTGGTACTATCATTACTATCTTTTGGCATGAACATGTGTATCACTACGATCGAGATTCAATAAACCATTCATTTCAGGTGTAAGACCATTAAAGGTATTATTCAAATAAACAGAGTGACCATTATTCTCTTTAAATGAATAATCGTATTGCGATAGACATAATCCAATCATGTCTATGCTCAACGCAAACACCAATCTCGATGGTAGAGGGAGCGTACGATATTTGATCATATCAACATTGGAAACACTTCCAACACATATCGTCAGCTCACCTTTAGCTAGTCTCCATTTATTCCGTAGCTTTTATTTCGAGTTACTAACACTTAGCAACCGAACCGGTATCTAATACCTTGGTGCTACTAGGAGTACTAGTAAAGTACACATTAACATAATACATCCAATATACTTCTATCGACCTTGCCAACCTTCTTATCTACCAAGTATCTAGGGTAATTCTGCTCCAGTGGCTGTTCCCTTTATTACAGAAGCACTTAGTCTCGGGTTTGGGTTCAACCTTGGGTTTCTTCACTAGAGCAGCAGCTGATTTGCCGTTTCATGAAGCATACCTTTTTGCCCTTGCCCTTCTTGAAACTAGTGGTTTCACCAACCATCAACAATTGATGCTCCTTCTTGATCTCTACTTTTGTGGTGTCAAACATCACGAATATCTCAAGGATCATCATATATGTCCCTGAGATATTATAGTTCATCATGAAGCTCAAGCAGCTTGGTGGTAATGACTTCAGAGAACCATCACTATTTCATCTGGAAGATCAACTCCCACTTGATTCAAGCGATTGTTGTACTCAGACAATCTGAGCACAAGTTCAACAATTGAGCTTTTCTCCCTTAGTTTGCAGGCTAAGAAAATCGTCGGAGGTCTTATACCTCTTGACGTGGGCACGAGCCTGAAATCCCAATTTCAGCCCTCGAAACATCTCATATGTTTTGCGATGTTTCAAAACGTCTTCGGTGCCTCAACTCTAAGCTGTTTAACTGAACTATCACGTAGTTATCAAAATGTGTATGTCAGATGTTCGCAACATCCATAGACAACTTTCGAGGTTCAGCACACTGAGCGGTGCATTAAGGACATAAGCCTTCTATGAAGCAATGAGGACAAACCTCAGTTCACGGACCTAGTCCGCATAATTACTACTATCAACTTTCAACTAAATTTTCTCTAGGAACATATCTAAACAGTAGAACTGAAGCGCGAGCTACGCCATAATTTGCGAAGACCTTTTGACTATGTTCAGGATAATTAAGTTCATCTTGTGAACTCCCACTCAGATAGACATCCCTCTAGTCATCTAAGTGATTACATGATCCGAGTCAACTAGGCCGTGTCCGATCATCACGTGAGACAGACTAGTCATCATCGATGAACATCTTCATGTTGATTGTATCTTCTATACGACTCATGTTCGACCTTTCGGTCTTCTGTGTTCCGAGGCCATGTCTGTACATGCTAGGCTCGTCAAGTCAACCTAAGTGTTTCGCGTGTGTAAATCTGTCTTACACCCGTTGTATGTGAACGTTAGAATCTATCACACCCGATCATCACGTGGTGCTTCGAAACAACGAACTGTCGCAACGGTGCACAGTTAGGGGGAACACTTTCTTGAAATCATTATGAGGGATCATCTTATTTACTACCGTCGTTCTAAGTAAACAAGATGCAAAAACATGATAAACATCACATGCAATCAAATAATAGTGACATGATATGGCCAATATCATATAGCTCCTTTGATCTCCATCTTGGGGCTCCATAATCATCTTGTCACCGGCATGACACCATGATCTCCATCATCATGATCTCCATCATCGTGTCTCCATGAAGTTGCTCGCCAACTATTACTTCTACTACTAGGGCTACCGGTTAGCAATAAAGTAGAGTAATTACATGGCGTTGTTCAATGACACGCAGGTCATACAATAAATAAAGACAACTCCTATGGCTCCTGCCGGTTGTCATACTCATCGACATGCAAGTCGTGATTCCTATTACAAGAACATGATCAATCTCATACATTACATATCATTCATCACATTCTTCTTGGCCATATCACATCACATAGCATACCCTGCAAAAACAAGTTAGACATCCTCTAATTGTTGTTTGCATGTTTTACGTGGCTGCTATGGGTTTCTAGCAAGAACGTTTCTTACCTACGCAAGAACCACAACGTGATATGCCAATTGCTATTTACCCTTCATAAGGACCCTTTTCATCGAATCCGATCCGACTAAAGTGGGAGAGACAGACACCCGCTAGCCACCTTATGCAACTAGTGCATGTCAGTCGGTGGAACCAGTCTCACGTAAGAGCACGTGTAAGGTCGGTCCGGGCCGCTTCATCCCACAATACCGTCGAAACAAGATTGTACTAGTAACGGTAAGCATATTGAACAAAATCAACGCCCACAACTACTTTGTGTTCTACTCGTGCATAGAATCTACGCAATAGACTTAGCTCATGATGCCACTGTTGGGGAATGTAGCATAAATTCAAAATTTTCCTACGTGTCACCAAGATCTATCTATGGAGTCATCTAGCAAGGAGGGAGGAGTGGATCTACATACCCTTGTAGATCGCGCGCGGAAGCGTTCAAGAGAACGGGGTTGATGGAGTCGTACTCGTCGTGATCCAAATCACCGATGATTCTAGCGCCGAACGGACGACACCTCCGCGTTCAACACACGTACGGAGCAGCGATGTCTCCTCCTTCTTGATCCAGCAAGGGGGAGGAGAGGTTGATGGAGATCCAGTAGCACGACGGCGTGGTGGTGGAAGTAGCGGGATTCCAACAGGGCTTCGCCAAGCGCTGCGGGAGGAGGGAGATGTGTCATGGGAGGGAGAGGGAGGCGCCAGGGCTTAGGTGTTGCTGCCCTCCCTTCCCCCACTATATATAGGGCCAAGGGAGATGGGGGGCGCAGCCTTGGCCCTTCCTCCAAGGAAGGGTGCGGCCAAGGGAGGAGTCCATCCTCCCCAAGGCACCTAGGAGGTGCCTTCCCCCTTTAGGACTCTTCCTTTCCCTCATCTCTTAGCGCATGGGCCTCTTGGGGCTGGTGCCCTTGGCCCATATAGGCCAAGGCGCACCCCCTACAGCCCATGTGGCCCCCCGGGGCAGGTGGCCCCACCCGGTGGACCCTCGGGACCCTTCCGGTGGTCCCGGTACAATACCGGTGACCCCTAAACTTGTCCCGATGGCCGAAATAGCACTTGCTATATATAATTCTTTACCTCCGGACCATTCCGGAACTCCTCGTGACGTCCGGGATCTCATCCGGGACTCCGAACAACTTTCGGGTTACCGCATACTAATATCTCTATAACCCTAGCGTCACCGAACCTTAAGTGTGTAGACCGTACGGGTTCGGGAGACATGCAGACATGACCGAGATGATTCTCCGGTCAATAACCAACAGCGGGATCTGGATACCCATGTTGGCTCCCACATGTTCCACGATGATCTCATCGGATGAACCATGATGTCAAGGACTTAATCAATCCCGTATACAATTCCCTTTGTCTAGCGGTACGATACTTGCCCGAGATTCGATCGTCGGTATCCCGATACCTTGTTCAATCTCGTTACCGGCAAGTCTCTTTACTCGTTTCGTAACACATCATCCTGTGATCAACTCCTTGATCACATTGTGCACATTATGACGATGTCCTACCGAGTGGGCCCAGAGATACCTCTTCGTTTACACGGAGTGACAAATCCCAGTCTTGATTCGTGCCAACCCAACAGACACTTTCGGAGATACCTGTAGTGTACCTTTATAGCCACCCAGTTATGTTGTGACATTTGGCACACCCAAAGCACTTCTACGGTATCCGGGAGTTGCACAATCTCATGGTCTAAGGAAATGATACTTGACATTAGAAAAGCTTTAGCATACGAACTACATGATCTTGTGCTAGGCTTAGGATTGGGTCTTTGTCCATCACATCATTCTCCTAATGATGTGATCCCGTTATCAATGACATCGAATGTCCATGGTCAGGAAACCGTAACCATCTATTGATCAACGAGCTAGTCAACTAGAGGCTTACTAGGGACATGGTGTTGTCTATGTATCCACACATGTATCTGAGTTTCCTATCAATACAATTCTAGCATGGATAATAAACGATTATCATGAACAAGGAAATATAATAATAATAACTAATTTATTATTGCCTCTAGGGCATATTTCCAACAGTGGGAGTATTTGCAAGCAGTGCTGGAGAAGCTGGGTTTCAAGCATTCGTGGGTGATGAAAATCATGGCATGTGTATCTACAGTCTCATTCTCAGTGCTAGTAAACGGGGATATAACAGAGGAGTTCTAACCATCTAAGGGGATCAGGCAGGGAGACCCTATCTCCCCATATTTATTCTTATTGGCAGCAGAGGGTTTATCTTGTCCGTTGAAATCAAAGAGTACCAATGAGGATGTGAAGGGAGTGGTGATAGCCCCAACGACACCCCCAGTTAACCACCTATTATTCACTGATGATTGTTTGCTCATGTTTAAGGAAAATTCAGGGGGTGCCCAGATTATTAGAGACACCATTCATCAATACTGTGAGGCATCCGGGCAGAGAATCAACCTCACAAAATCTAGCATCTTCTTTGGAAAGGGATGCCGAGAGGAAATAAGGAATGTAGTGAAAGGCATTCTGGAGGTCACCAATGAGTCACTCTCAGAGAAATACTTGGGCTTACCTACTGAGGTGGGCAGATCAACAAATGGGACTTTCAAGTATATAAAGGATAGACTATGGGGGAAGATTCAAGGCTGGATTGAGAGGTTTCTAGCAGCAACAGGTAAAGAAGTCCTGATAAAATCTGTTGGTCAAGCAATATCAACTTTTTCCATGTCCTGTTTTCTACTTCCCCGAGGGTTGTGCCAAGCTATAGACACCATGATACGAAAATTCTGGTGGGGAAGCAAAAATGGCAAAAGAAAGGCATCATGGGTCTCCTGGGATGTACTTACTATGCCTAAGTACATGTGTGGCTTGGGCTTCTGTGACACACATCTTTTTAATCTTGCAATGGTAGCCAAACAAGTGTGGTGTTTGATACAAGATACTGAATCTCTAAGTGCGCGCTTGCTGAAGGCCGTTTACTACCCTTCCTGTGAAGTTTTATATGCAGAGCTCGGGAATCATCCATCTCAAATATGGCGAGCTATTGTTCAGGGAAAGGAGGTCCTCAAGCAAGGCCTAGTTAGAAGAATAGGAGATGGGAGAACCACGAGCATTTGGAATGATAATTGGATCCCGAGGGATTTTATGCTGCGTATTGTACATCCTCGGTCCACTAATCCACCTGAGTTGGTAGCAGACCTCATCGAAAGCATGGAGAGGTGCTGGAACAGAGGAATAGTTCTTGAACACTTACAACCTATTGACGCCCGGGAGATACTTGGCATACCATTATCGACCATCCCTACAGATGACTGCTGGGCATGGCAGTATGAATGTCGTGGCCATTTCTCTGTGAGGTCTTGCTACCGAATGCTTAAAGAAACCAAGAGGAGAAGAGAGGATTGGCTTGAGGGGATTGGAGGGGATTCAGATAGCAGTGAAAAAAAGCAACAATGGTGCAGCTTATGGGGGACTAAGGTTCCAGCAAAGTTGAAAAACTTCTTATGGAGGTTGGCTCATAACTCAATACCAACTGAGGGAGTCAAATTTCATAGACATATTTCTGATTCTAGTTTGTGCAAAATATGCAATGGAGCTGAGGACAACTGGAAGCACGCCCTTATTGATTGTCCAATGTCAAAGTGTGTTTGGGCTATGGTGGATGAGGAGCTAGTCGAATATATGATAAAAATTCAAACCGGAGATGCAAGGCTGTGGCTTGGTGAGCTTCAGCGGACAACTAATGAAGGTCAGTTTTTGAAAGCGATTGTGACACTATGGTCCATATGGTGGGCTAGAAGGAAGACCATTCATGAAGAACAATTCCATTCGCCTCATTCAACTCTGTGCTTTATCAACAGGTACATCGCAGACCTGGCTCTAGTACCAAAGAAGCAAGAGATGAAGCATGGGGTTTCAAGAAGCACTAGCTCAGTGCAGAAGTGGCGTCCTCCTCCTGCTGTGGGTTGGGCGGAGATGAATGTTGATGCTGCGTTATCTCGCAGTGGTGAAAGGGGAGCCCTGGCAGTTGTGAGCCGGGATCATACATGCTTCTTCCTTGGAGCATCGGCACTGGTGTGCGAAAGTGTTACTGATCCAAAGATCCTAGAGGCAATGGCATGTTGTGAGGGGCTATCTCTGGCTCTTGACTTAAACCTGCAACAAGTTCAATTAGCACTGATTGTTCAGCAACAGTCAAGCATATCGGAGAGGCATACTTGGGGCCCAGCAAAGTTATTATGGACGAGATCAAGATGAAGAAGAATATGTTCCAAACCACGGAGATTATACATGAAAAACGCGAGTGTAATGTTGAAGCGCATGTACTCGCAAAAGCTGCTACTTCTTTGCCCTGTGGACGCCATCTTTGGCTCACAGGAACCCCCGAAATTATTTGTATACCTATGACTGTTAATCTTCAATAAAGCAGCTTTTATCCCTAAAAAAACTAATTGAGGAGCGCTCCCCGCAATGATTAGTCGGCGCGCGGAGCGCTTGAGAGACTTTTCTGAGGCGCTCCACGCGTGATTTCCGGTTTCCGGTTTCCCTTTGTGGTTTTTCCTTTTTTCACTTTAGTCCTTATACTTTTAATGTTTTGTAATACCTTTTGATCTGTTTTGAGATCTGTTTCTCTCCACTACTAGGAAAATGCTTATAGGTAGAAGTTTACCAGTACCGCCTGTTTTTGACCCCACACTACTACTATTAAATAACAACAACGTTTGTTAGCTTGGGCCGTGCTACTGTTACATGGGTCGCAGGGCAAAAACGGTAGCCCACTTACCTGTAGCGTTTGTTTCGAACGGGCGCTACAGCTGGTGGGCCTAGAAGTAGTGCCGGCCTCTACCCAGCGCTACTACTAGGGGAAAAGAAAACTTGCCCGAGCGCCCCCCGCACCTCCTCACTCTCACAATCGATCCCCTCCGACGATGCCGCCGCGGTTAGGGTTCCTCCCTGGCCGCCTCACCCCCGTCGACGGCGCCGTGCGCCGCCACCACGCGTGGTCGCCTCTCGCCTCCTCCGACGCTCCAGCCCCGTAAGTCCCCCTCGATCTCCTCCTCCCTGCGCATGCCACCACTAGCTAGGCTCCAATTGATTCGCCACGGCGGCTCGCCATGTTTTGGGATTTCGCGTGGGGGAAAGGGATTTAGGGATTGCACGGTGACTCCGCGCTTCGATGCGACGTGTTCCAGGCTTGTTTCCTTGCGTGATTGGGGAGAGAGTAGAGAGAGAGGGGTTAGGTGAGACAAGTAGAGGCTTTTTTTGCTCACCGAAATTTGGGTTTGAATTCTTGATTAGCAGTTTAGCAAATATAATTGAAACTTGGGTTTCAATTCTTGGCTGTTGTCCCTAGAGCAGTGGCGGCGGTGGCAGTGCCTAGTGTCCTAGGGTTTAGAGAGGGGTTCTTTCCTGACACTAGGGTTATGTCGTGAATGCTCCTCCTTTCATCTGAATGATGTTGATTGTGCCAGTTCTTCTTAAAGGTCTAAATGTTTGTATCCTCGTGATGAGCTACCCTATGTGTGAATTTGATCCACTAGCTTCTTTGTTGATGCATATAAAGATATGACCAAGAAGCCCTCACTGTTATGTGGTTTCATGGAAAAATCAATGCTTGATTCGATACTCTTTCAGGTTGAAGAGAGTGTCTGTATGTGGTGATGCTCAAATTGTCAAGTTGTTATGGTGCGCATTTGAATATATGCTAACACCCGTTTCGAAAAAAATGCTAACTGATCTGTCTCATGTCTTTGTTTTCTTGAATGAGAAAACTGACTTTGCTGTGTTAATTAGGACAGGTTGATGCTATCTTTTGTCTGTGTGTGCGATTGTTCTTCCCTTGTATTACCTCTTAGTCTGGTGCTTATATTTTGTAGTAGAAAATGTTGGCTACATTTTCACCCACTTGTGAATTCTATATTAGGCTCTGTTTGGGTTATTAGGCTCTGTTTGGGTTACATGATCTCTATTAGGTTATTGTCTGAACTGAACTACAATTTAGTTGTTATTTTGCTTGCCATGTGAACCTCATGTGTATTCTCTATGATGTGTATATTATTCAAAACCTGATGTGTGTATTGAAAACTTTATATTTAATTTTTGGATCGTTAATCCTCTAATCATATTGCTTTAGGGAAATGACGCTACCACCACCACCACCACCACCACCATGCCGACGGTGCAAGTCAAGGTGCACCAGCAGCCTTGCAACTAGCACGCTGTTCGGCATCTACTACCAATCGAGTTTTCTTCATGCAGCGGTAATAAATTATATGAAACTAGTTACCACTATTTTGTTTTTAGTGTTATTGGCATTAATGCATCGTGTATATATCATTTTGCTTTTTGCAAACATATCGTCCCATGCAATGTGAGGTCAGAATTCAACAAGCTGACCGGAGACTCTGTGACCTTTGAGGCTCCTGGGGCCCCCTACACTATGGAGGTCGAGAAAGGACGAAATATGACGCAGGTGGGAGGAGATGGATGGGTCCATTTCATCGCCCACATGCGTATCATCGGTGGTGAGTTGATCAGCTTCTCCTTCAGAGCAGAAAGACCCAAGTTGGCCCTGATTTATGTCAACAAAGCAGAAGATGATGAAGATGATGAGGATGATGACGACCCACTTGGTGAAGCCATCGTTGCTCAAAGAATGAGGTTGAGCGAGAAGGAGGTGTGCAACCTATGGGACATCATTCCGCCACGTGCTAACTTCGTCGGGGTGCCATTCGTGACCCGCCTGACAACTACCATGGTTGATCGGCATATCATGGTATGTTGCATTTACTGTAGTAATTTGATGATATGCTTTATTGTTATACTTAGTGTAGAGTCCGATGATATATATGCTTAGTGAATCTTATATGCTTAGTGAATCTTATATGCTCAGTAAATCCGATGATCTATATGCTTAGTGAATCCGATGATATATATGCTAAGTGAATCTTATATGCTTAGTGAATCCAATGATATATATGCTTTATTGTTATACTTAGTGTAGAAATGTAGTACTGTCTTTTGATAGTGTAGAATGTGTGAGGCTACTTATTAATTGATATGTTTTTCTTATTCAGAAATTGCCAAAGAGCCTATCTGAGAGTTTTGGTATCAAGCCTGATGAAGAAGGCTCTGCTGGAATATGCCTTACTGCGAGGGGCTCCATCACCACTTGTGCGTACGGCATGGACACGGACGATCGCACACACTTCAACTCGGTTGGGTGGAAGAGCTTCCTCGTCGGCAAGAATCTTCATGTTGGACAAGCAATCCTAATTACTATCAGGAACACCCACCACCCAGGCTTGAGGATGATGGTCGTCATCGATATCATCTAGAACTACATATGCTTGTGAGATCTATCCATGCATGCGTGTGGATGCTGAACCATATATATGCTAGTATGACTACCTAGTAGACTTATCAACTATGATCTATTCATGCATTGTTGACTACTATATATGAGTTTGTGAGATTGTGTGGTTATATTAAATGTGGTATTTGTCGTTAATGCTTGTGAGATGGTTTTGTGAACTTAGTTTATTTGCACTGGACATGTCTTGATTTCCATGAATATTGCCTCTGACTCTTTTTTTTATTTTTAATTTCTATTTACCTAGTTGTAGCGCGGGGAGAAAATAGGGCGCTACTACTATGTGATCATAGTAGTAGCGTTGGTAGAGAAAGAGACGCCACTACTAAGGATTTTAGCTACAGCGCTTGTTTAGAAATGCGCTACTGCTAAATAATAGCTGTAGCGCCCTAGCAGTAGCGCTACTGCTATGTAAAAAACCAGCACCACTAGTAAGGTTTTCTCTAGTAGTGCTCTGGTGTGGGCGAACCGTCGTCGCACACTGTTCTTTCTTTGCTGTCGTCTCCGCCCATCGCGGTCACCGTTCTTGTCACGTGGTTACGGCGGCCCCTGCCCCGTCCGCCGCGGTTGTTGCCTGCTCTTACGGTGGTCCTTCTTTAGCGTCGACTACGCTTCCCCGTTCGCGATATCATCGTTCCCTACCAGTTGCCTTCATGGGTTCCCTGTTTCCCTTTCCCGTTTCTCTTTTTGTTCCCATTATATTTCCGGGATATGAAGATTTATGGGGTAGTTACGGGTGGGGACTACCAACACTGTCACATGTCAAGTTTCAACTTGGTTTTGTGGGATTAGTTTTTGATAACCATTGTGTTCCTTGCAGTTATGGCTTGTCCTTTTTGCCGTATGCCTGGTGGCCCATGTTCTTCTGTTGATTCTTCTGTAGATGGGCTCAGTGTTGTCCTGGATCGGCGTTGTTGGAGGCGTGTTGTAAGAATATTATTTTATAATTGTTCAATTTTTGGCACACACGCTTATTTCTTTTGGTGCTACCCATGCTGTTTAAGTTTTGATTATGACCCTTGTTTTGATTTGTTGTGCAGTATGTTCCTTGCAGTGTTAGAGCTCATCTTGCTCGTTACATCAAGGAGTGTAGGGCTTTAGCCATAAGGAGGGGTGACGAAGATACTGATCTTGCTCTTCAGTGCAATGAGGGTTATTTGTATGGTGTTATTTCACCTGTATGAAATGATTTCTCAAAGATTTTGTTGAATTACTGAATCCACACTTTTAACGTGGCATTGCGATTCACTCTAGACAGTTATATTACCCACATACAATGATGGCCATGGACTCCTGCATGTGTGTTTGGACTTGGAAGATGGAACTCAATAGAATCTATCTCTTGAATCACACAATCATTCTGTAGGGGACCATTTAATTTTTTACTAGTGGCTGTTATTCAATTTTGTAATATAGATAGTAGGCGACATTGCAGAAGTCAATAGGATTTATAATATGCTTGTTTTATTAGTTACATAATAATTTCAACATGCATGCCTTATGTCGGCTTCTTTCCTTATCTAGTCATTTTCATTTGTCTTGCCATTGGTCACTTCATTTTTTTTCTTGCAGTTAACTAAGTCGTGTACTTGTACTGGGTAGGTTTTGCCGCGAAAGTTACCTTTTTAGCAATCATGTGCTACAAATTTATGCAACAATGTGAGTATCCAATGGTTATCTGTTGTGTGCTAGGGTTAGGGGGTATTTATTGATTGGTGACAACTTTTTGACAAATAATACATGGACCAAGAAGTGAGAACCACAATGACATTTTTGTTAGAGGCAGTTGTATTGTTGTAGGGACTCATATTGGCCTTCAGCCCATGGAATGAGGGAATTGATCAAGTTACTATATTTAACAATTTCTACTTTGAAATAATGCGCCGGGTGTAGTGCTTAAACCTTTTAAGTAATAATTAAACCACCCTTTATAAAAAAATTCTACATTGATATACTGTCTGATTTAAGTCAAGAGCAGTGTTTAAGTAAAAGCTAATTGTGTACAGAATATGTTGGACATCAGCTCATCAAGCAATGTTGCTGTTAATGAAAGAGCAACACCTTCCAGTTTCTTCACTTAAAGTTCCTTGACGGCCGTTATTGTAATGCTGATCCGAGTCCAACTTCCACTGAGGAGGTCCGCCTTGTTGAAGCTGGAAATGACCCAAGAACCCGCGTTTTAACAAAACACAACAAATAAATCCTGTGTGAAATAATATTAGACCAATGTCGGCTTTTTCGATTGGTTTTGTGAGCGTGATTTTTGCAGACATGAAGAAGCTCACGCATTTATAGCATCCTGCTTCTCAGGATCTGTGTAGCCATTATTGTAGTAACGATGAAGAATTCGAGGAACTCCTAGGATTGGGTTGCTGCCTTCCACTACCCTCTTTGCTCACAGAAGATCTGTGGCATGTTAGGGCAACTCTAACCGATCCCAATAACCTGTTAGAGGAGTAAAAATCTGGTTTTACTCCTCTAACCGGGACCAAGCCGATCCGCAATACTCCATGGTGGAGGATAAATTATCATGAGCCGCCTTCGCCGCCTCTATTTTTACTCCACCGCTCGGCAGCCGAGTAAAAATACGCCATTTATCATCTTCATCCCCGCCTCCTCTGCCTCTTCTCCTTCCCGATCCCCACTGCCGGCGACTCTCCCCGCTGTTCCCCGACGCCCCATCCTCCCAATGGCCGGATCCCATTTCCGCCACTTCTCGCTCCCGATCTGCAACGCGGATCCGTGCCACCATACATGTGTTTTGTCTTCAAGTGGCACGCCCTCAAGCTACCACCTCCCCGCCGATGCGACCATAGAGGAAATACCTTGGCATCCGCCAGCGAGCGTGTGGGACATGGGTGGTGAGATCACTGACCGGGAGATCCACAAGAGGAAGTCGATCGGGTGATTCCAAATGGCGGAGCTCGCCGCCATGGAATATGAATGATGGCAGGTGCGGTTCCCCGACGTGAAGGCTCGGCTCAAATTCCCATGGGGGACATCACTCGCCTACCTCGTCCTGCCGCAACCAGGGGTGGTGGATGCGGCAACGTCTCAGGAGGACTCGGAGGCGTGGGAGCTCATCACGATAGAGGCTGCCGCCGAGGAGTACATAGCGGATGTCCGCTGCTAGTACCCGAGCTCGTGTAGGCCGAGCGGGCGGTCAATGGTGAGTTCATCGTCATCTCCGACGACGAGGAGCAAGGCGGCGATGGCGGCGGCAAGGAGGAGAGGGAGTTCGACGTTGAGGAGGGGCGGTGCATCTTCACCGGCTCCGTGACGAAGGCACCGACCCGAACCCAATGGGCGGTGGAATGTCGAGACAAGATTGGCTCGACCTCTACCATGGCGATGATGATGAATAGTAGTTTAGTTTAGGGTTTAAGTTTAAATTTAAGTTTAAATTTTGATTGTCAAGACAATGTGTTCGGCTAGGTTGAAGGTATGTGATAGAGGCAAAGGTGTCCCGATGTTTCGATGAGATGGTGGCTATCGTTTCTGGGGGAGTCGACCTTGACGATCCGACTACGAACATGCGAGACGTCGCGCCTTAGCAATCGCTAAACCAACTTCCGAGGGGTTATTGACCACGCCGGAGCACGATCAACCTGACCACGAGGGTCTGTTTCCTGCAAGCAAACGAAGAACAAGCAAGAAACTGAGATTGCAATCTGGATATTGCGAATATAAGATGAAAGCTTTATTGATCAAGGTGGGGTTCTGTGACGTCTTGGTCTGGTCGTTGGACACAAACGAAGTACGAGAAGTTGTAGCTATGGCGAACTTTTAATCTAAACAAAACCCAAAGCCTAAACAATGCCCTAAGGGCTGTATATATGGAGGAGAGAGGGGGAATTTCATGGCCCTTGGTGGAGGGGTCGGAAACCAACCCTAACTCTTGTTTCCCCACACATACGGACTCTAAAAACAGGCTATACTTAAGTACTTCGAAAATACATGGGCCTGGCCCAATAATAAGGTGACGCAGCACCTAAAATAGCCTCTGGACGAAATTTATGAAGTGGCATCTTGTATATTTCGTCCCATGCTTCATGCATTCATTATGGTGGCTTCAGAGTCCTGGAATCATCACTTGTAACTCCGTTCTTGTTCCCCTTGCGCATGCCATCATCTCCATGCTTGAACTTGCTCCAAGGTTCATCTTTCTTGTCCAAGCTAGGCCCTTCATTTGTAAGCAAAACAAATGTATCCAAATTAGGCAGCATCCTATTCTCATGAACATTAGAATCGTTACCAAGAAACGAAAGTACCTGATAATTCAATTGGCGTGCGCGAGCTCTAGTAATCGGTCCAGTGTGTATAGCAGCAAGAGCTGTGGGTGTAACAATGGTATTGATGTCCTCATCGGTATGCAAATTTCGGTTGAGACTAGGTTGAAATTTGCAAATTTGATTTTTACTCCGTTAAATTAAGGAGTTCGGCTAGGTCCGAGCAAAGCTTAGTGGAGTAGAACGGTTAGAGTTTCCCTTACAATGGAAGATTTACATTGAGCATTCAAAATACCAAGTTGGATTTGTGTTGACTACTGAATTGACTGGCTACCAACAAATCATTCTGAAATAAAGATATTCAAGATTACAACAGCAAACACTTAAAATAAAAATCAATTATCGGCCTTTTGTCAAAAACTATAATCAGTAAGAAATGCCTACTATTTTGGTCACAAAAATTTCAGATACAAACACTCAAGCTTTACGTTTTCAGAAAATACACTCAAGGTGCTTGGGTGGCAGATGTGCTCGCCCTGTTAACAACCTCTACTGGTAAACTCGTTTCCAAAGAGCAAAGCTGCATGTACCAATTGATTTAGGAAGTTCATTTTATCATAGGAAGATCTGTTAGAGCAAACGTTTGATATTTGGTATCAACTGTCCTGGTACGCCTGACCTTTGCTAAATTCACAAGTATGACAGACCTGACCCTTGATAGTAGCTAGCAACTGCTCTTTCAGAGTCCTATCTTCAGGTGACAGGTGGCCTTAATGTTTATTTGACTTAAACGTGTGGCTAAATAGCCGAACACAATAGCAGGGAGGGGAAAGTAGATGTACATATCAAATGATAGAAAAGGGAAGAGCGATGCGACAATTAGAACTTTAGAACTACTTGGGGAAATTAGAACTACTCCAAAGGTTGTAAAGAATACATTAAAATAGTAGTACACAACTGCACACCTTCCAGGGTATGGATACAAAGTTTTAGTTCAAAAAAGCGCCATTTCAAGATTTGTGTTATGCAGATTATGTTACTCGGGACGGGAGTCACAGATATAACAAGATGCTAACCTTGCTGTGAGCAGCAGAACCTACATACTGGATGGTTAATGTCTCACCCAGGGCCGGGCCCATAGTGGTACCAGATGTGCGGCCTGCACAGGGCTCATAATTTTGGGGGGGCCAATGTTTCTTATATAGGCCTAGTATTTTTGAAAGAAAAAAAAAATGCGTAGCAGCTGCCGCACTAGGCCGCTAGGAGTTGGAGCTGGGCCTGAGAAGAGGCCATCGAGTACTGGAGCTCGTCAGCTCGTGCTTGACTCGATCAATCTTTCCCAATTCCTAAAAAAAGGATCGATCTTTTCCCAAAGAAAAAAGGAAACTGCTCTCTAGCGATGGAAACGGGATCGTGGGTTCCAAAAAAAAAAGATCGCTATACCAGTCAATCGGGATCGCCTCGATCGGGAAACCAACAGCAATTCCGTCGACGCCGCTAGTCAGGAGACGAAAAAAAAGGAGACGATGGTCTCGGCGGTGGTCGCCTTTGCCTCATCAGAGCCGCTGTCGTTGCCGTCCTAGCTTCCTCTCTTAATTTTCAGACTCGTCGACTCGTCGGATCAGTCCGTGATCGATTGACCGACTCCAGCCTCCAGGTTCTTAGCAAATCATCTAGTTTTTACCCCTAAATTCTAATTCTTAATTTCCTAATTAACTTTTGACAGGGATTGTTACTTCGTTAGAGATTGGTCTTACCTCCCCAATTAGAGATCACAGTGTAGCAATTCAACCGGACATGACCCAAATCTAGGTGAGTTAGACGATTCGTCTAATTGCAAAACATCGACATTATATTATTTACATTATAAATTTTTCCTGTGATATATATATACATATTATAATTGCTCGTTAGTTTTCCCCGCAATTTTTTTTGCTCGTTAGTTCATTTTTTTAGCGAGATAAGGCCCCAGGGGCGGAGCCATGATTTGGGTGTTGGGGGGGCCAAGCCAAACTAGGTAAACAAATATCCATTAAAAAAAAACATATGAAACTTGTATTAGTTTAAATTGGCCTCTATGATTGGCAGTTTTCTCTTCATAGCTGCTGAATTGCAATCTGAAATTAGGTAAATTTGACATAGGAAAAATTTGCATCACAAATAGGAACTTGTACTAGATAATTTGCTTCATAATCACCATAATTTCTAAGGAGACGTACAAGATAGAATTATATTGCCACAAATCACACGATCGAAGCAACCAAAAACTGATGTATAAGTTCGACAATGAAACAAGATGTAAGATGCGAATTGAGAGAGTCAGGGAGATTAAATAGTCTGATGTGTTTAACCTTTGGCTAGTTTGTTGATCGGAGCCGTAAGAATTGATCAAGCTGCGTTGTGCCGTCGCTGTATGAACCAGATCGTGAACAGGGCAGGGGGAGCGGAGGCAGTGGGGCGGCAAGGCTCGGAGCGGCGGCCACAAAACTCTGTGCGCAGTTATCCCACGCGGCCACGCACACGCTAATTACGGGAGAACCCCAGGCCAGTAGATTAGAGCCAATTGCCTAACGTGGCCGCTAGTGGGCTCCACATGGGCCTTTTTCCTTTTTTCCCAAAATTCGCGTTGAGATAGGGGGGCCAGTACGTGAGTTCATGAGATCGGATCGCTAATTACACGGTACCTACTGCATGATCGCTCGATCGTTGGGGGGCCTGGCCCCCGCTCGTCTCCCTGGCTCCGCCACTGTAAGGCCCCGTTTTTTGTTTCGCACAGGGCCCGGGATTTTGCCGGCCCGACCCTGGTCTCATCCATCCTTTAATAGAAATCCATCAGATCATCGGCCGAAGGAGCATGCTGTTCAATTTTAGGTTCTTCAATGACCTTCAACACTTGAAGTTCACGCCCTAAAGCAGCTAATCCATATGCAAACTGCATGACATTTATTCTGTCTAAGCAGTTTGTTCCGAGGACACCCGTCTGTAGTAAAAGAGGTACCGTTGTAGCTGCACAGAAATCATCATTGCTTTTGATGTGACATGACTTGGTAACACCTCATTGTCCACTGTAAAACATGTATAAGATTACCATTAGTACTGCCAGCAGCAAGTCCATTACTTGCACATTAGGCTATTTGTTTCCTTTGGGGTTAGTAGTTTCCATTCATCTGCACTAGACTACATATTTGTTTTAGATATGCATTTCAAAATCAAGTCTTCTACAGTGGTAAGCAAGTCCCTGGCTCCCTGCCAATCATCTCTTATCTGGCCAGCTGTAATACATCTTTCCTCTCCAAATCAGTCCTCTCCTTTCACGTGGCCATGTTCTCCTCTCATACGAATGTTTAACCCTGTTGTGAACTAACACTGACCACATATATTATTAAAGACTATTTAAAAACAAATAACATTGGATGTTTTTTCTGTGTCAAATCTATGCAACAATTTAGATATATGGCCAAACATTAAGAAAATATTGTATTTTATTTGCTGGAGGGGCTCATTTCATGGATTTGTTAAGTCGAACTTATCGATTCTTAAGCAATTGCCTCTTCCTAAGTAGGTATACAAATTACTTTGAAGCATCCAAAGGTTTTGATGATGTAGTTATCTCACAATGGATGAGGTCCGTTAGTTCCATCCAACACATCTGATGCTACCTTGTTTAACAGTTCAAGCAGATTGGTGCCTTCCCTGCAGATGTCATGTAGATTAATATATCATTAGTATGTACTTCACGCATAACCAACAGGTTCTTACAGGGGCAAGCTCAGATAGAATATCCTCTTGTAGTCCACAACTGATTTTACTGTAGATAGCAAGGATTATCAGAGAAGTCTTGAGATCTGCAAATACATAACAGACTAACGGTACAGAACTTACACGTGATTTCTGGCCTAATATAAAGCCTTGAAATTTCCTGAAGTCTTGATCCTCTAAATTCTTCTTCTAATTCTTGCTTTGCTTTATTCCTCACAGTCACAGGGGATCCTCTTTATGTAGACCTAACAATCTGATCCGAGTAACAAATTGTGGATCTTATCCATAGTTGGCTGAAGGCCCAAGCTAAGAGATATATTCCTAATTTAAATGATAAACTTCCTAGCTGAGAGATCAAGGTGATGTTCTCCTAATTTGTTGCTCGGTGGATCATGTACTAGACATACATAACATTATCAGTGTTACGAAGGCAACTTGATTGTGTATTCCATGTACATACATAGCTATGATGATAATTGTTGCTATTATGTTCTCATAAGCAATGCTCACTGAAGACTGAACTGTATCAGATTGCTGTCCGCAAGTTAACATTACCTCCTTTGCTTGTTCTTCAGATCTGACAGAGCAAATTCAGAAACAAAAGCAAGAGGAGGAGAGGAAGGGTCAACACAAAGAAAAGAAGTGAAGAAGGTAATGCAACAATTTGTGTATATTACTGCCTGCGCTTACTATCAGTTTTCGTTCCACATGAGACTTGCTGTCAACTGTACAATGTGCTGTGAAAATCAGTAGAATTCATAATGACTGGATATAAAATGGTTTCAGAATGCGCAGGCTGGCCGGAGTGAACCTGAGAACATTGACCCTGATGTTGCTGCCATATGATCGGTTTCGGAGGGTTTTGCATGTAGAACTGAATGCTACATTAGGTGAACTGTCTGTCTGTCTGAACTTTATCTTTCTGTCCTTCGTCCGCGTGTATCGGATCTTGCCTGGATCTCAAGATAGCGCCAGAGGAAACTCTATGATGCATGCTGCAGGGTGAGGTTTTTGGAACAAGATGACTGTAAGCTTAATGATGGAACGTAAACTGAATGGTTACCTTGTTGTAAGTTGGCGATCACCTGTGAAACATTTCATCTTTGCGAAATTTGGATAACTATCGCCCACATGTTGCATCAGCTTCTATGAAACAATTGGCGGTTGCTCGTTTATTCTACTCTTGCTGTTTGAAAGTAAATCATTTCGTAGTAACTAAATAGCATATGCATTACAGTTAATTCTGAGATACTTTGTCTTGTGGATCTCTGGTAATTTCTCGAAAAGCAATGCTTGCTGAGTCTTGTAAGCCAAAACATACCAGCTTGTTCGGCTCGCCACTGAGTTTCGCCGCATTGAGCAGGGGTCGTCCTCCATCCTCTCCTAGTTGGCCAGGCTCAAGGACTGCGTCAACGACCGCCTGGCAGACCGGCGATCGCGACCAGGTCCTTAACATGATCCACGGTCTCAATCCCTGTTTTTGCTATGCTGTTCCCATACTCACCATGCAGTCGCCCTTCCCCACCTTCCTGTGCTGGCGTGCATTCCTCCTCCTCGAGGAGAGCCGCCAAGCCGAGGAAACTCCCCACGACATCACCCTGCACGCTGCGTACGCACCAGCGAACCCGGACTCTGGCGGGGCTGGCGACAACAACAACCGCCCCGGCGGTGGCGGCAGTGGTGGCAGCCGCGGCAAAGGGAATTGCAAGGCCTCCGGCAGGGGTGGGCCATCTCACTACGGCGGAGCTGCTCCTCCACCACCGCGCCCACCTGCTCCTACTCCGGCGCCATGGATGAGCATGGTCCACGCCTGGTCCATGCCTCGGCGCCCCCATACTCCCGGCGCGGGCATCCTTGGGCCACAACCTGGTGGCCTGACCCCCTTCACCAGCGTAGCAGCTCAGTACGGCGTGCCCCACCGCCTGCCTCGGCTCCTCCAGCACACTAGCAGCACGGGGACGTCCCTCCACACCCCGTCTACGGCCGGCGCACCTCCCGCGGCGCCGCAGCAGGCTTCGGATTAGGCTGCTCTGACCAGGCTCTCAACGCCATGAGCGTGTAGCAAGGGCAAGCATCGTCGAGCTCCGGTGGTGAATGGTACCTCGACTCCAGTGCGACGTGTCACATGGCCTCATCTTTGGTATTCTCACTTCATCCCACCCCAGTTTTTCTCCCCTGATATCATAGTTGCCAATGGATCCACGCTTGCAGTCACGGACGTAGGTCAACACATCATCCCCACTTCCTCCCAAAACCCATCTCTTCGTAACATCCTAGTCTCTCCACACTTAATCAAAAACCTCATTTCCGTTAAAACTCTTACTCGTGGCAACCCAGTTAACGTGGAATTTGATGACCGTGGTTTTCTTTCAAGGATCGAAGAAGAAGGCAAAGATCCTCCGCTGTGATTCACCGGACGAGCTCTACCCTCTCCATCCATCACGCTGGTCCCAAGCACCCCACGCCTTCATTGCTGTTACGCGCGATACCTGGCACCGGCGCCTTGTTCACCTTGGTGATGATGCGCTGGGCTCCACCCTCTGCCATGCCTCCATACACGCCCCTGGCTCCGACGGAGACATCTCCACCGCCTATCAATTAGGAAAAAGTCATCTTTTACCTTTCAGTTCTTCGGGTCATGTCTCATATTTCCCTTTCCAGCTTGTACATTGTGATGTATGGACCTCACCCATGCTTAGTTTGTCTAGTTTTTAGTGTTACTTAGTCGTGGTTGATGACTATAGTCATTTCATATGGACGTTTCCTCCCAAACAGAAATCAGATGTTCTACCTACACACTGTGCATTTGTACGCCTCGCCTGCACTCACTTCAACCTAACGGTCCAAACAGAACGGGCAGGAGTTTGAAAGCTTTGCTGCATGTTAGTTCTTCTCCTCCCTCGGCATCATTCTGCGTATGTCATGCCCTTACACATCTCCGCAGAATAGGCGCGCTGAGCGCGCTCTCAGCACACTAAATGACATCACATGCGTGTTGGAGTTAAACACGAAGTGCACCGTGTCCTGTCCGGTTCAGTACAAGTGTACTTGTATGTGTCCGTTTAGGTCTCCAAGTAATTACCGAATAGGACTAGTACTAGTTGATGAGCTAGTATATATATATATCCCTATACCCCTGTAATCTATGTACCGAGACCAGATCAAATCAATACAAACCAAAGGCACGACACGAGCCTTTTGTGCGATACAACTCGGCATGTCTCTCCTGTGCTAGTCTCACGTGCGTTGTCCAAGCAAAGGATCGATTGCTACCTTGGCTAGCTTTACACTAGGGGTGATCAATCACGAGTTAGCTTTGTTTTGTTCATCGCGCTCGTCTCTGTCGTCGGCCGCGTGTCACCGGAAAGTACTCGGCGACGTCGTATGGGCCAACAATTGGTATCTAGAGCAAGGTTGATCTTCTAATAACGGAGGATCATGACAGATGACGAGAAGACCAAGCAGCTGGCGGAGTACTCCGGTGCAGTTAAAGTAATTGCTGCTCCGGCGAGTTCGTCGTATCCACGGTTTGATCGCGAGAACTTCGGGGTCTGGAAGGCCCTCATGGAGTGTGGTCCCCGCGCCAACGAGCTATAGGACGCGGTGGATCCCGGAGGTGACGCGTTCAAGGAGGGAGCCGAGCACCAGAAGGATCTGCAGACGGCGTCGGCGATTTACTCGGTGATGCCGATGGATGTCCTCTAGCACTTGATCGCCAAAGCAACGGCGAATGAGGTGTGGGATATGCTGAAGCTCATGTTCGAGGGACACACCCGCGTCAAGCAAGCCAATCTCCAAACTCTTCTAAGGAACTATGAGACTTTGGTCATGGGCGACGATGAGTCTGTGGATGCGTTCGCTTCACGGGTGGCTACTCTCGTCAATCGGATTTGCGCGCTTGGAGAAAACCTCACAGAGGCCTCGGTTGTCCGGCGGTTCTTGCGCGCGGCCCCTCCCCGGTACCTGCAAATTGTCACGGCGATCGAGCAGTGTGTCGATCTCGAGACCCTCTCCATTGATGATCTCGTCGGACGCTACAAGGCTCACGACAAGCGTATGCGGTACAGTCTTGGGGACGGGACGAACGACGAGCTTGTGATGCTCACAAAGGCGCAGTGGATCGCCCTCGAAAAGCAAGGCGGATCCACGAGCAACAGCAAGAAGAAGGGAAAGCAGCGTTTGGCGAGAAAGAACTTCGCCGACTCGGACGATGAGGCTGCACCACCACCGAGGAGAAAGTTTGACATCAGGAAAGTGAGATGTTATAACTGTGGCCTCCTCGGCCACTTCAAGGCTGACTGCGAGAAAGCACCGAAGCAGAAGGCGCTCATTGCCCATCAAGGAGATGATGGTGATATGATGTTGATGAGTGAACTCGTGGATGAGGAGGATCCAATTCTTCGAGTGCCGGCTAAAGAAACTGATGCGCTTGTGGAAGAAAAAGTTCGCTATCATGATCATGGTTCAGAAACTCATGTTAATGCTACAGATGCGGGGAGTGATCCCGAAACTTACGACAATACTACAAGCGTAAGAGCTATCTTTGCTGGAGCGAAAGAAGCGATAGCTGTGTGTGCTCGACCATGGAGAAGTAGTCTCTGTGTTGCTCAACTGAAGAAGAGGTCCGTAGGTGACCGGAAGAGGGATACAAAAGTTTTGACTCCAGACAAAGTCGTGGCGTCAGAAGACCACGACACCAGCCAGACAGGTGAGGTTCTGCCAGGAGGCAACGACGCGCGACGGTTGCTCGGACCAGGAGAGCGTTGGGCCTACATAACGCTAGAAACGGCAAGGAGCAACGTTGCGTCCATGGTGTCAGGTAGCCTGGTGAGCACGGGCATCGTGTCAGATGCCATGACACGGGACGCGGCAGCAAAGCCCGCTACATTCCACACGTCAGGAAGGAGCATTGCCCTCTCAGTGAGCGCGCTTGGCAGCCTAGTTGCTGGAGCTGAAGACGGCAACACAACCACGACCCAAGGTAGAAGCAGTACGTACAAGGAATGTACAATAGCTCTATAAGGAAACTCACCACCACGTGAAAGCCTATTAGATGGGCGGGTGGCTACAAGGTAGCCACCTGCTCTTTCCAGCGCAAATATGAAGGAGTGTTGGTGTCATGCTATGAAAGAAGAGTTGGGGTTGATCCGTGACAATAATTCATGGGAGCTTGTGGATCTTTCCAACAATGAAAATGCTATGGAGCTCAAGTGGGAATTCAAGGTCAAGAAAGATGTTGAAGGGTGCATGAAGCACAAAGCTAGATTTGTAGCCAAAGAGTGTGTGCAAGAGGAAGGTGTGGACTTCGAAGAAGTGTTCATTCCCATTGCAAAGATGGAGTTGGTGAGATTACTCATCGCTCTCGCAGCTCAGAAATCATGGAAAGTACATTACATGGATGTAAACTTCGTGTTTTTGAACGGCGAGATAGAAAGAGATGTGTATGTGAATCAACCATCGAATTTCATCAAAGAGGGAGAAGAGCACAAGGTACTGAAGTCACACAAAATCTTGTATAGGTTATGGCAAGGACCTCGGAAGTGGAACATCAAATTTGATCATACATTGATTTCTCTTGGATTTGAGAAAGCCCCACTAGAGCATGCAATGTACAAGAGAGGTGAAGGAAGCGATCGTCTACTAGTTGGCATCTATGTTGATGACCTATTAATTACCGGAGCAGATGAAGAGGTGATTGCAAAGTTCAAGCTACAGATGAAAGAGCTTTTCAAGATGGATGATCTCGGTCTTTTGAGCTACTACCCCGGGATAGAGGTACATCAAAAGATGGAGGGGATCACACTATGCCAGGAGGCATACACAAAAAGGTACTTGAAAGCCGTGTCATGAAAGATTGCAATCCAGTTGACGCTCCAATGAAACCTCGTCTTGAGCTAAGCAAGAAGAGTAAAGTAACTGCTGTTGATGCAATAGAGTATATTGCAGCGGCCGCTGCGGCGTGTCAAGGTGTGTGGTTAGGGAGGCTACACAGTGATCTCATGGATCGAAATCCGAAACAAGTGGTGCTCAATGTTGAAGGCAAGTCTACAACTTTTCTACGTGAGGATCCAGTGTGGCATGATAGGGGCAAGCACATTGATATGGTATATCACTACATAAAGGACTACGTGGAAGAAGGTAAGATGAAGGTCAATTATGTTTGCACCGATGATCAGCTGGCGGACATGCTAACCAAGGCTTTGGATCGAGAGAAGTTCTTGGAGATGACAAGAAGGATCGGCGTCGGAGCTGTAACGTAACGACGTCGTGTTTAGGGGGGTGATTGTTGGAGTTAAACACGAAGTGCACCGTGTCCTGTCCGATTCAGTACAAGTGTACTTGTATGTGTCCGTGTAGGTCTCCAAGTAATTACCGAATAGGACTAGTACTAGTTGATGAGCTAGTGTGTGTGTGTCTATATATATATATATATATATATATATATATATATATATATATATATATATATATATATATATATATATATATATCGAGACCATGGCCGGTCCTGAGATTTCGGGGGCCCGGGGCGAACTAAACATTGGGGGCCCTCAATATACAAGTCATTATAATATAAGTATATATATAAATTTATCTCAAAAATAATGTATATATAAATTATTATCAGTAACACTTCAATGAATCTAAAATCAGTATGTGTATCAAATAATTTATACATATTACTTTAAAATTTTCTTCTAACATTTCTCGATGCAAAGTCACTTATGGTGGGGTCGATGTCAATCTTATCCAATAATTTCTTCTTGATGCATAATGTAGCCAAACCATTTAACCTCTCTTGAGTCCTCAAATAATTCTTCAACAATTTCAACTTCGAAAAGCTTCTTTCGGCTGATGCAACTGTCATAGGCACAGTAACTAAGATGCAATAGGCAATGGAGATATTAGGATAGCAGTCAACTTCTTTCACATGCCTGAAAATATTCATAGCAGACATTACGCCATCTGGCAAAGTGAATCGCATAATCTTCAATTTAGAAATAAGATAATATACCTCAACATCAGATGAACCATTAAGAGAGAAAGTTTCTGCAAATTTTGTGCAACATCCTTCAAGTTCATTGTCACTTAATGACTTCAGGGTGCCCGAGCTCAATAAAAATCTGAATATATCTTTAAACACCATCAGTTCTTTAAATCTATCATTCAAAGAAGTGGCCGCCATATCAACCAAAATATTAAAATATTTAACTCGGAAAGCCTTCTCAGCTTCTAAAATTCATTCTTCTTTTTTCCTTTTGCTGCTACCTGATGGATAATTCCTCTTACTGGAGGACTTCATAATAACACACACACAATGTTGAAAATAAAAAAAATGTTCTATCAATTATTGAGCATTGCCGGCAATGTATCAAAGGATTTTTTTGTATCAGTATTATATGAATATACCTCAATACCTGATGGAGTGATGGCCGGTCAAACTTCAGTGCATGTGCATATACAATACAATACACAGGGGATTGGCCGATTGCACAGTGCATAGAGTCTGCAAAGGATTGAGAAGAGAACAATTGAGCAAATGCCAAAGGGGCTCTGGAATTGAAATCAGCGGCAAATATATACAGATTGGGAAGAAAATTACCAGGCGGCAGCGAGGTGGGAGTGCATGCGTGCAACGTGCCTGTACGGCGGCATCGGCGGACAGCAGCTACGGCTGGGACTTGGGCGTTGCGTGACTCCGCGTGATGGCAGAGTTGAACACAACAGAAACGAAATCGTCCAGGCCGCTGATTGATCGTTCTGAAAGGAGATACCGCTGATCGCTCAAAACATTCGATCGCTGGGATCGGGAGATCGGGCTGCTGGCCTGCTGCTCCCTGGCGCGCGCCTGCCTGTATGGGCCAGCCTTACGTACAGACACCTCGGAGGGTCCCTAGATTTCAGGGGCCCGGGGCGGCCGCCCCCCCTGCACCCCACAGGGCCGGCCCTGACCGAGACCACATCAAATCAATACAAACCAAAGGCACGACACGAGCCTTTTGTGCGATACAACTCGGCGTGTCTCTCCCGTGCTAGTTTCACGTGCGTTGTCCAAGCAAAGGATCAATTGCTACCTTGGCTAGCTTTACACTGCAGGTGATCGATCACGAGTTAGCTTTGTTTTGTTCATCGCGCTCGTCTCCGTCGTCGGTCGTCGCGTGTCGCCGGAAAAGACTCGGCGACGTCATATGGGCCAACAATGCGCTCTACTCGTTCATGCCTCCATGCCTTACTCCTATCGGGCAAAAGCACTCCAGACCGCCACGTTTCTTCTGAACCGAAGGCGGTGCCGCCCCCATCACCAACACACACTGTTTTACCTCCTCTACGGTGCACACCCCGACTACTCTGCCATGCGAGTCTTCGGGTGTCAGTGCTTCCCCAACATCACCGCCATTACACCTCATAACCTGGCGCCTCGCTCGGTCCCTTGTGTCTTCCTCGGATACTCACAAGATCACAAAGGCTACCGTTGTTTAAACCTACGACCGGCCATGTCATCATCTCACAACACGTCATGTTCGACGAAAACTCCTTCCCCTTTCAGCAACACACAGAAGAGCGCGCCTCCGCCTCTGTGCTCGACCTCACCGACCACGTCGTCGCTCCACTCATTCCCCACGTTGTCGCCAGCCAACAACACACTCCCTACCACGAGCGCCCCCATAGTCCAAACAGCTTCCCCAAACCCTACCATGGCTACCAACTCGCCCACCCACACGCACACCAGCGCTCCTGCCTCCCCGCCACCCGATCCCGACCCCCCGAGTCCACCCTCTCTGAATCACCAAAATGACCCACCCCCGGCTCCCCTCGCTCCATCACACAAGATGGTCACGCGAGCCCGAGCAGGTAAATTCTTCCCCAACCCTAAGTACCACTGAAATCTCCACGCCAATGTTTCCACTTCCATCTCTCCTGTACCCAAGTCCATGCGGGCTGCTCTGCGTGATCCAAATTGGCTAACTGCGATGCAGGATGAATTCTCGGCATTGATGCAGAACCAAACATGGAGCCTCGTTCCTCGCCCCCTGGAGCTAACATTGTGACCGGCAAGCGGCTGTTTTGGCACAAGTTCAAAGCTGATGGCGGGCTCGAGCGTTACAAGGCGAGTTGGGTGGTGCGAGGTTTCTCTCAGCGACAAGGCGTGCACTTCGACAAGACCTTCTCGCCGGTCGTCAAGGCTTCCACAATCCGCGCTGTGCCCACCGTGGCAGCCTCCCACGCGTGGCCAATTCACCAGATGGACATGAACAATGCGTTCCTCCACGGCCACCTCATCGAGCGCGTGTACTGCCAGCAGCCGGCTGGCTTCATTGACGCGGCCCGCCCGACCACGCCTTCCTCCTCAATAGATTGCTCCACAGCCTCAAGCAGGCGCCATGTGCCTGGTTTGCCAGGTTCGCCGCGTTCGCCCGCACGCTCGGCTTCCATGACTCCCGCACGGATCCGTCCCTGTTCGTGCTACACAACAATGGCGAGATGGATTACCTGCTACTCTACGTCGACTATATTATTCTGGTCGCGTCGTCCACATCTCTCCTTTGCTGTCTCCAATAGCAGCTCTCAACGGAATTCTCTATGAAGGACCTGGGTGCCCTTCACTACTTCTTGGGCACCGCTGTCACCAGGAATGTCGATGGCTTCTTCCTGTCGCAGCGTGGCTACATGGTCGAGGCTGTGTCCACCCCTGTCGACACACACTCAAAGCTGTCCGCCACAGACGGGGCGCCAGTCTCGGATGCCTCGGAGTACCACAGCATGGTTGGCGCGCTCCAGTACCTTACTATGACGTGCCCCGACATCGCCTACGCCATGCACCAGTGCTGCCTCGTCATGCACGATCCGCATGCCGCCCACCTTGCCCTGGTCAAGCACATCCTGCGCTATCTCCGCAGCACAACGGATCTTGGATTGCATCTCCACTGCTCCTCCAACCTCGACCTCTTGGCGTACTCCGACGCCGACTGGGTCGGCTGTCCGGACACCCTTCGCTCGACCTCCGACTATGTGGTGTTCCTCGACGACGCCCTCGTGTCCTGGTTTAGGAAGCGCCAGGCCACGGTTTCGCGATCAAGCACGGAGGCCGAATACCGCGCCGTCGCCAATGCAGTCGCTGAGTGCTGCTGGCTCCGGCAACTCCTCGGCGAGCTACGAGTCCCACTGCCCAAAGCCACGGTGGTGTTCTATGACAACATCTCATTGGTGTACATGGCGGGCAATCCAGTCCACCACCGACGCACGAAGCACATCAACCTAGACATCCACGTCGTCCGTGAGAAGGTCGCCCTCGGCGAGTTCCGCATTCTCCATGTCCCGACCAAGCAGCAGTTCGCCGACGTCTTGACCAAGGGGCTCCCCTCACCGGCATTCCATGATTTTCGGTCCAGCTTATGCTGTTGGGGAACGCAGTAATTTCAAAAATTTCCTACGCACACGCAAGATCATTGTGATGCATAGCAACGAGAGGGGAGAGTATTGTCTATGTACCCTCGTAGACTGTAAGCGGAAGCGTTATGACAACGCGGTTGATGTAGTCGTACGTCTTCATGATCGACCGATCCTAGTACTGAAAGTACGTCACCTCCGTGATCTGCACACTTCAACTTGGTGACTGATAATCCCCAAGTGCAGGGAATCATCGTAGCAATTTCCAAAGATGGAAGTGATAAGTATGGAGTGTCGAACCCACAAGGAGCTAAAGGTAAGATCAATATTCTCTCAAGCCCTATCTGCCACTGATACGACTCTACGAACACCGACGTTTGCTTCCAACTAGAAACGAGAAATAAAACTACATTGTGGGTATGAAGAGGATAACTTTGTATGATATCGGAGAGCTAAAATATGAAAGTAGGTGCTGTTATCATAAAGTTAGAATATATTACTAGATATTATAAATAGCGAGTGTGGAATAATGGTGGATCGGTGTGCGGAATTGTCCTAGGCAATTGTTAACAAGACCGGTAATCACTATTGCAGTTGCATATGAGGGAGAGGCATAAGCTAACATACTTTCTCTTCTTGGATCATATGCACTTATGATTGGAACTCTAGCAAGCATCCGCAACTACTAAAGATCATTAAGGTAAAACCCAACCATACAATTAAAGTATCAGGTCCGCTTTTATTCCCATATGCCATGTCCCGCTTATCCGTGTTTGTGTTTCAATCACTCACACAACATAGACAATAAGCAAACCATGGACATATTGCAACACCCTAGAGCGGGAATCTATCATGCTTGCGCGACATGGAGGGCATCATAAGACAAGACCAAAGTAAAACATACAACTCATACCAATCTAGATCATCAATCAACCCAAAGACAAAGGATATCTACTCAAAACATCATAGGATGGCAATACATCATTGGATCATAATATGTGGCATAAAGCACCATGTTCAAGTAGGGATTACAGCGGGGTGCGGGAGAGTGGACCACGTAAAAGAGATGAGGATGGTGATGATGATGGTGATGTTGATGAATACGATCACCGCGACGCTGATTCCCCTCCCGATGGCACTCCGGTGCCACCGAGAGAGAGGAGGAGAGGTTCTCCCCCCTGTGCTTCCTCCTCCATGGCCTCCCCCGCGGATGGGGAGAGGTTCTCCCTCTGGTCCTTGGCCTTCATGGTGATGATGGCCCCTCCGGGATCCTCCTCCATAGCCTCCGGTGATGATGGCCCCCTCCGGCAGGGTGCCAGAGAGGGCCTAGATTGATTTCTCATGGCTATAGATGCTTGTGGCGGCGGAACTTCCGATCTAGGTTAATTTCTGGAGGTTTCTGTATATATAAGAGGTTTTTGGCGTCCAGAACAAGTTAGGGGGGGTCTTCGGGCTATCCACGAGGTAGGGGGCATGCCCAGGGGGGTCGCGCCTCCCACCCTCGTGGGCAGCCCGGGACTCTTCTGGCCCAACTCTTTTACTCCATGGCCTTCTCCTGGTCCAAAAATAAGCTCCGTCAACTTTGAGGTCAACTGGACTCCATTTCGTTTTCCTTTTCTGCGATACTCTAAAACAAGGAAAAAACAGAAACTGGCACTGGGCTCTAGCTTAATAGGTTAGTCCCAAATATCATATAAAATAGCATATAAATGCATATAAAATATCCAAGGTTGATAATATAATAGCATGAATACTTCATAAATTATAGATACGTTGGAGACGTATCAGCATCCCCAAGCTTAATTCCTGCTCGTCCTCGAGTAGGTAAATGATAAAAGAAATAATTTATGAAATGTGAATGCTAGCAAGTGCATAAGTTTCATCAATAATAATTCCAATCACTTTTTCTAGCATCATTATATATCATAATAGTAGCTCATTTTCATAAAACTTTTCATGATCAAGTAACAAGCTATTCACATGTTAAAGTATAGATCATAAACTTTCTTGAAACTAACAAACTATATTCTCAGTCATCAAACAATTGCAATTCATCTTATTTTCAGGAAGGGTCTATGTTAGAGCTTTGATTTAGCAAACTCCACACATTCAACTATCATATAATCTTTCACAATTGCTAACACTGACGTGATATTTATGGGTTCAAAGTCTTAATCGGACACAGAGATAGGGGCTTATAGATTTGCCTCCCAACCTTTTACCTCAAGGTTCATGGTAACTTACATCCAATTGGATATATATATATATATATATATATATATATATATATATATATATATATATATATATATATATATCAGGATCTTTCCAACACAATGTGCTTGCCAAAGGATAAAATGTAAAAAGGAAAGGTGAAGATCATCATGACTCTTGCATAAGGGTAGAAGATAAAAGTAAAAGATATGCCCTTCGTAGAGGGAAGCAGAGGTTGTCATGCGCTTTTATGGTTGGATGCACAAAATCTTAATGCAAAAGAACGTCACTTTATATTGCCACTTGTGATATGGACCTTTATTATGCAGCCCGTCGCTTTTATTTCTTCCACATCACAAGATCATATAAAGCTTATTTTCTCCACATTAATAGATCATACATATTTAGAGGGCAATTTTTATTGTGTGCACCGATGACAACTTACTTGAAGGATCTTACTCAACCCATAGGTAGGTATGGTGGAATCTCATGGCAAAACTGGTTTAAGAAATGTTTGGAAGCACAAGTAGTATCTCTACTTGGTCCAATCAATTTGGCTAGCATGAGGGAGAAAAGCAAGCTCAACATGTTGGATGATCCAAGACAATGTACTTTATTTCGGATATAAGAAATCATAACCCATTACGTTGTCTTTCTTGTCTGACATCAACCTTTTAGCATGTCATATTTTAATGAGTGCTCACAATTACAAAAGATGTCCAAGATAGTATATTTATATGTGAAATCTCTCTTCCTTCAATATTCTTTCATGAATTATTCAAGTGACCAATTCTACTTTTGCTAACTTTCAATAAGTTTACTACATATACTTATTATGTGTGAAGTCATTACTACCCATGGTATAAGCATATGAAATATATATAAATTCAGATTTATGATATTCAATTCATTCAACCGTTTACTCATAGGATATATGTGAAGCACGTGAGTAAATGACAAACTACTCCAAAAAGATATAAGTGAAGAACACTGAGTAGTCAAATAATTAACTAGCCATGGGAGGATTCTTTTTTTTATTCAAGATTTTAGATCCAATGATTTTATTCAAACAGCAAGTAAAATTGAAAATATGCTCCAAGCAAAACACATATCATGTGATGAATAAAAATATAGCTCCGAGTAAGGTATATCGATAATTTTGAAGACGAAAGAGGGGATGCCTTCCGGAGCATACCCAAGCTTAGGCGCTTGAGTCTTCCTTGAATATTACCTTGGGGTGCCTTGGGAATCCCCAAGCTTAGGGTCTTTCCACTCCTTATTCTCCTCATATCGATATCTCACCCAAAACTTGAAAACTTTAATCACACAAAACTTAATGGAACTTCATGAGATAGGTTAGTATGATAAAGAGTAAACCATTCACTTTGGTACTGTCAAAGACAAGGATCAAAATTGTTCTCACACAATGCCTAATGTACCATATCATTTCTACAATTTATATTGATAAATATAAGCCATAGAAACTAGAAACAAGCAAACTATGCAATGAAAATAGAATCTGTCAGAAACAGAACAGTCTGTAATGATCTGAACACCAACCATACTTCTGCTACTCTAAAAATTCTGAAATAAATTGGCGGACATGAGGAATTTGTCTATTAATCTTCTGAAAAAAGGATCGACTGAATCGCACTCTTCTGTAAAAAATGGCAGCTAATCTCGTGAGCGCAAAGTTTCTGTTTTTTACAGGAAGATCACATTAACTTTCACCCAAGTCTTCCCAAAGGTCTTACTTGGCACTTTATTGAAACAAAATCTAGAATACATGATTAATACACTAGTTTAATCATGAGAACACACAAAATAAGTAAGGGTACATATTGAGTTGTCTCCCAACAAGCGCTTTTCTTTAATGCCTTTTAGTTAGGCATGATGATTTCAATGATGCTCACATAAAAGATAAGAACTGAAACATAAAGAGAGCATCATGAAGAATATGACTAGCACATTTAGACCTAACCCACTTCCTATGCCTAGGGATTTTTTGAGCACACAATTTATAGGAACAAGAATCAACTAGCATAGGAAGGAAAAACAAGGATAACTTCAAAACTTTAAGCACATAGAGAGGAAACTTGATATTATTGCAACTCCTACAAACATGTATTCCTCCCTCATAATAATTTTCAGTAGCATCATGAATGAGTTCAACAATATTACCATCACATAAAGCATTCTTTTCATGATCTACAAGCATAGAAATTTTACTACTCTCCACATAAGCAAAATTCTCCCCATTCGAAATGGCGGGATCACTAGTTCCTAAAGTTGACACTCTTCCAAACCCGCTTTAGATGATAGTATTATTCATACTCCAAAAGATATGAGTGAAGTTCATTGAGCGTTCTATAATTAATATATACTAACCAATATCCAAGCTTAAAATGTATAAGCGAAGCACACGAAGCATTCTATAAAGCCATACTCAAAAGATTTAAGTGAAGCTGAAAGAGCAATTCTATAAGATCATACTTAGAAGATATAAGTGAAACACATGAAGTATTCTATAAATTGATGAAGGGACATCTCATACTAGCATGGTTCTTAAAGAAAAAGAAAAACACAAAGGACACAAATCATGTGAACAAAACAAAAACCGAGGTATACTGATAATTGTTGAAGAAGAAAGATGGGATGCCAACCTGGGCATCCCCAAGGTTAGATGCTTGAGTATCCTTAGAATATTTACTTGGGGTGCCTTGGGTATCCCCAAGCTTGAGCTCTTGCCTCTCTTTATTCTTCTCACATCGGTAACTCCTCGTTCTTCGAACACTTCATGCACACAAAACTTTAACAAAAACTTTATGAGATCCGCCAGTATAATAAAGCAAATCACTACCTTTAGGTACTGTTTTGAACGCATTACAATTTCATATTAGAACTATATCTACTATATTCCAACTTCTATATGGTTAATACCCTCCGATACTAGCCATAGATGCATCAAAATAAGCAAACAATACACGAAAAACAGAATCTGTCTAACACAGGACAATCTGTAGTAATCTGGAGGTTTAGTAAACTTATGTAACTCCAAAAATTATGAAATAAATTTGAAAATTTGAACAAATTGTACAGAAGTAATGCACAAAAAGTTTCAGACCCATTTGACTTTCCAGTAAAAAAAGTAAAATCACGCGCTACAGCCAAAGTTTCTATTTTTTGTTCTTCACATAGTAAACAAGTGATCTAATCATCCTAAAACCAAAGCTTGGCACATTATTTTTATAATACAATGGATATATATATATGGGGATAATAATTTACAGAGAAACTTCCATGAAAAATTCTACATTGTTTCCGTGAGCATGAACACGAGTGCTCAAGGTCGACTCTCACTTCTTCAATGCATAACTTTCACTACAAAAAAAACATCCGTGACATTTTGAACCGAATGCATTTTTTTCTGTCATACTTATGACACTTCTATGACAATAATTGTGACAAAACACGGTATCATCATAGATGTGATGGGGTCCTACTTCTACAACAAAAAATCATGACAGAAAATGGGCTTTTCGTCCTGGGCGGGCCGGAGACGCAGCCGCATGCCATTCTTTCGGCCATCCATGACGGAAAAACCGTGGTAGAAGCGAGGGCAAGGAAAATATCGGAGTGTTCCCGGTTACGGTGGGTGGTAGGGGCCGAGCGATGCGTGTTTCTCTCGTACACGCATGCACATGGGTGCGAGGCATTGGGCTCTAACTAAACCCGAGCGAGGCGTTGGGCTCTAACTGAACCCAAGCGATTGCACTGCAGGCTACGCGTTACTGAACCCGAGCGATCGATCGATGGCTGTTAGCTGAACCTGATCGAGCGATTCCTTCGCTACTTCTGCTAACTGAAGCCGATCGATGCTGCCTCTGGATGAACAGTGAGCGTTGCTGGGGGGTTTGGATGAATAGTTCCCGGTGGGGGTGGATGAACATGACCCCATGGTGTTGCCTCTGGATGAACAGTGAGCGTTGCTGGGGGGGGGGGTTTGGATGAACAGTTCCCTGTGGGGGTGGATGAACAGGACCCCGTGGTGTTGCCTTTGGATGAACAGGACCCCGATCGATCGAGCCGGTTGGGGCTGGATGAACAGGACCCCGTGGAGCGCTGGGTGAATAGGACCACCCCGTGGAGGGCTGGATGAACAGTAGACGGTGGAGGGCCGGATGAACATTAGCCTGTGGAGAGGGCTGGTTGAACAGTAGCTAGTGGAGTAGCGCGCGGTGGAGACTGAATGAACAGGAGCCCGTGGATGAATGGTCGCAGGTGGAGGCTGGAGGAGGTCGACGGTGGATGAACAGTAGCCCGTAGAGGCTGGAGGGGGTCGACGGTGGAGATGAACAGTATCCTGTGGAGTCCCATTTTGTGGTACGCCACACCCCTCTCGATGAACAGGACCCCCGTTTCGACCGTAACGCTCCAACACAAGTCCGTTTCCTCCGTTTTATGGTACGCCACACCCCTCCCGATCAACAGGACCCCCGTTTCGACCGTAGTAGGTCCATTTCCTCCGTTTTGTGGTACGCCAGACCCCTCCCGATGAACAGTATCCCGTTTCAAACATGGCCGGTCAAACACAAGGCCGTTTCCTCCGTTCTGCGGTACACCAGGCCTCGTTTCCATCGGCTGTTCTGTCCAAGCCGGTTGGCTCCCACACGTTCCGTTGCCTCTCGATGAACACGGCGCATTTCGTTGCCTCCCCATGAACACGACGACGGCGCAGTTTCTCCGTTCCGACCCAGCCATGTACACGAGCCCTAGTCGTACGTACGCGTGAGTAGGCGTTCGAGACCCCGCCCGTATGTACGTACGTGGCCGTATTTACTTTCTTGCACCCTGGCCGCTGTACGCACATGTACATGCTACGTCCGCGCCTCTACTACGACACGTGCGTGCCTCTACATCGACCAGTATGTACTTACATGTTCGCGACAAGAATGACAACGCTACGTACGCTTCGACCAGGTGGGTCCTGACTGTCACGCACTTCCTTGCGTGCGAAGGTGTAGCTGGTGGGTCCCAGCTGTCAGGGGAGCGAATCCTGTTTTTGCCCGGACGCACTTCCTTGGGTGCGAAGATGTCGCTGGTAGGTCCCAGCAGCCTGGGGGGAAACGTTTTTTTCGCGAAATACGGTTGCCCGTCCGGTGGGTCCCTGCTGTCAGGTGGATGAATCATTATTTTCCGCGTAATAAGGAGGCACTTCCTTGATGCGGCCGTGGATCCAGCTGTTAGCCTCTCCACGTACAGTCCACGTATGATGGAAGCCGTTCCTTGACGATGTTGACCATGCCGCGCTGAGAGCACTAGGGCAGTGGACGATGGCGAGGCCTAGGAAGGGGACGACGCAGAGCCAGGGAAGACGCGGCAGTGGATGCCCACACATAGAGGAGTATGAGGGTTTGCTGGTTCGCTGCGGTGTGAGGCTGCCGTTGCCACAGAATAACAGGGTGTGTGGGTGAGTAGATGTCACATCCCTGCTTTTAGTCATGCATTAGGATTGGATGAACATGTGCATCATGTTTAAATTTCTTTTAAACTTGAAATGGGGCCTAATCAACCCCAACACCCCCCTGAAAATGCTATTTTCCAACAATTGGAATTTCAATGAACCCAAAATGCCCTTCATAAAATCCCACCATTTTTGGTCTTGACTAAAACCTCTGCCAAAAATGATCTTGCAAATTATGGAGCCATTCTGCATTTTTGAACAAGCCATAAGTATTTGAATTTGGGCATTTTAAATGATATAAATATTTTAAAGTGCTCCAATAATCTTGGAAGCATTTTTAGGCAGTTGAGAATATTCCCAAATGTGCCTCTGAATATTTCCAGAGTTTTTCGAAATGAAATAGTATTTATTCTATTTCAATACACATAGCAGGAAATAATTAAAAGCAAAACAGAAAAGAGAGAGAGAGAGAGAGTTAGAGCTTATCTGGAAGCCCACCAGCTGGCCTAGCAGCCGCTCCACGCAGCTGCTTCGCCTAGCCCGCGAGGCGAGCAGGTGCTCGACGACGAGCACAGGAGCTCGCCAAGCCACCTCTCTGCCTGCCTGCCGTCGCCCGCGCCAGCGTGATGCCTCGAAACACCTCCACGTCGCGCACCAAACCCCCTGGACACGTCCATTCCCCCTGCCTCTCTCCCTCGCTCCCCTCCGCCATGGCCGACGCAGCCGCCGCTGTTCCACCGCTGTAACCGTGCCCACCATCATCAACACGCCACTCGACCGTGTCCTGAAGCTCCGCCACTCCCTCCTCTACCGTCCCACCGAGCCACGCCCCGCCAGAGGCCCCCGAGCGTCTTCACCGAGCTCGTCTTCAACCTCCTGCCGGCCAGATCGCCTCCGCCGCCCCGCTTGCTCCGGCTCGTCTCCGACCTCGCCGTCAACTCCGTCGCAACCGCTGTGAGCTCAGCTACATTCCCATCCTCTCCGTTCTCGCTGTCGTCCCCTGCATCGACTGCACGAAGCTCACCCGCACGCGCCGCCGCCCGCGTCGTCGCCGGTCATGCTCCGGTGACCATATAGTCCCGGGATTGTGTCCAACGCACTCCCCGCATCGCGTAGGAGCCGTAGATGCTAGCGCCACCCCGCCTAGGCCACTGCAGCAACGAGCCCGAGCTCACTCAAGCTCCGGCGACCGCCAAGGTCGTCGCCGGCGTCGTTCCTGGCCTCCCCGAGCTCCACTTCCACCACCAAACGACGCGGCTCACTTCCAGCTCCCCGTAGATGGTCTCGGCCGCCCGTTTGGTCGCCGGAGACGCAACCCGAGCCCCTGCGCCGCGTCTGTCGTCGCCGACGTCAAGCCACCGGCGAGTTGACCATGTTTTGACCCGTGGACTGACGTGTGGGCCCAAGTTGACCTCCCCCCCGAGCCTATGACAGGTGGGACCGACCTATTAATTAGTTTAGGATTAGTATTAACTAATTTTAGTTAGTTTAGGTCACTGACATGTGGGCCCAGGCCCCACTGATAGTTAATTAGTACTAACTTAACTCTGTTAGTTAGTTGAGACATTGATAGACGGGGCCCACCAGTCAGGTTTGACTGGCCCTGGCACCTTTGACTCGCTGACGTCACAGTGACGCAGTGCTGACGCAATTATTCATTTTCTGGATTTATTTTTATATAGGAAATTCCAAAAAATAGCCAAAACTTCTAAAAATCATAGAAATTAATCTGTAACTCCAAATGAAAAGATTTATATATGAATTTTGATCAGAAAAATTCAATCTATCCATTGGTAATGGTTTCATGCATGAAAAAACAAGATAACCTTGCTGTTTAAGCAAAATAAGATAATGCACTAATATGGCTATGTTAAGTGAACTAACATTTGAATCTTTGATTCAAATGGGTTCATTCCTTTCTGTTTTAGCTTGCATTAGGCCAAGACACATTCATCTTGCCATGTCATAGCATGCATCATATTGTTGCATATTGTCATGTGTTGATTATGTTCGGTGTGTCTTTCGTGGTAGGTTCTGCCTCCGAGGATAACCCCGAATATCCGTCTGAAGGGCAGTACCCTATTACCAGTACATCAGGAAAGCAGCCCCATTGATCATATCGATACAATCCCATGTTCTCGCCTCTGCTCTCATTTACTACATTAAGGCAACAACGTTTCAAACTGCTGTGTGCTACGGTAGTTGAACCCTTATCCTCTGCATGACCTATCATTGCCACAGGTAAATGAAACCCACTAGCATGTGTAGGAGTTGATTGAGCCTTGTATGTGTTTCCTACCTTGCTATGCCTGCTATGCTTAGAGTTGTGTTAGGTCTGGTTCATCTGGGTGATGGGCTAGAGTGAAATGATTATGTCGGTAATGTGAGGGATGTGTTGAACATGATTTGGTAAAGGTATCGATGAGAGGCCATGTAGGAGTACATGGTGGGTTGTTTCATTGAGGCCGTCCCTAAGAACTGAGATATGTATGTGTGATTTTAAGAATCAGCTACTACCATGCATTGGGATCCTTAATTGACCCTCTCGGCTTCTTAATCACCCTAGTACTCTGTCCAGGAGTTGCATTTAGTTTCTGGTGTTTGTAGGTTATGTGTTGGCGGCGTGCGTAGCGCTGACCCTAGGGGTGGGTTATGTTGCGGTAGATACACCGTGGCATGGTGTACCGAGTCACCCGTTTGGTGTCTCGGGAACCCTGTTCACATCGTTCGGGGCCGTATGTGGAAACCTCGGTCGGACTCCCTGCGGATGGAACCTGGATAGGCGATAAACCTGGACTAGAGACTTGAGTGTTTAGGTAGGCCGTGGCCGACACCCTCGTTGGGCTTCCGCTTGAAGGTTGCCGAGTACATGTCGTGTAAACGGCGGTAAGTGGTGAGAGCATGTATGAAGAAGTACACCCCTGCAGGGTTAACATCATCTATTCGAATAGCCGCGTCCGCGATAAAGGACTACTTGGTTGCCTATATAGTTCATAGACAAGTTAATGGATACTACTAAAAGACTCAAGATAAGTGTGAGTACCGAGGATGGCTCTCTCGTAGGATGACGAGGGAGGATCCCCGGTGGAGTATTGTGTTGGTGATTAGTGGACTCATGTGCGAAAACTATTTCACTAGTGGTGTCCCGTAGGATAGCTTAGCCAAGAGTCAAAGCTGGCTTGCTGCAATAACTCCACCACCTTCTTGAGAATGAGCATGTACAGTAGGTTCTGATGTAAGACTTGCTGAGTACCTTTGTACTCATGTTTTCTTAATTACTGTTTTCAGATGACAACACCACCCCTTCCGATGGGTTTTATGTAGACCTCGACATCGATGAGTGACTTGCCACCCAGGTGGTGATCCTGGCCATGGAGGGCCCTATGTAGATAGACAGGCTTCGAGAAGTCTTCTTTCTTTCTAGTGTCTGTACTCAGACTAAGTTGCTTCCGCATGTGCTTGTATGATTGTATGACTTGAGTGTCGGGTCGTGTGACCCCTACCTGTATGAATATGTTATGTATGGCTCCTCGGAGCCTTTTTAAAAAAAGGACTTGAGTTGTAGAGTTTTGTTGTGATGCCATGTTGTATGTACTCATATCGGGCATATTGTGTGTATGATTGAAATGCTTGGTATGAGTGGGATCTGACAATCTAGTTGATTATCCTTGGCAGCCTCTCATATGGGGAAATATAGTCTAGTGCTTCCTGAGCGATAGTACTCCGCTACAGCCCGGTTCACCGGAGTCCTGCTAGCCCAACACTACTGCTCTGGACACTTGACTGGCCGGCATGTGTTTCACTTCGTTCCTATGTCTGTCCCTTCGGGGAAATATCACGCGGTGACATCTAGAGTCCTGCCTAGCCTGCTACAGCCCGAGTTCCCCGGAGTCCTGTTAGCCCAGTGGTACAGCCCAGATTCACACGCTGATGACCGACATGCTCGCTGTGATTCACGTATGCCTGTCTCCATAGGTCTGTGCCGCTTTGGGTTCATGACTAGCCATGTCGGCCCGAGTTCTCTGTCATATGGATGCTAGTGACACTATCATATACGTGAGCCAAAAGGCGCAAACGGTACCGGGCCATGGTAAGGCGACACCCGTGGGGATACCGTGCGTGAGGCCGCAATGTGATATGAAGTGTTACCGGCTAGATCGATGTGACTTGGAATCGGGGTCCTGACAGCGTTGGCATCAGAGCCGGACTGCCTGTAGGTTCGTTGAGCCAAACTGGTCGATGTCGAGTCTAGAAATGCTTTAGCTATATGTAGGGGAATTGGTTGTGGGAGGGAACGCAAGGCTCTTTTACTCCTTTACCTTATGCCCTATGATCTGAGTCATTCTCTTCTCATTCAACGTGGGTTAAGGACTAGGCTCTCTTCTTCTATCAGGTTCACGTGTTACTAATTCGCAGTAGCTTATAAGATTGTTGTTACAAGCCTTAGTACAGTTTCTACTACTTTTAGTATGTTGCCAGTTGAATCAGAACCTTGATATGATGTTGTTGAGTGGTATTGGAAACTGTTGTGGATGTCTCAAATCTTTTTCTGAGCATTTACATCTGTTATGCTGTCCAATTTTCCCTAGAAATTCTAATGTCTTTGCATTGTGGTTGTTCTTTCAGATGGCCACTCGTGCTCAAAACCAAGTGGTTCGCCTGACCCGGTGCCTCGATGTGCCAGGTCATACTGCTATGTTAGTCCGGGTAATGATCGAGACGGGTTACCGTTGGTATCCCGAATACATTGTCGAAGAGCAATTCTGAGACTTTAATCAAAGCCAATATTTCTGCACCGTAAGGATATTTCCTTCTTATCCTGGATCTACCGAGCCCCTCCACTATTCCTATGGACTCGGGGTTACTGTTGAGATGGCTGTGCAGGATGCTGCCTATTCCATGATGACCATCATGCGAGTCCGGACTGGCCTGCTTCAGAACACCGACTTCCGTTATATGCCAGCTTCACTCCCGGGAGTGCAAGGGTATCTCCAGGCTATCTATGCTGACTCCACACGTGAGGACTCACTAACTCGCACCACTGCCGAGATGCTCGAGGATAAGGACCGAGAGAATCGGGCCTTGAGATTGGAGCTTTTCAACACCCGTGCTGATCATTGGGCCACTTTGACTCGGTTTGCACCTGCTGTGCAAGCTGGATGTATGGATACGAGGGATCTGTATCCTGTGAGATCGGCTCTGCCAGACATGGTGGATTGGCGTGATGTGGGAGGCATCACCCCACCTCGTGGTCCCCGCAGGCCACCCTTTGTTGGTCCAAGACCTCATCGTAGCCCCTTTGGTCCACAAGCTCCTCAGGACCGTCTGTTCCCGGATGATCACGTTGAACTTCTAGGCTATGGAGGTGACTTCTATGAGGACTACTACGGAGCTGTCTGAGTTAGTAGTAGTATCACTAGTATTGTAATAGTTGTATCTTCACTGTCCTGCGTGACTTGTGGAATATGACTTAGTGCGTAATCAATTCCGGAGGTGTAGACAAATAATGTATAGGAGCTTGGAATGCCTCCGATGAGATGTAACGTCTTTCATCATAGTTGTACTGTAGCCTGGGCTTGTACTAAACTATGTATGGTGTGTATGACCGTTGGTATATATATGGCAGTTCTATATTACCATGACATACGGATGAACATCTCTGCATTTCGTGTTATCCATTACATTCTGCACTTCCTTGCTAAGTTGTGCCATCCTTATCTAAACCGTTGTCTTGTTTTCTCCTAGGATGGTCAACACCCTCAGCAACCCTTCTGCCCCGGAGCAGGGGGAAGCCAGTGCAGTTAGGGGTGAAAATCTGGCTCACCCGCCTTCTCTGGCCGAAGTGCTGCTCGAGGCGGAAAGAAACAAGCGTGAGACTAACCGCTTGCTGGAGCGGATTGAGCAGAACACTACACGCCATCAACGAAATGACTTGGTGTCAATCAATGACTTCATCAAGTTGTACCCACCAAAGTTTAACCATTCCGTCGAGCCCCTCGACGCGGATGACTGGCTTCGCAGCATCACCCACAAGCTACATTCTGCCAACGTAGCCGAAGCTGATAAGGTTACTTATGCTGCCTATCACCTCGAAGGCCCTGCTAGCCTTTGGTGGGAAAATTTTGAAGCTATGCGCCCGGTCGGCCAAATCACTACTTGGGCTGAATTCAGTGAGGCTTTCCGTGAGCATCACATCCCGGAAGGTCTCATAGATCGCAAGAGGGAAGAGTTCTGCAATTTCACCCAAGGAAGACTGACTGTGGATGCATATAGTCGTGAATTTGGGAATCTGGCACGATATGCTCCTGAAGAAGTATCTACCGACGCTAAGAAGCAGGCAAGGTTCCGCAAGGGACTTAGCCCTGAGCTTCGCCGTGATCTTCGTCTGCACGAGTGCACCTCCTTTCAGAAGTTGGTCAATAAAGCCATCAGTGCTAAGACAGGCCAGTCTGATTATGACGCTTGACGCAAGCACTCCCGTGATTTTGGCTCTTCATCCGGCTCTGGATCTTAGAAGCGCCGGGTGTGGATTCCAAGCACGGCACTGCCACCCAGGTTCATTCCAAGGCCATCCTTTGAGGTGCCTCGTCCCAACCAGCAGTTTGCACCGTCCAAGCCCTATGGTGGCCCCGCTGCTAATGCTGCTCCACGCCCCAATGTTGTGACATGTTTCAAGTGTGGAGAGCCGGGTCACTATAGTTGAGAGTGTCCCCAGAACAACAACCCCAATCAGTCTGGAAAGTCCGTTGGTCGTGGTAAGCCAGCGGGAAAGGCATTCTACGCCAAGCTGGTCACCACTGCACGTGGCCATGTCAACTATGTCTCAGCCGAGGAGGCTCATGAGGATCCTAACGTCGTCCTTGGTACGCTCCTTGTTAATTGCCATCCGGCATCTGTTCTTTTCGATACTAGAGCATCTCATTCATTCATATCCGAGAACTATGCTCGATTGCATAACACGACATTCTGTGACATGCCCACTTCCATGGTAATTCAAGCTCCGGGTTCCAAATGGCAAACTTCTAGAGTAAGCCATGGGAACGAAATTCTTGTCGATAGACTTGTCTTCCTTGCATCCTTAATAGCTCTCAAGTCCTCGGACATAAACATCATCTTGGGTATGGACTGGATGTCAGCTCAGCTCATTATGCTAAGATTGATTGTGCTACTAGAACCGTTCAACTTACTCACCCATCAGGCCAGACAGTTAATGTCTTAACTCGAGTGGCCAAGCACCAGCTTTACTCCTTAAATGACAACCCCCTTCCAGACCTTGAAGATATTCCGGTAGTCCGAGACTTTCGGATGTCTTTCTAGAAGAACTGCCAGGTGTTCCACCTGACAGGGATGTCGAGTTTGTGATAGACCTTGTTCCAGGAACCGTTCCAATTTCTAGAAGACCCTATAAGATGGCACCCTTAGAACTAGCCGAGCTTAAGAACCAACTCGATGAGTCCTTGAAAAGGGGTTTCATCTGTCCTAGTTCCTCTCCTTGGGCTTGCCCCGTCCTCTTCGTCAAAAAGAAGGATGGAACGGATCGGATGGTTGTAGATTACCGACCTGTCAACTTGGTCACTATCAAGAACAAGTATCTGCTTCCCAGGATCAACGATCTGTATGACCAGCTCGCTGGATCCTTAGTCTTTTCCAAGATGGATTTGAGGTTGGGCTACCATCAAATCAAAATCAGAAACGGGGACATTCCCAAAATGGCCTTTGTTACTCGCTATGGCCAATACGAGCACACCGTTATGTCCTTAGGTTTAACCAATGCCCCAGCCACCTTCTCTCGGTTAATGAACTCGGTCTTCATGGAGTATTTGGATAAATTCATCATAGTATACCTCGATGACATACTCATCTACTCCAAGAATGAAGAGGAACATACCAAACATCTAAGGCTGGTATTGACGAAATTTCGAGAGCATCGCCTTTATGCCAAATTCTCCAAGTGTGAATTTTGGTTGCCAGAAGTGACCTATCTAGGCCATGTAATCTCTGGTAAGGGTATTGCTGTCAATCCCGAGCGAGTTCAAGCCGTCCTTGATTGGAATCCACCTGAGACGGTCAAGCAAGTTCGGAGCTTCCTTGGCTTAGCGAGCTATTGCCGTCGCTTCGTCGAGAATTTCTCCAAGGTTGCTAAACCTCTAACTGAACTCCTCAAGAAAGATAAAAAGTTCGAGTGGACCTCATAGTGCGAGTTCAGCTTTCAGGAACTGAAAAGACGCCTGACATCTGCACCCGTACTTGTACCACCAGATTTCTCCAAGGACTTTATTATCTATTGCGATGCCTCGCAACAAGGACTAGGTTGCATACTAATGCAAGATCGTCAGGTAATTGACTATGCATCATGGCAATTACACCCACATGAGGAAAATTATCCCACACATGATCTAGAGCTTGCAGCTGTAGTCCATGCACTTAAAACTTGGCGACATTACCTCCTCGGTAATCGTTGCGAGATCTTCACCCAACCGGATTTGAATCTTAGGCAACGACGTTGGGTCGAGTTGATCTCGGATTACGACTTAGGAATAACTTACACCCCGGCAAAGCCAATGTCATGGCTGATGCGCTAAGTCGTAAATCTTATTGTAACAACCTGATGTTACAACAAAGTCAACCACTTATCCATGAGGAATTTTGTAAGCTTAATCTTCACATTGTTCCTCAAGGTTTCCTATCCACCCTGGTGGCGAAGCCTAACCTTATGGATTAGATCATAACTGCCTAGCGGTATGATAAGGGCATATCCCGGATTAAGGAGAACATCGCTAGCGGAGTTGCTAATTGTTTTTCCATGGATGAGCGAGGTGTTATCTTCTTCGAGAACCACTTGGTGGTTCCCAAGAAACAACATTTACGCCAGTTGATTCTTAAGGAAGCTCATGAATCCCCTCTCACCATTCATCCCGGTAGTACCAAAATATATCAAGACCTACGCCAGAGGTTTTGGTGGACTAGGATGAAGAGAGAAATTGCTAAATACATTTCTAGTTGCGACGTCTGTCGTCGTGTTAAAGTAGAGCACCAACAGCCTCCTGGCACCCTTCAACCTTTGGCTATTCCTGAGTGGAAATGGGATAAAATCAGTATGGATTTCATTACTGGGTTTCCCAGGACCAAGAGAGGGAATAATGCCATCTTAGTCGTGATCGACCGTCTTTGCAAAGTAGCCCATTTCCTACCTGTTCATGAGAGTATCACCGCTAGCCAGCTAGCTGAATTATACATCTCCCGAATAGTGTCGCTTCATGGTGTCCCATTGGAAATTAACTCAGACCATGGGAGTCTCTTCACCTCTCAATTTTGGGAAAGTTTCCAAAATTCTATGGGAACTCGTCTCTCTTTTAGCACCGCCTTCCATCCTCAATCAAGTGGTCAAGTAGAGCGAGTAAATCAAATTTTGGAAGATATGCTCCGAGCTTCTGTCATCTCATTCGGAATGGGTTGGGAGAAATGCCTTCCATTCGCGGAGTTTTCTTATAACAATAGTTATCAAGCTAGCTTGGGCAAAGCTCCTTTCGAAGTTCTCTATGGACGAAAATGTCGAACACCTCTTAACTGGTCAGAAACCGGGGAAAGACATCTCTTTGGCCTGGATATGATTCAGGAAGCAGAAGAGCAGGTTCACGTTATTCGTGAGAAATTGAAAACAGCCCAATCTCGTCAAAAGAGCCAATATGATCGTAAACATAAGCTCATGACTTATGAAGTCGGCGAGAAGGCTTACCTTCGGGTTACTGCATTAAAGGGAACCCATCGTTTCGGTATCAAAGGAAAATTGGCTCCTCATTACATTGGACCCTTTTGCATTCTTGCCAAATGAGGAGAAGTTGCCTACCAATTGGAACTACCTTCGCATCTTTCCAGAGTTCACGATGTCTTCCACGTTTCTCAACTCAGGCGTTGCTTCACGGATCCTATCCGCGGAGTGGACCACGAAACGCTTGATCTACAAGATAACCTCTCATATCGGGAATATCCCGTTCGTATCCTTGATCAAGCCGAGCGTACCACTCGACGCCATAATATCAAGTTTCTCAAGGTTCAATGGTCACACCATTCCGAGAAAGAAGCCACTTGGGAAAGGGAGGATCGTCTTCGACTCGAGTACCCCACCTTCTTCCTGGAGGATCCTAAATCTCGGGATGAGATTCTTTTGAGTGGGGGTGAGTTATCACATCCCTGCTTTTAGTCATGCATTAGGATTGGATGAACATGTGCATCATGTTTAAATTTCTTTTAAACTTGAAATGGGGCCTAATCAACCCCAACACCCCCCTGAAAATGCTAATTTCCAACAATTGGAATTTCAATGAACCCAAAATGCCCTTCATAAAAGCCCACCATTTTTGGTCTTGACTAAAACCTCTGCCAAAAATGGTCTTGCAATTTATGGAGCCATTCTGGATTTTTGAACAAGCCATAAGTATTTGAATTTGGGCATTTTAAATGCTATAAATATTTTAAAGTGCTCAAATAATCTTGGAAGCATTTTTAGGCAGTTGAGAATATTCCCAAATGTGCCTCTGAATATTTCCAGAGTTTTTGGAAATGAAATAGTATTTATTCTATTTCAATACACATAGCAGGAAATAATTAAAAGCAAAACAGAAAAGAGAGAGAGAGAGAGTGAGAGCTTACCTGGAAGCCCACCAGCCGACCCACCTAGCTGGCCCGGCCCAGCAGCTGCTTCGCCTAGCCAGCGAGGCGAGTAGGTGCTTGACGATGACCACAGGAGCTCGCCACGCCACCTCTCTGCCTGCCTGCCGTCGCCCGCGCCAGCGTGATACCTCGAAACACCTCCACGTCGCGCACCGAACCCCCTAGACACGTCCATTCCCCCTGCCTCTCTCCCTCGCTCCCCTCTGCCATGGCCGACGCAGCCGCCGCCGTTCCGCCGCCGTAACCGTGCCCACCATCGTCAACGCGCCGCTCCACCGTGTCCTGAAGCTCCGCCACTCCCTCCTCGACCGTTCCATCGAGCCACGCCCCGCCGGAGGCCCCCGAGCGTCTTCACCGAGCTCGTCTTCAACCTCCTGCCGGCTAGATCGCCTCCGCCACCCCACTTGCTCCGGCTCATCTCTGACCTCGCCATCAACTCCGTCGCAACCGCTGTGAGCTCAGCTACATTCCCATCCTCTCCGTTCTCGCTGTCGTCCCCTGGATCGACTGCACGAAGCTCACCCGCACGCGCCGCCGCCCGCGTCGTCGCCGGTCATGCTCTTGTGACCATATGGTCCCGGGCTTGTGTCTAACACACTCCCCGCATCACGTAGGAGCCGTAGATGCTAGCGCTGCCCTGCCTAGGCCACTGCAGCAATGAGCCCGAGCTCACCCGAGCTCTAGCGACCGCCAAGGTCGTCGCCGGCGTCATTCCCGGCCTCCCCGAGCTCCACTTCCACCACCAAACGACGCGGCTCGCTTCCAGCTCCCCGTAGATGGTCTCGGCCGCCCGTTTGGTCACCGGAGACGCAAACCCGAGCCCCTGCGCCGCGTCTGTCATCGCCGGCGTCAAGCCGCCGACGAGTTGACCACGTTTTGACCCGTGGACTGACGTGTGGGCCCAAGTTGACCTCCCCCCCGAGCCTATGACAGGTGGGACCGACCTGTTAATTAGTTTAGGATTAGTATTAACTAATTTTAGTTAGTTTAGGTCACTGACATGTGGGTCCAGGCTCCACTGACAGTTAATTAGTACTAAGTTAACTCTATTAGTTAGCTGAGACACTGACAGACGGGGACCACCAGTCAGGTTTGACTGGCCCTGGCGCCTTTGACTCGCTGACGTCACAGTGATGCAGTGCTGACGCAATTATTCATTTTCTGGATTTATTTTTATATAGGAAATTCCAGAAAATAGCCAAAACTTCTAAAAATCATAGAAATTAATCTGTAACTCCAAATGAAAAGATTTATATATGAATTTTGATCAGAAAAATTCAATCTATCCATTGGTAATGGTTTCATGCATGACAAAACAAGATAACCTTGCTGTTTAAGCAAAATAAGATAATGCACTAATATGGCTATGTTAAGTGAACTAACATTTGAATCTTTGATTCAAATGGGTTCATTCCTTTCTGTTTTAGCTTGCATTAGGCCAAGACACATTCATCTTGCCATGTCATAGCATGCATCATATTGTTGCATATTGTCATGTGTTGATTATGTTCGGTGTGTCTTTCGTGGTAGGTTCTGCCCTCGAGGATAACCCCGAATATCCGTCTGAAGGGAAGTACCCTACTACCACTACATCAGGCAAGCAGCCCCATTGATCATATGATACAATCCCATGTTCTCGCCTCTGCTCTCATTTACTACATTAAGGCAACAACGTTTCAAACTGCTGTGTGCTACGGTAGTTGAACCCTTATCCTCTGCATGACCTGTCATTGCCACAGGTAAATGAAACCCACTAGCATGTGTAGGAGTTAGTTGAGCCTTGTATGTGTTTCCTACCTGTGTAGGAGTGAAATGATTATGTCGGTAATGTGAGGGATGTGTTGAACATGATTTGGTAAAGGTATCGATGAGAGGCCATGTAGGAGTACATGGTGGGTTGTTTCATTGAGGCCGTCCCTAAGAACTGAGATATGTATGTGTGATTTTAAGAATCAGCTACTACCATGCATTGGGATCCTTAATTGACCCTCTCGGCTTCTTAATCACCCTAGTACTCTGTCCAGGAGTTGTAATTAGTTTCTGGTGTTTGTAGGTTATGTGTTGGCGGTGTGCGTAGCACTGACCCTAGGGGTGGGCTATGTTGCGGTAGATACACCATGGCACGGTGTACCGAGTCACCCGTTTGGTGTCTCGGGAACCCTGTTCACATCGTTCGGGGCCGTATGTGGAAACCTCGGCCGGACTCCCTGCGGATGGAACCTGGATACACTACTAGGGAAAAGGCTAGCAACAACGCGAGTTTTAGGCCTATCAGCAGCGCGGGTGCCCGCGCTACCAATAAGGCGCTACAGCTAACTCTTAGTAGTAGCGCTGCCTGTACCCGCACTACCACTATTGACTATAGCAGCAGCGCTTTTCAGGAACGCGCTGCTATTACTTAGCTGTAGCGATTTCCCGGTCCAGCGCTACTGTTATATCTTTCACCATTTCCCCATTCCAGCTTCGATAAACTGCAATTTCCAGATACTAGGTACTACTAGATATCAATTTCATAAAGCATTATAGGTACTAGGTAGTACTCCCTCGGTTCGAAATTACTCGTCGTGGTTTTAGTTTAAATTTGAACTCAAACCACGACGAGTAATTTGGAACCGAGGGAGTACTAGATAACAATTTCATATATACTCAACATGCATCCTCAAGCAGTACGAGGTGACATCGATGACAATCATCATATTTAGTTCTAGATGATATCGACGGCGATCATCATATGTAGTTCTACATGATATCGACGACGATCATCATATGTAGTTCTAGATGATATAGCCACACACACATATGTAGTTCTAGATGATATCGACGACGATCATCATCCTCAAGCCTGGGCGGTGGGTGTTCCTGATAGTAATTAGGATGGCCTGTCCAGCACGAAGATTCTTGCCAACGAGGAATCTGTTCCACCCAACCGAGTTCAAGTGTGTGCGACCATCTGTGCCCATGCGGTAAGTACATGTGGTGACGGAGCCCCTTGCGGTAAGGCATAGTCCAACTGAGCCTTCTTCATCAGGCTTGATACCACAACTCACAGATAGGTTCTTTGGCAATCTCTGAATAAGAAAAACATATCAATTAATAAATAGCCTCACACATACTCTTGCAAATATATTTCTATTAAGTCTAGATTTCTACACTATCAAAAGACACAGTACTACGCATTTGTACTAATTAATCATGAATTCTACTAATAAATATATATATGGATTATCTACACTATTAATAGTTCCTTGGATTCTACACTAATAAGCATGTAATCAGACTCTACACTAAAGTATATCATCGACTAGATTCCACAAAGCATATCATTGGACTCTACACTAAGCATATCATCGGATTCACTAAGCATATAATCGGATAATTTGCATTTGTAAGTATAAAAATAAAGCATATATATATATATCATCAAATTACTACATGTAGTACGTATAACATACCATTTCATGCCGATCGACCATGGTACTTGTCAGGCGGGTCACGAATGGCACCCCGACAAAGTCATCACGTGGCGGAATTATGTCCCATAGGTTGCACACCTCCTCCTCGCTCAGCCTCATTCTTTGAGCTATGATGGCTTCATGAAGTGGGTTCTCATCATCTTCATTGAGTGGGTCCTCATTATCTTCATCATCTTCGTCATCTTCATCATCTTCCACCAGGTTGATATAAATGACAACCAACTTGGGTCTTTTTGCTCTGAAGGAGAATCTGATCAACTCACCACCAGCAAGACGCATGCTACCGAGGAAACGGGCCCATCCATCTCCTCCAATCTGCGACATATTGCGTCCTTTCTCGACCTCCATAGTGTACGGCCCCCAGGAGCCTCAAATGTCATAGTGTCTCCTGTCAGCTTGTTGAATTTCAACCTCACATTGCATGGGACGATCTGTGTAAGAAAAGCAAAATGACACAATACAGTAATGCCAACACTAAAAATAAAATAGTTGTTACATTTCATCTAATTTCTTACTGCCGCATGACGAAAACTCGGATGGAAGTAGATGCCGAACAGCTTGCCAGTTGCAAGGCTGCTGGCGCACCTTGACTTGCACAGTCGACATAGTGGTGCTGGTGGTGGTGCCATTTTCCTAAAGCAATATGAGCAAAGGATTAACGATTCACTTCACAGGAAACAAGTGACAAATTTAACTAAATTGGCACCTACATTTTGCCAAAAAATAACTTATTACAAAAAAACTAAATTGAGCATACTAAATCAACTAAATCAACTAGCATACTAAATCCACTAGCATACTAAATCCACTAGCATACTAAATCCACTAGCATACTAAATCAACTAAATTAAAATGTTCTAAATCAACTAGCCTACTAAATCAACTAGCCTACTAAATAAACTAAATCAAAATGTTCTAAATCAACTAGCCTACTAAATCAACTGAATCATTTCAACTAAATCAAAATGTTACATATGAAAGCCTACTAAATCAAAATGTATCAAGGAGGAGGGACAAGGAGGGGCGACTCAAGGAGGGACAAGATAGTAGGACGGAGGAGGAAGGCGGAGCGAGGAGGGGCCGGCCGACGGCGAGTGGAGGGAGGACGGATCGAGGAGGAAGGCGGAGCGAGGAGGGGGCGGCCAGCAGCGAGTGGAGGGAGGACGGAGGAGGAGGCCGGTACCGAGTCTGGCGAGGAGGATGAGGCGACAGCGGCGCAGATCGGGGGAGGGCGACGGGGGAGGACCGGCGGCGCGGGGGGTGAGGAGGAGACCGTGAGTGTATGTGAGTGTGATCTGTGGATGAGGCTAGTGAGTGGGAGGAGATGGAATGGAATAGCAGTAGCATGCTATAGGTAAACGCGCTACTGCTAAACTACCTATCAGTAGCGCCTTTCGGCCTGAACACGCTACTGCTATGTGTCAGTATGTAAAAATAGACATAGACATAAAAAAATACATTGATCATCAATGGTCTTTTTGTGTACAATCTGATTTGTCAATAGGAATCCTCGCCGGTTGGTTTAAGAACCGGCGAGGACTCCTATTGCGGCCATAGATCCTACACATAGAGTTCAATGAAGACCAAATGCTTGTGAAAGTTGTAGAAGAAACATATTTAAGGTGGGTAAAACTCTCTTCACGGAGCGAGGTGGGACTACATTTTTGTAGTTAATTTAGCAGTAGCGATTATTGCCTGAATGCGCTGCTGCTACGTTACGTAGCAGTAGTGCTGTTTATTTTAACGCGCTGCTGCTATAACTGGCCTCGCGGTGGCATCGTGGGAATTTTAGCAGTAGCGCTTCTTGGAGTGTACGCGCTACTGATAAACTTGTTTTAGCAGCGAGTTTCCATGGCCCGCGCTACTGCTACTTAGCAGCAACGCCTGATTTTAAAGCGCACTGCTGGTAAGATTCTGTGTATAGGCTTTTCCCTAGTAGTGATAGGCGATAAACCTGGACTAGAGACTTGAGTGTTTAGGTAGGCCGTGGCCGACACCCTCGTTGGGCTTCCACTTGAAGGTTGCCGAGTACATGTCGTGTAAACAACGGTAAGTGGTGAGAGCATGTATGAAGAAGTACACCCCTGCAGGGTTAACATCATCTATTCAAATAGCCGCGTCCGCGGTAAAGGACTACTTGGTTGCCTATACAGTTCATAGACAAGTTAGTGGATACTACTAAAAGACTCAAGATAAGTGTGAGTACCGAGGATGGCTCTCTCGTAGGATGACGAGGGAGGATCCCCGGTGGAGTATTGTGTTGGTGATTAGTGGACTCATGTGCGAAAACTATTTTACTAGTGGTGTCCCGTAGGATAGCTTAGCCAAGAGTCAAAGCTGGCTTGCTGCAATAGCTCCACCACCTTCTTGAGAACGAGCATGTATAGTAGGTTCTGATGTAAGACTTGCTGAGTACCTTTGTACTCATGTTTGCTTAATTACTGTTTTCAGACGACAACACCGCCCCCTCCGATGGGTTTTATGTAGACCTCGACGTCGATGAGTGACTTGCCACCCAGGTGGTGATCCTGGCCATGGAGGGCCCTATGTAGATAGACAGGCTTCGAGAAGCCTTCTTTCTTTCTAGTGTCTGTACTCAGACTAAGTTGCTTCCGCATGTGCTTGTATGATTGTATGACTTGAGTGTCGGGTCGTGTGACCCCTACCTGTATGAATATGTTATGTATGGCTCCTCGGAGCCTTTTTAAATAAAGTACTTGAGTTGTAGAGTTTTGTTATGATGCCATGTTGTATGTACTCATATCGGGCATATTGTGTGTATGATTGAAATGCTTGGTATGAGTGGGATCCGACAATCTAGTTGATTATCCTTGGCAGCCTCTCATATGGGGAAATGTAGTCTAGTGCTTCCTGAGCGATAGTAGTCCGCTACAGCCCGGTTCACCGAAGTCCTGCTAGCCCAGCACTACTGCTCTGGACACTTGACTGGCCGGCATGTGTTTCACTTCGTTCCTATGTCTGTCCCTTTAGGGAAATGTCATGCGGTGACATCCGGAGTCCTGCCTAGCCTGCTATAGCCCGGGTTCCCCGGAGTCCTGTTAGCCTAGTGCTACAGCCCGGATTCACACGCGAATGACCGACATGCTCGATGTGATTCACGTATGCCTGTCTCCATAGGTCTGTGTCACTTTGGGTTCACGACTGGCCATGTCGGCCCGGGTTCTCTGTCATATGGATGCTAGCGACACTATCATATACGTGAGCCAAAAGGCGCAAATGGTCCCGGGCCATGGTAAGGCGACACCCGTGGGGATACCGTGCGTGAGGCCGCAATGTGATATGAAGTGTTACCGGCAAGATCGATGTGACTTGGAATCGGGGTCCTGACAGTAGAGGGATGACCTGGCCAGTGGTGGTAGTAGTAGGGGGCGGTGCGGCCTCCGCGGCATCGCAGCCGGCCACAGGAGGCAGGAGCACGAGGCACGACCGGCGCTACTTTGGGTGGCTGGAGCAAGAAGACCAGAGGTTGAAGAAGCACTACGGCCGTTGGATGGACATCGTACGGTCACTGGAGCTAGAATCGTTCATATTTACTAAGTTGACAAAGCCCTCTGTCCCCGTCAACTTAGTTGGCCCACAAGTCAGCCTCCCACTATTGTGGGTCCCAGCTAGCAGGGGGTATTCATTTTTTGTGCGTAATAAGGAGGCACTTCCTTGCGTGTGAAGATATAGCTGGTGGGTCCGACCTGTCAGCGATGGGAACATTTTTCGCAAAATTCAGAGACCCTTCCGGTGGGTCCCAGCTGTCAGGTGGAGGAATCTTTATTTTGCACGTAATAAGGAGGCATTTCCTTGCGTGCAGCCGTGGACCCAGCTGTCAGCCTCTCCACGCATAGTCTACTTCCGACGGTGTCGTTCGTTGACCACATTGACCACTCCGCGCCGAGTGCATCAAAGGTGGTGGACGATGGCGAGGCCCCGGATAGCAACGAGCCGGAGATGGGAAGACGCGGGAGTAGAGTCACAGACAGAGAGGTGTACGAGGGTTAACTGGTTTTGGTGCGGTGTGGTTCAGCAGTCGGTGGAGAAGAACATGAGGTGTGGAGGGGTGGAGGGATGGCCTGGCCAATGGTGGAGTAGCGGTTCACAGCGAAGCGTGCTAAGCAGAGCTGCTAGCAGCAGGAGGCGGGAGCAGGTGGTCCCGGCAGCGCTGGAGGAAGAAGGCGAGAGATTAAAGACGGATGCCAGTCGTTGGATGTAAATTCAATGGCTAACGATGTCAGAATCATTTGTTGACTAAGTTGACAACGACTTGCATTGGCTTCGACCTATTGGCCCACATTTCAGCCTCAAAAAATGTGGCACGTATTCAACCTATTTTTTTCTTCAGAATTTACAGTCTTTTTTTGCAGGGTAGAATTTACAGTCAAATTGATCTTTTTTTAATTACAGTCCATTAGCTAGGCTGGGTGAACAAATAATGTAGCGTCCATGCGGCCCATTTATGTTTTTCCTAAAAAATTACAGGCCATTTGCACTTTCTCGAAATACATGATTTTGCTGGGGTTATTCTAATTATAATGTTGGGGTGGACGCAACAATGATATCAAAAAATAAATAGGGGCTGAGCATTTTGTTATATATATATTTAAATAATAAGTGATTTATTATTACATTGGGTCCTTAAATCTTATCAAGCTTTTGTACACAATCACCAGGATTTTCGTTGAAAAAAAACCAGGATTTTATTATTAAGAAATTATTTTTGTAAGTTAATAAGATGTGGGATATTGTTTTCTTACATATGTAAGTATCTGTTAAATATATGATGACAATAACAATAATATATAATAACATACAAAATAATTTAAATATATATAATATAGTTAGAAGGGAAACATAAGTTGGACCAGGCATTCCTATTCTTATTTAGAAAAATAGAACAGACCTCTGTGTTTTCTTTTAAAAACATAAATTGGGCTACTGATGTTTCAGGAAAAATAAAACCTCGGATGGGAGGTCCATAGGCCGATCGATACATGACAGCCCTCAAGAAAATACAAACATGCCTATGGACCTCCCATCCGAGGTCGTGGGCTCCGCATGTTAAAAAAGAAAGCCTAGACGGGGTAGCCCAAAACCCAACTGATACTTGCTGCCTCAGTGATAATAAATGATACCTGCTAGCTCCCCGGCTTCGTTGTGAATTTATCTCCTATAGTAACTACGTTGAAGCACCTAAAAAAATGTAACTATGTTGACAAACCCGTGAGACCCAACATCAGTATAGCATTAGGATGAACTATTTTTTTGATGAGGCACTTGCTTGCATACGGCCACAGACCTGGTGGGTCCCGACTGTCTGCCTCTCCATGTACAGTCCTCTCCAGATTCCTCTCGTTTGTTCAGCATGTTCACAACGACAGACAGCTGAGGAAGTGCCTTATTAGTAACGAAACAACTGAACTAGCCTAGTGCCCGAGTGACACTACCCGACAGCTGTTCCGCCCTGGTTCGTTTCCACCTGTGCAGAGAAAATATCTCCAAATTTTTTGCCTCTCCCTTTATTGACATGCGGGTCCCAATTGTCATTTATGCACACCACATCCAACACTTGCCAAAACTTCGTCCCCTGTTTTCTTTGTTTTTCGCACACTCGACATTGTGTGGGCATCTTGAAAATAGCATATCTTTTTGACTGTGCATCGTAAGAAGATGTGCTATGCATGAACGTTGATCAGCATGATGTTAACTAGCTGATAGTTCCAGTTTCGACCATGAATAAAACTACCAGCATGATGTTAACACTGTTTGAAAAGGCCGTGTTAATATAAAGGCTCTGCCTCTGAAAGTTACAGTTTCTTATCTGAAACTGAACTTGAAGTTTCTTATCTAAAACTGAAACTTCTAGTTTCTTCTCTGAGAATCACCTGTCAGCGACCGAAAGGCAGGGGAACCTCTCCTCTCCATCATCTCCATTCCAAAACCACCATCTCGCCTCTCCCTCTTCTCCATTTCAAAACCACCCCTCTCCTCTCCATCATATCCATTGCAAAACCACCATCTCGCCTCTCCATCTTCTCTATTGCAAGACCACCATCTCTCCTCCCATCTTCCAAAGCTAGCACCGGACCACTCAAAAGGACATCTATGGAGGGGATGCAACAGCGAATCAGGCAGATCGCCGGCGGCGACCAGGCAAAGTTAGCCAGGTTGAAGGAGATCCTTACTTTCTTTGACAATGAGTGAGAGATTTCGAGGACGGTGAGGGCCATGTGGCAATGTAATCAGCGGTAGTCACACCGCAGTCCTTCGAGTTCATCGAGTATCTCCTCTGGGCAATGGAGCAAATATATTCTCCTGAGGCAAAAGTCGGGCGGAGGTGGTGGGCGTACAGGTCGAAGGTCGAGCACCCAGAGGATAACGAACCGATCGAGTATGATGTGCCATTTGTGAGGGTGCAGAGCCAGCCGGAGCGACAAGAGTATTCGTTCTCCCACCGCAAGAGGAGGCCGGATGGCGTAACGTCACTTCCCCGCCGTTCTCCACGGTTCCCTCGACGCTCGCGTCGTTTCAACGGTGTCGGTAGGGTTTAAGGTAAGCTTCGCACTAATCTAATCTTCCATCTGCTCACGCTTACAATCGGTGTGACAACTAATAAAAATCATGCTTACAATCAGTCTCCAAGTACGGCGCCAATCACCCTAAAATAGCTTTGGACCTTTGGGTCAAAGTTGTGACACTGTGTACAAATAAAGAAAAATAGATTGGTGCTTCTTTCAGAAAAGAGTACACCCCTAGAAAACAGCCAATATAAGCTACTAGTTTTTTTTAAAGTCTAAGCTACTAGTATTTGGTTAGAGGATTTGCTGCCGAGAAAGATTTGTCCATAGTGAGCGCCACACATCCCACTGATGGTGGTGGATGCCAATGCTTAGATGGAGCAGGGTTGGTGTCTGTAATTTTTACTTGGCACCTCGCACTCTGCATATATGCCGGTTCCATCCGTACATTTGTGCAGTTCCACCAAAATGCAGCTGAATAACCCTGTTTGCAAAGATAATGAAAAGGCGTGATTACATTATAGTGGCACTAGTTGATGAAACATACACTAATAAATAGAAGAAAATATTACATCATACTGGAAATCAACCCACGTCTCCCCGATACACCTTCTGCCAGTGATGAACATCAATGTACAATGGTAGTACAAGGAGGGGCTTGAGGCATTCAAATCTCTATTTTTGTGCAGATCAACTAAAATTAAGCACCCCAGTTTGCAGAAACGCTTGAACATTAACAATGGGACTAGTTGATGAAACATACATTAGCAAAGATAAGCACTTTCTTTATCTACATTGGAAATGAAATGATAGAGAGGACACCTGCTTTATTTTAACTGTATTATTACTTCATTTTATGAGTGACACTAGGGTTGAGCAGGTGGCAAATGAGGTGTACCGTGCGTCGCAAGGATGAAGGCCGGAGGTGCTTAGACTGGGATGCTGAAGCCGGCTCTTTTAGTCCCTATCTTCCCCCTGATGTTTCTGTGGTAGCATTTGGGTTGTAATCCAAACTTGGTCGAGCTAGTGCTGCGTCCCCCTACCTGCCTAGCTTATGTGGCCAACTTGTCTCCTGCTAGTACTTAGTCCGTTCTAGGAGTAGTTGCATAACTGCCCGTTTACACTGAGATGTTGTCGGATAATGGTTCTCTATGGTTGGGTTTCTTTAATGAAATCGGAGGGAACCCCCTCTTTCGATATATAAAAAAAACAGTGGCACTAGTGGTGCCATAACATTGCCTCAAATTAATAGTGCCACTAGATTAAGGTGCAAAATAATAACATTACTGCTTTATCATGGCAGTGCCAAAACAGTAGCACAAGAGCAGGATCAACATGCAGGATCTTTGGCAAATGGTCAGACCAAAAAGGAACATACCTCGTGATGGGAACCATATCTGCAGTCAACGCCATCATAGAAGGGATGACACCAATCACCAACATGGATGATTCAATTCATGGGACCTTTTGGTGCAGTTCACCTAAAATGAAGCAATGTCCCATGAACTAGCTTCTTCTTTTAAGAAAAGGGCTCCAACCCCGGTTCCATTTCCATCAGAAAACAAAGCCGTCTTGACCTAGATGGCAGCCGAGTAGTCTTCGTGCACGTGCCCCCAATGACTAGCCCAACTCAGTTGTCGCTGTTTAACCCTCGCAGTGGTCCGAAGCACATGACACCTAATTTTGCGAGATGACAAGAAACCTTTTTTTAGATTTCTCACTAGAACTACAGCCCTGTACAACACATCCTGCACAATATGTAGACGATAGCCAATCCAGGCGTGTCTACTGGAGTCTGGTCACATGCATGGATGAACTGATCTTTCGTGTCTTGCAGGGATCGTCCAGGTACCAACATATGTACTTCTATTAACTCACCCAACTTGCGGGGCCGGGGAGTGTGCCTATGGTCGGTTCTCAATTGCGGTCTCACATGTGTGTGCAAACGCAATATGACACGCCTTCCATTCGGAGAGCAGCGTGCCAGATCGACCGACTGTCTAGGGTGCGACGCGAACGCGACGGGCGTGCTGTATACTCTGTACATGTGTACCGGCGTTTTCTTGAGGCTTTGCTCCATGGCGCAATCCATGGATACAGAATTAGTATACTGTACTATTTAAAAGTCGAGGGCGGGGATTTTCTCGCGCGGTAGGCGGGGCAGTTCTGCGTAGTCGGTTTGACAGAGACGCGAGAAGATGAGGGAGTAGGCTGCTGCAAACGTAGGGCAGTGTGATTTGATAGTGAGTTACTGCTGGACAGGTGGGGCCCGGTGATTTGACTTGCCATTATCATTTTCACTGTGGCGCTACGACCGACTTGAGTCTCCCGATTCCTGACCACCTCCATACAGGTGCCTCTACCGATGCTCCACCATGTAGAGGCTAGCTCTTGCTTGAGAGCCCACTCCTCCACTTTTTCCTTGCCTCTTTCCCCCAGATATGCAAAAATGCCATGTAAAGCGGGCTTATAGCCCACTATTGTACTTGATCCTATAGGTGCTAAGCCTGCCACATAGGCATAAAGTCTGATGTGGCAAGTTAATTAAGAAGAGAGAGACTAGTTTGGTGACCCCATGAAGAAACGGTGATAAGCGCGTGTACCTAGATGAAGGAAACTTAGCAACAAAAAACTAAGCACCTATGCATTGGGGACTTGAGTTGCAAGCCATTTAATGCCCATAACACCTCATCTAAGAACCATTTCATTGGAAGAGGCCACTCATTGGCAAATGCAATAAATACTACAAAGAAAGAGATAGAGAGAAGTAAACAAAAAAAACTCTTATAGCCAACCTTATAGCTAACCTTGTTGTATGAGTGACTAAGTGATGACTATGTATGACATGCCAACATCAGATAGCCTAACACACCGTGTTAAATCTCCAAGGGCGCGACCACGCGAGCAAGGTGACGGTCGTGGTAGGCACGACCATGATACGGGCTGCTAGCAGCCCTTGGATCTATGATCGAACGGTCGCATGCTAAGTTGCTGAAAATTTGCAGAATAACCCTCCAGGATAGGATATTTACCCATAGGTCTACAATCACGCCATGCAACCATTCGATCTCAGATCCAAGGGCTCTCAGAAGCCCGTATCATGGGAGAATGGAAAGCTTCATATCACCTGTAATTTTCTTGACGCTTGACATGACATCGATAGCCATTTAATTGGGCGTCGAGTAGAAATGACATCTAATTGGGCCCCCATAGTATTGTGCATGAATCCATTTATCCACTAGGCAAGCCACTACCCTGCCATTCGCACGCGCCCCCCACTCGACATTTTTACAATCGATAAACCGCTCCTAGTCATCCCGTCCTTTCACATTACGGCAGTTCCACTAATCCTAACCCTCCTCCCAAATCCATGGCATCCCAAATCTCCATGATCAGCGGTGAGTACAAGTTTAGAACCATCACCAGTGATGAGTTCTACGTCATCTACACCCGTTCTTCCGCAAAGGTCAAAGAATGCCTTGCTCGCTTCAAACGCATGTTCGAAAACTCAAATGATGAGTGCGTCGCTAGGCTAGATGTTGAGTATACCACAATCCTGGGAAGCGAGAAGAGTCTAAAGGAGGCAGAGAATAAGAAGCCCGCCATGATCCAGGTTTGCGTGCATGACTTATGCTTGGTCTACCACATATTCCATGCCGATGTTGAGTGCCAGGATTTTAAGAATTTCCTCAAGGACGACCGAGTCAAATTCGTTACTGTAGACTTTAGGAACGATAAGGAAATCCCGGGTCAGATAGGCCTTGTTATAGGCGACCCCTTCGACCTCCAGAAGAAAGGGCTGGTGCCCTCCTGTGATCAACCTTCAATGTTGACCTTGGCAGGAGCCATGGTTCATCCTTCGTACGATACACTGAAGAAACTTCCGTTCAAGTTTCATCATGCATGGGAGTGGAATGTACTAGATATAGACCACATCCACTACGCTACAATGGATGGCTACCTTTGTTTCAATATCTACAAGGGTTGGATGAAGAGCAAGAGCCAAGTGTGCGGTTCAAGCAAAGAAGTATCAGCCAAGAGGAAGAGGGACAAGGACGAAGTTGAGGACGTGGATGAGGAGTCCGAGTAAGGTGGTAGTGTCGTTGCTCATGGTGGTTCTAATGCAGTGTCTACCGGATTAGTTGTTTAGTTTAATTTCAGGTGTGCTTAGTTTTATTTGAGGGGTGCGTTGTGCTAAGCCCCCAGCAGAACTATGTTATGTTTCTTCTTGTTATATTTCGTACATTTCATCTTTTAGTTGGTATAGTACTACCACTCGTCTCTTCACATTATATACGTACAATATATATGGCCAACATCATATAGCCAGCAATTTAGTTGTCAAAGAATTTGAGGGTGCTTAGTTTTGTCAAAGAATTACAGGGTGCTTAGTTTTATTTGGTGGGTGTGTTATGCTGGAGACCATTAACTTATGATTGTGAGAATCGGCTTATTTTTGTCATGTAACATGGTCAACGGGTTTGATGTGAAAATAACAATGTCTAATGGCATTTCTGGGCAAACATCTAACTTAACAATGGCATTTTTTAGATATCTAATTGCATTTTTGAGCAGGCATCTCACAGATTGATGGCATTTTTGAGTAGTTGTAACGTCTAATGGCAAAATTGAGTAGTGATACACAACTAGTGGCATAAATAATAAGAACCCAAGAATTAAATAGGTATGCTAATTTCTTTATTTCTTTATTTCTTTATACCTTTGTGTGCGAAACAATATACGCTGCCTCCCCTAGATTTTCTTTACAGAGGCAACATAGAAATATATGAGTGCCCTATTAAATTTTGGAATTATTCCGGGTTCGTTTAGCCTTTTTTATACATTAATTGAGTTTCTGGTCATTTAATGTGCATAATTCAAATTTGAACTACAAGCACATGCTCCCGTGCACCAAAGTTGATTGAAAAATCACATGTGTGTCCTCAGGTGAATTTCTAGGTCACATGCAAGAAATGGGAATGAAATTCAAACATCTAGGCATCGTGGTTCGGCCGAGAACATTGAGAAGCTTGGTTTTAAAATTCTTGTAAATCCGAAACACGCCAGAAAATCATGAAACTTGGCGTGGTCTCATGTCATGGTACTACCATGCTGTGGTAAAAAAATTTGCAGAATAGGAAGAAGTTTTGGTATAAGTTTCTAGCAAACCAGAGCTTCTCTTAAGAAGGCTCATGGTTTTGAGAGGGAATGTGTCACCTTTGTGTGTATAATTCAAATTTTAAATACAAGCACATGCTCCAGTGCACCAAAGCTGGTTGAAAAATCACATGTGTGTCCTCGGGTAAATTTCTAGGTCCCAAGCCAGAAATGGGAGGGAAATTCAAACATCTGGCCGTCATGGCTCGGCTGGAAACATTAAGAAACTTGTTTTTTTTAATTCCTGTAAATCCGAAACACGCATGAAAATCATGAAACTTGGCTTGGTGTCATGACATGGCACCGACATGCTGTGGTAATTTTGCTATCCGATTTGCGAAGGCACACACATTAACAATCAACAAAGTCATTTTAAAACAAGTGCTGTCACGTTACAATCAGAAACACAAGTATTGAAACCGTGGGCGTTCTATTTACCATTTAGGTGCCACCATGCGTCCCCTTTTTTATTAGCTAGGAGGCGCCATGCAGGGTAGGTATTTGAGTATGGGAGGCGTGCGAGCCCTTTGACCTCCATCTGCCGTCCACCTCTCTCTCAAGGTCTCCATTAATGGCGCCCGAGCCTCTGTTTAATGGCGTGGCAATGTCTCACTCGACTGAGATTTAAGAGAGAAAAAAGAAAATCTGAAAAGAAAATTTTGCACGGATCTTGATGTAAGATCCGACGGACCTATATAGCATCTACTGCGACTTATAGCAAGACTGATGAATATATATAAGGACGACGAGAGTGAATAATAATTGTCTTACATAATTAGGAAGATAATTAAAAAAGCCACATGCGGCTACGCCCGAAATACACAAGGGCGAAATAGGAAGGAAGACGCATACAACGATTTGGCTCGCTGATCTCTACTTTATTTATGCATTGCAGGTCGCGGGGACTAGTTCTCGTGGCGGGCGATGATCTCTTTCATCAGTTTAATGTCCTTAATATGCTGCTTGGCAGCATCCATGGATTCCTCCACCAGCCTGTTGCGCTCGATGCGGAGCATGGCATTCTCGTTCATAAGTTTCTTGATGATGACGCCCGTCCTCTACAACAAGGCAGCGGTCTCCTCCTCCTGCTTCTCCCTTCCGGCGATCTTCGCCCTCAGCAGGTCGCACTCGCCCCGGAGCTTCGAATTGCCCTCCCCTAGTTGCCGGATGATGCCGGTAGCCTCGTCCTGCATCCTTGCCCGGCCGGAGATCTGATCCATCTGGCTATGTTCTATCGCATGCATGCGCCTGTAAGAGTCCTCGCCTGCCCGCGAGAAATTTTCCCAAGCCGCCGCGACGCGGTGGGACCTCCCTGCTGCTTCGGCGGCATGGCGGGACATCTCTGCTGCTTCCGCGGCATGGACAGACCAGTCTGCTTCATTGACGGCGCGGCGGGACCTCCGTGCTGCTTCGGCGGCGTGGCGAGACCTTTGTGCTACTACTGCTGCATGGCTGGACATGTCGGTTGCTTTCGCGGCGAGGCAAGACATCTCTCGTGCTTCCTCTTCCATGCTCACCTATCCCTGGTGGAAATCTCTCGACCCAGAACTCACGCTGGCTATGGCTTGATTGACTTGATTGTTTTTTGTGGATGAGGTGTTGAGGTGGAATGTTTAGTCATCTTAGCATAGTAGTATTTATAACCGAGTACTACTAATACGCTCCTAAGTGGGAAACCGTTTAGGTTGTGATCAGTGTGAATAGGTTTGCAATTAAATATAGCATGGTCGTAGTAGTAATTTGGAATGTGACGAGATGCACTCAAAATTTATTGACGGTTCTAGTTTCAAAGTGCGGCACTATTCCCAGATAGCGTAACGTCGGCACGTTTTCTCGGCCATGGTGTAGAATATGCCATGGTACTAGTTCTTTTTCTACTACTGTGTACGTGCAAAAACTGGCACCGTCGGATACATGTCTTACACTTGGCGTTCGACAGGAATAGCCTCGTGGCGAGCTATAGACTAGTCTTTTTTTCAGATGCATTACACCTATCTCTCGGGACTTCTTGCACGCACCATCACTGCTCCCTAGGTCGATGCCACCCACATACAGATGTACTCTAAGAAGAGGTGCACGCACGCACTCGTCCTCTCTCGCACACGCATCTGTAGCTACGAATTGTAGTGTTCTCAACCATCCGATTGGCTCTATCATAGGTTTCACGTTGCTCCTTGGCCTTGAGATTGAGAAGTTTAAAACACAGAGGCTAAGATGGAGGCGCGAGGTTTTGGTTAATGTGCGGGCCGCACACGGCACCAACACGACACGAGCTTCGTCTTCCTGGTGCGCCTGCAGTCGGGTGAGTTGTCCAAGTATTGACACAACGAGGCCCTCATTGGTATCTGCGCCTCGACTTTGGCTGGTCATAGTGGAGAGTAACATAGACTAGTTACTAGTCTATGTTACTAGTACCTTCATAGTGGGTAGTGTCATATAGTATATGCATAATTTGGCGACGAGCGCTCTCTATATGTACCACCTTTTTTCTTTAATTACATCTTGTTAGTTTTTCTCCATGGCGCAATACGTAGATACTACTACTGTACAAATGTATACATTTTTAAAAAGGGTAGAGGGCGGGGTAGTCTAGCTTGGTCCTTTTCACGAGAGGCGAGGGCCTTTGTGATTTGACGACTCATTACTGCTGGAAGGTGGGGCCTTGTGATTTGACTTCTCGTATAAATGTGCTGACGACCTGAGGAGGAGGAAAGAACCGTGCGGTATACTCAAGTTTTCCACCGGAGTACGATGGAGGAGCATGAAACACGGCAGCCCAGTGCCATATCCTCTACTCTCTACTCTTATTATATATTACTAGCAAGAGGCATTGTTCTATTGGCGATAAAGAATGATCTAATTTGCTAGTCATCCCATTTTTAGCATTGTTCTATTCGTGCCTCGCAGAGAAGGTGACACGTGTGGCCAAACACCCGAAGCAAAATAAGAAACACATGAGCAAAAGAAGAGGGAGGATTATCACCCCCAAAAAAGAAGGAGGACGCACACACAAGTCTGGGGCGCTTCTCTCACTACATGAAGGGTTGCTGGCCGCGGAGTCGTAACTACTTCTTCATCGCTTCCACGACCTCCATCTCCTTTCGCATCTCCTCCGCCATCTTCATCATTGTGTCCATGACACGGGATTTCTCGACGCGAGCCTTCATCATCTGTTCCACGGCCGCATTACGTACCTTGACAGCAGCCGGGTGCTCGATGCGGAGCTTCGCCAACTCCTCCTTATGTTCCATGACGAGGGCATGCAACATCTTCATTGATGAACTACTATTATCATGCAGCTTCTTCCAGCCGGCGTTCTCCTCCTTCAGCAGGTCGAGCTCGTGGCAGAGCTTTGCCTTGTCCTCCTGAAGTTGCAGGATTTCGCCGGTCGCCTTCTTCTCCGAGGCAATGCTCTTCTTCAGCAGCATCACCAAGCCGGCGGTCAACCCCCCCTACTCATTGAGCTCAGCGGGCATGTCGTCGAGGCTCTCCTTCAGCAGCTCCGCCAAGCCATGGATGAACTCCTTCCGCTTATTGAGGTTCTTATTGAGCTGATCGGGCATGCCGTCGAGGGATAACGACTCCAGCGCCGCATGTTCGCCTCCGCGTCTAGGGCGCTCCTGGGAGCCATCGCCTGCCCATGAGAGATCTTTCGAGGTCTCTGCGTGGCGACGAGCCCTCTTTTTTTTCCGTGGCCTTGGTTGCCGCTCCCTTGTTACGAGTAGTTCTCGACCTAGAGCTCTGCACACTGGCCATGGCAAGGACAGACGAAGGAGGACTTATGAGGAGGAAGGTAGAGTAATTTTCTGTTAGGTAGTTCCCCTTTTTATAACCTAAGTACTAGCACTAGTACTAAAACCTGCATAGTGGGAACATGTTCAGGTTTGGTACGTACTGGTAGGTGTGAGCAGGCTTGCACTTAATTTTAGCACTAGTACTTTCGAATGTGATGGGAACAAGGTAAATATTAATTGATGGTTTTTGGTTTCGAGGCCCGAAACGACCTCCGATGAGTTTAGTGGAACATAAATTTCAAGTAGTCTACACTGGTCAGATGCGTAAATATTATGTTACTGTCAAAAATTGGCACAAAATAGGAAGGAGACCAATGGACGTACGACTAGCAACCCATGATTTAACTACTCGCATGCGCGCAGTGGAGTAGTAATGTCTTTCATCCGTCCTCACGTCCACTCAATTTGCATGTGCTGTATTAATTGACCACCAATGAAGTGAAGGACTTTACACGCGTCAAATTATCACATGGGGTGGATCTTGGTACAAAATTGCGTTCGCCCATGTACCCACGTGTGCGTGCGAGGGAATGAGTGCGTGCGTGGCATGCGTGCACATCTTTGCTTCGTGCATGTACCGCCAGTGCGGCTCAGGGAGGATAAGTACATTCTTCTGGAACTAGTAGCACGTCACTGTGATCAATCCACACAAGGATGTCGCGACAACGCCTCCACATGTGCCACGTGGCTTCATGAACTGTAAGAGAGACACTGTGTATCATGCCATTGTGTTTTTCACATACTCAAAGTACTAGTAAGGTACACGTGCATTGCACGCATCAGATTTTGCAACCAAATTATGAATAAATACCACACTGTAGCATGTAAGATCTGAGTCATATATGCCTGATGTAGACCTTCGTTTAATTCTTATAGTTCATCTCATTAAAAATCAATTAGTTTTTATAAAAAACCTAGGGCCTCTTTGATTCGTAGGATTTCCAAAACGCGGGAATAGGAAGAACATGGGATTAGAGTGGAATGTCGTCTTGAATCCTACAGGATGGTACGAGTGTTTGATTGTGCATAGAAAAAATGCAGAATTCTTTCAAAGAGGTTTGAGTGGATGGGATGTTTACTATGAAATCTAGTGCAAAAGAATCATATGGAAAAATTCCTACGGTTTACAATCCTACGAATCAAACAACCAAGATAGGAAAAATTCCTAAGGATTAGAATCCTCCAAAATTCCTTCGAGAATCCTTTGAATCAAAGTAGCCCTTAATCTATTTTATGATTCATGGAATTGTGCTAAGCATAAAGTAAAAAAATTTAATGGCAATTCAACTAGAAAAAAGTTTGGGCAGTTATGATACGGAAGATTCTAGAACAAAGGAGAACCACTGTTGTTTTGAGATTTGTCCATTATTCTTAAGTTCAACCATGGAGTCTGCTAGATTGTACATGTGGCAACATCCGATGGGGGGCTAGAAGATGGTGCGAGGGGCTGAGTGGAGGGAGGCTATGAAGGAGTGCACAACTACGAGATCGATATTTAGAGAGAGGGGGCGAGAACGTGCATTGTTGCGCGTAGTGGCGGAGCCATGAAAAATGTCCCATGAGCTAGGGGGCCAAGCATTGCTAATCCTTTACGAGGAGGGCCAATTCATCAACTTAAACCATTTTTACCAGCAATTGTCTAATGATCACATTCATATTAGCCTCGATATATAGTGATGTTAGGGGGCAGGCAGGGCCCTTGCTACCCCCTATCTTCGCCATTGTGCGCACGTCTAAGAGATGAAGCGGAAGGCATGGATGATGAGATGGGGGCGTTGGATATATAATTAATGTGGGTGTATTAGCTATATATGTAATCCTATATAAAAAGGTATAGATTGATCGATGTGGACATGGGAAAGAGGGTGAGACCTCACTAGATATATAGATTGATCGGTTTATGTAGAAAACTATGAAAGACCTAGCTATACACACACACACACACACACACACACATAGAGGAACATCGATCATTGTGCATGCACGTGTGAGATAAAGAATACCCGATATGATGGAGAGGGGAATGTGTGTGTGTGTGTGCCTTCATGGGAGACAGACATGTGTGTGATGGATAATGCCGACCGGTAGTGTGTGTGCATGCATGCACGAGAGAAAGTTAGTGGTACAATTATAAAGAGAAGACCAATATGTGGGTGTAAAAGACTAGGTAAGGTCATAATCAATGTAAAGTTGAATTCAAATATTTGAATAAGAGATCATGATGTTTGAAACCCATGCATGCATGAATATAACGGAGATCAACGCGGTGTGGTTTGGAAACGAGCTTGTTGTAATGTATACACATTGAACAAGGTCAGACTGGTTTGAATTAGAGATACCAATGGCAGACATCGTTTGGCCACATTGCATCCGTGCATGGACACACTATTCTAATTGGAGATGATATGGGTGGCTTTCGCATCACATATCGATATCTATACCCCTATATTATATATATATATATATATATATATTATATTATATTTTATATTTTTTATATAGTGTGCGGATAACTTTAACTTTGAAAGATTGTCGTTGGATGAGGCCAATCCGATGGTGCAGAGCTGGCAAATTTGAGCACTACTGGCCATTGGATATCATCTAGATTCCACCAGATTTTGCCACATGTATAATCTAGAAGACTCTATGGTTGAACTTAAGCATAATGCACAAACCTCAAAACACAAACACTTCTTCTTTGTTCTAGAATCTTCCGTATCAGAATTTCCCAAATGTTTTTCTACATGATTTGTTTTTTACTTTATGCCTCACAACGCACAATTCCATGAATCTTAAAATATATTAGCTTTCTTATAAAAACTTGATGATTTTGAATGAAATGAACTATAAGAACTAAACGAACATCCACATCATGCATATTTTACTCAAAGCTTACGTGCTATAATTTCGTATTTATTCATAATTTGGTTGCCAAATCTCATGCGTGCAATGCACGTGTACCTTAGTAGTCTAAATGGTGTCTGTATGTGTTGTGCGTGTTAAACACATTGTACGTAGTATATCATACTAGTCTAAATTGTTTTTTTCTTTTGGGTACACGGTAAGCTTGTTCTCCCGAAATTTCAAGCCACACCTTGTTATGCCGAAATTTCAAGCTAGCATCTGTGTCTATTGTGCTGCGAAACTCCCGCCTCTTCAACCCAAGCCTTGTTAGCCCGAAATATTTAAGATAAATCTTTGTCTCGTTATGCTCCGAAAACTCCCTCCATCTCAACCCGTGCCTTGCTATTCCAAAATTACAACGCGCGCGAAAACTCCCACCTCCTGTGAAATCCCAACACGTGAAATGCCCGTGATACCCCTAAACCGAAAGAACCGCCTCAAATCGGTGGGGGTACTTTCGTAATTTACCCCACATTTCGGACAAGCGCGTCCCTAAGCCATGGTTCCCCACTCCCATCCCATCCGCCCACCCATTCGTACACTGAGGCCGGCAAAACCCGCGAAGCACCACACCCTCCTCCGTTCGCCACCCAGCTGGAGCCTCTTCCCCGACGACGTCGTCCACGGCAACACCTCGACGTCCCTCATCCACCGTACCGGATGAGGATCCATCGTCGATCTGGTCGTCCCGCCGGTTCAGCCACCCTGTCCTCCACCTCCAAGGAGCTGCCCCGATGTTCCCCTCGTCTTTCGCACCACCTCCATTCCCACACCGCCGTCTTCACCTGCACTACCAGAAGAGCATCATCATCTCCGTTTCCTCGGATGAAGCTGCGGCCTAATCAACGCCACCAAATATGTTGTACACTAATCGCCGCATTTTCTTCTTGATTCGATCTCACGGTGTTGCCGACACTCAGTCCCGAGCCGACACGGCGCGGCTCCATCCACGGCGGCATCGCCAGCCACTTCCTCCATGGTGTCGCTCCCTCGGCGGCGACGTCCACATCAGTAGGAGCTACTGCTGCTTTAGTTCTTGCTCGCGCTGCTGCTCTGCTCTTTCTCTCGGTCCCCTGCCTGGTCTGCTCTTGCTCACCCAGGTGCTCTCGCTCTTTCTCTTGTTTGCAATGCTGCTCCGATTTAGCTACACTTCAGTCGGCTGAATCGATTTTTGGGTCAGTCGATTTTCAAGGGGTGGGGGGGGGGGGGGCTAGCCGGAGTTAAGGAAGAACCAGCCGCAGCGGGGAGGGGGGCTCACCGGAGAGGTACCCCACTATCTATCTTAGGGTTCAGGGGTGGGGCGGTGCTCGCCGGCGGTGGTGGGGCGGTGGTGTGGGGATCGCCGGAGAAAAAGCTCGGCACGGGGGGCCTACAGGGATGGCCGGGGCGATGGAGGACCGGCGGTGGGAGTGTTTTCGGGGCGGGCGGGGCGGCGCACCGCCGGCCGCGGGCGGTGGGGGCGGCTGTTTGGCCGGTGGTGGCTGGCGGCTCAGGGGGGTGGAGGTTGAAGATGAACTGGAGGCCCTTGATTTCGTATCCAACGGCTGCAAAATCGACTGACCATAGATGAAAAAGTTAGTCGACTGACGTGTAGCCTCACCTCTAGTGCGTTCAGTTTCAACAGTAAAATTCAGTTTCGATAGCAAAATTTAGTTTCAACAGGTAAGTTCAGTTTTGATAGTTAAATTCAGTTTTGACAGTTAAGTTCAGAGATGATTGGCTGATGTATACATCTAGCACTTTGTGGTTATGTATTTTACGTCATCTATTGGAAATGCTATTAGAATTCCACTCAGGTTAACATTGTCTCTCTTGTCCTGCTTCATCCTCAGCGTCGTACAACTCACCGGAAGTGCTCCAGTGACGAAACCCTCCATCACAGCGGAGCAGTACCTCGGGCTCCATCTCCAGACGCCTAAGATCTTCTTCCCGCCCTTCGACAACCAAGTCAGCCGGAGGATGCTCACCGCCCAACCCAATCACGCTGAGATCGACATGGAATCTCCAAACAGGTTGTACACCTCTTGTGGTTTGCCTTAATCTCACCATGCTTCTTTGCATCCTGTGATCTTCCAATTCTTGTGAACCAAACGCCCAGATTGGCAGAAATCCCGTGTTTTTAAATTCTCTGGTTTGCACGTGCACTCCTATCCTATTCCTGTCTATTTCCTATCCCTGCATTGTTAGAATCCTCAAATTCAAACAAGCCCTTACACAATTACTTCTGTTACATATGTGTGTCAAAGAAAACCTTGTGTGGTTTGTCTTGCTCCTGCGGTGCTATGTTCCACCCCAGCTCAGCTGCTCCAACGATGGAAGGGTTCACCACAGCAGGGATCCACTCTCCAGACCGTCTTTCGCCACCTCAGATCTTCTTCCCCGCTGCGGGCAGCCACGACAACTGCATTACAATCATCAACTGAGCAGATGACCTTGAGGACTACACGGATCCGCAAGAGAGGTCGCACTCTTATGTGTATTCTTACGTTATGCATTGCTTAATATGATGACATGCTACTTTATCATCGTGTTCACCTATTAGACTCCGACCCAGGTCCAAACTTATGCTGAAACTTGAGTTTTTAAATGGTTGTGGGGTACATAGTGGGGCAGTAATTAGTACTATATGTCTACTATCAGGTTAATCTCGGGTGTCTACTATGAGTTTCATGTTGGGTGCAAACAAACATTAAAGGAGCCATTATCTGTACCTTTTAACTAAAGCTATTATCTGCCTGCTATCATTTGTTTTGGGTCGATCCACAGTTTGCTACCATCACTGTGGATTTGTGCATGCACTCCTTACATAATCTCACTATGTTTTATTCCTATGCATGTCAGTTATTGTACACAATGGAACTGCACATGTAGAGCAAAAGAGACGAGCCTTGCATGGCAATAAAATTTCATGCATACGTCACTTCATGGTGGGCGCAAAGGCAGGCCCCCTCCACCCATTTCGGATCGTAATCAAGAGGAAGATAACTGTTCTGAGGGGGACTCAGAAGCAGAAGACCACTCCTATTTACCCCATGAGGTCTTTGCTCTAACTTGGCATGCTAATGTTGGTAAAATCATGCATATGGTGCCTCACATTGCTTACTGTATACATCAAAGATGTCATCTGCTTAGTTTAGACATGCTTTCTGTCAATGCCATCTGCTTAGGTTCTTTATCGTATATGTGAATCATGCAATGCCATCTTGTTTAGCTAGGCATCATATATGTGAATTTTGCCATGCCACCCTGGTTAGCCAGTCATCTTATATGTGAATTATATAATGACATCATTTTTTATTACGTGTTAAATTTTTCAACAATTTTAGTACATTCAATTACTCTTCCTATGCATCAGCCATTCAGCACGGTCATGGAAAAAAATCTGGAGTGGAAACAAGGTCTTCAGAGCAGACAATGCTATTTGACGAAGCAGATGTCTTGATGGTTACAGATAGCTCCTAAGAGGAGGATTCAGAGACAGATGACCAGTCCTATTCCCCTCCCTAAGGTGCATGCTCTAACTTGGCAGGGTTACGTTGCTCATATCGTGCGTATGGTATCTTGCATTGCTATGTCATTTGCTTAGGTTAGACATGCTTTGAGTGAATGGCACCTGTTTAGTGTCTAATTACCATATATGTGAATTATGCAATGCCATCTTGTTGCAAGAGATGATATATGTGAATTATGCAATGCTATCTTCCTGCAAAGCATTATATATGTGAATTATGCAATGCCATGCTGTTTAGCCAAGTGTCATATATGTGAATTATATCATGCCGTCCTTTTTTTGTATTTCTCATTGCTTTTGTCGACAATGTTTCTATATTCAACTGCTCTTCCTGTGCATCAGCCATTTGAACTGGTGATGGAGAAATCTGGAGTGAAAACAAGGTCTTCAGAGCAGACAATGCTACTCGGTGAAGCATATATTTTGCTGGTTATAGATAGCTCTTCAGAGGAGGATTCAGAGGCAGATGACCAGTCCTATTATCCCCCTGAGGTGTATGCTCAAACTTGGCAGGGTTATATTACTCATATCATGCATATGTTGTATTGCAATGCTTAGTTTTTACATCATATACATGATATTGAATGCCATCTCCTTAGTTGACACATCATATATGCGATTCCCTCTGCTCACTTCCTTAGTATATAAATCATATATTTGAATTATATCATGCCATGATGTTTACATAGTCAGCATGTATCTGAATTATGGCATGCCAACCCATTTTCTAAAGACATAATATAGTTATATCATCTCATTCTGTTCACACTTCACATAGTCATCATATTTTGAATTATGTCATTCTATCCGTGAATTATATCATGCCATCATGTTTCCATCGATGGCATGCTTGTGATTTATACCATGCCAACCACTTTAATAGACACATCGTATAGTTATATCATGTCATCCTGTTTACATAGTCATCATATTTTGAAATTTGTCATTCTATCCTGTTTAGTTAGCCACCATACATGTGAAATTGTGTCATGCTATCCTGTTTAATTAGCCATCGTATATGTGAAATTCTGTCCTACTATTCTGTTTGGTTAGACAACATAAATGTGAATTATTTCATGCCCTGTTTTCTTCCCTACTATCCATTGCACCGGTCTATCTTACAATGTCTGCATATTCAATTACTTTTCTTGTTTATCAGCCATTTCAGTTGGAGGGGGTGATGGGAGTAAAACCACGGTCTTCAGAAAAGATGGTGCTACCTGTCGATGGAGATAGAACCGTGGTTGTACTTGCCCAAGAACCAGCCCCACCACACATAACCCAGACTCACGCAGATTGTACCCCTACCCAGTTGGACAGAGAACCAGCTACACCCCTTCTAACCCAAAGCCCATCAGATAGTAACCCAGTTCCCATTGACACAACACCATCTCCACCACAGAGCACCCAAACACGAGCAGTTAGTAAGGAAACTGCAGTGCCCAAAGCATGAGGACCACCACTCCGAACCCCAGGTCAACGCTTAAAGTAGAAGAAGAATTGTTCCTAGGTCAGGTTCTGTAGATATGGTTCATACTATTTTGCTCTTGCCTCACTCTATTTACTCATACCAACTAATTTCAAATTTGAAGGATGCAATTGAAGCTCCAATGGAGCAACAGGTATGTTTTAACCTGTTTCTTTAACATGTTTGCTGTTGTAACTTGCTCTATGTTGATTTCAGTTTCAATTGAATAAATAGTTATATTCTCATGCCATGCACCTTACAAGTGTTGTTATTGTTGTGTAGTTTCCCACACTTGTATTCTGTCTAAGCTGCTTTGTCTTAAATAGATATGTTTCGAACGGTATCTATCTTGATTTGCCAACATAAGCTAGAATGATATAGACCATACCGTGACCACACTACATAGACATATGTTTGTTTCATGCTGTTATCCTGTCCACCTTACTACTGAACTGGTTTACCAAAATGAGTTTCATATACTACATTGTAAACCTGTGATGTGTTTGTTTGTTTCTCTTTTAGAATGCGGATAAAATATTGGAGAGGAGTACCCTGTTATGCAATAGTACAGGAAGTAATGTAGATAAGGTTCAAGATAGCGAGACATCCCTGTTGGTCTCCAAGAAAGCTGATAAAAACTATATTGAAGACACTGAGACAACCCCAAAGTCCTATCTTGATGTAGTGTTCGAGTTACTAGCTACTACTGCTGGCACCAGCTCTTCGAACTCGCTGCCTGAATCAGTTCGGCTTCTTGAGTCTCAACTTCAAGTTGAAAGACATCGATTATACGTTATGCGACAGGAAGCCGAAGGACTGAGGAAGTCCCTGCAGAATTCAGATGCATACTTTCTGGTGCAACAACAAGTGCTGGAGGATTTAAGCGCCAAACAAGAGAAAGTTAATAATCTTGCTAAGTATCTTGCCAGCATTATGGGTACCCAGGATATTGTTTCTTGAGCTCTTCTAAAGTGGTTTCAGTTCTGGACTTGTTTTGCTGCGGCATTTATATGCTGCTTTGTTCCCTATATTTGCACCGGTGGCGAACATTGATGCCCAGTGGATGTAATATGTGTAATAGCCGTGATAGCCTAGCGTAAGTTGCTTGCCTATTTATTTCCTTATTGTCTTGTTTATTTGTTTTCTTGTAGTCAGTGCAGTTCTTTTTCCGCGGTTTGCTAGTGGCCACAATAACCTATTTTTAAAACTAGGCCACATTAACCATGGGCTACATATTTACTCTAGTTAACATGGGCCTCCTATAGGCCATAGAAACAATGGGCCTTCTAAGGGCCGTAGAAACAATGGGCCTTCTACGGGGCGTAGAAACCATGGGCCTTATACGGGCCGTTGACACAATGGGCCTTCTATGGGCCGTATCATCAATGGGCCTTCTACGGGCCGTATGATCAGTTGGCCAAACATGGGTCAATAACAGACCACATTATGGCCGTAAATGGGCTAGAGTTGAAATCGTCCGTTCATGGGCCGACCATAACAGGCCATCATTAATCGCCCGTATTTGATGACGCTATGAAAATGGCCCAACGTATTAACGGGCCACAAACGGGCCGAGTGTAACCACAGGCCGAATTTGACCCACAAGCAGAAAATGACAGTAATGGGCCGAAAGTAAACGAATGCTAGAAATGAGCCCAAGAATAAATGGGCCCTGAGAAGGCCGAAAGATAACATGGGCTGGAAACGGCCCAACAGAATAATGGGTCGTTAATGGGTATAAAGTGATACACTGTTCATTACGGGCCAGTTTTACCATGGGCCGTTAATGGGGCGAGGGTTACTAAGGGCCTCATATGGGCCGAAAGACGTCATGGGCCATACATAGGCCGGAAGCTAAAATGGGCTGGAATTATATTAAAGTACACCGAACGTACACCGAACGCTTGCTTCCAACTAGAAACGAGAAATAAAACTACGTTGTGGGTATGAAGAGGATAACTTTGTATGATATTTGAGAGCTAAAATATGAAAGTAGGTGCTGTTATCATGAAGTTAGAATATATTACTAAATATTATAAATAGCGAGTGTGGAATAATGGTGGATCGGCGTGCGGAATTGTCCTAGGCTATTGTTAACAAGACCGGTAATCACTATTGCAGTTTCATATGAGGGAGAGGCATAAGCTAACATACTTTCTCTTCTTGGATCATATGAACTTATGATTGGAACTCTAGCAAGCATCCGCAACTACTAAAGATCATTAAGGTAAAACCCAACCATAGCATTAAAGTATCAAGTCCTCTTTATTCCCATATGCCATGTCCCGCTTATCCGTGTTTGTGTTTCAGTCACTCATGCAGCGCAGACAATAAGCAAACCATGGACATATTGCAACACCCTACAGCGGGAATCCCTCACGCTTGCATGACACGGCGGGCACCATAGGACAGCACCAAAGTAAAACATACAACTCATACCAATCTAGATCATCAATCAACCCAAAGACAAAGGATATCTACTCAAAACATCATAGGATGGCAGTACAACATTGGATCATAATATGTGGCATAAAGCACCATGTTTAAGTAGGGATTACAGCGGGGTGCGGGAGAGTGGACCGCGTAAAAGAGATGAGGATGGTGATGATGATGGTGATGTTGATGAAGACAATCACCGCGGCGATGATTCCCCTCCCGATGGCACTCCAGTGCCACCGAGAGAGAGAGAGGAGGAGAGGTTCTCCCCCTTGTGCTTCCTCCTCCATGGCCCCCCTGGATGGGGAGAGGTTCTCCCTCTGGTCCTTGGCCTTCATGGTTATGATGGCCCCTCCGGGATCCTCCTCCATAGCCTCCGGTGATGATGGCCCCCTCCAGCAGGGTGCCAGAGAGGGCCTAGATTGATTTCTCGTGGCTACAAAGGCTTGCGGCGGCGGAACTTCGGATCTAGGTTAATTTCTGGAGGTTTCTGTATATATATAAGAGGTTTTGGCATCGAGAACAAGTCAGGGGGGGTCTCCGGGCTGTCCACGAGGTAGCGGGGTGCCCAGGGGGGCGCCTCCCACCCTCGTGGGTTACCCGGGACTCTTCTGGCCCAACTCTTTTACTCCATGGCCTTCTTCTGGTCCAAAAATAAGCTCCATCTAGTTCGAGGTCAATTGGACTCCATTTGGTTTTCCTTTTCCGCGATACTCTAGAACAAGGAAATAACCGAAACTGGTACTGGGCTCTAGGTTAATAGGTTAGTCCCAAAAATCATATAAAATAGCATATAAATGCATATAAAACATTCAAGGTTGATAATATAATAGCATGAATACTTCATAAATTACAGATACGTTGGAGATGTATGAATGGCGTCCCACGAACTCACGATCCAGCAGACTGTCGAGGGAGAGCTTCGTTAGCACGACGGTGTGATGACGGTGATGATGATGCTACCGAAATAGGGCTTCGCCTAAGCACCGCTATGATATGACTGAGGTTGATTATGGTGGAGGGGGCACCGCACATGGCTGGAAACAATCAACTTGTGTGTTCTAGGGTGCCCCCTGCCCCCATATATAAAGGAGCAAGGGGGGAGGCCGGCTAGCCCTTGCGGCACGCCAGGAGAGGAGGAGTCCTCCTCCTAGGAGTAGGACTCACCTTTCCTTCTCCTACTAGGAGGGGGAAAGGAAGGAGGAGAGGGGGAAGGAAAGGGGGGCGCCGACCCCCTTCCCTAGTCCAATTCGGACTAGAGGGGGAGGGGGCGTGCGGCCTGCCCTGGCCTGCCCTCTCTCTCTCTCTCCACTAAGGCCCATGTGGCCCATTAGTTCTCCCAGGGGGGGGTTCCGGTAACCCTCCGGTACTCCGGTTTTCTCTGAAATCAGCCAGAACAATTTTGGTGTCCGAATATAGCCGTCCAATATATCAATCTTTATTTCTCGACCATTTTGAGACTCCTCGTCATGTCCGTGATCACATCCAGGACTTCGAAATACCTTCGGTATATCAAAACACATAAACTCATAATACCGATCGTCACCGAACGTTAAGCGTGCGGACCCTATGGGTTCAAGAACTATGTAGACATGACAGAGACATGTCACCGGTACATAACTAATAGCGGAACATGGATGTTCATATCAGCTCCCACATATTCTACGAAGATCTTTATCGGTCAAACCGCATAATGATATATGTTGTTCCCTTTGTCATCGGTATGTTACTTGCCCGAGATTCGATCGTCGGTATCTTAATACCTAGTTAAATCTCGTTACCGGCAAGTCTCTTTACTCGTTCCGTAATGCATCACCCTACAACTAATTCATTAGTCACATTGTTTGCAAGGCTTATATTGATGTGCATTACCGAGAGGGCCCAGAGATACCTCTCCAACAATCGGAGTGACAAATACTAATCTCGATCTATGCCAACTCAACAAACACCATCGGAGACCCCTGTAGAGCACCTTTATAATCACCTACTTATGTTGTGACGTTTGGTAGCACACAAAGTGTTCATTCGGTATTCGGGAGTTGCATGATCTCATAGTCATAGGAACATGTACAAGTTATGGAGAAATCAATAGCAACAAACTAAACGATCATCGTGCTAAGCTAACGGAATGGGTCAAGTCAATCACATCATTCTCTAATGATGTGATCCCGTTAATCAAATGACAACTCATGTCTATGGTTAGGAAACACAACATCATTGATTCAACGAGCTAGTCAAGTAGAGGCATACTAGTGACATTCTGTTTGTCTATATATTCACACATGTACTAAGTTTCCGGTTAATACAATTCTAGCATGAATAATAAACATTTATCATGATATAATGAAATATAAATAACAACTTTATTATTGCCTCTAGGGCATATTTCCTTCAGTCTCCCACTTGCACTAGAGTCAATAATCTAGATTACACAATAATGATTCTAACACCCATGGAGTCTTGGTGCTGATCATGTTTTGCTCGTGAGAGAGGCTTAGTCAATGGGTCTGCAACATTCAGATCTCTATGCATCTTGCAAATCTCTATGTCTCCCTCCTTGACTTGACCGCGGATGGAATTGAAGCGTCTCTTGATGTGCTTAGTTCTCTTGTGAAATCTAGATTCCTTTGCCAAGGCAATTGCACCAGTATTGTCACAAAAGATTTTCATTGGACCTGATGCACTAGGCATGACACCTAGATCGAATATGAACTCCTTCATCCAGTCTCCTTCATCCAGACTCCTTCATTTGCTGCTTCCGAAGCAGCTATGTACTCCACTTCACACGTAGATCCCACCACGACACTCTGCTTGGAACTGCACCAACTGAAAGCTCCACCATTTAATAAAATACGTATCCGGTTTGTGACTTGGATCAGTGTCAAAGCTTGCATCGATGTAACCATTTACGACGAGCTCTTTTTCACCTCCATAAACGAGAAACATATCCTTAGTCCTTTTCAGGTATTTCAAGATGTTCTTGACCGCTGTCCAGTGATCCACTCCTGGATTACTTTGGTACCTCCCTGCTAAACTGATAGCTAGGCACACATCAGGTCTGGTACACAGCATTGCATACATGATAGAGCCTATGGCTGAAGCATAGGGAACACCTTTCATTTTCTCTCTATCTTCTGCAGTGGTTGGGCATTGAGTCTGACTCAACTTCACTCCTTGTAACACAGGCAAGACCCATTTCTTTGCTTGATCCATTTTGAACTTCTTCAAAACTTTATCAAGGTATGTGCTTTGTGAAATTCCAATTAAGCGTCTTGATCTATCTCTATAGATCTTGGTGCCTAATATATAAGTAGCTTCACAGAGGTCTTTCATTGAAAAATTCTTATCCAAGAGTATCCTTTTATGCTATTCAGAAATTCAGTATCATTTCCGATCAACAATATGGCATCTACATAAAATATCAGAAATGCTACAGAGCTCCCACTCACTTTCTTGTAAATACAGGCTTCTCTAAAAGTCTGTATAAAACCATATGCTTTGATCACACTATCAAAGCATATATTCCTACTCCAAGAGGCTTGCACCAGTCCATAACTGGATCGTTGGAGCTTGCACACTTTGTTAGCACCTTTTGGATCGATAAAACCTTCTGGTTGCATCATATACAACTCTTCTTTCAGATATCCATTAAGGAATGCAGTTTTGACATCCATTTGCCAAATTTCATAATCATAACATGCGGCAATTGCTAACATGATTTGGACGGACTTAAGCATCGCTACGGGTAAGAAGGTCTCATCATAGTCATGTCCTTGAACTTGTCGAAAACCTTTTGCAACAGGTCGAGCTTTGCAGACATTAACATTACCATCAGCGTAAGTCTTTTTCTTGAAGATCCATTTATTCTCTATGGCCTGCCGATCATCGGGAAATTCAACCAAATTCCATACTTTGTTCTCATACATGGATCCCATCTCAGATTTCATGTTCTCAAGCCATTTTGCGGAATCTGGCCTCATCATAGCTTCCTCATAGTTCATAGGTTCGTCATGGTCAAGGAACATGACTTCCGGAACAGGATTTTGGAGCTACTCTGGTGAGGATGTTACTTTGGTTGACCTACGAGGTTCGGTAGTAACTTGATCAGAAGTTTCATGATCATCATCATTAGCTTCCTCACTTACTGGTGTAGGAATCACTGGAACTGATTTCAGCGATGAAGTACTTTCCAGTAAGGGAGAACACACAATTACCTCATCAAGTTCTACTTTCCTCCCACTCACTTCTTTCGAGAGAAACTCCTTCTCTAGAAAGGATCCATTCTTAGCAACGAATATCTTGCCTTTGGATCTGTGATAGAAGGTGTACCCAACAGTCTCTTTTGGGTATCCTATGAAGACACATTTCTCCGATTTGGGTTCGAGCTTATCAGGTTGAAGCTTTTTCACATAAGCATCGCAGCTCCAAACTTTAAGAAACGACAACTTGGGTTTCTTGCCAAACCACAGTTCAAAAGGTGTCGTCTCAACAGATTTAGATGGTGCCCTATTTAATGTGAATGCAGCCATCTCTAAAGCATAACCCCAAAATGACAGCGGTAAATCCGTGAGAGAAATCATAAATCGCACCATATCTAATAAAGTGCGGTTACGACGTTCGGACACACCATTACGTTGTGGTGTTCCAGGTGGCTTGAGTTGTGAAACTATTCCACATTGTTTCAAATGAAGTCCAAACTCGTAACTCAAATATTCAGCTCCACGATCAGATCGTAGAAACTTGATTTTCTTGTGACGATGATTTTCCGCTTCACTCTGAAATTCTTTGAACTTTTCAAATGTTTCAGAATTATGTTTCATTAAGTAGATATACCCATATCTGCTCAAATCATATGTGAAGGTGAGAAAATAATGATATCCGCCACGAGCTTCAATGTTCATTGGACCACATACATCAGTATGTATGATTTCCAATAACTCTGTTGCTCGCTCCATTGTTCCGGAGAACGGAGTTTTGGTCATCTTGCCCATGAGGCATGGTTCGCAAGTACCAAGTGATTCATAATCAAGTGATTCCAGAAGTCCATCAGAATGGAGTTTCTTCATGCGCTTTACACCAATATGACCTAAACGGCAGTGCCACAAATAAGTTTCACTATCATTATCAACTCCGCATCTTTTGCCTTCAATACTATGAACATGTGTATCACTACTATCAAGATTTAGTAAAAATAGAGAACTCATCAAGGGTGCATGACCATAAAAGATATTACTCATATAGATAGAACAACCATTATTCTCTGATTTAAATGAATAACCGTCTCGCATCAAACAAGATCCAGATATAATGTTCATGCTCAATGCTGGCACCAAATAACAATTATTTAGGTCTAATCCCGAAGGTAGATGTAGAGGTAGCGTGCCGACGGCGATCACGTCGACTTTGGAACCATTTCCCACGCGCATCGTCACCTCGTCCTTAGCCAATCTTCGCTTAATCCGTAGCCCCTGTTTCGAGTTGGAAATGTTAGCAACTGAACCTGGTGGTCTTGTTGACCATCAACACTTGATGCTCCTTCTTGATTTCTACCTCTGCAGCCTTAAGCATTGTGAAGAGCTCAGGAATCGTCTTATCCATCCCTTGCATATTATAGTTCATCACGAAACTCTTGTATCTTGGTGGTAGTGATTGAAGAACTCTGTCAATGACACTATCATCAGGAAGATTAACTCCTAGTTGAGTCAAGTGGTTGTGGTACCCAGACATTCTGAGTATATGTTCATTGACAGAACTATTCTCCTCCATCTTGCAGCTGTAGAACTTATTGGAGACTTCGTATCTCTCAATCTGGGCATTTGCTTGAAATATTAACTTGAACTCCTGGAACATCTCATATGCTCCATGACGTTCAAAACATCGTTGAAGTCCCGGTTCTAAGCCGTAAAGCATGGCACACGGAACTATCGATTAGTCATCAGCTTTGCTCTGCCAGGTGTTCACAACATCTGGCGTTGCTCCTGCAACGGGTTTGTCACCTAGCGGTGCTTCTAGGACGTAATTCTTCTATGCAGCAATGAGGATAATCCTCAAGTTACGAACCCAGTCCATGTAGTTGCTACCATCATCTTTCAACTTGGCTTTCTCTAGGAACGCATTAAAATTCAACGGAACAACAACATGGGCCATCTATCTACAACAACATAGACATGCAAAATACTATTAGGTACTAAGTTCATGATAAGTTACAGTTCAATTAATCAAATTACTTAAGAACTCCCACTTAGATAGACATGTCTCTAATAATCTATGTGATCACGTGATCCATATCAACTAAACCATGTCCGATCATCACGTGAGATGGAGTAGTTTTCAATGGTGAACATCACTATGTTGATCATATCTACTATATGATCCACGCTCGAACTTTCGGTCTCAGTGTTCCGAGGCCATATCTGCATATGCTAGGCTCGTCAAGTTTAACCCGAGTATTCTGCGTGTGCAAAACTGGCTTGCACCCGTTGTATGTGAACGTAGAGCTTATCACACCCGATCATCACGTGGTGTCTCGGCATGATGAACTGTAGCAACGATGCATACTCAGGAGAACACTTATACCTTGAAATTTAGTGAGAGATCATCTTATAATGCTACCGTGGAACTAAGCAAAATAAGATGCATAAAGGATAAACATCACATGCAATCAATATAAGTGATATGATATGGCCATCATCATCTTGTGCCTTTGATCTCCATCTCCAAAGCACCGTCATGATCACCATCATCACTGGCTTGACACCTTGATCTCCATCGAAGCATCGTTGTTGTCTCACCAACTATTGCTTCTATGACTATCGCTACCGCTTAGTGATAAAGTAAAGCAATTACATGGCGATTACATTTCATACAATAAAGCGACAACCATATGGCTCCTACCAGTTGCCGATAACTGTGTTACAAAACATGATCATCTCATACAATAAAATTTAGCATCATGTCTTGACCATATCACATCACAACATGCCCTGCAAAAACAAGTTAGACATCCTCTAGTTTGTTGTTGCAAGTTTTACGTGGCTACTACGGGCTGAGCAAAAACCGTTCTTACCTATGCATCAAAAACCACAACGCGTTATAGTGATTGCTTTTTGATCTTCAGAAAGAACCTTGTTCATTGAATCCCATTCAACTAAAGTTGGAGAAACTGACACCCACCAGCCACCTGTGTGCGAAGCACGTCGGTAGAACCAGTCTCGCGTAAGCACACGCGTATGCGTAATGTCGGTTTGGGCCACTTCATCCAACAATAACACCGAATCAAGAAACAACTAGTGACGACAAGCAATATGTATATACCCATGCCCACAACTCTTTTTGTGTTCTACTCGTGCATATAACATCTACGCATAAACCTGGCTCGGATGCCACTATTGGCGAACGCAGTAATTTCAAAAATTTCCTACCCACATGGAAAATCATGGTGATGCATAGCAACGAGAGGGGAGAGTATTTTCTACGTACCCTCATAGACCGTAAGCGGAAGCGTTATGACAACGCAGTTGATGTAGTCGTACGTCTTCACGATCGACCAATCCTAGTACCGAAAGTACGACACCTCAGCGATCTGCACATGTTCAGCTCGATGATGTCCCACGAACTCACGATCCAGCAGAGTGTCGAGGGAGAGCTTTGTCAGCACGGCGGCGTGATGACGGTGATGATGATGCTACCGTTACAGGGCTTCGCCTAAGCACCGCTACGATATGACCGAGGTGGATTATGGTGGAGGGGGGCACCACACACGGCTGGAAACAATCAACTTGTGTGTTCTAGGGTGGCCCTGCCCTCGTATATAAAGGAGCAAGGGGAGGCCGGCCAGCCCTTGGGGCGCTCCAGGAGAGGAGGAGTCCGCCTCCTACTAGGATTAGGACTCCCCTTTCCTACTCCTACTAGGAAGGGGAAAGGAAGGAGGAGAGGGAGAAGGAAAGGGGGGGGGGGGCGCCGCCCCCTTACCTAGTCCAATTCAGACTAGAGGGGAGGGGCCGCGCGGCCTGCCCTGGCCGGCCCTCTCTTTCCACTAAGGACCATGTGGTCCATTAGTTCTCCCTGGGGGGGGGGGGGTTCCGGTAACCCTTCGATACTCCGGTTTTCTACGAAATCACCCGGAACACTTCCGGTGTCCGAATATAGCCGTCCAATATATCAATCTTTATGTCCCGACCATTTTGAGACACCTTGTCATGTTCGCGATCACATCTGGGACTCCGAACTACCTTCGGTACATCAAAACACATAAACTCATAATATCGTTCGTCACCGAACGTTAAGCGTGCGGACCCTACGGGTTCGAGAACTATGTAGACATCATAGAGACACGTTTCCGGTCAATAACCAATAGCGGAAACTGGATGTTCATATTGGCTCCCACATATTCTACGAAGATCTTTATCGGTCAAACCGCATAACGATATACGTTGTTCTCCTTGTCATCGGTATGTTACTTTCTCGAGATTCGATCGTCGGTCTCTCAATACCTAGTTCAATCTCATTACCAGCAAGTCTCTTTACTCGTTCCTTAATGCATCATCTCGCAACTAACTCATTAGTCACATTGCTTGCAAGGCTTATATTGATGTGCATTACCGAGAGGGCCCAGAGATACCTCTCCGAGAATCGGAGTGACAAATCCTAATCTCGATCAATGCCAACTCAACAAACACCATCGGAGACACCTGTAGAGCACCTTTATAATCACCCAATTACGTTGTGATGTTTGGTAGCACACAAAGTGTTCCTCCAGTATTCGGGAGTTGCATGATCTCATAGTCATAGGAACATGTATAAGTTATGGAGAAAGCAATAGCAACAAACTAAACGATCATCGTGCTAAGCCAATGGAATGGGTCAAGTCAATCACATCATTCTCTAATGATGTGATCCCATTAATCAAATGACAACTCATGTCTATGGTTTGGATACATAACCATCATTGATTAAATGAGCTAGTCAAGTAGAGGCATAGTAGTGACATTATGTTTGTCTATGTATTCACACATGTACTAAGTTTCCGGTTAATACAATTCTAGCATGAATAGTAAACATTTATCATGATATAAGGAAATATAAATAACAACTTTATTATTGCCTCTAGGGTATATTTCCTTCATATGCATTCGGCCACCGGACGCTACAGCTGCGGCGGTGTGTTAGCAGTTGCATGGCGATCCCATGCATGTACGTGCTCGGCGACGTACTTGCCCACGATCCCCACTCCCGCGCATGTGGCCCCTCTCTCTTCCTCTCTTCCCCTGAGCGCCATTGCACTGTGTACATGTACTACATATTCATATGTACTAAATTTGAGCACCTAAGGTGCATCTTTCCTCTCGCATATCACTCTACAATTGTAATGAAGCTTGCTTGCAGGAAAAGCACAATTGAAAGAGGCTGGGATTAGATGGAAGAATTCAGAGAATGTCTAATAGAGTGTGGACTCCTTGATTTGGGTTATTCGGGCTATGCTATCACAGCGACAATAAGAGAGATGGAGAAGAAAATGTACAGTTCAGATATATTGGATAGAGCTACATGCAATGATGATTTTCTCTCTTTATTTCCATCAACGACTATTGAAAATATTGCTACTGGGGAATCTGACCATATGGCGTTGATTATTAGGGTGGCCAAGGAGGTGCCAGATAGGTGGGGCAAGTTGTTAAACAATTTCGTTATAAGGAAAAGTGGGGCCGCCATGAGGGTTATGATAACATGGTTATTGCAGCATGGGAACGGCACACACATTCTGTGAGTACTATTGGTGGTACTTGGAGCTGTGTGAAAAATGTTACAAAGGATATGCAGAGGTGGGCACGTTCAGAATTTGGTTCCGTACAAAAGGAAATTAAAATATTGATAGAGCAGTTGGGGCTTGCTAGAGTGAAGGATAGAACTTCTGGATCCTCACTGGAGGTCTGGAATATTGAAGCTCAGCTACATGAATTGTATGAAAGGGAGGAGATCAGGCAACGACAACATTCAAGAGTTGATTGGCTTCATGTTGGGGATCATAACACTATTTTTTTTCAGGGCAGAGCTACTCACCGGAGAAGGACAAATACCATTGTAAGGTCAAAGAAGAATGACGGGACTTTTTGCACATCAGATGATGAAATGAGGTCAATGGCAAAAACTTTCTATGAAAACTTATATTCTTCAAGATGAGCAGGCAACATGAACCAAATTCTTGAGCATATTCTGGTGGGAATTTGAACTGAAATGAACTCAAGGTTAGAGGTTGTTTGATCAGATAAAGACATTGAGCATGCTTTACTTCTAATGGGTCCTATGAAGGCACCGGGGCCGGATGGTTTGTATATGCTTTTTTACCAGAAACACTGGACTTTGCTAAAGGATGCGGTGTGCAAGGCTGTTCGTGATTTCCTGGATGGAAAGGAGATGTCGAAAGATTTCAATAATACTATGCTTGTTCTTATCTCAAAAGTAAATGGCCCTGAGTTACTATCATAGTTTCGACGAATCAATTTATGTAATGTGTTGTATAAGATAGCTACAAAGGTGCTAGCAAACCAGCTCAAGGTTGTCCTGCCATTTCTAATCTCAGAAGAGAAAAGCCTTTATTCTGGGGAGATTAATCACTAACAATATTCTTATTGCATATGAGTGTATTCATTCAATCAGAAAGAGCATTCGAAAGAAGAGTTTATGTGCGGTTAAACTTGATATGATGAAGGCATATGACCGAGTCGAGTGGGGTTTTCTTGAAGCAATGATGGCTAAGATGAGTTTCTCGAGGAGGAGGATTGAATGATCATGAAATGTGTTACCTCTATTAAGTTTTCGGTTCCGTTGAATAATGGTGTCTCGGATGTTTTTTCTCCATCACGTGGTCTGTGACAAGGTGATCCTCTCTCGCCTTATCTTTTACTGTTTTGTTGAGGGTTTGTCTGCTCTTCTCAACAGGGCTCAGAGAGACAAGCGACTTCGAGGAGTTGAGTTTGGGAGGGTGGGCCCTCACATTACTCATTTACTCTTTGTGGATGATAGCACCGTTTTCTTGGAGGCGCAAGAAAATAGTATGTTGGAACTGACCCAAATTTTGCATGATTATGAGGAAGCATCTGGCCAAAAAGTGAATCTACAGAAATCTTCTATTTTCTTTGGTAGGGGTTGTGAAGATTCTACTAAGGATTCAGTGAAGAAAATTGCAAATTTTGATTCTGAAGCTGTTAGTGAGAAGTATATTGGATTGCCAAGGTGTGCCGATCTGAAGAGGGATGCTTCAAATACATCAGAGAAAGATCAAGTGCAAAAGTGTCCCATTGTAAAGGTCAGGGGCTACCCAAGAAAGGGAGAGAGGTTTATGTCAAATTTGTTCACCAAGCTACTCCTACTTTTGCCATGAGTTGTTTCCATTTCACCAAGAAATTGTGTCGGAATCTGAAATCTATTTCTTCAAACTTTTGGTGGGGAGCAGTTCAAGGAAAGAATAAGGTACATTGGATTTCATGGGAGAAGGTGCGTAGAAGAAAACAAGTGGGAGGGATGGGCTTTAGGGATTATGATGCTTTCAATAAAGCCCTACTTGCAAAACAAGCATGGAGGATTCTCACTGTTCCCAACTCGTTGTATGCTCGAGTTTTAAAGGCCAGACATTTTCCTCGGTTTGATTTTATGGAAGCGTCATTTCCTAAGAGTGCTTCTGCGACATGGAAGGGTATCATTCGAGGATGTCATCTTCTACACAAAGGTCTAATGTGGCAAGTAGGAGATGGATCTAAGATCAAGGTGTGGACAGAAAATTGGATTCCCATGGAAGGAACGATGAACCTGTAGGAGTTAGAGATGCACAAAATATGAACTGTGTTAATGAGCTTCTAGATTACACAGGGAAAAATTGGGACATGACCACACTTCAACAAGTCTTCCATGAGATCGATGTGGCGGATATTTGTCAAATAGAAGTTGGAGGACAGGGAAGGGAGGATTTTCTCGCATAGAACTTCAAGAAAAATGGTCAGTTCTTTGTTCTCCCGCCCTACCACTTAGAGATGAAGCTCAGGAAATTACAAACAGGAGTCCCGGAAGCCTCGTCATCATCGGCCATGCATGCCAGCTGGAAGGAATTGTGGTGTACAGAGATGCTAGCGAAAGCTAAGGTCCATGTTGGCGACTGTTAAAGGATGGACTGGCTATCGGTGCTCAGTTCCTGTTTGGTTCATAAGTCCAAGGACTTTTTCTAGTCCCAACTAAAAAGTCCCTCCATGTTTGTTTCCAGGGATTAAAAAGTCCCTAGTCCCTTACTAGAGGTTATTAAATGACACGTAATAGACCATGTTACCCCTAGTATACATAAAATAACAACCAAACAACACCATAGGGCGGCAGGGCAATGGGTGCAGGGAGGGGCATTGTTGGAAAAGTCCCAAAAAGACTCTCCTCGAGAGTCTTCTTCATTTAGTCCCAAAAAGCAACTTTTTGTCCCTAGTAGTCCCTCCTGTTTGGTTAAAAAGTCTCTAAGAGGAATTTTTTCTAGTCCCTACACCAAAAAGTCCCTGGAAGAAAACACCCCCTGAGTTACATAGGAGACGAAATTAAACTAGGAATTTTCTGCTTGGCATGTGGGTGACAAGAAACAGTTCTTCATCGCTTTTGAAGATGTCCGTATGCTAAGCACTACTGGGAGTTACTGCATGAGAGGCATGGGAGGACTGGGAGGACATGGGAAGACAAAAGATACACCGGATGCATGGGAGGACCTGCAATGTTTGCACGAAAAAGACAACATGCCTCCAAAGCAGTATGAAGGTCCTGCCAGCTACGCTCTTACCAAAGAAGAGAAGGAAATATTCTTTGAATGCCTGCTCAGTATGAAGGTCCCGTCTGGCTTCTCGTCGAATTCAAAGGGAATAATAAATATGCCAGAGAAAAAGTTCCAGAACCTAAAGTCTCATGACTGCCACGTGAGTATGATGCAACTGCTTCCGGTTGCATTGATGGGGCTTCTACCTGAAAACTTCTGATTAGCCATTGTGACGCTATGTACTTTCCTCAATGCAATCTCTTAGAAGGTGATCGATCCAGAAATCATACCAAGGCTAAGGAGTTATGTGGCGCAATGTCTTGTCAGTTTCGAGCTGGTGTTCCCACCATCCTTCTTCAATATCATGATGCACATCCTAGTTCATCTAGTCGACAAGATTGTCATTCTGGGCCCTGTATTTCTACACAATATATTCCCCTTTGAGAGGTTCATGGGATTCCTAAAGAAATATGTCTGTAACCGCGCTAGGTCAGAAGGAAGCATCTCCATGGGCCATCAAACAGAGCATGTCGTTGGGTTTGTGTTGACTTCATTCCTGGGCTTAAGAAGATTGGTCTCCCTAAATCGCGGTATGAGGGGAGACTGACTGGAAAAGGCACACTTGGAGGGGACTCAATAATATGCAGGGATGGGCATTCTTAGTCTCAAGCACACTACACAGTTCTACAGAACTATACCTTGGTGACCCCGTATGTTGATGAACACAAGAATAGTCTATGCTCCAAACACCCGGAGCAGTGTGACGACTGGATTACATGTGAGCACATCAGGACTTTCCGCAGTTGGTTGGAAACACATCTCAGAGGTGACAACACTGTTTCTGATGAGCTATACTCGTTGTCCATGGGACCATCTCGACTATATTGACTTACAAAGGATACGAGATAAATGGGAATACGTTTTACACGATCGCACAAGATTAAAAGAGCACCAACCAAAACAGCAGTGTCCGCTTTGATGCAGCAACCAAGAGGGGAAAGGACACATATTATGGTTACATAGTGGACATATGGGAACTTGACTACTGACATGATTTTAAGGTCCCTTTGTTTAAGTGCAAATGGGTCAATCTGTCAGGAGGTGGGGTACAGGTAGACCCACAGTATGGAATGACAACAGTGGATCCGAACAATCTTGGGTACACAGACGAACCATTCGTCCTAGCCAATGATGTGGCGCAGGTTTTCTATGTGAAGGACATGTATACCGATCCGAGAAAAAGAAAAGATAAGGAAGCGAACACATCATACGATGAGCCAAAGCACCACATAGTTCTTTCAGGAAAAAGAGACATCATGGGAGTGGAGGGCAAGACAGAGATGTCCGAAGATTACGAAAATTTTCATGAAATTCCTCCCTTCAAAGTCAAGGCTGACCCAAGCACCCTGTTAAATGATGAAGATTATCCATTGTCACGTCGCAATAAGAAAAGGACACAAGCGAAGAAAAAGTGAAGACATTCTCTCCACAACTATTATGATGATGCGTTTGATCTAGAATATCCATGTAACAGACGAGTTTCCGTATGAAACCTTGATACTTCGAAAGAGATTGTCCGTTTTGTACACGAAGTGCATCCAGTTTTTGCCGTAACCCTGTCAACTTTTTATCAGATGCTATGTGGGTGAAATGATGACACCATGCCAAATTTCAACCTTTTCATAGTTAATTTATAGGGCTTTTCATTTTCAGGGTCATATAGCTCAAAAGTAAATGCATGAAAAATAACAAATGAAGTCAAAAAGGGTTGAAAATTGATGATGTGGCTTTGAATGGTGCATTTTGAACACACAAAAAGTCTGGAGTTCAAATAAGTTCAAAAAAATGAAATCCTTTTGTAACAGACAAGTTTCCGTATGAGACCCTGATACTTCGAAAGAGATTGGTCGTTTTGTACACGAAGTGCATCCAGTTTTTGCCGTAACCCTCTCAACTTTTTAGCACATGCTATGTAGGTGAAATTATGATACCATGCCAACTTTCAACCTTTTCAGAGTTCATTTGTAGTGTTTCATTTTCAGGGTCATATAGCTCAAAAAAAAATCAGTAAATGCATGAAAAATAACAAATGAAGTCAGAAAGGGTTGAAAATTGATGATGTGCCTTTGAATAGTGCCTTTTGAACACACAAAAAGTTTGGAGTTCAAATAAGTTCAAAAAATATGAATTCCCTTTGTAACAGATGAGCTTTCTTCTGAAACCCTGATACTTTGAAAGAGATTGTCCGTTTTGTACACGAAGTGCATCCAGTTTATGTCGCAACCCTGTCAACTTTTTAGCACATGCTATGTGGGTGAAATGATGATACCATGCCAAATTTCAACCTTTTCAGAGTTCATTTGTAGTGCTTTTCATTTTCTGGGTCATATAGCTCAAAAAATCAGTAAATGCATGAAAAATAACAAATGAAGTCAGAAAGGGTTGAAAATTGATGATGTGGCTTTGAATGGTGCATTTTGAACACACAAAAAGTATGGAGTTCAAATAAGTTAAAAAAATGAAATCCCTTTGTAACAGATGAGCTTTCGTTTGAAACCTTGATACTTCGAAAGGGATTGTGCATTTTGTACACGAAGTGCATCCAGTTTTTGCCGTAACCCTCTCAACTTTTTAGCACATGCTATGTGGGTGAAATGATGACACCATGCCATATTTCAACCTCTTCAGAGCTCATCTGAAGTGCTTTTCAATTTTAGGGTGATTTAGCTCAAAGAATGAACTAATATAAAAAACAATGATCTGCAAAACTGTTATGAAACTCTAATAGCAAAAATAATAAACTAAAAGAATGAACTAGGAAACTTTAATGAAACTCTAATAGAAAAAAGAATGAACTAGAAAACTTTAATGAAACTCTAATAGCAAAAGGAATCAACTAAAAAGTTTTATAAACCTCTAGTATTATTGAAACTAAAATTATATATAATTTATGCAACTAAAATTATCAAAGTATTTTCTATTCAAAACATTATAAGCAAAAATAATTTTCATAAAGAACTTTTTTTGTTAGAAACTAAAATAACTAAAGCTGTTTTTGAATATAATGATAAAACACAGTAATATTAAATAGTAGGAAAAAGAATAACTCCAAAATCTATTTGTATAGTAAAGTTAATCACAAACTAGTGATTCAAACAAATTTGAAAGAATTCAAATTTAAACTATTCAAATTGGAAAATTAATGGCACTAACAGAAAGTTTATTACTTTTATTACCTAAAACCAAAAATAATAACTGAAAAACTAGTAAGTATTTTGCTGTAAGTAGAAACAAAATAAAATAAATAAAACAAAAAAACAGGAATTAAAAAAAAACGCCGCCTACTGGGCCACCACGGCCTGCATACGACTAGAAACACGCTAGTTGGGCCAGGATGCAGGCCCGCAGTAGGCCCAGTAGTCCCACATGCACAGAGAGTGGATTTAGGCCTGTAAGCCTGCAGTAGAGAGGAGCTCGAAGTGGTCGGCTCGGAGGGCTTATAAACCACTCCGAGCCCCTCTCGGCTAACAAGATGGGACTAAACATCCCACCGCACTGTGCCAGTTCCAGCACACGACCTTTGGTCTCGGTTGGTGGCACCAACCGGGACGAAAGGGGTGCATTGGTCCTGGTTCGTAGCACCAACCGGGACCAAAGCCCCCCTTTAGTCCCGGTTGGTGCCACCAACCGGGACCAAAGGTCTCTGCTTCCCGCCCTTTGGGCTGCTAAAAAGAGACCTTTGGTCCCGGTTGGTGGCACCAACCGGGACTGAAGGGGGGCTTTGGTCCAGGTTGGTGCCACCAACCGGGACTGAAGGGCTGGCTATATAAGCCAACACTTCGGAAATTTTCGGCAGTTTCTCATTCTCCCTGACGCCGACGCCACCCTCTCCTCCGACGCCGACGCCCTGCTCGTCGTCGCCGTCGCCCTCGCCCGTCGTTGCGCCGCCCCTGCCCCCGAGCATGCCGTCGCCGCGCCGGCCCCTGCCCCACGCCCGATGCATGATGTCCGACTACCTCCCTAGAGTTTTTTTCCACATGTTGCCTGGGTCCATGCATGACGTCCCACACCTATCTCCTAGAGTTTTTTTCGACAAGTTGCCAAGGAAGCATTGACTCACGTTGCCAAAACAATCCGTTTAGAATTAGTCCTTCCTCCGCACGTCTTCCTCCTCTTTCCCTCATGTCTTTCTCCTCTTTCCCTCACGTCTCCTCCATCACGCCACAAAGATGAAGTAGCCACCCTTCCCCCATCTTCCCCACCCCCATGCCATCACTGCTTCCTGACAGTTAATTCCACCATGACTCCACATGTAAATCTGAAAGGTAATTTTCCAGATCTTGGTTTATTTTCCCATGAAGATAGAAATCTATGGTCTCCTCTGCCTATGCGAAGGATCAAAGCGGTGTACATATGGTGTATATAATGTATATATGTATGTATGTCGCTATATGTATGTTCCAAGCATGTTTTTGTTAGATTAATTTTTTATTAGATTTATATGTATGTGGCTATATATGCATGATGAGGGGGTGGGGGTCGATATACCCCCTCCCTGATAACCTCGACATGAGGGGGGGGTCGATATACCGCCTCCCCGACAACTTCGACATGAGGGGGGGGGGTAGATATACCCCCTCTCGGATAACTTTGACATGTGGGGGGTCGATATACCCCTCCCCGATAACTTCGACATGAGCGGCAAAAGTTACATTTTTAGAAAAGTTTTATCTAGGAAGAAGGAAGAAAAGGAAGGAGAGGAAAAAGGGGAGAAAAAAGAGAAGAAGATGAGAAAAAAAATAAGAAGATAAAGAAGAAGAAAAAAAAGCGGAGAAGAAGAAGGAATAGAGGAGGAGAAGAAAAATTAGTTTTTTCTCCTTTTTTCTTCTTCTCCTCTTTTTTATTCTTCCTCTTCTTAATTTTTATCGGGAACGAGGGTGTCGAGGATCGCCGAGGGGTCGAGGGTCGAGAACTAGGCTAGAGGATCGAGGGTCGCGGAGGATTCGAGGGTCAAGGAACGCCGAGGGGTCGAGAGGTTGCCTTGTGTCAAACTATTGAAGAAATCCATGGCTTCATCATTAGCGAGAAGTAACCGGGGCAGATGCTACGAAGTTCTCCAAAGTTATTCTAGAACGGAGTCCCAGATAGGATAATCTGCCTTTTGGTATGAATTTCAGCAAAGGACTTCCAAAATAGCGATATTCGAAAGGCTCTTGCTGAACTTTGTACCAAAAAGTGAATTATCCTATCTGGGATTCCGTTCCAAAATAACGTTGGAGAGCTTCGTACTATCAATGCGTCGGTTACTTTCTCCTAATGGTGAAGACATGGTTTTGTTGAATCCTTTGACACTAGACAAACGTGACATGAGGGGGTCGAGGGTCGGGAACTAGGTTAGAGGGTCGTGGATCGCCGAGCGGTCGAGGGTCGTGAACTAGCACTGGTGCGCATCGCTCCTAAACAAATGGTTTCTAACCCATTTCCGCGACGGCATATGGAACCGTCTCCAAGTGAGTGTGGACGATAGGGGGGGGGTCCTTCCCACACGACCCAGAAACCGTCGGGGATAAGGAGCCTTGATGCATACAGTTGTCCCTGTATAACCGTTTATGATATCTCGAATATCCCAAATGCTTCATCCTTGCCACTTGTTTGTGCTCGCATTGCCATCGTAGTCGGAGTTTTGTGGTTCTGCCTAAAACTAGGCAGATTCCAGGCATGGCAGTTTTCTAGGCAAATTCTAGGCACGAGAGATTTACGATGCCTGGCACATCACAAACAGTTCACTACTAGGAAAATGCTTATAGACAGTAGCATAGTAGTAGTGCTTTTTATAATAAAGTGCTGCTACAAGTTATTAGTAGCACTTTTTATAAAGAGCGCTACTACTATGCACTTAGGAGTAGCGTTGTTTTAGTAAAAACGGCTACTACTACAATTGCCAGGCCGTTGCCGGCAGGCCAGGCATAGTAGTAGCGCTTTTATGTATGAAGCGCTGCTGCTACCAGACGTAGCAGTAGTGCTTTCAACATATAAGCGCTACTACTACGGGCTCTTTATCCAGCCGAACGGCCCGCGCTCGACCTCTCTCTCTCACTCACCCGCTCTCACACACTCACTCGCCTATCTCCGCCGTCGTCTCCACCGCCCTCCCCCGTGCCGGAGCTCTCCAGCCGGCCGCCCTTGCCCGCGCTGGCTCTACTCCTCCGCTGGCCACCCTCCCCCGCGCCGGCTTCCTCCCCTGCCGGCCACCCTCGCCCGCGCCGGCTCTGCTCCCCTGCCAGCCTCCTCCCCGCGCCGGCCTCCTCCCCCGCCGGCCTCCTCCTCCACCGTGAGGTACTCCTCCTCCTTCCATTTAGTTCATTAGGTTAGGTAACTTAGGTGAATTTAGTTAATTAACTTAGGTGAATTTAGTTAATTAACTTAGATGTTTTTTAGTTAGGGAAGTAGGTTAGGTAACTAATTAAGTAGATGCTAATTTAGGGTAGTGGTGTTTAGTATATAGAAAAATTCAATATAGTTTTTTAGTAAGTGTTTAATAGAATTAGTTAGAAAATTAATAGAACTAGTTAAACTAGTTTATTTTTAGTATGTACTAGCGTGTTTTATTTATAGTAAGTGCTTAGTTGAAATAGTTGAATTAATAAAACTAGTTTATTTTTAGTAAGAAAATTTAGGTATATGAGATTTGATGATCTAATTAAAATTTTACTATAGAACTAGTTTATTTTTACTAAGAAAATTAATAGAACTAGTTTATTTTTTAGTTAAACCAATTATTCTTGCATCGATGTCGACCATGCCTATCCCGCATCCTCATCGTCGACTCGGCGGAGGAGGCCTGGGCTTGGTGAGGAGCCATGTCCGGGACTGGGCTCCGTGGGGCTGGTACTGGGAGGTGCTACCTTCCTGGGGGCATAGCTTGGTGAGGAGCCAGCCCGTCGTTGACCCGAACCTTCTTTGGTGGCGGTCGGGTGGGCCAGTGACGGGGTGGAGGCTTGAGGACCCTATGGAGGTGGTACGTCACCATGTCAGCGAGGAGGACGAGCACGTCCGTTGCTACATGGTTGCGTTGGAGGGCAGGTTCTCCAATACCTAGGAGGTCCTTCAGGGATCTCACTGGAGCTATGATCTTGTGATGGTTCCTTCTCTTTGGGTGTCCACCGCCCGCGCTGATACCCGTCGTTTGCTATGGTTTTAGCTGTATTAGTGATGTTATATGTATGAGACTATTCGAGATCTATTAGTGATAATATTTGACGATGTACGGACGAAAGAGATGGTTTAGTTTTGCTTATTGAATGAATGCTAATTTGAATACTAATTTATTTTACAATTTGGTTTTCCTTATTGAATGCTCTAATTGGAAAACTACTCCATCAAGTTTGAATGCTCATATGATGTAGATATAAACATGTATATCTTGTGTTGCTCAAATAGGATATGTGCTTGCAGAAGTGGCCGGCCATGTTTGCAAGTTACACCTCCTATAGGGGCCTATGTTTTGCCGGAGTGTTGATTAATTTCTGTTCCGGCAAATTTCAGGCGCTCGATATGTTCTTTTTAGCAAAGTTCATGCCGGATTTTTTCGTGAGTTCTGGCATGACTTGTGCTAGAATATGTAGGAAATATCGAGTGGCCTGGATTTTCTCGAAAAATAATTAAACGACATTTCGGGTTGACTTTAAGTCTGTCAAGGCTCCATCACCGAAGGTCGAAAAATCAGTGATGGAGTGTATCCACCATATATGAGGGAGCACGAAGAAGCCCGACTGTTGTCGTGGGGGTCGTTTTTCCTTCTTCTCCTTGTGCTAGACCTTTGTTATGCACTAGGGGAAGGAGGATCAACGACCATCACTGACGGTCGAAAATTCTATGAGGGAGTGTATCCACCATATATGAGAGAGGACGAAGAATCCCAACTGTTGTCGTGGGGGCCGTTTCTCCTTCTTCTCCTTGTGCTAGACCTTTGTTATGCACTAGGGGAAGGAGGAGTAACGACCATCACCGACGGTCGCAAATGTCAGAGAGGAATCAGTGAGGGAGAGTCTCCACCATATAGACTCGACAGACCGATAGTCAACCTGTGATGAATAATAATGACCTAATTTAATTTTTATAGTACATATATTGAATAGTACAAGTTTAATCTTTGAATTATGAACGTAGGAAATGTCGTCATCGGACGACGAAAGTCTCCCGTGGGAGTGTAGCTGGTGCAATGACGACCGAGGTCTGCGCGACAGGCCTTACTTGGAGGACGATCGACGCTTCAGCATTAAGCTCCAGGAGAACTTCGATGTTGAAACGATACACAATGACGAAAAGTGTTTTTTTCGTAATTAAGCATGACTTCAACTATTTCAAGGTGTAATTTTCATCTTTTACAATTTGAGTAGCTTATCCCATGCCATGCAAGACGCTATGTCTTGGAGAGGATGGGTTTTGAAGACCATGAAAATTTAGAAACAAAGAAAATTCACCTAAGGACCCATCATGATGTGGATTTTGAAGTAAATCTGTATAATTCTGAGAGCGTAACCCATTTTGGTTGCGGAAATCGGGAAGCACTTTGCAACATGTATGGTTTTTATGAGGGTATGCTTGTCACCATGGATCTTGGTGATCCTGACATCGACCAAGACAATTTGGGTCCTTGTTGATACGCTTCCAATTCCACCACTATGTGAGTTTCTCAAACATAGTTAATAACTAATTTATATTGTTCATTTCAAAATAGTTGACATCTTGTTTCCATTGACAACTTATTTTCATTGTTCAAACAATGTGCGGAACATGGTAGACAGAACCTACTACACTGATGGCTCTGAGTTAACTTAACAAGAGAAAAATCATCTGGTCGCATTTTGTACTGATCTTGAGAATTACAATATCTATTAGAAAACTCCTCCACATTATGGTCAATACGTGCCACTAGTGCACGTGTTGAACTACGATAACATCCATGGAGAAGCCATGGTAAGATTTTTTTAGTATTATGACATCCACGCATCTTTTGCAGAAATTCTTTTAAAACTTAACTACATTGCTAACTACGAAGTTATTACTATGTTTTTCAATAGAAAAATCCCAATGATTGTGTGCGTCATCTGATGTATCAGAATGGTCGCCTTGATTTTTTGAACATACGGCTAGGTCATCATACGAATCTCACCTGTCCATATTGGATTTCTAAAAGAAGTGGAGACATGAAAATCAAAGAATGGAAAAAATGTATGGACAGTCGTAAGGAGGTACTTGGAAGCAACATTGTGCGAAAGGCAAGAATTGAAGACATGATAATCTCCATTCTCCATAATGGAGAGTAAGGGCCTATCTTGTATTATGCTATTTTACCTAAGAGAAGGTAGTAGGTCCTAATTAATAATACTCATGATCATGTGCTAAGAACAACTAAGTAGGATTGGTTAGATGACTATGATGATGATGTGGTATCGAGTTGAAGTTGTATTATCGATGATGATGAGTATGACTTGTTATTATGATACCAATGATGAGTTATTTATTATTATGATCGATGATGCATGATGCTAAGTTGTTATATGAGCATGATTACTTATTATATATAATTGTGGGTGAAATGAACCTGGATTAGATTCAAGTGAAGCCAACATGTGGTGCACATCGAAAGTACTACTAATCCAAACTAGATCAAGTTTGGATTAGAGTAGTACTTTCGACATGCACCACATGTTGCATCCACTTGAATCTACTCCATGTTCATTTCACCCACTGTTATATATAATAAGTAATCATGGTCATAAAATCATATGATGAAAGTACTATATATAAAGTCACACAATGAAAACAAGCTGTATTTTCTAAAAATACAGGAAAATTTAGCAACAACGCTTTTTAGAACAAGCGCTACTGCTACTTACAAGTAGCAGTAGCGCTGTCCAAAGGGAAGCACTACGGCTAACTAGGTATAGCAGTAGCGCTCCCTTTCCAGCGCTACTGCTACTAGTTAGTTGTAGTGCCTTAGTGGTAGCGCTGGACCCAGCGCTACTGCTATGCATATTTCAAGCGCTACTACTGGGGTTTTCCCTAGTAGTGGTTCATGATTATAAACTATGTACGATAGGTAGACAATCACACACATTTAGTTTTCCCGCACCGTATGTGATAGTTTCTGACATCACACACGCTTTGCAAACGGCAACTGTGTGCATGCTTGCACACGTTTCCTCTCTGTGAACCATCTCGGATTATGGTGTATATTGCAAACGTTTGTGTTTTACCAACCGTGTGTGCCGTAATGACCTGCACAATGTAATTTCGCCCTAATTTAATTGCTGCTATTTAAAATTGTACCTAATTTAAACTTGAAAGTAGGCTATAACTTTATTCATATCCATCAGGTTCAAACAACCAATCTATTATTCGATTCATAGGTACATATGTTTAAGAATTACAGAAGCTCCAAATAAAGAATGATGTACCAGGGTTCTATACCTGTACTATTACAGATGGTAAAGAAAGAGGCAACAGACAGTCCAGTTGCTGAACAAGGTGAAGCGGAATGGCCCTATTGTGCTCTCCTGGATGCAGAAGGCATGTAGGACTCCAGTCCAACCCCTTGTGATGGCCGGCCGCCAATCATGTAGTTTGAGAGGTAATCTTGAGTAAACTGCTTTAGGATCCACTGCAAAAGAAAAAAAGATTCAGATATTGTCATCTAACACAACTCATTACGGGAAGTAAAACGAAGGCTACAGGGTTCTTACTTACCATCCTGTAGTTCACTATTGTCTTGCATAAAGTGTAAACAAATAGTTTGATTGAAATCTTTTGACCCATTTTAGTAACAATCTTTATCAGTTTCCTCACTTGAAGCTGGTTCATGAATATCTCATTGCCCCATACGCAGAAAGTGTCAAAGTGTGGATCTTTCGCAATGATATATGTACCTAAAAGCACCAAGTTAATATTAGAAGCTAAACAACAATTGAAAAATGATGTAGTACAAAACTCCATCCATCCCATTATATAAGATTTTATTAAATGTATATCTAGACATCATCAGAACATTAAGGTAACACTCTTCCTTGTTGCTATGTAGCCTGGGATTGCATATTTAGTCATTCGGTACAATGCATGTTGCTAAACAACAATTGAAAAATGAAAAGGCATGTTAACTGCAATATCCTTAACATAAACCAAATATCGTAATTTATAGTGGAATTGTTGAAACTGTTATTGATGAAATTGAACTACACAACAAATAGTTGCACATATAGAGCATCACATTGTGAAGAACTGAAATAAACAAGTCATAAGGACATCTCTAGGCGATCCTTAAAAGGTAAAAGGACTAAAACCCTTAGTGGATATATATATACCCCTAAACTTAAGGTTGTAAACTTCAATTTGATCAAGTTCAAAGCAGGTTCAACTAAAAGTAGCATGCATTCAAACATAAACATATATAGTTTTGCATAACCGAACATAAAACATAAATTTAAAGTAAACTAAACTACTTTTGGTCAAAGTAGAGGTCGAGCCTATCCTTCCTTGTCATGTACGGTGTGCCGCGAGCCGGGTCCGGGCCAGTACCATCGTCGGGGTCGTTGGGAAAGGCACTCCTCCACTCGTCGATGTCGATCTCCTCATCCTCGGGGCCCACCTCGATGCCCTCCGTGCCGCCATCACCGCCACCTTCGACCTCGTCATCAGAGAACAGCGCGATAACCTCGCTGCCCTCCGCGCCACCGTCCTTGCCGCCTTCGACCTCGTCATCGGAGGAGAGCGCGATAACCTTGCCGCCCTCCACGCCGACAAAGATCGCCCGCTCCGCCTCCACCAGCTCTGGGTGCTGCTAGCCGAGCTCTTGCATGTAGGCCTTGTCGGTAGCCTTAGCCTCGAGATGCTCCAATGCCTTGCGGTCCTCCTGCGCCATAGCCGAGCTCACCACCCCTGGCTCCGGCGAAACAAGGTGGACCGGACGTGTGCTGAAGGGGAAATTGTGCGTAGCCGCCATACTATGGTAGCGGACCTGCCAGCGGCCGTACTCCGTGGCCACGAGCTCGGCCGTGTGGAAGTTACTGAGCCATCGGCGGGTGTGGGTCTCTCGATCTGTAATCTCGGCGACCTACGTCCCACACCGCCGCTGCCGGACCCCGAAGTAGGACTTCGTCGGCTGCCCGGTCCGGGAGAGGACGGGGAAGTCCTCGAACCGGCGTAGGGGCATGGCTACGGGCGGATCGGGGGACCGGCGACGGTGGATCGGGACACCTCAGTGGCCACCTCGCCGGCGTCGGGCGAAAAGGCTGCGATAAACCTCTTTTTGGCCATTGGCTACTCGAGCTCCCCGGCACACATGCATAGGTTGAGGATGGAGGCACCGGCAATGGTGGTGACCTACAAATGGTTTCGAGGGTTGTGTGTGTCTATGTGAGCGGAGGTTGTGTTTGAAGAAATACTGCGGCAACTAAAAATTTTACTAGGCGGGAGTAACAAGGCGGGGCTACTGAAAATTTGGATCAAGGGTGAGCAGATATTTTTGAGATTGTGAGGGATGCAGAGGTGCGAGTAAAATGCCGGGGCTACTGAAAATTTGAATCAAGGGACTGAAGCAGAGCGGGAGTAACAGACAATGCACACAGTCCGCACATACTAATCGTGTGCTATCAAACATTAAAACCTTCCAGGCGGTAGATATTTTCGAGATTGTGTGGGATGCAGAGGCCGGAGTTTTGGGGGAGCGAGCTAGTGTGCTTGACACACCGGCTGTGGACTGTAGCCGACACACCTTCTCTCATAGGCCATAGGCGTACTATACACCAACAGTGCTCCAAGATATTTTGTGCTATATCTCACACGGTTGGTGAGAATAAACTATGTGGGATCTACTTGATTTGAATTACAAAATGGGGTCACCGAGGCAATGGACAGCGTTTGAATTGCTAGACCATTTATCTGCAGTGAACATGCAACTGTATATGTGTCATAAAAGAATTGGAATTATTCAGGTTCGTTTGGACATATCATACATTAAACTGGTTTTCTAGCCATTTCAGGTGCACAATTCAAAATTAAACTACATGCATGTGCTCCAGTGCATACAAAATGGTTGAAAAATCAAATCTGTGTCCTTCAGTGCATATTTAGGTCCCATGGAAGAAATGGGAATGAATTTTTCGGGGTTTGTTTGGCCTATTTTATATATTAACTAGGTTTTCTAGGCATTTTATGTGCATAATTCAAATTTGAGCTACAACCACATCCTCCAAGGCACCAAAGTTGGTTGAAAAATCACATGTGTGTTCTTGGGTGAATTTCTAGGTCCCATGCAAGAGATGGGAATGAAATTCAAACACCATGGCACTGTTGATTGCCGACAAAACGTTGAGATGCCTGGTTTTTAACTTCTAGTAAATCCAAAACTCGTCTGAAATTCAGGAAACTTGGCATGCTATCATGGAGCGGCATCAACATGCCGTGGTGAAAATTTTGTCCCATTTGGCGCAGGTTCGGGTATAAGCTTCTCACAAACCAGAGCTTCTCACAACAAGCATGATGGTTTTGATAGGGAACGTACCACCTTTAGTGACGGGACGATATCCGTTGCCTCTTATTGCTTTCAAAAATTTTCTAGTGTCAACATAGAACAACAAGAGTGTTGTGTTCAATCTTGGAATTTTCCGAGGTTCATTTGGCCTTTTTATACATGAACTGCGTTTTCTAGGCATTTTACGTGCATAATTCAAATTTGAACTACAAGCACATGCTCCAATGCACCAAAGTTGGTTGAAATATCACATGTGTGTCCTTGGGTGAATTTCTAGGTCCCATGCAAGAGATGTGAATGAAATTCAAACACCAGGGCACTCTTGATTGCCGGCAAAACGTTGAGATGCCTGGATTTTAAATTCTAGTAAATCCAAAACTCATATGAAATTCATGAAACTTGGCATGCTATCATGGAGCGGCATCAACATGCCGTGGTGAAAATTTTGTCCCATTTGGGGCAGGTTCGGGTATAAGATTCTCACAAACCGGATCTTCTCACAACAAGCATGATGGTTTCGATAGGGAACGTACCACCTTTGGAGACGGGGCGATATTCGTTGCCCCTTATAGCTTTCAAAAAATTTCTAGTGTCAACATAGAACAACAGGAGTGTTGTGTTCAATCTTCGATTTTTTGGGGTTCGTTTGGCCTTTCTTATGCATTAACTAGGTTTTCTAGGCATTTTATGTGCATAATTCAAATTTGAACTACAAGCACATGCTCCAATGCACTAAGGTTGGTTGAAAAATCACATGTGTGTCCTTGGGTGAATTTCTAGGTCCCATGCAAGAGATGGGAATGAAATTAAAATACTAGGGCACCGTTGATTGCCGGCAAAATGTTGATATGCCTAGTTTTTAAATTCTAGTAAATCCAAAACTCGTATGAAATTCATGAAACTTGGCATGCTATCATGGAGCGGCATCAACATGTCGTGTTAAAAAATTTGTCCCATTTGAGGCAGGTTCGGGTATATGCTTCTCACAGCAAGCATGATGGTTTCAGTAGGGAACGTCCCACCTTTGGGGACGAAACGATATCCATTGCCTCTTATTTCTTTAAAAAAAATTCTTGTGTCAACATAGAACAACAGGAGTGTTGTATCAATTTTTGGGATTTTTTGGGGTTCGTTTGGACATTTTTATGCATTAACTGAGTTTTCAATGCATTTATGTGCATAATTCAAATTTGAACTACATGCACATGCTCCAATGCACTAAGGTTGGTTGAAAAATCTAATATGTGTCCTTGGGTGATTTTCTAGGTCCCATGCAAGAGATGGGAATGAAATTCAAACACTAGGGCATTGTTGATTGCCGGCAAAACGTTGAGATGTCTGGTTTTTAAATTCTAGTAAATCTAAAACTCATCTAAAATTCATGAAACTTGGCATGCTATCATGGAGTGGCATCAACATGCCGTTGTAAATTTTTTGTCCCATTTGGGGCAGGTTCGGGTATAGGCTTCTCACAAACCAGAGCTTCTCACAACAAGCATCATGGTTTCGGTAGGGAACGTCCCACCTTTGGGGACGAAACGATATCCACTGCCTCTTATTCCTTCCAAAAATTTTCTCGTGTCAACGTAGAACAACAGGAGTGTTGTGTCAATTTTTATGATTCTTGGGGGTTCTTTTGTACATTGTTATGCATTAACCGAGTTTTCAATGCATTTATGTGCATAATTCAAATTTGAACTACATGCACATGCTCTAGTGCATATAAATTTGTTTAAAAATCAAATATGTGTCCTTGGGTGCATGCTTAGGTCCCATGCAAGAAATGAGAATGAATTTCAAACACCAGGGCACCATTGATTGCTGAAAAAACATTGAGATGCTTGGTTTTAAAATTCTAGTAAATCCAAAACTCGTCTAAAATTCATGAAACTTGGCATTCTATCATGGAATGGCACCCGACATGACGTGGTATTTTTCGTATCCATTTTGAGAGAACGCGCAATCAAATAATGATAGCCAACAAAGGCATTTTGAAAAAATAGCTGCCACTTTAATATCTCAAACATTTATATAATTCAAACCGTGTGCGTTCCGTTAACCATTCACTTGACGCCATGTGTCTTGGTTTTAATGGCTATAGGAGGTGCTGTGCGGATAGCTGCTTGACCTTGGCTGAACGGGAGGCGTGCGAGCACAGTCCGGTGCGCAGGCTGGCCGAGAGGCGTGCAGGCTGTCCTCCAATGCGCAGGCTCACCGGGAAGCGTGCGAGCTATACGCTGCGCAGGCTCGCTGGGAAGCGATCCCTTTAACTTCCATGGCCGCCCTCCTTACTCTCCATTAATGGCGCCCGAGCCGTTGTTTAATACGGGCGGCCTTACTGTTTGCCTCCCATTCCCCTCCCCCCGCAGACCTCCACCGCCATGGCGCAGAATGATCCTCTGCCACTAGTCTTCAAGTTTGGTGAAGTCGACTCTGAGTTGGAGGAGATAGAAAATAAGGAGGAATGGGGCCTCATGGACATGGCCCAGAATGAGTTGGCCGCGGCGGTTGCTGCCCCTGCTCCCGGCCCAGCTCCCATCCCCGTGCCCGCGCCTGCGACCATCCCCGTAGCATTGATGGGCTGGTCGCTGAGCACTATCGCAGAGCTGGAAGCCACGAGCGTTAGCGAGGTCTCCGCGGACCCGCACGAGCTCGTGTACATGCCAGCGCCCGTGCCCGTGCGCGCCCGTCCACCCACCGTGGCGCTGGCCCCCGTGCGTTTGGCTGCACCCGCCGCGCCCATGTGCGCCCCTCCACCCACCGTGGCGCCGTTCCCTGTGCGTTTGGCTGCACCTGCCGCGCCCGTGCCTATGCCTGTGTGCCCCCTCAACGGCATGGGACGTTGCCGTCGACTGCTACCTCTCAGCAGCACAAGTTGCCATCCTCCCACGCCCCGCCCGTCGATCGCGCGACGGCATGATGTTTGATTTACAAGTGAAGAACATTTTGTGCTGCCTTGAAGACATCAACAATGGCGTCCCGGAGGACGACAATGACAACGACGACACGGCACGCCGCCGCCGAAAATAGTTTGTTGGGGGTTTAATACTGTATCTCGAATTCTCGATCATATGAATATAAATTTGCAGTGTGACTGAATGAAAGATATGGTTTGAACGAACTTGCATTTTTCTCTCTTAATGTACAGACTTATCAAATGATTTTCTTTTAAAAAAACATCAATGGTTTTTAAATATAAAACACTCATCGCCAATGTTTTAGTTAGAACACCCTAATGCAAAATGACAGCTTCCCCAGGAAGCCAAGGGAAAATGTGCCGAGCATGATTTCTGCATCCCTTCAACACAAACAGTTGTTTTGCATGACCTTTGTGCAACCACGTATAACCAATTGGGTAAGATTTTCATATCTGTTATTTTGGGTATGTTGCCATTTCTCAAACTGGAAAGATTGACATTTGTTTATCTAGTAACATTGCCATTTGTCAACCTTGTAACACTGTGATTTGTCAAAATATGCAGCTACAAATCACTAGCACTATCTAATTTTTGCAACTAAAATCACTAGCACTGTTCATATGGACACCACTAGCAGGCGTGAGTTCATGGACGCATATGCAAATGTACCATTAATTACATGCAACAAGTTATCAACCCACAACGACAACGAGGATACACGTTGGATTATAGATCATTTCCAATAAAAAATTCTAGTAAAGTTTTTCTCACACACCAAATAACAAAGCAATGAAATGAACTTCAACTCAACCACTCGTCGGCATTGGAAACTCTTGCTTTGAACCAGAAGTGATTCTCTGGGAAGGGCCAGCTACTGTCAATCTCGAGACCAACACAGGACTGATCATAGAGGCTGAAGCGGCCTATGTCAGGACCCATATTGGGATGGTAGGGAAGCATAGTAATGCCTGAGGTATAGATACAGTTGCTTCTCATAAATGGTAGTAACATTGTGTCAATAGTAGCTGGATTGTCTTCCACCATCATTAGATAGTTTTGTCCAAGGAAGAGCGAGTTTCCTCCAAGACTTTGAATACTGAACCAGGGAGAAGGTGTTGGCGCTAGTACACAAGTATCCATCCCGAATACCCTGCAATGGATGTTGGAATAGGTCCGGAGAGTGCAACCATACGAGACAACACCTGCTTCCTTAATAACATCAACAATGCCCCGTATACATCCAAGAAGAGGTGATCCATCGGAATAAGTTGCCAGGCGCCACTGAGTATATGGGTCTTGCTCGTCCTCATGCTCGTGAATAAAATTTTGAAGTATAGGTGGTGGAATGTTCACAGGACCATGGAAACACAAGGAGGTTAATTAGTAAAGGGAAACTAGCTAACCTGCATGCATGTGGATGAAACAATTATAATTACAGTGGAAGACAAACGTACTGAAATCATGAGGATTCCATGCAAAAACAGTTCCACGAGTGGTGGCAGTAAACACAAGACCCTTGTATTGAATTGCATCACAGTACTCATCCGTGTATAGAAACTGATTTTTAAGAAATATCCATCGAGTCGAACCATGAAGGATGGCAACAAGCTTGTCGAAGATAGCGACAACATAAGCATTCCTATAACCCCAAGAGCGGTTGGGAACTCGAAAAATTGCTATCTTCCGTAGACGACAGTCAGCATGATCATATTTGAACTCACGTAGAATACCGGTGTACTCAACCTCTGGGTAGTCGTCTGAGATTTTTCGAAGTGGAACCCGGTGATGAGTGTACACATTCACAAGTTCCCGCTCGCAGTTGTACCCAATATAAAGAAGCCAATCTCCATTTCTGCCCGCCCAAGCCTTGCCCTCAAGCGATGTCATCTTAACATCATATGTATCATTATCAAGCGTCATCAACTTACACAAGGCGAGGCTTCCCTCGTCCCCGCGCCAGTTAGCAGGGTCACGGTGAAGAAGATAGGGTAGATCAAACCGCTCCTGAACCCTTGGGTTCCTTGTAATGATGTTATCAGTTGAGTCGAGAATGGTCTTGAACGAACCTGCCATGCTAGTCGAGGTGATGCCGTCGCACCGATCAATGAGTTCCTCCACCGCGTCATCATTCAGATCGGGGCAAGAATAACAGGGTTGTTTCCAGCTTATTCCCTCCATGCAGAAGACGATCAAACAATGGAAGAAGGAAGGGTGAAGGAAAATGAAGGAGGGAGGAAGAGCTAGCGTGCGACAGCAGTTCCAAATCGAGAGGGAAAGGCGAAGAGTCGGTGGACGGTTGCCACCGTACATGAAGAGGCGCCTGGGGAGCGAACGGTTGCCACAGAGGTCACACACTGACTACAACGGCCGAGTGAACCGCATGCAATCCCATCGCACAACACACACGTCTTGCTAATTTGAACCATTTCTGTTCTCTTGTATCAACGCAAACAGTTCATCCGAGTGAACCGCATGTCGTATATCGCACACACCTTGATCTGGCTGACCGTTTCTTTTGTGTTGCCTAATCACAAACAGTCCATCCAAGTGAACCGTATGATGTATATCGCACACACCTTCATCTGGCTTCCCGTTTCTTTTGTGTTGCCTAATCACAAACAGTTCATCCGAATGAACCGTATGTTGTGTATCGCACACGCCTTCATCTGGATGCCCGTTTCTTATGTTCCTCCTAATCGCAAACAGTTAATTGACCTGAACCATATTCCCTTCATCGCACACACAACTAAAATCTGAACCGTGTTTGATGCATCCTCCATCGCATATGTTTTCACCTTTTTTGATGGTTTTCATACACCATAGTTTGCGATTATTGTATCACACATAGTTTCTCAAAGGGTCTCTGATCGTAGTGTCACGTTAGCAGCATCCTGCAGTAGTGTAGTGTAGAGGGTTGAGAGTCGCCGAGGGGTCGAGGGTCGAGGGTTGTGAACTAGTGTAGAGGGTCGAGGGTCGTCCAGGGGTCGAGGGTCCAGATTTATCAAGAATGCCCCCATTATGGATGTGCACAAGTTGATCCAATTTTTTCTGATCTCATATATATATATGTATGTATATATATATATATATATACATACATACATATATATTCTTCTATATGTCACATTGTCGGTCAAAGTATTGAAGAAATCCATGGCATCATCATTAGCTGGAAGTAACCGGGGCATGATGGTACGAAGTTCTACAAAGTTATTCTGGAACGCAGTCCCGGATAGGATAATCCGCCTTTTGGTACGAATTTCAGCAAAGGCCTTCAGAATAGCGATATTTGGAAGGCTCTTGCTGAAATTTGTACCAAAAAGTGAATTATCCTATCTGGGACTCTGTTTCAGAACAACTTTGAAGAGCTTCGTACCATGATGCGCCTGTTACTTTTGCCTAATGATGAAGACACAGTTTTGTTGAATCCTTTGACACTAGACAAACGTGACATGAGGGGGTCGAGGGTCAGGAACTAGGGTAGAGGGTCGTGGATCGCCGAGCGGTCGAGGGTCGAGGGTCGTCCAGGGGTTGAGGGTCCAGATTTATCATGAATGCCTCCATTATGGATGTGCAAAAGTTGATCCAATTTTTTCTGATCTCATATATATATATACATATATATATATATATATATATATATATATATATATATATATATTCTTCTATATGTCATGTTGTCTGTCAAAGTATTGACGAAATCCATGGCTTCATCATTAACTGGAAGTAACAGGCGTATGATGCTATGAAGCTCTTCAAAGTTGTTTTGGAACAGAGTTCCTGATAGAATAATTCGCCTTTTGGTACGACTTTCAGCAAAGGCCTTCCAAATAGCGACATTCGGAAGGCTCTTGCCGAACTTTGTACTGAAAAGCGAATTATTCTAGCAGGAACTCCATTCCAAATCAACATTGAAGAGCTTCATACCAATATGCGCCTGTCATTTCCGGCTAATGATGAAGTCACAGTTTTCTTGAATTCTTTGACACTAGACAACATGACATATAGAAGGGTAGATGAGATAAGGAAAATATGGACCATTTTCTGCACATACAGAATGGCGCCATTTTGTTAAATCCCTTGTCGGTCCGGACGTCGGATAATCATGAGGGAGGCGGTCCAGCCCAAACCCTAGAAGCGCTGCCGAGGCCACCCAAATTTACCAAGTTAAAAGAGCGTTGTCGTCGAGGCCACCCCAAACCATAGAAGCGTCGAGGCGACTAATATGATTCCTTGTTGTGATTAGCTAGCTAGGTCTACGTTTGCCACTAATATATCCATCTATCATGTTTGTATATTAATTGCCATGTTGTAATATTTGCAGAAACTATGGAGCACCGAGACTTGGAAGCAGAATAGGTGTTGGGGGACAATAATCCTCCCTGGAGGTGATGTCTTGTCGTATCTCAACGATACTGATGGTATAGAAGGAGAGGGTGAAGTAGGCTACAACGATCGAAGAATGGAGGAGGAAGGACATGATTATGATGGCTCCTGTGACCGAATGCCGGTGGAAGAAGGAGACCGTGATGACGGCTCCGGCGACCGAACGGAGTCCGGCCAGGTATATATATTAATTAAGCTTGTGTTGACTAGCTAATTGATGCATTAATTGTTTTGGTATGTACACATATTAACTCTCTTATTTCTTCTTTTCTAGCCCTCCGGATCGAGCAAAACTTCGGTAACGAGACAAGGCCTGAAGAACAAGTTGCGCTAGGATGAAAGGTTCACGATCAAAGCAATCATGTGCGATGGCCAACCGGTTGAACCCATCCGGACCAAGGAAGCATTTTCTGCTCAGTGCGAGGTTCTTGTTTGGGACATGATCCCGATCAGCATCCACCAATGGTATAAGCCTAAGAACGAAGACCCTCAGGTGTCTTATGTCAATGATAGGCAGAAAGATGATCTTTGGACCATGCTGAAGGTAAATTTCACCCTACCGCCAGAGGAGGATCCGGAGAAGCCACCTATAGAGCCATTGGTCAAGGCTCATGCTCTTAATAAGATGACATATCTATTCAGGAGGTGGAAGACTGAGTTGAAAACAACATTTCTCGACAAAGACAAGACTCCAGAATTCACTGACTGATTTGAGAAGATAAGAGATCACTGGGACGCATTTGTGGCCCACAAGACATCGGAGAAGAGTAAGAAGATGTCAGTGACAAACAAGAAAAATGTTGAAAGAAGGAGCTTCACCATCACACGGGGTTAGGTGGCTACCTCAAAGCCCGCCCATTGTGGGACAAGGCTCAGAATGACCTACTTGATAAAGGGGTCGAACCAGAGACATTGAACAGGCCAGACCGTTCAAGGACTTGGTTCTTCGGGGTTGGGGGAACCTTTGACCCTGAAATAGGGAAGTGTCGTTGGATGAACCAGCAACTGCAAGTACCCGTCACGAAGCTTCGGGAGTATATCACCGCAGCGCGGCAAGGGACGTTCATTCCCGACAGAGAGAACTACGAGCTCACAATGGCCCTTGGGAATCCTAAGCACCTTGGATAGACACGAGGCATGACATGCTTTGTTTCATGGAAGGCTGGGTTTCCCGAGGCAGGCCGGCCCCATAAGCTACCCTGCCATCTCAGCGGAGAAGCAGCATGGCTTCCACTGAGCTCCTTCAGCAGCCTCACTTGCTCCTGCTAGCTACCCGTCTATGCTACCACGGAGGCTCAACATTGCCACCTTACGACGCAATGGCAGAATTTCAAAGTCAAGGCGGCTGTTAGCTCTGTTGCACCTCCTGAACCCGGCGCAACTTTTCACTGCTGTCCGATTCCAGAGGGATTTGAGGACCTCGAGCTTGACCATCCTACCGGTGAAGGGGAGACTTGGCTGGGTCTTGCTCCGAAGACTCCATGTCTATGGCGGAAGGAGCTCATCAACCTTCCGAACTTGATGCCTCCGCCTCCGCCTCCTCCCCCTCCTCCGGTGAGTCAGGGCACTCTGCCTCCTCCTCCGGTGAGTGACCGGGGCACTCTGCCTCCTTTTCTGACGTGTGGCGGCACTCCGCCTCCTTCACCGCCTGTGCCAGCACATCCGTGCAGCCCGCCTCCTCCTACGCCTCGTCAGCAAAAGCGGAAGACAACCGCCGCCGCTCCGGCTGCTCCAGCGCGTCGTAGCACTCCACCTCCTTCTCCGCCTCGTAAGCAACAAAGGAAGACAGCCGCTTCGGCCGCTCTGGCGTCTAGCAGTACAGCCAGAGGCGGGAGGCAATACAGATTCGGTCCATCTCTCAAGCCTCTAGTGAAGTTTCCATACGAGAGGACCGTGGAGGAAAATGTGGAGATCGTTCAAGCCTATGTGAAGGAATTCTTTGCAACACAAAGAGCTAAGAAACATCCACCTCCGGAGGAGAAGATAGATTCGGTGAAATTGAAGCACACTTTGGATGCCCTGAAGCGACCACCACCGCCTCCGCCAGATGACAACCATGTCCTCGCTCTTAAAAAGGCAGCGCAAGAAGCACGCTGGTTGGGAACTACTTGAAGTGACAAAAGGTTACAAGAATGAACAAGTGGGAAAAAATTTCCCAGTTCGGCGAACAGGCGAACCAATCATGCCCCCCGCTAAAGGTGTCTAGCGATATCGTCGCAAATCTGCCGCTGATGCTGCCCGGTACCAATCCTGGTGATTACCTGCCTGACGATGCACATTTTGATATGATGGAGGTGGACGAACACAAATAACGGTATGGGAAGCCTCTCGTCAAACCTAGAGCTCCTCCTCTAACAACGATGATGTGAAGATTCCATAAGTGGTACATGGACACCTACAACTCTGGGAAGGATATTTTGACGCTGAGAGATAAAGAGGAGCATGACCTCATTGGGATTGATCTATTGTCTGTTCCATTTGAGGAGCTCTTCTAGTTTTTCAATTAGAATTCCCTCGATAGAATAATCATCACTTGCTATTGTATGTAAGTACTACTTCTGTAATTAAGTCTCTATATATAGCTCAGCTCTTTCATTGCATGTATATATAATTATCCTCACTATATTATGCAGATTGAAGATCGTCGAATGCAAGAAAAGACAAATCTATGATATTGGGTTCATTAACACAAATATCATAGATGAATGGATGGTTAAACATGATGCCAAAGAATCCGAGGCCAACTTTGCTAAAATCGATGCTTCAAAATCAAAACAAAGATAAAATACTCTTTCCTTACAACTTGAAGTGACTGTTCTTGTCTTGTGCATATTCGGTTTCCCTTATTACTCTAGGTTATAGTAATGTAATTGATGAGTTATGCATTCATGCGCAGATTCTGCTTTATTCTCCTAGAGATTAGGGTTAAGCAGGGACTAGTAACTGTCTTAGACTCAAGACGAAAAGATCCCAAGGAGTATGCAACCATGACTGAAATGCTCAAGAAGTAAGTTCAATCGATCATTATCGCACCATATCTGCAACTTTATTCATTTCCTAATATCAAGTAATAACTATTTTGTTTGTCTCGCAGGGTTTGGAAAGTGTTCACCGCAGAAGCTCCGGGACTACCGGGGAAGTTGTGATTTACACACCCGAAAGTAAGTACTACTAGCTAGTTCCACACATCTCCCATTGATTCTAGCTAGATTCAACAATACCATTTATAAGGCTTGATTATCAGTTTGATTGACCTCTACTTCTCGTAAACTGGTTGTGGCAGGAAGACGGTATTAATTTTTGTGGATACTACATTTGCGAATACATCCACAATGCGACGACCTCTAAGCGAGGCTACTGTAAAGAAGATTATGAAGTGTGTAAGCAATAACATTCACAATTTTATTTTATTACCATCATTTGTGTTGAGTTTCATTCATATATATGTATTGACCCCCTTCTTCAAATTAGCTTTGGCAGCTGCGGGATGAACTCCTTGAAGGAAATATGCCCTAGAGGCAATAATAAAGTTATTATTTATTTCCTCATATCATGATAAATGTTTATTATTCATGCTAGAATTGTATTAACCGGAAACATAATACATGTGTGAATACATAGACAAACAGATTGTCACTAGTATGCCTCTACTTGACTAGCTCGTTGAATCAATGATGGTTATGTTTCCTAACCATAGACATGAGTTGTCATTTGATTAACGGGATCACATCATTAGAGAATGATGTGATTGACTTGACGCATTTTTTTTAGCTTAGCACTTGATCGTTTTAGTTTACTGCTATTGCTTTCTTCATGACTTTTACATGTTCCTATGAATATGATATTATGCAACTCCCGATTACAGGAGGAATAGTTTGTGTGATACCAAACGTCACAACGTAACTAGGTTGTTATAAAGGAGCTCTACAGGTGTCTCCGATGGTAATTGTTGAGTTGGCATAGATCAAGAATAGGATTTGTCACTCCGATAGTCAGATAGGTATCTCTGGGCCCTCTTTATCATGCACATCACTATAAGCCTGCAAGCAATGCAAGTGATGAGCTACTTACAGGATGATGCATTGCAGAATGAGTAAAGAGACTTGCCGGTAACGAGATTGAGCTAGGTATTGAGATACCGACGATCGAATCTCGGGCAAGTAACATACCGATGACCAAGGGAACAACGTATGTTGTTATGCGGTTTGACCGATAAAGATCTTCATAGAATATGTAGGAACCAATATGAGCATCCAGGTTCCACTATTGTTTATTGACCGGAGACGTGTCTCGGTCATGTCTACATAGTTCTCGAAACCGTAGGGTCCGCACGCTTAAAGTTCTGTGACGATCGGTATTATGAGTTTATATGTTTTGATGTACCAAAGGTAGTTCGGAGTCCCGAATATGAGCATGGACATGACGAGGAGTCTCGAAATGCTCGAGACATAAAGATTGATATATTGGAATCCTACATTTGGACATCGGAAGAGTTTCGGGTGAAATCGGGATTTTACCGGAATGCCGGAGGGGTTACCGGAACCCCCCGAGGGTTAATGGGCCTTGTTGGGCCCTAGTGGAGAGAGAGGGGCCGGCCAGGGCAGGCAGCGGCCCCCTCCCCCTCTGGTATGAATTGGACTAGGAAGGGCCCCCCCTTTTCTTCTCCTTCTCCCCCTCCTAGTAGGAGTAGGACAGAGGGGAGTCCTACTCCTACTAGGAGGAGGACTCCTTCTCCTGGCGCGCCCTACAGGGCCGGCCGGCCTCCCCCTTCCTCCTTTATATACGGGGGCAGGGGGGCACCCTAGAACACACAAAAAGTTGATCATTGATCTCTCCCAGCCGTGTGCGGTGCCCCCTCCACCATAATCCACCTCGGTTATACTGTAGCGGTGCTTAGGCGAAGCCCTGCGACGGTAGATTCATCAACATTGTCACCACGCCGTCGTGCTAACGAAACTCTCCTTCGACCTCTACTGGATCGTGAGTTCGCAGGACGTCACCGAGCTGAACGTGTGCTGAACGCGGAGGTGCCGGATGTTCAATACTAAGGATCAGTCAATCGTGAAGACGTGTGACTACATCAACCGCGTTGTCATAACGCTTCTGCTTAACGGTCTACAAGGGTACGTGGACGACACTCTCCCTCTCGTTGCTATGCATCACCATGATCTTGCGTGTGCGTAGGATTTTTTTTGAAATTACTATGTTCCCCAATAGTGGCATCCGAGCCAGGTTTATGCGTAGATGTTATATGCTTGAGTAGAACACAAGTGAGTTGTGGGCGATACAAGTCATACTGCTTACTAACATGTCATACTTTGGTTCGGCGGTATTGTTGGATGAAGCGGCCCGGACCAACATTACGCGTACGCTTACGCGAGACTAGTTCTACCGATCGACATGCATTGCACACAGGTGGCTGGCGGGTGTCAGTTTCTCCAACTTTAGTTGAACCGAGTGTGGCTACGCCCGGTCCTTGTGAAGGTTAACACAACACTAAATTGACGAACTATCATTGTGGTTTTGATGCATCGGTAAGAACGGTTCTTGCTCAGCCCATAGCAGCCACGTAAAACTTGCAACAACAAAGTAGAGGACGTCTAACTTGTTTTTGCATGGCATGTTGTGATGTGATATGGTCAAGACATGTTGCTATATTTATTGTATGAGATGATCATGTTTTGTAACGGAGTTATCGACAACTGACAGGAGCCATATGGTTGTCGCTTTATTGTATGCAATGCAATCGCCTTGTCATTGCTTTACTTTATCACTAAGCGGTAGTGATAGTCGTACAAGCAATAGATGGCGAGACGACAACGATGCTACAATGGAGAACAAGGTGTCGCGCCGGTGACGATGGTGATCATGACGGTGCTTTGGAGATGGAGATCAAAGGCACAAGATGATGATGGCCATATCATATCACTTATATTGATTGCATGTGATGTTTATCCTTTATGCGTCTTATTTTTCTTTGTTTGATGGTAGCATTATAAGATGATCTCTCACTAAATTTCAAGGTAAAAGTGTTCTCCCTGAGTATGCACTGTTGCCAAAGTTCGTCGTGCCGAGACACCACGTGATGATCGGGTGTGATAAGCTCAAAGTTCATCTCCAACAGGTGTAAGACAGTTTTGCACACGCAGAATACTCGGGTTAAACTTGACGAGCCTAGCATATGCAGATATGGCCTCGGCACACTGAGACTGAAAGGTCGAGCCTGAATCATATAGTAGATATGATCAACATAGAGATGTTCACCATTGAAAACTACTCCATCTCACGTGATGATCGGCTATGGTTTAGTTGATATGGATCACGTGATCACCTAGATGATTAGAGGGATATCTATCTAAGTGGCAGTTCTTAAGTAATATGATTAATTGAACTTAAATTTATCATGAACTTAGTACTTAGAACCGGGACTTCAACGACGTTTTGAACGTCATGGAGCATATGAGATGTTCCACGAGTTGAAGTTAATATTTCAAGCAAATGCCCGGATTGAGAGATATGAAGTCTCCAATAAGTTCTACAGCTGCAAGATGGAGGAGAATAGTTCTGTCAGTGAACATATACTCAGAATGTCTGGGTACCATAACCACTTGACTCAACTGGGAGTTAATCTTCTTGTTGATAGTGTCATTGATAGAGTTCTTCATGAAGGAAATATGCCCTAGAGGCAATAATAAAGCTATTATTTATTTCCTTATATCATGATAAATGTTTATTATTCATGCTAGAATTGTATTAACCGGAAACATAATACATGTGTGAATACATAGACAAACAGAGTGTCACTAGTATGCCTCTAATTGACTAGCTCATTGATCAAAGATGGTTATGTTTCCTAACCATAGACATGAGTTGTAATTTGATTAACGGGATCACATCATTAGGAGAATGATGTGATTGACTTGACCCATTCCGTTAGCATAGCACTTGATCGTTTAGTTTGTTGCTATTGCTTTCTTCATGACTTATACATGTTCCTATGACTATGAGATTATGCAACTCCCGTTTACCGGAGGAACACTTTGGATGCCACCAAACGTCACAACACAACTGGGTGATTATAAAGGTGCTCTACAGATGTCTCCGAAGGTACTTGTTGGGTTGGCGTATTTCGAGATTAGGATTTGTCACTCCGATTGTCGGAGAGGTATCTCTGGGCCCTCTCGGTAATGCACATCACTCAAGCCTTGCAAGCATTGCAACTAATAAGTTAGTTGTAGGATGATGTATTACGGAACGAGTAAAGAGACTTGCCGGTAACGAGATTGAACTAGGTATTGAGATACCGACGATCGAATCTCGGGCAGGTAACATACCGATGACAAAGGGAACAACGTATGTTGTTATGCGGTCTGACCGATAAAGATCTTCGTAGAATATGTAGGAGCCAATATGGGCATCCAGGTCCTGCTATTGGTTATTGACCGGAGACGTGTCTCGGTCATGTCTACATAGTTCTCTAACCCGTAGGGTCCGCACGCTTAAAGTTCGGTGACGATCGTAATTAGGGTTTTTGTGTTTTGATGTACCGAAGGTTGTTCGGAGTCCTAGATGTGATCACAGACATGACGTGGAGTCTCGAAATGGTCGAGACATAAAGATTGATATATTGGAAGCCTATATTTGGATATCGGAAACATTCCGGGTGAAATCGGGATTTTACCGGAGTACCGGGGGGTTACCGGAACCCCGCTGGGGGTTATTGGGCCTACATGGGCCATAAGGGAGAAGAGGAGGGCCGGCCAGGGCAGGCCGCGCGCCCCCTCCCCCTAGTCCAAATAGGACAAGGAAGGGGGGGGGGGCGCCCCCCTTTCCTCTTTCTCCCTTCCTCCTTCCTTTTTCCAACAAGGCAAGAGGGGGGAGTCCTACTCCCGGTTGGAGTAGGACTCCTCCAGGCGCACCCTTAGGGCCGGCGCACCTCCCCCTCTCCCTCCTTTATATACTGAGGCAAGGGAGCACCCCATGACACACAAGTTTATCATTGTGATCGTTCCTTAGCCGTGTGCGGTGCCCCCATCCACCATATTCCACCTCGGTCATATCATAGCGGTGCTTAGGCGAAGCCCTGCGTCGGTAGAACATCATCACCATCATCACGCCATCATGCTGACGAAACTCTCCCTCAACATTTTGCTGGATCAGAACTCGAGGGACGTCACCGAGTTGAACGTGTGCAGAACTCGGAGGTGCCGTACGTTCGGTACTTGGATCGGTCGGATCGGGAAGACGTACGACTACTTCCTCTACGTTGTGTCAACACTTCCGTTGCCGGTCTACGAGGGTACGTAGACAACACTCTCCCCTCTCGTTGCTATGCATCACCATGATCTTGCGTGTGCGTACGATTTTTTTTTGAAACTACTACGTTCCCCAACAGTGGTATCCGAGCCTAGGTTTTATGCGTTGATGTTATGCACGAGTAGAACACAAGTGAGTTGTGGGCGATATAAGTCATACTGCTTACCAGCATGTCATACTTTGGTTCGGCGGTATTGTTGGATGAAGCGGCCCGGACCAACATTACGCGTACGCTTACGCGATACTGGTTCTACCGACGTGCTTTGCACACAGGTGGCTGGCGGGTGTCAGTTTCACCAACTTTAGTTGAACCGAGTGTGGCTACGCCCGGTCCTTGCAAAGGTTAAAACAACACCAACTTGACAAACTATCGTTGTGGTTTTGATGCGTAGGTAAGAACGGTTCTTGCTCAGCCCGTAGCAGCCACGTAAAACTTGCAACAACAAAGTAGAGGACATCTAACTTGTTTTTGCAGGGCATGTTGTGATGTGATATGGTCAAGACGTGATGAGATATAAGTTGTTTTATGAGATGATCATGTTCTATTGAAGTTATCGGCAACTGGCAAAAGCCTTATGGTTATCTCTCTATTGCATAAGATGCAATCGCCAAATAATTGCTTTACTTTATCGCTATGCGATAGCAATAGTTGCAAGAGCAATTGTTGGCGAGACAACCATGTGACGACACATTGATATAGATCAAGATGATGGAGATCATGGTGTCATGCCGGTGACGATGGAGATCATGACGATGCTTTGGAGATGGAGATCAAAGTCACAAGATGATGATGACCATATCATGTCACATATTTTGATTGCATATGATGTTTATCTTTTATACATCTTATTTTGCTTAGTTCGGCGGTAGCTTTATAAGATGATCTCTCACTAATTATCAAGGTATAAGTGTTCTCCCTGAGTATGCACCGTTGCGAAAGTTCTTCGTGCTGAGACACCACGTGATGATCGGGTGTGATAGGCTCTACGTTCAAATACAACGGGTGCAAAACAGTTGCACACGTGGAATACTCAGGTTAAACTTGACGAGCCTAGCATATAACAGATATGGCCTCGGAACACGGAGACCGAAAGGTCGAGCGTGAAACATATAGTAGATATGATCAACATAGTGATGTTCACCGTTGAACCTACTCCATCTCACATGATGATCGGACATGGTTTAGTTGATATGTATCACGTGATCACTTAGAAGATTAGAGGGATGTCTGTCTAAGTGGGAGTTCTTAAGTAATATGATTAATTGAACTTCAATTTATCATGAACTTAGTCCTGGTAGTATTAGCATATCTATGTTGTAGATCAATAGCTCGCGATGTTGCTCCCAGTTTATTGTGTTCCTAGAGAAAAATTATGTTGAAAAATGTTAGTAGCATTTATGCGGATTGGATCCGTGATCTGAGGATTATCCTCATTGCTGCACAGAAGAATTATGTCTTTGATGCACCTCTAGGTGACAGACCTATTGCAGGAGTAGATGCAGACGTTATGAATGTTTGGCTAGCTCAGTATGATGACTACTTGATAGTTTAGTGCACCATGCTTAACGGCTTAGAATCGGGACTTCAAAGACGTTTTGAATGTCATGGACCATATGAGATGTTCCAGGAGTTGAAGTTAATATTTCAAGCAAATACCCGAGTTGAGAGATATGAAGTCTCCAACAAGTTCTATAGCTAAAAAGATGGAGAAGAATAGCTCAAGCAGTGAGCATGTACTCAGATTGTCTGGGTACTACAATCGCTTGAATCAAGTGGGAATTAATCTTCCAGATAAGATAGTGATTGACAGAATTCTCTAGTCACCATCACCAAGTTAGTAGAACTTCGTGATGAACTATGATATGCAAGGGATAATGGAAACGATTCCCAAGCTCTTTGTAATGCTGAAATCAACGAAGGTAGAAATCAAGAAAAATATCAAGTGGTGATGGTAGACAAGACCACTAGTTTCAAGAAAAGGGCAAAGGGAAGAAGGGGAACTTCAAGAAGAATGACAAGCAAGTTGCTACTCAAGTGAAGAAGCCCAAGTCTGGTCCTAAGCCTGAGACTAAGTGCTTCTACTGCAAAGGGACTGGTCACTGGAAGCGGAACTGCCCCAAGTATTTGGCGGATAAGAAGGATGGCAAAGTGAACAAAGGTATATTTGATATACAGACTATTGATGTGTATTTTACTAGTGTTCGTAGCAACCCCTAGGTATTTGATACTGGTTCAGTTGCTAAGAGTAGTAACTCGAAACGGGAGTTGTAGAATGAACAAAGACTAGTTAAGGGTGAAGTGACGATGTGTGTTGGAAGTGGTTCCAAGATTGATATGATCATCATCACACACTCCCTATACTTTTAGGATTAGTGTTGAACCTAAATAAGTGTTATTTGGTGTTTGCGTTGAGCATGAATATGATTTGATCATGTTTATTGCAATACGATTATTCATTTAAGTAAGAGAATAAATTGTTGTTCTGTTTACATGAATAAAACCTTATATGGTTACACACCCAATGAAAATGGTTTGTTGGATCTCGATCGTAGTGATACACATATTCATAATATTGAAACCAAAATATGCAAAATCAATAATGATAGTGCAACTTATTTGTGGCATTGCCGTTTAGGTCATATTGGTGTAAAGCGCATGAAGAAACTCCATGCTGATGGACTTTTGGAATCACTTGATTATGAACTAGTTGATGCTTGCGAACCATGCCTCATGGGCAAGATGACTAAGTCTCCGTTCTCCGGAACAATGGAGCGAGCAACAGATTTGTTGGAAATCATACATACTAATGTATGTGGTCCCATGAATATTGAGGCTCGTGGCAGGTATCATTGTTTTCTGATCTTCACAGATGATTTGAGCATATATGAGTATATCTTCTTAATGAAACACAAGTCTGAAACAGTTGAAAAGTTCAAAGAATTTCAGAGTGAAGTGGAGAATCATCGTAACAAAAATAAAAGTTTCTACGATATGATCGCAGAAGTAAAATATTTGAGTTACGAGTTTGGCCTTCAGTTAAAACAATGTGAAATAGCTTCACTACTCACGCCACCTGGAACACCATAGTGTAATGGTGTGTCCGAACGTCATAACCGTACTTTATTAGATATAGTGCGATCTATGATGTCTCTTACCGATCTACCACTATTTTTTTGGGGTTATGCATTAGAGACAGCTACATTCACATTAAAAACGGCACGATCTAAATCCATTGAGACGACACCGTATGAACTATGGTTTGGCAAGAAACCTAAGCTGTCGTTTCTTAAAGTTTGAGGTTGCAATGCTTATGTGAAAAAGTTTCAACCTGATAATCTCAAACCCAAATCGGAGAAGTGCGTCTTCATAGGACACCCAAAAGAAAATGTTGGGTACACCTTCTATCACAGATCCGAAGGGAATATATTCATTGCTGAGAATGGAGCCTTTCTAGAGAAGGAGTTTCTCTCAAAAGAAGTGAGTGGGAGGAAAGTAGAACTTGATGAGGTAACTGTACCTGCTCCCTTATTGGAAAGTAGTTCATCACAGAAATCTGTTCCTGTGACTACTACACCAATTAGTGAGGAAGCTAATGATGATGATCATGTAACTTCAGATCAAGTTACTACCAAACCTCGTAGGTAAACCAGAGTGAGATGCGCCCAGAGTGGTACGGTAATCCTGTTCTGGAGGTCATGTTACTTGACCATGACGAGCCTACGAACTATGAGGAAGCAATGATGAGCCCAGATTCCGCGAAATGGCTTGAGGCCATGAAATCTGAGATGAAATCCATGTATGAGAACAAAGTATGGACTTTGATTGACTTGCCCATTGATCGGCAAGCCATTGATATTAAATGGATCTTCAAGAGGAAGACGGACGTTGATAGTAGTGTCACTATCTACAAAGCTAGAATTGTTGCAAAGAGGTTTTTGACAAGTTCAAGGTGTTGACTACGATGAGAGTTTCTCACTCGTATCTATGCTTAAGTCTGTCCGAATCATGTTAGCAATTGCCGCATTTTATGAAATCTGGCAAGTGGATAAACAAAACTATATTCCTTAATGGATTTATTAAAGAAGAGTTGTATATGATTCAACCAGAAGGTTTTGTCAATCCTAAAGGTACTAATAAAATATGCAAGCTCCAGCGATCCATCTATGGACTGGTGCATGTTGGGTTTCGTAGTAATTTCAAAAAAATTCCTACGCACACGCAAGATCATGTGATGCATAGCAACGAGAGGGGAGAGTGTTGTCTACGTACCCACGCAGACCGACTGCAGAAGCGATGACACAACATAGAGGAAGTAGTCGTACGTCTTCACGATCCAACCGATCAAGCACCGAAACTACGGCACCTCCGAGTTCGAGCACACGTTCAGCTCGATGACGATCCCCGGACTCCGATCCAGCAAAGTGTCGGGGAAGAGTTCCGTCAGCACGACAGCGTGGTGACGATCTTGATGCACTACAGCAGCAGGGCTTCACCTAAACTCCGCTACAGTATTATCGAGGACTATGGTGGCAGGGGGCACCGCACACGGCTAAGGAATAGATCACGTGGATCAACTTGTGTGTTCTAGGGTGCCTCTGCCTCAGTATATAAAGGACTGGAGGGGGGAGGCTGGCCGGCCATAGGAGGCACGCCAGGAGAGTCCTACTCCCTCTGGGAGTAGGATTCCCCCACCCCAATCCTAGTTGGAATAGGATTCGCGGAGGGGGAAAAGAGAGAGAGGGGGCCGGCCACCTCTCCTAGTCCTAATAAGACTAGGGGAAGGGGGTGGCGCACAGCCCATGTAGGGCTGCCTCTTCTCTTTTCCACTAAGGCCCATCATGGCCCATTTAGCTCCCGGGGGGTTCCGGTAACCTTCCCGGTACTCCGGTAAAATCCCGATTTCACCCGGAACACTTCCGATATCCAAACATAGGCTTCCAATATATCAATCTTTATGTCTCGACCATTTCGAGACTCCTCGTCATGTCCGTGATCACATCCGGGACTCCGAACAACATTCGGTATATCAAAATGCATGAGCTCATAATATAACTATCATCAAAACCTTAAGCGTGCGGACCCTACGGGTTCGAGAACAATGTAGACATGACCGAGACACGTCTCCGGTCAATAACCAATAGCAGGACCTGGATGCCCATATTGGCTCCTACATATTCTACGAAGATCTTTATCGGTCAGACCGCATAACAACATACGTTGTTCCCTTTGTCATCGGTATGTTACATGCCCGAGATTTGATCGTCGGTATTCCAATACCTAGTTCAATCTCGTTACCGGCAAGTCTCTTTACTTGTTCTGTAATACATCATCCCGCAACTAACTCATTTAGTTGCAATGCTTGCAAGGCTTGAGTGATGTGCATTACCGAGAGGGCCCAGAGATACCTCTCCGACAATCGGAGTGACAAATCCTAATCTCGAAATACGCCAACCCAACAAGTACCTTCGGAGACACCTGTAGAGCACCTTTATAATCACCCAGTTACATTGTGACGTTTGGTGGCACACAAAGTGTTCCTCCGGCAAACGGGAGTTGCATAATCTCATAGTCATAGGAACATGTATAAGTCAGGAAGAAAGCAATAGCAACATACTAAACGATCGGGTGCTAAGCTAATGGAATGGGTCATGTCAATCAGATCATTCTCTTAATGATGTGATCCCGTTAATCAAACAACAACTCATTGTTCATGGTTAGGAAACATAACCATCTTTGATTAACGAGCTAGTCAAGTAGAGGCATACTAGTGACACTTTGTTTGTCTATGTATTCACACATGTATTATGTTTCCGGTTAATACAATTCTAGCATGAATAATAAACATTTATCATGATTATAAGGAAATAAATAATAACTTTATTATTGCCTCTAGGGCATATTTCCTTCAGTCTCCCACTTGCACTAGAGTCAATAATCTAGATTACACTGTAATGATTCTAACACCCATGGAGCCTTGGTGCTGATCATGTTTTGCTCGTGGAAGAGGCTTAGTCAATGGGTCTGCCACATTCAGATCCGTATGTATCTTGCAAATCTCTATGTCTCCCACATGGACTAGATCCCGGATGGAATTGAAGCATCTCTTGATGTGCTTGGTTCTCTTGTGAAATCTGGATTCCTTTGCCAAGGCAATTGCACCAGTATTGTCACAAAAGATTTTCATTGGACCCGATGCACTAGGTATGACACCTAGATCGGATATGAACTCCTTCATCCAGACTCCTTCGTTTGCTGCTTCCGAAGTAGTTATGTACTCCACTTCACATGTAGATCCCGCTACGACGCTTTGTTTAGAACTGCACCAACTGACAGCTCCACCGTTTAATGTAAACACGTATCCGGTTTGCGATTTAGAATCGTCCGGATCAGTGTCAAAGCTTGCATCAACGTAACCCTTTACGACGAGCTCTTTGTCACCTCCATATACAAGAAGCATGTCCTTAGTCCTTTTCTAGTATTTCAGGATGTTCTTGACCGCTGTCCAGTGATCCACTCCTGGATTACTTTGGTACCTCCCTGCTAGACTTATAGCAAGGCACACATCAGGTCTGGTACACAGCATTGCATACATGATAGATCCTATCGCTGATGCATAGGGAACATCTTTCATATTCTCTCTATCTTCTGCAGTGGTCGGGCATTGAGTCTTACTCAATTTCACACCTTGTAACATAGGCAAGAATCCTTTCTTTGCTTGATCCATTTTGAACTTCTTCAAAATTTTGTCAAGGTATGTTGTTTGTGAAAGTCCAATTAAGCGTCTTGATCTATCTCTATAGATCTTAATGCCTAATATGTAAGAAGCTTCACCGAGGTCTTTCATTGAAAAACTCTTATTCAAGTATCCCTTTATGCTATCCAGAAATTCTATATCATTTTCGATTAACAATATGTCATACACATATAATATCATAAATGCTACAGAGCTCCCACTCACTTTCTTGTAAATACAGGCTTCTCCAAAAGTCTGTATAAAACCAAATGCTTTGATCACACTATCAAAACGTTTATTCCAACTCCGAGAGGCTTGCACCAGTTCATAAATGGATCGCTGGAGCTTGCACACTTTGTTAGCTCCCTTTGGATCGATAAAACCTTCTGGTTGCATCATATACAACTCTTCTTCCAGAAATCCATTCAGGAATGCAGTTTTGACATCCATCTGCCAAATTTCATAATCATAAAATGTGGCAATTGCTAACATGATTCGGACAGACTTAAGCATCGCTACGGGTGAGAAGGTCTCATCGTAGTCAATCCCTTGAACTTGCCGAAAACCTTTTTGCGACAAGTTGAGCTTTGTAGACAGTAATATTACCGTCAGCGTCAGTCTTCTTCTTGAAGATCCATTTATTCTCAATTGCTTGCCGATCATCGGGCAAGTCAACCAAAGTCCACACTTTGTTCTCATACATGGATCCCATCTCAGATTTCATGGCTTCAAGCCACTTTGCGGAATCTGGGCTCACCATCGCTTCTTCATAGTTCGTAGGTTCATCATGATCTAATAACATGACTTCCAGAACAGGATTACCGTACCACTCTGGTGCGGATCTTACTCTGGTTGATCTACGAGGTTCAGTAGTATCTTGTTCTGAAGTTTCATGATCATCATCATTAGCTTCCTCACTGACTGGCGTAGGTGTCGCAGAAACAGTTTTCTGTGATGTATTACTTTCCAATAAGGGAGTAGGTACAGTTACCTCGTCAAGTTCTACTTTCCTCCCACTCACTTCTTTCGAGAGAAACTCCTTCTCCAGAAAGTTTCCGAATTTAGCAACAAAAGTCTTGCCATCGGATCTGTGATAGAAGGTGTATCCAATAGTTTCCTTTGGATATCCTATGAAGACACATTTCTCCGATTTGGGTTCGAGCTTATCAGGTTGAAGCTTTTTCACATAAGCATCGCAGCCCCAAACTTTCAGAAACGACAACTTTGGTTTCTTGCCAAACCACAGTTCATAAGGCGTCGTCTCAACGGATTTTGATGGTGCCCTATTTAACGTGAATGCGGCCGTCTCTAGAGCGTATCCCCAAAACGATAGTGGTAAATCAGTAAGAGACATCATAGATCGCACCATATCCAGTAAAGTACGATTACGATGTTCGGACACACCATTACGCTGAGGTGTTCCGGGTGGCGTGAGTTGCGAAACTATTCCACAATTTTTCAAATGTACACCAAACTCGTAACTCAAATATTCTCCTCCACGATCAGATCGTAGAAACTTTATTTTCTTGTTACGATGATTTTCAACTTCACTCTGAAATTCTTTGAACTTTTCAAATGTTTCAGACTTATGTTTCATTAAGTAGATATACCCATATCTTCTTAAATCATCTGTGAAGGTGAGAAAATAACGATATCCGCCACGATCCTCAATATTCATCGGACCACATACATCTGTATGTATGATTTCCAGCAAATCTGTTGCTCTCTCCATAGTACAGGAGAACGGTGTTTTTGTCATCTTGCCTATAAGGCACGGTTCGCAAGTACCAAGTGATTCATAATCAAGGGGTTCCAAAAGTCCATCAGAATGGAGTTTCTTCATGCGCTTTACACCGATATGACCTAAACGACAGTGCCACAAATAAGTCGCACTATCATTATCAACTCTGCATCTTTTGGCTTCAACATTATGAATATGTGTGTTACTATTATCGAGATCCAACAAGAATAGACCACTATTCAAGGGTGCATGACCATAAAAGATATTACTCATATAAATAGAACAACCATTATTCTCTGATTTAAATGAATAACCGTCTCGCATCAAACAAGATCCAGATATAATGTTCATGCTTAACGCTGGCACCAAATAACAATTATTTAGGTCTAATACTAATCCCGAAGGTAGATGTAGGGGTAGCGTGGCGACTGCGATCACATCGACTTTGGAACCGTTTCCCACGCGCATCGTCACCTCGTCCTTAACCAATCTTTGCTTGATCCGTAGTCCTTGTTTCGAGTTGCAAATATTAGCAACAGAACCAGTATCAAATACCCAGGTGCTACTGCGAGCATTAGTAAGGTACACATCAATAACATGTATATCACATATACCTTTGTTCACCTTGCCATCCTTCTTATCCGCCAAATACTTGGGGCAGTTCCGCTTCCAGTGACCAGTCTGCTTGCAATAGAAGCACTCAGTTTCAGGCTTAGGTCCAGGTTTGGGTTTCTTCTCTTGAGTAGCAACTTGCTTGCCGCTCTTTTTGAAGTTCCCCTTCTTCTTCCCTTTGCCCTTTTTCTTGAAACTAGTGGTCTTGTTGACCATCAACACTTGATGCTCCTTCTTGATTTCTACCTCCGCAGCTTACAGCATCGCGAAGAGCTCGGGAATAGTTTTGTTCATCCCTTGCATATTATAGTTCATCGCGAAGCTCTTGTAGCTTGGTGCCAGTGATTGAAGAATTCTGTCAATGACGCTGTCATCTGGAAGATTAACTCCCAATTGAATCAAGTGATTATTATACCCAGACATTTTGAGTATATGCTCACTGACAGAACTGTTCTCCTCCATCTTGCAGCTATAGAACTTATTGGAGACTTCATATCTCTCAATCCGGGCATTTTCTTGAAATATCTTCAACTCCTGAAACATCTCATATGCTCCATGACGTTCAAAACATCGTTGAAGTCCCGATTCTAAGCCGTCAAGAATGGCACACTGAACTATCGAGTAGTCATCAGCTTTGCTCTGCCAGACGTTCATAACATCCGGCGTTGCTCTTGCAGCAGGCCTGGCACCCAGCGGTGCTTCCAGGACATAATTCTTCTGTGCAGCAATGAGGATAATCCTCAAGTTACGGACCCAGTCCGTGTAATTGCTACCATCATCTTTCAACTTTGCTTTCTCAAGGAACGCATTAAAATTCAACGGAACAACAGCACGAGCCATGTATCTACAATCAAACATAAACAAGCAAGATACTAATTAGGTACTAAGTTTCATGATAAATTTAAGTTCAGTTAATCAAGTTAATTAAAGAACTCCCACTTAGATAGACATCCCTCTAATCCTCTAAGTGATTACGTGATCCAAATCAACTAAACCATAACCGATCATCACGTGAGATGGAGTAGTTTTCAATGGTGAACATCGTTATGTTGATCATATCTACTATATGATTCACGCTCGACCTTTCGGTCTCCGTGTTCCGAGGCCATATCTGTATATGCTTGGCTCGTCAAGTATAACCTGAGTATTCCGCGTGTGCAACTGTTTTGCACCCGTTGTATTTGAACGCATAACCTATCACACCCGATCATCACGTGGTGTCTCAGCACGAAGAACTTTCGCAACGGTGCATACTCAGGGAGAACACTTCTTGATAATTTAGTGAGAGATCATCTTATAATGCTACCATCAATCAAAGCAAGATAAGATGCATAAAAGGATAAACATCACATGCAATCAATATAAGTGATATGATATGGCCATCATCATCTTGTGCTTGTGATCTCCATCTCTGAAGCACCGTCGTGACCACCATCGTCACCGGCGTGACACCTTGATCTCCATCGTAGCATCGTTGTCGTCTCGCCAAGCTTATGCTTCCACGACTATCACTACCGCTTAGTAATAAAGTAAAGCATTACATCGCGAATTCATTGCATACAATAAAGCGACAACCATATCGCTCCTGCCAGTTGCCGATAACTCGGTTACAAAACATGATCATCTCATACAATAAAATTCAGCATCATGTCTTGACCATATCACATCACAACATGCCCTGCAAAAACAAGTTAGACGTCCTCTACTTTGTTGTTGCAAGTTTTACGTGGCTGCTACGGGCTTAAGCAAGAACCAATCTCACCTACGCATCAAAACCACAATGATAGTTTGTCAAATAGACTCCGTTTTAACCTTCGCAAGGCCTGGGCGTAGCCATACTCGGTTCAACTAAAGTTGGAGAGACAGTCGCCCGCAAGCCACCTATGTGCAAAGCACGTCGGGGGAACCGGTCTCGCGTAAGCGTACGCGTAAGGTTGGTCCGGGTCGTCTCGTCCAACAATGCCGCCGAACCAAAGTATGACATGCTGGTAGGCAGTATGACTTATATCGCCCACAACTCACTTGTGTTCTACTCGTGCATATAACATCAACATAAATAACCTAGGCTTGGATGCCACTGTTGGGTTTCGTAGCAATTTCAAAAAATTTCCTACGCACACGCAAGATCATGTGATGCATAGCAACGAGAGGGGAGAGTGTTGTCTACGTACCCACGCAGACCGACTGCGGAAGCGATGACACAACGTAGAGGAAGTAGTCGTACGTCTTCACGATCCAACCGATCAAGCACCGAAACTACGTCACCTCCGAGTTCGAGCACACGTTCAGCTCGATGACGATCCCCGGACTCCGATCCAGCAAAGTGTCGGGGAAGAGTTCCGTCAGCACGACGGCGTGGTGACGATCTTGATGCACTACAGCAGTAGGGCTTCGCCTAAACTCCGCTACAGTATTATCGAGGACTATGGTGGCAGGGGGCACCGCACACGGCTAAGGAATAGATCACGTGGATCAACTTGTGTGTTCTAGGGTGCCTCTGTCTCAGTATATAAAGGACTAGAGGGGGGAGGCTGGCCGGCCATAGGAGGCGCGCCAGGAGAGTCCTACTCCCTCTGGGAGTAGGATTCCCCCCCCCCCAATCCTAGTTGGAATAGGATTCGCGGAGGGGGAAAAGAGAGAGAGGGGGCCGGCCACCTCTCCTAGTCCTAATAGGACTAGGGGAAGGGGGTGGCGCACAGCCCATGTAGGGCTGCCTCTTCTCTTTTCCACTAAGGCCCATCATGGCCCATTTAGCTCCCGGGGGGTTCCGGTAACCTTCCCGGTACTCCGGTAAAATCCCGATTTCACCCGGAACACTTCCGATATCCAAACATAGGCTTCCAATATATCAATCTTTATGTCTCGACCATTTCAAGACTCCTCGTCATGTCCGTGATCACATGCGGGACTCCGAACAACCTTCGGTATATCAAAATGCATAAACTCATAATATAACTGTCCAAGATTCGATCGTCGGTATTCCAATACCTATTTCAATCTCGTTACCGGCAAGTCTCTTTACTCGTTTTGTAATACATCATCCCGCAACTAACTCATTTAGTTGCAATGCTTGCAAGGCTTAAGTGATGTGCATTACCGAGAGGGCCCAGAGATACCTCTCCGATAATCGGAGTGACAAATCCTAATCTCGAAATATGCCAACCCAACATCTACCTTTGGAGACACCTGTAATGCTCCTTTATAATCACCCAGTTACGTTGTGATGTTTGGTAGCACCCAAAGTGTTCCTCCGGCAAACGGGAGTTGCATAATCTCATAGTCATAGGAACATGTATAAGTCATGAAGAAAGCAATAGCAACATACTAAACGATCGGGTGCTAAGCTAATGGAATGGGTCATGTCAATCAGATCATTCTCTTAATGATGTGATCCCGTTAATCAAATAACAACTCATTGTTCATGTTTAGGAAACATAACCATCTTTGATTAACAAGCTAGTCAAGTAGAGGCATACTAGTGACACTTTGTTTGTCTATGTATTCACACGTGTATTATGTTTCCGGTTAATACAATTCTAGCATGAATAATAAACATTTATCATGATTATAAGGAAATAAATAATAACTTTATTATTGCCTCTAGGGCATATTTCCTTCAGTGCAAGCATCTCGGAGTTGGAATATACGCTTTGATAAGTTGATCAAAGCATATAGTTTTATACAGACTTGCGGTGAAGCCTGTATTTACAAGAAAGTTAGTGGGAGCATTACAAAATTTCTGATAAGTATATGTGAATGACATATTGTTGATCGGAGATAATGTAGAATTATTCTGCAAAGCATAAAGGATTGTTTGAAAGGAGTTTTTCAAAGAAAGACCTCGGTGAAGCTGCTTACATATTGAGCATCAAGATCTATAGAGATAGATCAAGACGCTTGATAAGTTTTTCAATGAGTACATATCTTGACAAGATTTTGATGTAGTTCAAAATGGAAGAGTCAAAAATGAGTTCTTGCTTGTGTTACAAGGTGTGAAGTTGAGTAAGACTCAAAACCCGACCACGGCAGAAGATAGAGAAAGAATGAAAGTCATTCCCTATGCCTCAGCCATAGGTTCTATAAAGTATGCCATGCTGTGTACCAGACCTATTGTATACCCTGCCCTGAGTTTGGCAAGGGAGTACAATAGTGATCTAGGAGTAGATCACTTGACATTGGTCAAAATTATCCTTAGTGGAATAAGGATATGTTTCTCGATTATGGAGGTGACAAAAGGTTTGTCGTAAAGGGTTACGTCGATGCAAGTTTTTGACACAGATCCAGATGACTATAAGTCTCAATCTGGATACATATTGAAAGTGGAGCAATTAGCTAGAATAGCTCCATGCAGAGCAATGTTGACATAGAAATTTGCAAAATACTTACGGATCTGAATGTGGCAGACCCGTTGACTAAATTTCTCTCACAAGCAAAACATGATCACACCTCTGTACTCTTTGGGTGTTAATCACATAGCGGTGTGAACTAGATTATTGACTCTAGTAAACCCTTTGGGTGTTGGTCACATGTCGATGTGAACTATGGGTGTTAATCACATGGTGATGTGAACTATTGATGTTAAATCACATGGCGATGTGAACTAGATTATTGACTCTAGTGCAAGTGGGAGACTGAAGGAAATATGCCCTAGAGGCAATAATAAAGCTATTATTTATTTCCTTATATCATGATAAATGTTTATTATTCATGCTAGAATTGTATTAACCGGAAACATAATACATGTTTAAATACATAGACAAACATAGTGTCACTAGTATGCCTCTACTTGACTAGCTCGTTGATCAAAGATGGTTATGTTTCCTAACTATAGACATGAGTTGTAATTTGATTAATGGGATCACATCATTAGGAGAATGATGTGATTGACTTGACCCATTCCGTTAGCATAGCACTTGATCGTTTAGTTTGTTGCTATTGCTTTCTTCATGACTTATACATGTTCCTATGACTATGAGATTATGCAACTCCCGTTTACCGGAGGAACACTTTGTGTGCCACCAAACGTCACAATGTAACTGGGTGATTATAAAGGTGCTCTACAGGTGTCTCCGAAGGTACTTGTTGGGTTGGCGTATTTCGAGATTAGGATTTGTCACTCCGATTGTCGGAGAGGTATCTCTGGGCCCTCTCGGTAATGCACATCACTCAAGCCTTGCAAGCATTGCAACAAATAAGTTAGTTGCAGGATGATGTATTATGAAACGAGTAAAGAGACTTGCCGATAACGAGATTGAACTAGGTATTGAGATACCGACGATCGAATCTCGGGCAAGTAACATACCGATGACAAAGGGAAAAACGTATGTTGTTATGCGGTCTGATCGATAAAGATCTTCGTAGAATATGTAGGAGCCAATATGAGCATCCAGGTTCCGCTATTGGTTATTGACCGGAGACGTGTCTCGGTCATGTCTACATAGTTCTCGAACCCGTAGGGTCCGCATGCTTAAAGTTCGGTGACGATCGTAATTAGGGTTTTAGTGTTTTGATGTACCGAAGGTTGTTCAGAGTCCCAGATGTGATCACGGACATGACGAGGAGTCTCGAAATGGTCGAGACATAAAGATTGATATATTGGAAGCATATATTTGGATATCAGAAAGGTTCCGGTTGACATCGGGATTTTACTGGAGTACCGGGGGGTTACCGGAACCCCCTCAGGGGTTATTGGGCCTACATGGGCCATAAGGGAGAAGAGGAGGGCCGGCCAGGGCAAGCCGCGCGCCCCCTCCCCCACTAGTCCGAATAGGACAAGAAAGGGGGGGCGGTGCCCCCCTTTCTTCTTTCTCCCTTCCTCCTTCCTTTTTCCAACAAGGCAAGAGGGGGGAGTCCTACTCCCGGTTGGAGTAGGACTCCTCCAGGCGCACCCTTAGGGCCGGCCGCACCTCCCCCTCTCCCTCCTTTATATACTGAGGCAAGGGAGCACCCCATGACACACAAGTTGATCATTGTGATCGTTCCTTAGCCGTGTGCGGTGCCCCCTTCCACCATATTCCACCTCGGTCATATCGTAGCGGTGCTTAGGCGAAGCCCTGCGTCGGTAGAACATCATCACCGTCATCACACCGTCGTGCTGACGAAACTCTCCCTCAATGTTTTGTTGGATCGGAACTCGAGGGACGTCACCGAGTTGAACGTGTGCAGAACTCGGAGGTGCCGTACATTCGGTACTTGGATCGGTCGGATCGGGAAGACGTACGACTACTTCCTCTATGTTGTGTCAACACTTCCGTTGCCGGTCTACGAGGTACGTAGACAACACTCTCCCCTCTCGTTGCTATCCATCACCATGATCTAGCGTGTGCATAGGAATTTTTTTGAAATTACTACGTTCCCCAACACTTCAATCACTGCCACCAAGCTACAAGAGCTTTGTGATGAACTATAATATGCAAGGGATGGATAAGACGATTCCCGAGCTCTTTGCAATGCTAAAAGCTACGGAGGTAGAAATCAAGAAGGAGCACCAAGCATTGGTGGTCAATAAGACCACCAGTTTCAAGAAAAAGGGTAAAGGGAAGAAGAAAGCGAACTTCAAGATGAATGCCAAACAAGTTTCTACTCAGGAGAAGAAACCCAAGTCTGGACCTAAGCCTGAGACAGAGTGCTTCTACTGCAAACAGACTGGTCACTAGAAGCGGAACTGCCCCAAGTATTTGGCGGATAAGAAGGATGGCAAGGTGAATGATACGTATCCAATGTATCTATAATTTTTGATTGTTCCATGCTATTATATTATCTATTTTGGATGTTAATGGGCTTATTTTTACACTTATATATCATTTTTGGGACTAACCTATTAACCGGAGGCCCAGCCCAAACTGCTGTTTTTTTGCCTATTTTAGAGTTTCGCCGAAAAGGAATATCAAACGGAGTCCAAACAGAATGAAACCTTCGGGAGTGTTATTTTTGGAACAAACGTGATCCAGGAGACTTGGAGTGGACGTCAAGAAACAATCGAGGAGGCCACGAGGCAGGGGGCGCGCCCTCCACCCTCGTGGGCCCGTCATTGCTCCATCGACCTACTTCTTCCTCCTATATATATCCATATACCCGGCAAACATCCAGGGGCATCACAAAAACCTAATTCCACCGCCGCAACCTTCTGTTCCCAAGAGATCCCATCTTGGGGCCTTTTCCGGAGCTCCGCCGGAGGGGGCATTGATCACGGAGGGCCTCTACATCAACTCCATGGCCTCTCCGGTGATGTGTGAGTAGTTTACTTGAGACCTTCGGGTCCATAGCTAGTAGTTAGATTGCTTCTTCTCTCTCTTTGGATCTCAATACAAAGTTCTCCTCGATTCTCTTGGAGATCTATTCGATGTAACTCTTCTTTTTGCGGTGTGTTTGTCGAGATCCGATGAATTGTGGGTTTATGATCCAGATTATCTATGCACAATATTTGAATCTTCTCTGAATTCTTTTATGTACGATTGGTTTCTCTTTGCAAGTCTCTTTGAATTATCAGTTTGGTTTCTCCTACCTGATTGATCTTTCTTGCAATGGGAGACGTGCTTAGCTTTGGGCTAAATCTTGCGGTGCTCGATCGGAGTGAAAGAAAGGGAAACGAACATATTGTATTGTTGCCATCGAGGATAAAAAGATGGGGTTTACATCATATTACATGAGTTTATCCATCTACATCATGTCATCTTGCTTAAGGCGTTACTCTGTTCTTATGAACTTAATACTCTAGATGCATGCTGGATAGCGGTCGATGTGTGGAGTAATAGTAGTACATGCAGAATCGTTTCGGTCTACTTGTCTCGGACGTGATGCCTATATACATAATAATGCCTAGATATTCTCATAATTATTCGCTTTTCTATCAATTGCTCGACAGTAATTTGTTCACCCACCGTAATACTTATGCTATCTTGAGAGAAGCCACTAGTGAAACCTATGGCCCCTGTGTCTATTTTCCATCATACAAGTTTCCTATCTACTTTATTTTCCTATCTTTTACTTTCAATCTATATCATAAAAATACCAAAAATACTTATCTTATTATTATCATCTCTATCAGATCTCACTCTTGCAAGTGGCCGTGAAGGGATTGACAACCCTTTTATCGCGTTGGTTGCGAGGTTCTTATTTGTGTGTGTAGGTACAAGGTGACTCGCGCTTCGTCTCCTACTGGATTGATACCTTGGTTCTCAAAAATTGAGGGAATTATGCTGCTTTGCTGCACTACCCTTTCCTCTTCAAGGGAAAACCAACGCAGTGCTCAAGAGCTAGCAAGAAGGATTTATGGCGCTGTTGCCGGGGAGATCTACGCCAAGTCAAGACATACCAAGTACCCATCACAACTCTTATCCTTCGTATTACATTATTTGCCATTTGCCTCTCGTTTTCCTCTCCCCCACTTCACCCTTGCCGTTTTATTCGCCCTCTTTTTCCGTTCCCCTTATCTTTTTCTATTTGCCTCTTTTGCCTGTTTCTTGTTTGCTTGTGTGTGGGATTGCTTTCTTGTCACGATGGCTCAAGATAATACTAAATTGTGTGACTTTGCCAATACCAACAATAATGATTTTATTAGCACTCTGATTGCTCCTCTTACCGATGCTGAATCTTGTGAAATTAATATTGCTTTGCTGAATCTTGTCATGAAAGATCCGTTTTCTGGCCTTCCTAGTGAAGATGCCGCTTCCCATCTAAACAACTTTGTTGATTTGTGTGATATGCAAAAGAAGAAGGATGTGGATAATGATATTGTTAAACTTAAGCTATTTCCGTTTTCACTTAGAGATCGTGCTAAAGCTTGGTTTTCGTCTTTGCCTAAAAATAGTATTGATTCATGGAATAACTGCAAAGATGCTTTTATCTCTAAGTATTTTCCTCCCGCTAGGATCATCTCTCTTAGAAATGATATTATGAATTTTAAGCAACTTTATCATGAACATGTTGCACAAGCTTGAGAGTGGATGAAATTAATGATACGTAATTGCCCTACACATGGATTAAATTTATGGATGATTATACAAATTTTTTATGCCGGATTGAATTTCGCTTCTAGAAATCTTTCAGATTTGGCCGCGGGAGACACTTTTATGGAAATCACTTTAGGAGAAGCTACCAAACTCCTAGATAATATTATGGTTAATTATTCTCAATGGCACACTGAAAGATCTACTAGTAAAAAGGTGCATGCAATTGAAGAGATTAATGTTTTGAGTGGAAAGATGGATGAACTTATGAAATTGTTTGCTAATAAGAGTGCTCCTACTGATCCTAATGATATTCCTTTGTATACTTTGATTAAGAATAACAATGAATCTATGGATGTGAATTTTGTTGGTAGGATTTTTTTGGTAATAACGCATATAGAGGTAATTTTAATTCTAGGCTGTTTCCTAGTAATTCCTCTAATAATTATGGTGATTCCTACAACAATTCTTATGGAAATTATAATAATATGCCCTCTGATTTTGAATCTATTATTAAAGAATTTTTTACTTTGCAAAAGAGTTTCAATGCTTTGATTGAAAAAAATTTGCTTAAGATTGATGTGTTGGCTAGGAACGTGGATATAATTTCTCTTGATGTTGATTCTTTGAAACTTAGATATATTCCACCTAAGCTTCATATCAATGAGTCTCTCAAATCCAAGAGAATTTCCATTGATGAGTGCAAAGAAAGAACCGCTAGGATGCATGCTAAGAAAGATTGTTTTGTAAAAGCGTGTTCTTCTAGTTTTCATGATAATAAGGATGAAGATCTAAAAGTGATTGATGTGTACCCTATTAAATCTTTGTTTTGCAATATGAATCTTGATAATGATGGGACTGGAGATGATTCAACTTTAGTTAGAAGGCGGCGTCCCAAAAATTCGGAGTTTTTAGTTCTTGATGCAAAAATTGTTAAAAGTGGGATTGAAGAGGTTAAAACTTTAAATAGCAACAAACCCACTATCTTGGATTTCAATGAATTTAATTATTATAATTTCTTTTTTATAGATTGTATTTCCTTGTTGCAATCCATGCTAAATTCTCCTCATGCTTATAGTCAAAAAAAAGCTTTTACTAAACATATCATTGATGCTTTGATGCAATCTTATGAAAAAAAACTTGAGTTGGAAGTTTCTATCCCTAGAAAACTTTATGATGAGTGGGAAGCTACAATTAAAGTTAAAATTAAAGATCATGAATTCTACGCTTTGTGTGATTTGGGTGCTAGTGTTTCCACAATCCCAAAAACTTTGTGTGATTTGCAAGGTTTCCGTGAATTTGATGATTGTTCTTTAAAGTTGCACCTTGGGGATTCCACTATTAAGAAACCTATGAGAAAGATTAATGATGTTATTATTGTTGAAAATAGGAATTATGTGCCCATGGATTTCATTGTTCTTGATATAGATTGCAATCCTTCATGTCCTATTATTCTTGGTAGACATTTCCTTAGAACGATTGGTGCAATTATTGATATGAAGGAAGGGAATATTAAATTACAATTTCCATTAAGGAAAGGCATGGAACACTTCCCTATAAAGAAATTTAAATTACCATATGAATCTATTATGAGAGCCACTTATGGATTGCCTACCAAAGATGACAATACCTAGATCTATCTTCGCTTTTATGCCTAGCTACGGGCGTTAAACGATAGCGCTTGTTGGGAGGCAGCCCAATTTTATTTTTATTCCTTGATTTTTGCTCCTGTTTAGTAATAAATAATTTATCTACCCTCTTTTTTGGTTGTGTTTTTTTGTGTTTAATTAGTGTTTGTGCCAAGTAGAACCGTTGGGAAGACTTGGGGAAAGTCTTTTCGATCCTGCTGTAAAAAACAGAAACTTTAGCGCTCACGAGAATTGCTGCCATTTTTTATTGGAGACTGATATTTAGTTAATTATTTTTGTAGATGATTAATAGATAAATTACTAACGTCCAGAAATTTATTTTAGAATTTTTGGGGTTGCAGAAGTTTGTGTTAGTTACAGATTACTACAGACTGTTATGTTTTTTACAGATTCTGTTTTTTGTGTGTTGTTTGCTTATTTTAATGAATCTATGGCTAGTAAAAGAGTTTATAAACCATATAGAAGTTGTAATAGAGTAGGTTTAACACCAATATAAATAAATAATGAGTTCATTACAGTACCTTGAGGTGGTGTTTTGTTTTCTTTCGCTAACGTAGCTCGCGAGATTCTCTTGTTAAGTTTTATGTTGTGAAGTTTTCAAGTTTTGGGTAAAGATTTGATGGATTATGGAACAAGGAGTGGCAAGAGCCTAAGCTTGGGGATGCCCATGGAACTCAAAGGTAAAATACAAGGACACCAAAAAGCCTAAGCTTGGGGATGCCCCGGAAGGCATCCCCTCTTTTGTCTTTGTTCATCAGTAACTTTACTTGGAGCTATATTTTTATTCGCCACATGATATGTGTTTTGCTTGGAGCGTCTTGTATGATTTGAGTCTTTGCCTTTTAGTTTACCACAATCATCCTTTCTGTACACACCTTTTGAGAGAGACACACATGAATTGGAATTTATTAGAATACTCTATGTGCTTCACTTATATCTTTTGAGCTATATAGTTTTTGCTCTAATGCTTCACTTATATCTTTTAGAGCACGGTGGTGGTTCTATTTTATAGGAATAATTGATATCTCATGGTTCACGTATATTATTTTGAGAGTCCTTTAGAACAACATGGCAATTTTCTTTTAGGCATAATAAAAACTTTCATGTAAGTGCATTGAATACTAAGAGAAGTTTGATACTTGATGATTGTTTTGAGATATGGAGATGATGATATTAGAGTCGTGCTAGTTGAGTAGTTTTGAATTTGAGAAATACTTGTGTTGAAGTTTGTGATTCCCATAGCATGCATGTATGGTGAACCGTTATGTGATGAAGTCGGAGCATGATTTATTTATTGATTGCCTTCCTTATGAGTGGCGGTCGGGGACGAGCGATGGTCTTTTCCTACCAATCTATCCCCCTAGGAGCATGCGCGTAGTACTTTGTTTTGATAACTAATAGATTTTTGCAATAAGTATGTGAGTTCTTTATGACTAATGTTGAGTCCATGGATTATACGCAACCTCACCCTTCCACAATTGCTAGCCTCTCTAGTACCACGCAACTTTCGCCGGTACCATAAAACCACCATATACCTTCCTCAAAACAGCCACCATACCTACCTTTATGGCATTTCCATAGCCATTCCGAGATATATTGCCATGCAACCTCCACCGTTCCATTTGCTATGACACGCTTCATCATTGTCATATTGCTTTGCATGATCATGTAGTTGACATCGTATTTGTGGCAAAGCCACCGTTCATAATTTTTTCATACATGTCACTCTTGATTCATTGCATATCCCAGTACACCGCCGGAGGCATTCACATAGAGTCATATTTTGTTCTAAGTATTGAGTTGTAAGTAAAAACAAGTGTGATGATCATCATTACTAGAGCATTGTCCCAGTGAGGAAAGGATGATGGAGACCATGATTCCCCGACAAGTCGGGATGAGACTCCGGACGAAAAGAAAAAGAAAGAAAAGAGAAAAAAAGAGGCCAACAAGAAAAAAGGAAGAAGGCCCAAATAAAATAAAGAGAAAAAATGCAATGAGAGAAAAAAGAGAGAAGGGACAATGTTACTATCCTTTTTCCACACTTGTGCTTTAAAGTAGCACCATGATCTTCATGATGGAGAGTCTCTTATGTTGTCACTTTCATAAACTAGTGGGAATTTTACATTATAGAACTTGGCTTGTATATTCCAATGATGGGCTTCCTCAAATTGCCCTAGGTCTTCATGAGCAAGCAAGTTGGATGCACACCCACTTAGTTTCTTTTGTTGATCTTTCATACACTTATAGCTCTAGTGCATCCATTGCATGGCAATCCTTACTCACTCACATTGATATCTATTAATGGGCATCTCCATAGCCCGTTGATACGCCTAGTTGATGTGAGCTATCTTCTCCTTTTTTGTCTTCTCCACAACCACCATTCTATTCCACCGTAGTGCTATATCCATGGCTCACGCTCATATATTGCGTGAAGATTGAAAAAGTTTGAGAACATAAAAAGTATGAAACAATTGCTTGGCTTGTCATCGGGATTGTGCATGATTTAATATTTTATGTGATGAAGATAGAACATAGCCAGACTATATGATTTTGTAGGGATAACTTTCTTTGGCCATGTTATTTTGAGAAGACACGATTGCTTAGTTAGTATACTTGAAGTATTATTATTTCTATGTCAATATTAAACTTTTATCTTGAATATTTCGGATATGAACATTCATGCCACAATAAAGAAAAATTACATTGAGAAATATGTTAGGAAGCATTCCACATCAAAAATTCTGTTTTTATCATTTACCTACTCGACGACAAGCAGGAATTAAGCTTGGGGATGCTTGATACGACTCCAACGTATCTATAATTTTTTATTGTTCCATGCTATTATATTATCTATTTTGGATGTTAATGGGCTTATTTTTACACTTTTATATTATTTTTGGGACTAACCTATTAACCGGAGGCCCTACCCAAATTGTTGTTTTTTTGCCTATTTTGGAGTTTCGCCGAAAAGGAATATCAAACAGAGTCCAAACGGAATGAAACCTTCGGGAGCGTTATTTTTGGAACAAACGTGATCCAGGAGACTTGGAGTGGACATCAAGAAACAATCGAGGAGGCCACGAGGCAGGGGGCGTGCCCACCCCCTAGGCGCACCCTCCACCCTCGTGGGCCCCTCGTTGCTCCACCGACCTACTTCTTCCTCCTATATATATCCATATACCCCGCAAACATCCAGGGGCACCACGAAAACCTAATTCCACCGCCGCAACCTTCTGTACCCAAGAGATCCCACCTTGGGGCCTTTTCCGGAGCTCCGTCGGAGGAGGCATTGTTCACGGAGGGCCTCTACATCAACTCCATGGCCTCTCCGGTGATGTGTGAGTAGTTTACTTCAGACCTTCGGGTCCATAGCTAGTAGCTAGATGGCTTCTTCTCTCTCTTTGGATCTCAATACAAAGTTCACCTCGATTCTCTTGGAGATCTATTCGATGTAACTCTTCTTTTTGTGGTGTGTTTGTCGAGATCCGATGAATTGTGGGTTTATGATCTAGATTATCTATGAACAATATTTGAATCTTCTCTGAATTCTTTTATGTATGATTGGTTTATCTTTGCAAGTCTCTTCGAATTATCAGTTTGGTTTGGCCTACTAGCTTGATCTTTCTTGCAATGGGGGAAGTGCTTAGCTTTGGGTTCAATCTTGCAGTGCTCGATCCCAGTGATAGAAAGGGAAACGACATGTATTGTATTTTTTCCATCAAGGATAAAAAGATGGTGTTTACATCATATTGCATGAGTTTATCCCTCTACATCATGGCATCTTGCTTAAGGCGCTACTCTGTTCTTATGAACTTAATACTCTAGATGCATGCTGGATAGCGGTCGATGTGTGGAGTAATAGTAGTAGATGCAGAATCATTTTGGTCTACTTGTCTCGAACATGATGCCTATATACATGATCATGCCTAGATATTCTCATAATTATTCGCTTTTCTATCAATTGCTCGACAGTAATTTGTTCACCCACCGTAATACTTATGCTATCTTGAGAGAAGCCACTAGTGAAACCTATGGCCACCGGGTCTATTTTCCATCATACAAGTTTCCAATCTACTTTATTTTGCCATCTTTTACTTTCAATCTATATCATAAAAATACCAAAAATACTTATCTTATTATTATCATCTCTATCAAATCTCACTCTTGCAAGTGGTCGTGAAGGGATTGACAAACCCTTTATCGCGTTAGTTGCGAGGTTCTTATTTGTGTGTGTAGGCACGAGGTGACTCGCGCGTGGTCTCCTACTGGATTGATACCTTGGTTCTCAAAAACTGAGGGAAATACTTACGCTGCTTTACTGCACCACCCTTTCCTCTTCAAGGGAAAACCAACATGGTGCTCAAGAGGTAGCAGTGAACAAAGGTATATGTGATATAGGTGTTATTGATGTGTACCTTACTAGTGCTCGCAGTAGCACCTGGGTATTTTATACTGGTTCTGTTGCTAATATTTGCATCTCGAAACAGGGACTACGAATTAAGCGAAGACTGGTTAAGGACGAGGTGACGATGCACATGGGAAATGGTTCCAAAGTCGATGTGATCGCCGTCGGCATGCTACCTCTATACCTACCTTCGGGATTAGTTTTAGACCTGAATAATTGTTATTTGGTGCCAGCGTTAAGTATGAACATTATATATGGATCTTGTTTGTTGCGAGACGGTTATTCATTTAAATTTGAGAATAATGGCTATTTTATTTATATGAATAATATCTTTTATGGTCATGCACCCTTGAAGAGTGGTCTATTTGTGTTAAATCTCAATAGTAGTGATACATATATTCATAATGTTGAAGCCAAAAAATGCATAGCTGATAATGATAGTGCAACTTATTTGTCACACTGCCGTTTAGGTCATATTGGTGTAAAGCGCATGAAGAAACTCCATACTGATGGACTACTGGAATCACTTGGTACTTGCTAACCATGCCTCATGGGCAAAATGACTAAAACGTCGTTCTCCGGAACAATGGAGCGAGCAACAGATTTATTGGAAATCATACATACTGATGTATGTGGTCCGATCAATATTGAGGCTCGCAGCGGGTATCGTTATTTTCTCACCATCACAGATGATTTGAGCAGATATGGGTATATCTACTTAATGAAACATAAGTCTGAAACATTTGAAAAGTTCAAATAATTTCAGAGTGAAGTGGAAAATCATCGTAACAATAAAATAAAGTTTCTACGATCTAATCGTGGAGGAGAATATTTGAGTTACGAGTTTGGTCTACATTTGAAACAATGCGGAATAATTTCACAACTCACGCCACCCGGAACACCACAGCGTAATGGTGTGTCCGAACGTCCTAATCGTACTTTACTAGATATGGTGCGATCTATGATGTCTCTTACTGATTTACCGCTACCATTTTTGGGGTTATGCTTTAGAGACGGCTGCATTCATGTTAAATAGGGCACCATCGAAATCCGTTGATACGACACCTTATGAACTGTGGTTTGGCAAGAAACCAAAGTTGTCGTTTCTTAAAGTTTGGGGTTGTGATGCTTATGTGAAAAAGCTTCAACCTGATAAGCTCGAACCCAAATCGGAGAAATGTGTCTTCATAGGATACCCAAAGGAGACTATTGGGTACACCTTCTATCACAGATCCGAAGGCAAGACATTCGTTGCTAAGAATGGATCCTTTCTAGAGAAGGAGTTTCTCTCGAAAGAAGTGAGTGGGAGGAAAGTAGAACTTGATGAGGTAACTGTACCTGCTCCCTTATTGGAAAGTAGTTCATCACAGAAACCGGATCCTGTAACACCTACACCAATTAGTGAGGAAGCTAATGGTAATGATCATGAAACTTCAGATTAAGTTACTACCGAACCTCGTAGGTTAACCATAGTGAGATCCACACCAGAGTGGTACGGTAATCCTGTTCTGGAAGTCATGTTACTTGACCATGATGAACCTACGAACTATGAAGAAGCAATGGTGAGCCCAGATTCCGCAAAATGGCTTGGGGCCATGAAATCTAAGATGGGATCCATGTATGAGAACAAAGTGTGGACTTTGGTTGACTTGCTCGATGATCAGCAAGCCATTGAGAATAAATGGATCTCCAAGAAGAAGACTGACGTTGACGGTAATGTTACTGTCTACAAAGCTTGACTTGTTGCGAAAGGTTTTCGACAAGTTCAAGGAGTTGACTACGATGAGACTTTCTCACCCGTAGCGATGCTTAAGTCTGTCTGAATCATGCTAGCAATTGCCGCATTTTATGATTATGAAATTTGGCAAATGGATGTCAAAACTGCATTCCTGAATGGATTTCTGGAAGAAGAGTTGTATATGATGCAACCAGAAGGTTTTGTCGATCCAAAGGGAGCTAACAAAGTGTGCAAGCTCCAGCGATCCATTTATGGACTAGTGCAAGCCTCACGGAGTTGGAATAAATGTTTTGATAGTGTGATCAAAGCATATGGTTTTATACAGACTTTTGGAGAAGCCTGTATTTACAAGAAAGTGAGTGGGAGCTCTGTAGCATTTCTAATATTATATGTGGATGACATATTGTTGATTTGAAATGACATAGAATTTCTGGATAGCATAAAAGGATACTTGAATAAGAGTTTTTCAATGAAAGACCTCGGAGAAGCTGCTTATATATTGGGCATCAAGATCTATAGAGATATATCAAGACGCTTAATTGGACTTTCACAAAGCACATAACTTTGATAAAGTTTTGAAAAAGTTCAAAATGGATTAAGCAAAGAAATGGTTCTTGCCTATGTTACAAGGTGTGAAGTTGACTAAGACTCAATGCCCGACCACTGCAGAAGATAGAGATAAAATGAAAAGTGTTCCCTATGCTTCAGCCATAGGCTCTATCATGTATGCAATGTTGTGTACCAGACCTGATGTGTGCCTTGCTATTAGTTTAGCAGGGAGGTACCAAAGTAATCCAGGAGTGGATCACTAGACAGCGGTCAAGAACATCCTAAAATACCTGAAAAGGACTAAGGATATGTTTTCCGTTTACGGAGGTGACAAAGAGCACGTCGTAAATGGTTACGTCGATGCAAGCTTTGATACTGATCCGGACGATTCTAAATTGGAAACCGAATACGTGTTTATATGAACGGTGGAGCTATCAGTTGGAGCAGTTCTAAACAAAGTGTCGTGGCGGGATCTACGTGTGAAGCGGAGTACATAGCTGCTTCAGAAGCAGCAAATGAAGGAGTCTGGATGAAGGAGTTCATATCCGATCTAGGTGTCATACCTAGTGCATCGGGTCCAATGAAAATCTTTTGTGACAATACTGGTGCAATTTCCTTGGCAAAGGAATCCAGATTTCACAAGAGAACCAAGCACATCAAGAGACGCTTCAATTCCATCCGGGATCAAGTCCAGGTGGGAGACATAGAGATATGCAAGATACATACGGATCTGAATGTCGCAGACCCGTTGACTGAGCCTTTTCCACGAGCAAAACATGATCAGCACCAAGACTCCATGGGTGTTAGAATCATTACTGTGTAATCTAGATTACTGACTCTAGTGCAAGTGGGAGACTGAAGGAAATATGCCCTAGAGGCAATAATAAAGTTATTATTTATTTCCTCATATCATGATAAATTTTTATTATTCATGCTAGAATTGTAAACCGGAAACATAATAGATGTGTGAATACATAGACAAGCATATTGTCACTAGTATGCCTCTACTTGACTAGCTCGTTGAATCAATGATGGTTATGTTTCCTAACCATAAACATGAGTTGTCATTTGATTAACGGGATCACATCATTAGAGAATGATGTCATTGACTTGACCCATTTTGTTAGCTTAGCACTTGATCGTTTTAGTTTACTGCTATTGCTTTCTTCATGACTTATACATGTTCCTATGACTATGAGATTATGCAACTCCCGATTACCGGAGGAACACTTTGTGTGCTACCAAACGTCACAACGTAACTGGGTGATTATAAAGGTGCTCTACAGGTGTCTCCAATGGTAGTTGTTGAGTTGGCATAGATCAAGAGTAGGATTTTTCACTCCGATTGTCGGAGAGGTATCTCTGGGCCCTCTCGGTAATGCACATCACTATAAGCCTTGCAAGCAATGCAACTAATGAGCTAGTTGCGGGATGATGCATTGTAGAACGAGTAAAGAGACTGGCCGGTAACGAGATTGAGCTAGGTATTGAGATACCGACGATCGAATCTCGGGCAAGTAACATACTGATGACAAAGGGAACAACGTATGTTGTTATGTGGTTTGACCGATAAAAATCTTCGTAGAATATGTAGGAACCAATATGAGCATCCAGGTTCCACTATTGGTTATTGACCAGAGACGTGTCTCGGTCATGTCTACATAGTTCTCGAACCCGTAGGGTCTGCGCACTTAAAGTTCTATGACGATCGATATTATGAGTTTATATGTTTTGATGTACCGAAGGTAGTTCGGAGTCCCGGATATGATCACGGACATGACGAGGAGTCCCGAAATGCTTGAGACATAAAGATTGATATATTGGAAGCCAACATTTGGACATCGGAAGAGTTCCGGGTGAAATCGGGATTTCATCGGAGTGTTGGAGGGGTTACGGGACCCCCCGGGGGTTAATGGGCCTTGTTGGGACCTAGTGGAGAGAGAGAGGGGCTGGCCAGGGCTGGCCGCGCGCCCCCTCCCCCTCTGGTCCAAATTGGACTATGAATGGGGGGGCGCCCCCCTTATCTTCTCCTTCTCCCCCTTCCTTTCCCCCTCTAGTAGGAGTCGGAAAGAGGGGAGTCCCCTACTCCTACTAGGAGGAGGACTCCTCCTCCTGGCGCGCCCTACAGGGCCGGCCGGCCTCCCCCTTGCTTCTTTATATACGGTGGACGGGGGGCACCCTAGAACACACAAAAAGTTGATCATTGATCTCTCCCAGCCGTGTGCGGTGCCCCCCTCCACCATAATCCACCTCGGTTATACTGTAGCGGTGCTTTCGCGAAGCCCTGCGATGGTAGCTTCATCAACATCGTCACCACGCCGTCGTGCTGACGAAACTCTCCTTCGAGCTCTACTGGATCGTCACCGAGCTGAACGTGTGCTGAACGCGGAGGTGCCGTACGTTCGGTACTGAGGATCGGTCGATCGTGAAGACATACAACTACATCAACCGCGTTGTCATAACGCTTCCGATCGGTCTACAAGGGTACGTGTACGACACTCTCCCCTCTCGTTGCTATGCATCACCATGATCTTGCGTGTGCGTAGGAATTTTTTTGAAATTACTACGTTCCCCAACACTCCTACCACAAGATCGCATAAAATCAATTCAAGAGGAATTGGCAGGATTCTTTCTTAACCACGTCATAGATAAAGATGGAGAATACCATGTGGAACTTGACATCAGATGCTAGGGATTGTAAGAGATCTTATATTGTATATATGTAGCTAGTAGCGTCGGATAGATGTACTAAAACTTGTTGTTCGACTAATCTCTCGGAGAAAGAGAGGTCGATCACTTCTCTTTGTATATTTTCATGACGATCTTGTGTACTTAATGGTTTCCTTCATTTGCTTACTAGCTAGCGTGTCGAGTCCTCTCTATACGTATAGTACGTATAGCATCGACCAAGCACGGAGATAAGAGAGGACACTTCTCTCTATTAGCTAGCTAACACAATATATGAAACCCCTAAATTAACCCTACAAAACCCCCAAAACCCCAACCCCCCCCCTTTAAAAAAACAAAAACCCCAGCCCCTGAACTGTTGACGCATGGATGCCTTTTGGTCCCGGTTGTTGCTATCAACCGGGACAAAAGGCCCCCCTGCATGGGCAAGCCGCAGCGGCCACGTGGAGCCCCATCTGTCCCGGTTCGTATAAGAACCGGGATTAAAGGTATTGGGCTTTAGTACCGACCCTTTAGTCCCGGTTCCCGAACTAGGACAAATGGGCCTTATGAACCGGGACAAATGGGGCTTTTTCTACTAGTTCAAGCTACTCCTACTTTTGCCATGAGTTGTTTCCATTTCACCATGAAATTGTGCCGGAATCTGAAATCTATTTCTTCAAACTTTTGGTGGGGAGCAGGTCAAAGAAAGCGTAAGGTACATTGGATTGCATGGGAGAAGATGTGTAGAAGAAAACAAGTGGGAGGGATGGGCTTTAGGGATTATGAAGCTTTCAATAAAGCCCTACTTGCAAAACAAGCATGGAGGATTCTCACTGTTCCCAACTCGTTGTATGCTCGAGTTTTAAAGGCCAGACATTTTCCTCGGTCTGATTTTATGGAAGCGTCATTTCCTAAGAGTGCTTCTGCAACATGGAAGGGTATCAATCATGGATGTCATCTTCTAAAGGAAGGTCTGATGTGGTGCGTAGGAGATGGGTCTAAGATCAAGGTGTGGACAGAAAATTGGATTCCCAGGGAAGGAATGATGAACCTGTGGGAGTTAGAGATGCGCAGAATATGAACCATGTTAATGAGCTTCTAGATTACACAGGGGAAAATTGGGACATGACCACACTTCAGCAAAGTATTCCATGAGATCGATGTGGCGGATATTTGTCAAATAGCAGTTGGAGGACCGGGAAGGGAGGATTTTCTCGCATGGAACTTCAAGAAAAATGGTCAGTTCTCTGTTCGCCCGACCTACCACTTAGAGATGAAGCTCAGGGAATTACGAACAGGAGTCCCGGAAGCCTCGTCGGCGGCGGCCATGCATGCCGTCTGGAATGAATTATGGAGTACACAGGTGCTAGGGAAAGCTAAGGTCCATGTTTGGCGACTGTTAAAAAATGGACTGGCTATCGGTGCTGAGTTACATAGGAGACGAATTAAACCGGGAATTTTCTGCTTGGTGTGTGGGCGAGAAGAAACGATTCTTCATCGCTTTTGGAGATGTCCGTATCCTAAGCACTACTGGAAGTTACTGCATGAGAGGAGGGGTATCAATTCGATATTCTGTCCACCTGTGTTCATGGAGAATCAACTAACAACTTTCTTGCTCGTTGTTAAATTGGTTGTGCAAAAACAAAGAATCCGAGTATGCGGTGATGATAATGACCCTATATCACATGTGGCTGGTCCGTAATGCAGCAAGAGAAAGTAGAAATTTTGACAATTTTTATGAATTGGCCGGGCGTGTATTTACACTCCTGGATGAGTGGCTTGAAGTTAACGGATCAAAGGGGACTGCCCCGGCAGTGCAGAAGGATGTCCGATGGGAGCCACCAAAAGAGAGTTGGATTAAAATAAATGTAGATGGATCTCTGAAGAACAATGGGTCGGGAGGTGGGGCTAGAGTGGTTTTGCGAGACTATAGAAACACATTCAGGGCTGTTCAATGTTATGCTTTCAACAACGTTTCTTCTGCTGAGCATGTGGAGTTAGTTGCTTGCCGAAGGGGAGTACAAATGGCGTCTAAACTTGGCCTCACGAGAGCAGTGATTGAAACTGACAACCAAGGATTTGCTCGTGCTCTTTGTTTGGAACAGCTTGATCCGTCCATGTTTCGATCTCCCATCCAGGAGAACAAGGATTTGATGGCTGACATTGGTGATTTTCGAGTGACATGGACACGACGAGAAGCCAACAAAGTTGCTCATATTTTAGCTAGGGAGGGCGGCCTTTTTAGTTTACTAGCAAAAGGGCTCGTGCGTTGCAACGGGTAGAAAAAAGTGTAAGCACTCATACCTGCTTAAAACAACTATATTGGTTTTTCTTTTGCATGATATAAATGTAGAATGGAACATAAGTTGGTTAAGAAGGTATCCAAAAGGTACGTCCTTTTATCCAGAAGTATGATGCAAATGAAAGCAATTCACACTATTCAAAACAATAAAAAAACTATTCAACTGAAATAAATAAGTGTTAAAACACACTGTCTCTTTTAACAGGTCGTCTCTACTAAGCTTAGTTGTAAGGTAATAACGCAAGGAAAAACTGAATCGATAGAGCAATAATTAGATTTGGCACATCTAGCAGAAGAACTGTGAATACTGTCAGAATATCTATCAACATCCGGACCAAACAACATCCTATGATAAGAACCATTGGTACAAAAAGTCTAAGGGCGTCGACGATAGCTAGACCGAGCAAGGTTGATGCATCAGTACAGTTCTGAAGATGGAGCGGTGGCAGTTGGCGGCGGTGGCATCTGAGTGCATGCCGGACCGGTGAGACCCATGCCCGGCAGGCGTCCTGGATGGGTTCTCAAGTCTTAGATGTTAGGTTTGGCTGTGATATCTGTTTGGTATTAGCCCGAGGCTATCTGCGCCCCTTCATCAGTTGGATAGAGGTGCTTAGACGGCGGCTTTAGTCTTACTGTTGTATTACTTTGTAAGGTCTTGTGAGAATAATTAATAAAGTGGCCGTATGCATCTCCCAGATGCAGAGGCCGGAGGTCATCCTCCTTTTCTAAAAAAAACAAAAAGTCTAAGGGAAAAGAAAGCGGGGAATTAAATAGGACTAATAGGCAGCATGCTAATTAGAGTTCCCACGTAACATGTGTTGTTTTATGTATATATTCCGAGTGTTAAAATAGTACCTACCAAATAGGGGGTCCAGAATTGTTTGTCTTCGATGAGTTCTGGAATTTCATAAGATTGGCTAATCAATATAGGTAGAATGCAACTGATGAAAATTCAACTTCGTGTAGAATGCAACGAAACAACTTCCTGGACCGCCCCCAAAAAAATTCAAATTTCATTATTAATAAATAATATACACATGGAAGTATTACATGTTATTATTGAGATTATTTTCCTTAGGAAAACTGCAATGGTCTAGCATCTCTAATCCCTAGAGTTCAAATGGTCTAGCTTCTGTATTCTTATCATCCAATTTCACATTTTGGCTCAAAGATGATATGCACTTCAAACTGCTTTTATCTTAATTGAAACAGTATGCACTTATCTATTTTTCTCCTTTCAAAACTATTAATATAGAGGTGTTCAGGCTATTCATACATAAACGAAGGCTAGAGAAGGCAGAATTAAGTATGGCTCGGATTATCCATGTGAGTAACTTTATTCTGAAATGAAATATATCTGATGATTTCTTTTGAAAAAATGGCTCCTTATCTCTTTCAACTGAGAGTGAGCGAGAAGTATTGTTGAAGCATTAACACACAAAAGAGTTCAACATAGTCCTGCATGACAACCAACTAAACCGGTCAACCAAAGTTATTGAAAATAAGATCTTCTAATACACAATTATACAGAGCAACCTCACACGGTCTATATCCGCTCTAGATCTATATTGCAAAAATACTCAGCAACTAAGCAGCCTTATATATCTGTTCTATATTGCCGTAGAGAAAATAGGCTGCCAAACCTGAAAACTAAACCACAGCCTTCATTGGGTGAAAGTGGAATTGGACAGTTGCCTTAATTATTTTTGTCTAGGTGAACTGCTGGGCAGCCAGGTGGTACTCCCCCCTAGCTCGTGCCCTTAGCTCAAACATACTCGCTTTTGTACTGTCAGTGTCGCCTAGTAACTTAGCACATGCACCTGCCGGTTAGAAAAATATTCGCCAATATCAAGAATTGAATCCACAAAGACTGGTTGAACCAACAATTGAGTCAGTGATGAAGTAGATTACCAAAAGAACAAAGAGGATAACATGTATAGCATTTTGGGAGCATGTGTTTAATGGTACAAACCTATTTTTCTTAAGATTGTTCATGGCCTCCCCAGCTAGCCGATAAACATCTAATGAATGTTCAAGACATGTGTGGATGGCCCTGGGTACGCGAGATGTGTAAGTCCTAAAAAACAACAATACAACGTATATTTTAAATTCCATCCAAATTTTAGAAGAAAAATATTAAGAACATCCAAATTTCCATCTAAATTTTGGGAAGATGACAGTTGCTGGCACCGGATCAGCGAGGCGGAGGCACTCGAGGATGTGGTCGTACTGGGCGCCGAGGCGCAGGACGATGGCGAGGATCTCGTCTTGCAAGATACACTCGTCTTCCTGCCGCTTCAATGGTTCAGCATTCTGCAGTCAACATCTGCTCCACTTTCTCTCCATTCTCTAGGCTAATATAATCAATCAGAATGTACAAAACATGAGTAGTATATCAATGAAGACTTTCACATTAATGGTGGATCGAACACTACCGAAAAAAAATTACCCCTTGTCTGTTATGTCAACTTTCCGAACAGTTGCCGTGCAGCCGTGCAGGGTGGCCGCTGAATCTAGAGAGGGTGATAGACGTCGCAGCTGGAAGTTGCAATGGCATAGGGGGGAGTGTCGTGCAGCATAGGCCTGAGGTCAGAGAGAAGCCGAAACTCGGAGAGGAGGGCGGGCTGTGTCGGGCGTCGTCAAGTGAACATGGATTTATAAAGCACGGGCTTTCAGACACCTCTTATCTATGCCCTCGCTTTGAGATCTGTGCTACACAACTAGATTACTACATGAAATTTTTTCTTTTTTGTTTCGTCAAAACAAAACAACATATCAACTTCAGACTTTCCAAGACAACAAAACATTCTTACTACAATTTGGGAAAAAACTTTCAGATTTTTCGTCGACATAAATATACAAAATGAGATTTTTTTAGTAAAAAAATAATAATAGTTACTATATATGATTCACGAAAAAATCTGAAAGTTTTCCCCCACATTGTAGTAAGAATGTTTTGTTGTCCTGTAAAGTTTGAAGTTCATATCTTGTTCTATTTAAGAGAAACAAAAAAAAACAAATGTACTTGCACAGGTCATGCAGAAATGAATGGCTTGATAAGGGGTGCAGGAAAGCCTATGCTTCCTCAAATGTTAACCGTCGTCGAGTAGATAGGAGGTGGGGCTGGTGGTGCGGGGGTTGGGTCGGGTCCGGGAGGAGCGCGCCGTAGTTTCGCGTGGGAGTTAGCGCCACCTCGCCATCACGGATTCTGCTCCTCGACGGGCTCTTCCAAGAGAAGGTGCAGATCGTCGATTGCGACCACGCTGAACAGGGTACGCCGGCCGTTGGCCTTGTAGCGAGGTGCACGAGCACACCCGCCGCCGTGCTCGTCGATTGTGACCACGCCGAACGGGATACGCCGGCCACTGGCCTTGGGCTTGTAGCCACTGCTTGTATCATGGTGCACGAGCACACCCGCGGCCGAGCTTGCATGCCCCGCATTGGCACCTTGACCGCTTATTCCCCTCATCGCCTGGGGAGCTCTCATGTGTGCTCAGGGAAGAGACCGAACGAGAATAGGGGCGTGACCGCGATGGTATGGAATTCGTTTTGTGATCATGTACGATCGAGGATTTGCACACAGACACAAAAAGGGCAGATATATGATTTTCTTTGGAGTAGAAACAGCATGTCAGATTTCGATGGGTTGGCAGGCCAGAATAATTGTATTGGGCCTAGCTAGTGGTCTCCACCAGACTTCGTTGTGCCTGCCGAGAGGCCTGAATAATTCGGTCCGGCCTAACAAACAGTAGGCGAAACCTAATCCTAGCGGACTACGGATGAAACAAACGCGAACCACACTAGCGAACCTATTAAGAAAAAAAGATCGATCCAGACTAAATGTATGCAGATCTAAAAAAGTCTTCGTCCTTTAATATTAGGTAAAGATAAAGATAAAAATGTAAAACTTGGTTTAGTATTTTTCCTTCTTGTATTGTGGCAAAATAAGTAATAATAAGGCAGGTGTTTCCTTTGTCAAGAAAAGAAGAAGCGAATTTTGTGCAAAATAGTCTCTCCGTTTCTAAATATAAGTTTTTTTTAGAGATTTCACTATGAACTACATACGGAGCAAAATAAGTGAATCTACACTTTAAATATGTCTATATACGTCCGTATGTAGTTTGTAGTGGAATGTCTAAAAAGACTTATATTTAGGACAAGGGAGTAGAAAACAAACTTCCTTTCTTTCGTTTTTTTTTATCTTTCGCGTTTTTAGTAACGGCAATTTACGGTGTGGATCCAAAATCTCCAATGTCGTCGATTCCACCATTCCCCACAAGACAACACACTCAAACACCGATCCAGACCTAGCAAGTACCATGGGAGCAGCTCTATCGCGCCGCCTAGCAACCACCGTGTGCGCCTCGCCGCCGGCGCTCCCCAACGAGCTCATCGAAGAGATCCTTTTCCGCCTCCCGCCCGACGACCCGGCCTGCCTCCTCCACGCCTCCCTCATCTGCAAGGCCTGGAGCCACACCGCCTCCCGCCCTGGATTCCGACGTCGCCTCCACAAGCACCACGGGGCAGCCCCCGTGCTCGGCTTCCTCCACGACTGGAACGACGAGCGCATCCCCCACTTCGTCCCCACCGCCGCCCCCTCCTTCTCCCTGGCCGCGCCGGACTGGCGCTCCTGGCGGGCCATCGACTGCCGCCATGGCCGCGCCCTCTTCCGCTCCAAGGACTCCTGGGAGCTCCTCGTGTGGGAGCCAATCACGGGCGCCCAGCAGCGCCTAGCGCTGCCCCCGGCGTTTGAGATCTTCTCGCCGGGCTATGCCGTCTTCTGCGCGGCCGATGGGTGCGACCACCGCGACTGCCTCGGGGGCCCTTTCGGCGTGGCCTTCGTCTTCTGCATCGAGGACGAAGATGCTGACGACGAGAAGTATGTCACGTCGGTGCGCGTATACTCGTCGGAGCATGGAACCTGGGGCCAACTGATCTCGATGCGCAGCGAGTTCATGATAAGCTTTGAAAATTCTTCCAGCGGCTTGCTCATTGGGAGATCCCTGCTCTACTTCTTGTCCGACGGTGGGTCGATCCTGGAGTGCGATTTAGCAAGGCATGGCTTGACTGAGTTTGACGCACCAAACCACGAGTCTGGTAGCAATGCAGAGAGATTTACTCTCATGGTGTCCGAGGACGGTGGACTGGGTCTTTGTGAAGAACTGGATGTGCGTCTCAAACTGTGGACAAGGGAGGTGAGTGACCGCACTGATGCACGATGGGTACTGAACCGGGTAATCCACTTGCATAATTTGCTCCCAAAAGGTACTCGGGTGAATGCAGAAACTAGACCGATCGTGTTGGGGTTTGCCGAGGGAGCGAATGTCATTTTCGCTAACACGTTTTCTGGGCTCTTCACAATCGAGCTACAGTCGGACCGGGTGAAGAAGGTGTGTCATAATCGTCGCTCCTGTAATTTGATTCCAATTGTCAGCTTCTACACTCCTGTGGACCGTGGCGAATACCAGGATCTGCTATCGTCGATCCCTAGTCAGGAGGTAGGTGATGTGGAGGGGGGAGAGGAGGTGAAAACAGAAGATGAGGCACATCAACTGCTTGACAAGGGGTCCAATACTATGAAGGAGTGGTGCTTTGTCGACACCTTTGAACGTCTCAGCCATGACCTCAATACCAGGTGAGCTAGCTCTACTCTGCAACGCCACACCTATTTTGAGCTATGCTCACACATTTCTATTGGTGACATTGTTGAAAGTATTTTTTAGGATCACTTGTTGGTTTCCATGTGTCCTTAGTTGCTTTGGGCCCTTTGAGTTATGTGGTTTGCGACATGAGTTAAGATCGGCATAACTTGTTCTACGACGAGGTGGTTGGCAAGCCGTGTTTACCTTTCTTTCGTTCGTCCGTGAGCCCCGACTGTGTGTTTTGTGTTTGAGGGGTTCAGTGATAGCAATACACGAGAGTTATTACCTGGCATCTTTTGTCATGATATGCGTATTGTGATGAGCATTTAATCAAACTGCAATTATTGGACTGGTACGTGTTATCCTATTTGAGAAGAGTTATTGTAAATACCACATCGACGTGTTGTTTATTTGTATGTCTCCCTATAATTGTACTTCATAGTATGTGCAAACACTAGCTGGTTCTTAGAAACCGAACTCAACAGAAAATAGTTAGCACCCGAGGTCATTAAAATGGATGACGGGATAATTTTAGTTGCGCTACAAAAGTTTCATTGCCTTTTTTCATTTATAACCTTAACAACTATATACTGAAAAATTATGCCTTTGTTTTCACGAAGGGTTCCATGTCAAGGAGAAGGTGCTCCAGAGGGTTCTAGCGCACTCAACACACATGGATGTGCCTTGCTATCCAAAGATTCTTTTGGCGATGTTCCCAAGAGTTCACCAAATGAAGAATTGGTGAAGGGTACAACCAACATAGATGATGATGGTAGCTCGATGATCTTATGCAGCAATGTTGAGGGCGCTTCACCTTCGGAGAAAGGTGAGTCTAAATAATGCACTTTATCTCATTGTCCCTTAAAAAAGACCATTGTTCATGCCGGGGCTACAACATTATGTTGTGAACTGCATTATTTCTGCTGAGGTTTGCATTGTTCTCTAGGCTTTGTATAAACCTAGAAGGTGTCATGAGCCTTCGTTGCGCCTGTTTGTTTTGATAGAATCTGGTATTTTCTTATGGGTTTATACTTTTCCTTTTTGGTTGAAATTATTGGCCGATCTGATTGAATGTGGTTATTGATGGGCATTTGTTATTCGTTCCTTGTGCCTGAGGCATGCAGGAGCTGAAGATATGTATCTCTACTTTGGGAGACATATTAAGCGGGCTCGCTGGCATGGTATATGGTCAACTAAGAACCATCACATCATGAGCTCTAATCCCCGAGAACCCGACTAACTATATGGAAAAAACGTTCCGGTCGGGCTGTGGCGCCACCCACAACGTGAACAACGAACGCTTGGACTGCCACAGATAGGAAATTAAAACTAGGCAGCCAAATCCAGCCAAAGCATTTTGCCATGTGGTATGAGAAAACATTTAAGAACGGGCTATGGCGCCACTCACAACGTGAACAGCGAACCCATGGACAACCACAAATTGGAACAGTCAGTGCCAACCAAAGCATTTTGTCGTGTAGTGCGTCCGGTTGGTCGTCCTACCTCTTACCGAATAAGCAAAGAGAAAGTCGTCAACGCAAAGCAATGCAAAAGAAACAGGAAACTCAGGCCGCGTCATTCATAAGCCCCATAGAGCATGTAGTTATTTCACCTGTATGAAATGATTTCTCAAAGATTTTGTTGAATTACTGAATCCACACTTTTAACGTGGCATTGCAATTCACTCTAGACAGTTATATTACCCACATACAATGATGGCCATGGACTCCTGCATGTGTGTTTGGACTTGGAAGATGGAACTCAATAGAATCTATCTCTTGATCAATCACACAATCATTCTGTAGGGGACCATTTAATTTTTTTACTAGTGGTTGTTATTCAAATTTGTAATATAGATAGTAGGCGACATTGCAGAAGTCAATAGGATTTATAATATGCTTATTTTATTAGTTACATAATAATTTCAACATGCATGCCTTATGTCAGCTTCTTTCCTTGTAATTATAAGTTATACAGTACATATATACTACTTATCTAGCCATTTTCATTTGTCTTGCCATTGGTCACTTCATTTTTTTTCTTGCAGTTAACTAAGTCGTGTACTTGTACTGGGTAGGTTTGCCGCGAAAGTTACTTTTTTAGCAATCATGTGCTACAAATTTATGCAACAATGTGAATATCCAATGGTTATCTGTTGTGTGCTAGGGTTAGGGGGTATTTATTGATTGGTGACAACTTTTTGAGAAATAATACATGGACCAAGAAGTGAGAACCACAATGACATTTTTGTTAGAGGCAGTTGTATTGTTGTAGGGACACATATTGGCCTTCAGCCCATGGAATGAGGGAATGGATCAAGTTACTATATTTAACAATTTCTACTTTGAAATAATGTGCCGGGTGTAGTGCTTTAACCTTTTAAGTAATAATTAAACCACCCTTTATAAAAAAATTCTACATTGATATATTGTCTGATTGAAGTCAAGAGCAGTGTTCAAGTAAAAGCTAATTGTGTACAGAATATGTTGTACAGCAGCTCATCAAGCAATGTTGCTGTTAATGAAAGAGCAGCACCTTCCAGTTTCTTCACTTAAAGTTCGTTGACGGCCGTTATTGTAATGCTGATCCGAGTCCAACTTCCACCGAGGAGGTCCGCCTTGTTGAGGCTGGAAATGACCCAAGAACCTGCGTTTTAAGAAAACACCACACATAAATCTTGTGTGAAATAATATTAGACCTATGTCGGCTTTTTCGATTGGTTTTGTGAGCGTGATTTTTGCAAACATGAAGAAGCTCACACATTTATAGCATCCTGCTTCTCAGGATCTGTGTAGCCATTATTGTAGTAACGATGAAGAATTCAAAGGAACTCCTAGGATTGGGTTGCTGCCTTCCACTACCCTCTTTGCTCACAGAAGATCTGTGGCATGTTAGGGCAACTCTAACCGATCCCCAATAACCTGTTAGAGGAGTAAAAATCCGGTTTTACTCCTCTAACCGGGACCAAGCCGATCCGCAATACTCCATGGTGGAGGATAAATTATCATGAGCCGCCTTGGCCGCCCCTATTTTTACTCCACCGCTCAGCGGCCGAGTAAAAATACGCCATTTCTCCTCTTCATCCCCGCCTCCTCTGCCTCTTCTCCTCCCCAATCCCTACCGTCGGCGACTCTCCCCGCTGTTCCCCGATGCCCCATCCTCCCAATGGCCGGATCCCATTGCCGCCACTTCTCGCTCCCGATCTGCAATGCAGATCCGTGCCACCATACCTGTGTTTCGTCTTCAAGTGGCACGTCCTCAAGCTGCCACCTCCCCGCCGATGCCGCCTCCGCCCGCCGCATCACTGACTTCCCCGACCTCACTCCATCGTGGCAACCATAGAGGAAATACCTTGGCGTCCGGCGGCGAGCGTGTGGGACGTGGGTGGTGAGATCACTGACCGGGAGACCCACAAGAGGAAGTCGATCGGGTCATTACACATGGCGGAGCTCGCCGCCATGGAATATGAACGATGGCAGGTGCGGTTCCCCGACGTGAAGGCTCGGCTCAAATTCCCATGGGGGACATCGCCCGCCTACCTCGTCCCGCCACAACCGGGGGTGGTGGATGCGGCGACGTCTCAGGAGGATTCGGAGGCGTGGGAGCTCATCACGGTAGAGGCTGCCGCTGAGGAGTACATAGTGGACCTCCGCTGCCAGTACCCCGAGCTGTAGTAGGCCGAGCGGGCGGTCAATGGTGAGTTCATCGTCATCTCCGACGACGAGGAGCAAGGCGGCGATGGCGGCGGCAAGGAGGAGAAGGAGTTCGGCGTTGAGGAGGGGCGGTGCATCTTCACCGGCTCCGCGATGAAGGCACCGGCCTAAACCCAATGGGCGGTGATTGGATCGACCTCTACCATGGCGATGATGATGAATAGTAGTTTAGTTTAGGGTTTAAGTTTAAATTTTGATTGTCAAGACAATGTGTTCGGCTAGGTTGAAGGTATGCAAATTTCGGTTGAGACTAGGTTGAACTTTGCAAATTTGATTTTTACTCCATTAAATTAAGGAGTTCGGCTAGGTCCGAGCAAAGCTTAGTGGAGTAGAACGGTTAGAGTTTCCCTTACAATGGAAGATTTACACTGAGCATTCAAAATACCAAGTTGGATTTGTGTTGACTACTGAATTGACTGCCTACCAACAAATCATTCTGAAATAAAGATATTCAAGATTACAACAGCAAACACTTAAAATAAAACTCAACTATCGGCCTTTTGTCAAAAACTATAATCAGTAAGAAATGCCTACTATTTTGGTCACAAAATTTTTAGATATAAACACTCAAGCTTTACATTTTCAGAAAATACACTCAAGGTGCTTGGGTGGCAGATGTGCTCGTCCTGTTAACAACCTCTACTGGTAAACTTGTTTCCAAAGAGCAAAGCTGCATGTACCAATTGATTTAGGAAGTTCATTTTATCATAGGAAGACCTGTTAGAGCAAACGTTTGATATTTGGTATCAACTGTCCTGGTACGCCTGACCTTTGCTAAATTCACAAGTATGACAGACCTGACCCTTGATAGTAGCTAGCAACTGCTCTTTCAGAGTCCTATCTTCAGGTGACAGGTGGCCTTAATGTTTATTTGACTTAAATATGTGGCTAAATAGCCGAACACAATAGCAGGGAGGGGAAAGTAGATGTACATATCAAATGATAGAAAAGGGAAGAGCGATGCGGCAATTAGAAGTTTAGAACTACTCGGGGAAATTAGAACTACTCCAAAGGTTGTAAAGAATACATTAAAATAGTAGTACACAACTGCACACCTTCCAGGGTATGGATACAAAGTTTTAGTTCAAAAAAGCGCCATTTCAAGATTTGTGTTATGCAGATTATGTTACTCGGGACGGGAGTCACAGATATAACAAGATGCTAACCTTGCTGTGAGCAGCAGAACCTACATACTGGATGGTTAATGTCTCACCCATCCTTTAATAGAAATCCATCAGATCATCGGCCGAAGGAGAATGCTGTTCAATTTTAGGTTCTTCAGTGACCTTCAACACTTGAAGTTCACGCCCTAAAGCAGCTAATCCATATGCAAACCGCGTGACATTTATTCTGTCTAAGCAGTCTATGCAGTTTGTCCCGAGGACACCCGTCTGTAGTAAAAGAGGTACCATTGTAGCTGCACAGAAATCATCATTGCTTTTGATGTGACATGACTTGGTAACACCCCATTGTCCACTATAAAACATGTATAAGATTACCATTAGTACTGCCAGCAGCAAGTCCATTACTTGCACATTAGGCTATTTGTTTCCTTTGGGGTTAGTAGTTTCCATTCATCTGCACTAGACTACATATTTGTTTTAGATATGCATTTCAAAATCAAGTCTTCTACAGTGGTAAGCAAGTCCCTGCCAATCATCTCTTATCCGGCCAGCTGTAATACATCTTTTCCTCTCCAAATCAGTGCTCTCCTTTCACGTGGCCATGTTCTCCTCTCATACGAATGTTTAACCCTGTTGTGAACTAACACTGACCACATATATTATTAAAGACTATTTTAAAACAAATAACATTGGATGTTTTTTCTGTGTCAAATCTATACAACAATTTAGATATATGGCCAAACATTAAGAAAATATTGTTTTTTATTTGCTGGAGGGGCTCATTTCATGTAATTGTAAAGTCGAACATATCGATTCTTAAGCAATTGCCTCTTCCTAAGTAGGTATACAAATTACTTTGAAGCATCCAAAGGTTTTGATGATGTAGTTATCTCACAATGGATGACGTCCGTTAGTTCCATCCAACACATCTGATGCTACCTTGTTTAACAGTTCAAGCAGATTGGTGCCTTCCCTACAGATGTCATGTAGATTAATATATCATTAGTATGTACTTCACGCATAACCAACAGGTTCTTACAGGGGCAAGCTCAGATAGAATATCCTCTTGTAGTCCACAACTGATTTTACTGTAGATAGCAAGGATTATCAGAGAAGTCTTGAGATCTGCAAATACATAACGGACTAACGGTACAGAACTTACACGTGATTTCTGGCCTATTATAAAGCCTTGAAGTTCCTGAAGTCTTGATCCTCTAAATTCTTCTTCTAATTCTTGCTTTGCTTTATTCCTCACAGGGATCCTCTTTATGTAGACCTAACAATCTGAGCTGAGTAACAAATTGTGGATCTTATCCGTAGTTGGCTTAAGGCCCAAGCTAAGAGATATATTCCTAATTTAAATGATAAACTTCCTAGCTGAGAGATCAAGGTGATATTCTCCTAATTTGTTGCTCGGTGGATCATGTACTAGACATACATAACATTATCAGTGTTATGAAGGCAACTTGATTGTGTATTCCATGTCCATACATAGCTATGATGATAATTGTTGCTATTATCTTCTCATAAGCAATGCTCACTGAAGACTGAACTGTATCAGATTGCTGTCCGCAAGTTAACAGTACCTCCTTTGCTTGTTCTTCAGATCTGAAAGAGCAAATTCCGAAACAAAAGCAAGAGGAGGAGAGGAAGGGTCAACACAAAGAAAAGAAGTGAAGAAGGTAATGCAACAGTTTGTGTATATTACTGCCTGCGCTTACTATCAGTTTTTGTTCCACATGAGACTTGCTGTCAACTGTACAATGTGCTGCGAAAATCAGTAGAATTCATAATGACTGGATATAAAATGGTTTCAGAAAGCGCAGGCTGGCCAGAGTGAACCTGAGATCATTGAACCTGATGTTGCATGCTGCCATATGATCTGTTTCGGAGGGTTTTGCATGTAGAACTGAATGCTACATTAGGTGAATTGTCTGTCTGTCTGAACTTTATCTTTCTGTCCTTCGTCCACGTGTATCGAATCTTGCCTGGATCTCAAGATAGCGCCAGAGGAAACTCTATGATGCATGCTGCAGGGTGAGCTTTTTGGAACAAAATGACTGTAAGCTTAATGATGGAACGTAAACTGAATGGTTACCTTGTTGTAAGTTGGCCATCATCTGTGAAACATTTCATCTTTGAGAAATTTGGATAACTATAGCCCACATGTTGCATCAGCTTCTATGAAACAATTGGCGGTTGCTCGTTTATTCTACTCTTGCTGTTTGAAAGTAAATCATTTTGTTGTAACTAGATAGCATATGCATTACAGTTAATTCGGAGATATTTTGTCTTGTGGAAAGTAAACCATACCGGCTTGTTCGGCTCACCACCGAGTTTCGCCGCATTGAGCAGGGGTCGTCCTCCATCCTCTCCTAGTTGGCCCGGCTCAAGGACTGCGCCAACGACCGCCTGGCGGACCTTGGCGAACATGTCCGCGGTCGCGACGAGGTCCTCAAAATGATTCACGGTCTCAATCCCTGTTTTCGCTATGCTGTTCCCATACTCACCATGCAGTCGTCCTTCCCCACCTTCCTGTGCTGTCGTGCATTCCTCCTCCTCGAGGAGAGCCGCCAAGCCGAGGAAACTCCCCATGACATCGCCCTGCACACTGCGCGCGCACCAGCGAACCCGGACTCCAGCGGGGCTGGCGACAACAACAACCGCCCTGGTGGGGGCGGCCGTGGTGGCAGCCGCGGCAAAGGGAATTGCAAGGCCTCCGGCAGGGGTGGGCCATCTCACTACGGCGGAGCTGCTCCTCCACCACGCCCATCTGCTCCTGCTCCGACGCCATGGACGAGCATGGTCCACGCCTGGTCCATGCCTTGGCGCCCCCATGCTCCCGGCGCAGGCATCCTTGGGCCACAACCTTGTGGCCCGACCCCCTTCACCAGCGTAGCAGCTCAGTACGGCGTGCCCCCACCGCCTGCCTCGGCTCCTCCAGCACACTAGCAGCACGGGGACGTCCCTCCACACCCCGTCTACGGCCGGCGCACCTCCCGCGGCGCCGTGGCAGGCTTGGGATCAGGATACTCTGGCCAGGCGCTCAACCCCATGAGCGTGTAGCAAGGGCAGACGTCGTCGAGCTCCCGTGGTGAATGGTACCTCGACTCTAGTGCGACGTGTCACATGGCCTCATCTTTGGTATTCTCACTTCATCCTACCCCAGTTTTTCTCCTGATATCATAGTTGCCAATGGATCCACGCTTGCAGGCACGGACGTAGGTCAACACACCATCCCCACTTCCTCCCAAAACCTATCTCTTCGTAACATCCTAGTCTCTCCACACTTAATCAAAAACATCATTTCCGTTAAAACTCTTATGCGTGACAACCCAGTTAACGTGGAATTTGATGACTTTAGTTTTTCTTTCAAGGATTGAAGAAGAAGGCGAAGATCCTCCGCTGTGATTCACCGGACGAGCTCTACCCTCTCCATCCATCACACCTGTCCCAAGCACCCCACGCCTTCATTGCCGTTACGCGCGATACCTGACACCGGCGCCTTGTTTACCTTGGTGATGATGCGCTGGACTCCACCCTCTGCCACACCTCCATACACGCCCCTGGCTCCGACGGAGACATCTGCACCGCCTGTCAGTTAGGAAAAAAGTCATCTTTTACCTTTCAGTTCTTCAGATCATGTCTCATATTTCCCTTTCCAGCTTGTACATTGTGATGTATGGAACTCACCCATGCTTAGTTTTTCTAGTTTTGAGTGTTACTTAGTCGTGGTTGATGACTATAGTCATTTCATGTGGACGTTTCCTCTCAAACAGAAATCAGATGTTCTACCGACACTCCGTGCATTTGTACGCCTCGCCTGCACTCACTTCAACCTGATGGTCCAAACAGACAACGGGCAGGAGTTTGAAAGCTTTGCTGCCTGTCAATTCTTCTCCTCCCTCGGCATCATTATGCGTATGTCATGCCCTTACACATCTCCACAGAATAGGCGCGCTGAGCACGCTCTCCGCACACTAAATGACATCACATGCGCTCTACTCGTTCATGCCTCCATGCCTTACTCATACTGGGCAGAAGCACTCCAGACCGCCACGTTCCTTCTGAACCGAAGGCGGTGCCGCCCCCGTCACCAACACACACTGTTTTACCTCCTCTACGGTGCACACCCCAACTACTCTGCCATGTAAGTCTTCGGGTGTCAGTGCTTCCCCAACATCACCGCCATTACACCTCATAACCTGGCGCCTCGCTCGGTCCCTTGTGTCTTCCTCGGATATTCACAAGATCACAAAGGCTACTGTTGCTTAAACCTACGACCGGCCATGTCATCATCTCACAACACGTCGTGTTTGACGGAAACTCCTTCCCCTTTCAGCAACACACAGCAGAGCGCGCCTCCGCCTCTGTGGTCGACCTCACCGACCACGTCGTCGCTCCACTCATTCCCCACGTTGTCACCAGCCAACAACACACTCCCTACCATGAGCGCCCCCATAGTCCAGACGGCTTCCCCAAACTCTACCATGGCTACCAACTCGCCCACCCACACGCACACCGGTGCTCCTGCCTCCCCGCCACCTGATCCCGACCCCCCGAGTCCACCCTCTCCGGATCACCAAAACGACCCACCCCGGCTCCCCTCGCTCCATCACACAAGATGGTCACGCGAGCTCGAGCAGGTAAATTCTTCCCCAACCCTAAGTACCACTGAAATCTCCATGCCAATGTTGCCACTTCCATCTCTCCTGTACCCAAGTCCGTGTGGGCTGCTCTACATGATCCAAATTGGCTAACTGCGATGCAGGATGAATTCTCGGCATTGATGCAGAACCGAACATGGAGCCTCGTTCCTCACCCCCCTGGAGCTAACATTGTGACCAGCAAGTGGCTGTTTTGGCACAAGTTCAAAGCCGACGGCGGGCTCGAGCGTTACAAGGCGAGATGGGTGGTGCGAGGTTTCTCTCAGCGACAAGGCGTGCACTTCGACAAGACCTTCTCATCGGTCGTCAAGGCGGCCACAATCCGCGCTGTGCTCACCGTGGCAGCCTCCCGCGTGTGGCCAATTCACCAGATGGACATGAACAATGCGTTCCTCCACGGCCACCTCATCGAGCGTGTGTACTGCCAGCAGCCGGCTGGCTTCGTTGACGCGGCCCGCCCCGACCACGTCTTCCTCCTCAATAGATTGCTCTACAGCCTCAAGTAGGCGCCACGCGCCTGGTTTGCCAGGTTCGTCGTGTTCGCCCGCACGCTCGGCTTCCATGACTCCCGCACGGATCCATCCCTGTTCGTGCTACACAACAATGGCGGGATGGATTACCTGCTGCTCTACGTCGACTATATTATTCTGGTCGCATCGTCCACATCTCTCCTTCGCTGTCTCCAACAGCAACTCTCAACGGAATTCTCTATGAAGGACATGGGTGCCCTTCACTACTTCTTGGGCACCACTATCACCAGGAATGTCGATGGCTTCTTCCTGTCGCAGCGTGGCTACATGGTCGACTGCAAGGCTGTGTCCACCCCTGTCGTCACGCACTCAAAGCTGTCCGCCACGGACGGGGCGCCAGTCTCGGATGCCTCGGAGTACCGCAGCATGGTTGGCGCGCTCCAGTACCTGGCCATGACGTGCCCCGACATCGCCTACGCCATGCACCAATGCTGCCTCGTCATGCACGATCTGCATGCCGCCCACCTTGCCCTGGTCAAGCACATCCTGTGCTATCTCCGCGGCATGACAGATATTGGATTGCATCTCCATCGCTCCTCCAACCTCGACCTCGTGGCGTACTCCGACGCCGACTGGGTCGGCTGCCCGGACACCCTTCGCTCGACCTCCGGCTATGTGGTGTTCCTCGGCGACGCCCTCGTGTCCTAGTCTAGCAAGCGCCAGGCCACAGTTTCACGATCAAGCGCGAAGGCTGAATACCGCGCCGTCGCCAATGCAGGCGCTGAGTGCTGCTGGCTCCGGCAACTCCTCGGCGAGCTACGAGCCCTAGTGCCCAAAGCCACGGTGGTGTTCTATGACAACATCTCATTGGTGTACATGGCAGGCAATCCAGTCCACCACCGACGCATGAAGCACATCGAGCTAGACATCCATGTCGTGCGTGAGAAGCCCTAGGCGAGTTCCGCATCCTCCACGTCCCGACCAAGCAGCAGTTCACCGACGTCTTGACCAAGGGGCTCCCCTCGCCGACATTCCATGATTTTCGGTCCAGCTTATGCTGTTGGGAAACGCAGTTATTTCAAAAATTTCCTACGCACACGCAAGATCATGGAGATGCATAGCAACGAGTGGGGAGAGTATTGTCTACATACCCTCGTAGACCGTAAGCGGAAGCGTTATGACAACGCGGTTGATGTAGTAACACGTCTTCACGATCGGCCGATCCTAGTACCGAAAAGTACGGCACCTTTGTGATCTGCACACGTTCAGCTCAGTGACTGATAATCCCCAAGTGCAGGGAATCATCGTAGCAATTTCCAAAGGTGGAAGTGACAAGTATGGAGTGTCAAACCCACAAGGAGCTAAAGGTAAGATCAATATTCTCTCAATCCCTATCTGCCACTGATACGACTCTATGTACATCGAACGTTTGCTTCCGACTAGAATCGAGAAATAAAACTACGTTGTGGGTATGAAGAGGATAACTTTGTATGATATTGGAGAACTAAAATATAAAAGTAGGTGCTGTTATCATAAAGTTAGAATATATTACTAAATATTATAAATAGCGAGTGTGGAATAATGGTGGACCGGTGTGCAGAATTATCCTAGGCAATTGTTAACAAGACTGGTAATCACTATTGCAGTTTCATATGAGGGAGAGGCATAAGCTAACATACTTTCTCTTCTTGGATCATATGCACTTATGATTGGAACTCTAGCAAGCATCCGCAACTACTAAAGATCATTAAGGTAAAACCCAACCATACAATTAAAGTATCAAGTCCTCTTTATTCCCATATGCCATGTCCCGCTTATCTGTGTTTGTGTTTCAGTCACTCACGCAACGCAGACAATAAGAAAACCATGGACATATTGCAACACCCTACAGCGGGAATCTCTCATGCTTGCGCGACACGGAGGGCATCATAAGACAACACCAAAGTAAAACATACAACTCATACCAATCTAGATCATCAATCAACCCAAAGACAAAGGATATCTACTCAAAACATCATAGGATGGCAGTACATCATTGGATCATAATATGTGGCATAAAGCACCATGTTCAAGTAGGTATTACAGCGGGGTGCGGGAGAGTGGACCGCGTAAAAGAGATGAGGATGGTGATGATGATGGTGATGAAGACGATCATCGCAGCGATGATTCCCCTCCCGATGGCACTCCGGTGCCACCGAGAGAGAGAGGAGGAGAGGTTATCCCCCTTGTGCTTCCTCCTCCATGGCCTCCCCGTGGATGGGGAGAGGTTCTTCCTCTGGTCCTTGGCCTTCATGGTGGTGATGGTCCCTCCCGGATCCTCCTCCATAGCCTCCGGTGATGATGGCCCCCTCTGGCAGGGTGCCAGAGAGGGCCTAGATTGATTTCTCGTGGCTACAGATACTTGCGGCGGCAGAACTTCTGATCTAGGTTAATTTCTGGAGGTTTCTGTATATATAAGAAGTTTTGGCGTCCAGAACAAGTCAGGGGGTCTCCAGGCTGTCCACGAGGTAGGGGGGCATGCCCGGGGGGGTCGCGCCTCCCACCCTCGTGGGCAGCCCGGGACTCTTCTGGCCCAACTCTTTTACTCCATGGTCTTCTTCTGGTCAAAAATAAGCTCCATCGAGTTTCAGGTCAATTGGACTTCGTTTGGTTTTCCTTTTCTGCGATACTCTAAAACAAGGAAAAAAAAGAAACTGGCACTGGACTCTAGGTTAATAGGTTATTCCCAAAAATCATATAAAATAGCATATAAAACATCCAAGGTTGATAATATAATAGCATGAATACTTCATAAATTATAGATACGTTGGAGACGTATCAGCATCCCCAAGCTTAATTCCTGCTCGTCCTCGAGTAGGTAAATGATAAAAGAAATAATTTATGAAGTGTGAATGCTAGCACGTGCATAAGTTTCATCAATGATAGTTCCAATCACTTTTTCTAGCATCATTATATATCATAACAGTGGCTCATTTTCATAAAGCTTTTCATGATCAAGTAACAAGCTATTCACATGTTAAAGTATAGATCATAAACTTTCTTTAAACTAACAAACTATATTCTCAGTCATCAAACAATTGCAATTCATCTTATTTTCAGGAAGGGTCTATGTTAGAGCTTTGATTTAGCAAACTCCCAATACTCAACTATCATATAATCTTTCACAATTGCTAACAATCACATGATATTTATGGGTTCAAAGTCTTAATCAGACACAGAAAAAGATAGGGGCTTATAGATTCGCCTCCCAACCTTTTACCTCAAGGGTAATGTCAACAATAATAGTTCATGGTAACTTACATCCAATTGGATATATATATATATCAGGATCTTTCCAACACAATGTGCTTTCCAAAGGATAAAATGTAAAAAGGAAAGGTGAAGATCACCATGACTCTTGCATAAGGGTAGAAGATAAAAGTAAAAGATAGGCCCTTCGCAGAGGGAAGCAGAGGTTGACATGCACTTTTATGGTTGGATGCACAAAATCTTAATGCAAAAGAACATCACTTTATATTGCCACTTGTGATATGGACATTTATTATGCAGCCCGTCTCTTTTATTTCCTCCACATCACAAGATCGTATAAAGCTTATTTTCTCCATATTAATAAATCATTATTTTCTCACCGTCACAGATGATTTGAGTAGATATGGGTATATCTACTTAATGAAACATAAGTCTGAAATATTTGAAAAGTTCAAAGAATTTCAGAGTGAAGTCAAAAATCATCGTAACAATAAAATAAAGTTTCTACGATCTAATCCTGGAGGAGAATATTTGAGTTACGAGTTTGGTCTACATTTGAAACAATGCAGAATAGTTTCGCAACTCACGCCACCCGGAACACCACATCGTAATGGTGTGTCCGAACGTCGTAATTGTACTTTACTAGATATGGTGCGATCTATGATGTCTCTTACTGATTTACCGCTACCATTTTTGGGGTTATGCTTTAGAGACGACTGCATTCATGTTAAATAGGGCACCATCAAAATCCGTTGAGACGACGCCTTATGAACTGTGGTTTGGCAAGAAACCAAAGTTGTCGTTTCTTAATGTTTGGGGTTGTGATGCTTATGTGAAAAAGCTTCAACCTGATAAGCTCGAACCCAAATTGGAGAAATGTGTCTTCATAGGATACCCAAAGGAGACTGTTGGGTACACCTTCTATCAAAGATCCGAAGGCAACACATTCGTTGCTAAGAATGGATCCTTTCTAGAGAAGGAGTTTCTCTCGAAAGAAGTGAGTGTGAGGAAAGTAGAACTTGATGAGGTAACTGTACCTGCTCCCTTATTGGAAAGTAGTTCATCACAGAAACAAGAGGAGGAGAGGAAGGGTCTACACAAAGAAAATAAGTGAAGAAGGTAATGCAACAATTTGTGTATATTACTGCCTGCGCTTACTATCAGTTTTCGTTCCACATGAGACTTGTTGTCAACTGTACAATGTGCTGTGAAAATCAGTAGATTCATAATGACTGGATATAAAATGGTTTCAGAAAGCGCAGGCTGGCCGGAGTGAACCTGAGAACATTGACCCTGATGTTGCATGCTGCCATATGATCGGTTTCGGAGGGTTTTGCACGTAGAACTGAATGCTACATTAGGTGAATTGTCTGTCTGTCTGAACTTTATCTTTCTGTCCTTCATCCGTGTGTATCGGATCTTGCCTGGATCTCAAGATAGCGCCAGAGGAAACTCTATGATGCATGCTGCAGGGTGAGCTTTTTGGAACAAAATGACTGTAAGCTTAATGATGGAACGTAAGTTGAATGGTTACCTTGTTGTAAGTTGGCGATCATCTGTGAAACATTTCATCTTTGAGAAATTTGGATAACTATCGCCCACATGTTGCATCAGCTTCTATGAAACAATTGGCGGTTGCTCGTTTATTCTACTCTTGCTGTTTGAAAGTAAATAATTTTGTAGTAACTAAATAGCATATGCATTACAGTTAATTCGGAGATATTTTGTCTTGTGGAAAGTAAACCATACCAGCTTGTTCGGCTCGCCACCGAGTTTCGCCGCATTGAGCAGGGGTCGTCCTCCATCCTCTCCTAGTTGGCCCGGCTCAAGGACTGCTTCCACGGCCACCTGGCAGACCTTGGCGAACATGTCCGCGGTCGCGACCAGGTCCTCAACATGATTCACGGTCTCAATCCGTGTTTTTGCTATGTTGTTCCCATACTCACCATGCAGTCGTCCTTCCCCACCTTCCTATGCTGTCATGCATTCCTCCTCCTCGAGGAGAGCTGCCAAGCCGAGGAAACTCCCCACGACATCACCCTGCATGCTGCGCGCGCACCAGCGAACCTGGACTTCGGCGGGGCTGGCGACAACAACAACTGCCCCGGCGGGGGCGGCCGTGGTGGAAGCCGTGGCAAAGGGAATTGCAAGGCCTCCGGCAGGGGCGGGCCATCTGTTGGGGAACGTAGTAATTTCAAAAAATTTCCTATGCACACGCAAGATCATGTGACACATAGCAACGAGGGGGGGGGAGTGTGATCTACATACCTAGTAGATCGACAACGGAAGCGTTTGGTTGATGTAGTCGTACGTCTTCACGATTCGACCGATCAAGCACCGAAACTACGGCACCTCCGAGTTCTAGCACACGTACAACTCGATGACGATCCCCGGACTCCGATCCAGCAAAGTGTCAGGGAAGAGTACTGTCAGCATGACGGCGTGGTGACGATCTTGATGTACTACAGCAGCAGGGCTTCGCCTAAACTCCGCTACAATATTATCGAGGACTATGGTGGCTGTGGGCGCCGCACACGGCTAAGGAAAAGATCACGTGGATCAACTTGTGTGTCTCTGGGGTGCCCCTGCCTCTGTATATAAAGGACTAAACGGGGGAGGCTGGCCGGCCAAGGAGGGCGTGCCAGGAGAGTCCTACTCCCTCTGGGAGTAGGATTGCCCCCCCTCCCGAATCCTAGTTGGAATAGGACTCGCGGAGGGGGGAAAAGAGAGAGAGAGGGGCCGGCCCCCTCTCCTTGTCCTATTCGGACCAAGGGAGGGGAGGGGCGCGCGGCCCATGAGGGGCTGCCTCTTCTCTTTTCCACTAAGGCCCATCATGGCCCATATAGCTCCCGGGGGGTTCCAGTAACCTCCCGGTACTCCGGTAAAATCCCGATTTCACCCGGAACACTTCCGATATCCAAATATAGGCTTCCAATATATCAATCTTTATGTCTCGACCATTTCGAGACTCCTCGTCATGTCCGTGATCACATCCGGGACTCCGAACAACCTTCGGTACATCAAAATGCATAAACTCATAATATAACTGTCACCGTAACCTTAAGCGTGCGGACCCTACGGGTTCGAGAACAATGTAGACATGACCGAGACACGTCTCCGGTCAATAACCAATAGCGGGAGCTGGATGCCCATATTGGCTCCTACATATTCTACGAAGATCTTTATCGGTCAGACCGCATAACAACATACGTCGTTCCCTTTGTCATCGGTATGTTACTTGCCCGAGATTCGATCGTCGGTATTCCAATACCTAGTTCAATCTCGTTGCCGGTAAGTCTCTTTACTCGTTCTGTAATACATCATCCCGCAACTAACTCATTTAGTTGCAATGCTTGCAAGGCTTAAGTGATGTGCATTACCGAGAGGGCCCAGAGATACCTCTCCGACAATCGGAGTGACAAAACCTAATCTCGAAATACGCCAACCCAACATGTACCTTTGGAGACACCCGTAGTACTCCTTTATAATCACCCAGTTACGTTGTGACGTTTGGTAGTACCCAAAGTGTTCCTCCGGTAAACGGGAGTTGCATAATCTCATAGTTATAGGAACATGTATAAGTCATGAAGAAAGCAATAGCAACATACTAAACGATCGGGTGCTAAGCTAATGGAATGGGTCATGTCAATCAAAGCATTCTCTTAATGGTGTGATCCCGTTAATCAAATAACAACTCATTGTTCATGGTTAGGAAACATAACCATCTTTGATTAACGACCTAGTCAAGTAGAGGCATACTAGTGACACTTTGTTTGTCTATGTATTCACACGTGTATTATGTTTCCGGCTAATACAATTCTAGCATGAATAATAAACATTTATCATGATTATAAGGAAATAAATAATAACTTTATTATTGCCTCTAGGGCATATTTCGTTCACCATCTCACTACGGCAAAGCTGCTCCTCCACCGCGCCCACCTGCTCCTGCTCCGGCGCCATGGACGAGCATGGTCCACGCCTGGTCAAGCCTTGGCGCCGCCATGCTCCCGGCGCGGGCATCCTTGGGCCACAACCTTGTGGCCCGACCCCCTTCACCAGCGTAGCAGCTCAGTACGGCATGCCCCCACCGCCTGCCTCGGCTCCTCCAGCACACTAGCAGCACGGGGACGTCCCTCCACACCCCATCTATGGCCGGCGCACCTCCCGCGGCGCCGCAGCAGGCTTGGGATCAGGCTGGTCTGGCCAGGCTCTCAACGCCATGAGCGTGTAGCAAGGGCAGGCGTCGTCGAGCTCCGGTGGTAAATGGTACCTCGACTCCAGTGCAACGTGTCACATGGCCTCATCTTTGGTATTCTCACTTCATCCTACCCTAGTTTTTCTCCTGATATCATAGTAGCCAATGGATCCACGCTTGCAGTCACGGACGTAGGTCAACACACCATCCCCACTTCCTCCCAAAACCTATCTCTTCGTAACATCCTAGTCTCTCCACACTTAATCAAATACCTCATTTCCGTTAAAACTCTTATGCGTGACAACCCAGTTAACATGGAATTTGATGACCGTGGTTTTTCTTTCAAGGATCGAAGAAGAAGGCAAAGATCCTCCACTGTGATTCACCGCACGAGCTCTACCCTCTCCATCCATCACACCGGTCCCAAGCACCCCACGCCTTCATTGCCATTACGCGCGATACCTGGCACCAGCGCCTTGTTCACCTTGGTGATGATGCGCTGGAATCCACCCTCTGCCACGCCTCCATACACGCCCTGGCTCCGATGGAGACATCTGCACCGCCTATCAATTAGGAAAATGTCATCTTTTACCTTTCAGTTCTTTGGATCATGTCTCATATTTCCCTTTCCAGCTTGTACATTGTGATGTATGGACCTCACCCATGCTTAGTTTGTCTAGTTTTTAGTGTTACTTAGTCATTGTTGATGACTATAGTCATTTCATGTGGACGTTTCCTCTCAAATAGAAATCAGATGTTCTACCGACACTCCGTGCATTTGTACGCCTCGCCTGCACTCACTTCAACCTGATGGTCCAAACAGACAACGGGCGGGAGTTTGAAAGCTTTGCTGCCTGTCAATTCTTCTCCTCCCTCGGCATCATTATGCGTATGTCATGCCCTTACACATCTCCACAGAATAGGCGCGCTGAGCACGCTCTCCGCACACTAAATGACATCACATGCGCTCTACTCGTTCATGCCTAAATGCCTTACTCATACTGGGCAGAAGCACTCCAGACCGCCACGTTCCTTCTGAACCGAAGGCGGTGCGGCCCCCGTCACCAACACACACTGTTTTACCTCCTCTACAGTGCACACCCCAACTACTCTGCCATGCGAGTCTTTGGGTGTCAGTGCTTCCCCAACATCACCGCCATTACACCTCATAATCTGGCACCTCGCTCGGTCCATTGTGTCTTCCTCGAATACCCACAAGATCACAAAGGCTACCGTTGCTTAAACCTACGACCGGCCGTGTCATCATCTCACAACACATCGTGTTCGACGAAAACTCCTTCCCGTTTCAGCAACACACAGCAGAGCTTGCCTCCGCCTCTGTGCTCGACCTCACCGACCACGTCGTCGCTCCACTCATTCCCCATGTTGTCGCCAGCCAACAACACACTCCCTACCATGAGCGCCCCCATAGTCCAGATAGCTTCCCCAAACCCTACCATGGCTATCAACTCGCCCACCCACACGCACAGCAGCGCTCCTACCTCCCCGCCACCCGATCCCGACCCCCCGAGTCCGCCCTCTCCGGATCTCCAAAACGACCCACCCCCGGCTCCCCTCCCTCCATCACACAAGATGGTCACGTGAGCCCGAGCAGGTAAATTCTTCCCCAACCCTAAGTATCACTGAAATCTCCATGCCAATGTTGCCACTTCCATCTCTCCTGTACCCAAGTCCGTGCAGGATGCTCTGCGTGATCCAAATTGGCTAACTACGATGTAGGATGAATTCTCGACATTGATGCAGAACCAAACATGGAGCCTCGTTCCAATCCCCTGGGAGCTAACATTATGACCAACAAGTGGCTGTTTTGGCACAAGTTCAAAGCTGATGGCGGGCTCGAGCGTTACAAGGCTAGATGGGTGGTGCGAGGTTTCTCTCAGCGACAAGGCGTGCACTTTGACAAGACCTTCTTGTTGGTCGTCAAGGCGACCACAATCCGCGCTGTGCTCACCGTGGAAGCTTCCCGCGCCTGGCCAATTCACCAGATGGACATGAACAATGCGTTCCTCCATGGCCACCTCATCGAGCACGTGTATTGCCAGCAGCTGGCTGGCTTCATTGACGCGGCCCGCCCCGACCACGTCTTCCTCCTCAATAGATTGCTCTATAGCCTCAAGCAGGCGCCACACGCCTGGTTTGCCAGGTTCGTCGCGTTCGCCCGCACGCTCGGCTTCCATAACTCCTGCATGGATCCGTCCCTGTTCGTGCTACACAACAATGGCGGGATGGATTACCTGCTGCTCTACGTCAACTATATTATTCTGGTCGCATCGTCCACATTTCTCCTTCGCTATCTCCAACAGAAGCTCTCAACGGAATTCTATATGAAGGACCTGGGTGCCCTTCACTACTTCTTGGGCACCACTGTCACCAGGAATGTGGATAGCTTCTTCCTGTCGCAGCGTGGCTACATGGTCGACTGCAAGGCTATGTCCACCCCTATCGACACGCACTCGAAGCTGTCCTCCACGGACGGGGCGCCACTCTCGGATGCCTCGGAGTACCACAACATGGTTGGCGCGCTCCAGTACCTGACCATGACGTGCCCCGACATCGCCTACGTCGTGCACCAATGCTGCCTCGTCATGCACAATCTGCATGCCGCCCACCTTGCCCACCATGCCGCACATCCTGCGCTATCTCCGCGGCACGACGGATCTTGGATTGCAGCTCCATCGCTCCTCCAACCTCGACCTCGTGGCGTACTCCGCCGCCGACTGGGTCGGCTGCCCAGACACCCTTCGCTTGACCTCCGGCTATGTGGTGTTCCTCGGTGACGCCCTCGTGTCCTAGTCTAGCAAGCGCCAGGCCACGGTTTCGTGATCAAGCGCGGAGGCCGAATACCGCGCCGTTGCCAATGAAGGCGCTGAGTGCTGCTGGTCCGGTAACTCCTCGGCGAGCTACGAGTCCCACTGCCCAAAGCCACGGTGGTGTTCTATGACAACATCTCATTGGTGTACATGGCGGGCAATCCAGTCCACCACCGACGTATGAAGCACATCGATCTAGACATCCACGTCGTCCGTGAGAACGTCGCCCTCGGCGAGTTCCGCATTCCCCACATCCCGACCAAGCAGCAGTTCGCCGACGTCTTGACCAAGGGGCTCCCCTCGCCGGCATTCCATGATTTTCGGTCCAGCTTATGCTGTTGGGGAACACAGTTATTTCAAAAATTTCCTACGCACACGCAAGATCATGGTGATGCATAGCAACGAGAGGGGAGAGTATTTTCTACGTACCCTCGTAGACCATAAGCGGAAGCGTTATGACAACGCGGTTGATGTAGTAATACGTCTTCATGATCGACCGATCCTAGTACCGAAAGTATGGCACCTCCGTGATCTGCACACGTTCAGCTCAGTGACTGATAATCCCCAAGTGCAGGGAATCACCGTAGCAATTTCCAAAGATGGAAGTGATAAGTATGGAGTGTCGAACCTACAAGGAGCTAAAGGTAAGATCAATATTCTCTCAAGCCCTATCTGCCACTGATACGACTCTATGTACACCGAACGTTTGCTTCCAACTAGAAACGAGAAATAAAACTACGTTGTGGGTATGAAGAGGATAACTTTGTATGATATCGGAGAGCTAAAATATGGAAGTAGGTGTTGTTATCTTAAAGTTAGAATATATTACTAAATATTATAAATAGCGAGTGTGGAATAATGGTGGATCGGTGTGCGGAATTATCCTAGGCAATTGTTTACAAGACCGGTAATCACTATTGCAGTTTCATATGAGGGAGAGGCATAAGCAAACATACTTTCTCTTCTTGGATCATATGCACTTATGATTGGAACTCTAGCAAGCATCCGCAACTACTAAAGATCATTAAGGTAAAACCCAACCATACAATTAAAGTATCAAGTCCTCTTTATTCCATATGCCATGTCCGGCTTATCCGTGTTTGTGTTTCAGTCACCCACGCAACGCAGACAGTAAGAAAACCATGGACATATTGCAACACTCTACAGCGTGAATCTCTCATGCTTGCACAACATGGAGGGCATCCTAAGACAACACCAAAGTAAAACATACAACTCATACCAATCTAGATCATCAATCAACCCAAAGACAAAGGATATCTACTCAAAACATCATAGGATGGCAGTACATCATTGGAGCATAATATGTGGCATAAAGCAACATGTTTAAGTATGGATTATAGCGGGGTGCGGGAGAGTGGACCGCGTAAAAGAGATAGGGGGGCATGCCCAGGGGGGTTGCGCCTCCCACCCTCGTGGGCAGCCCGGGACTCTTCTGGCCCAACTCTTTTACTCCATGGCCTTCTTCTAGTCCAAAAATAAGCTCCGTCAAGTTTCAGGTCAATTGGACTCCGTTTGGTTTTCCTTTTCTGCGATACTCTAAAACAAGGAAAAAACAGAAACTAGCACTGGACTCTAGGTTAATAGGTTATTCCAAAAAATCATATAAATTAGCATATAAATGCATATAAAACATCCAAGGTTGATAATATAATAGCATGAATACTTCATAAATTATAGATACATTGGAGACGTATCAACATCCCCAAGCTTAATTCCTGCTCGTCCTCGAGTAGGTAAATGATAAAAGAAATAATTTATGAAGTGTGAATGCTAGCACTTGCATAAGTTTCATCAATGATAGTTCCAATCACTTTTTCTAGCATCATTATATATCATAACAATGGCTCATTTTCATAAAGCTTTTCATGATCAAGTAACAAGCTATTCACATGTTAAAGTATAGATCATAAACTTTCTTGAAACTAACAAACTATATTCTCAATCATCAAACAATTGCAATTCATCTTATTTTCAGGAAGGGTCTATGTTAGAGCTTTGATTTAGCAAACTCCCAATACTCAACTATCATATAATCTTTCACAATTTCTAACACTCACGTGATATTTATGGGTTCAAAGTCTTAATCGGACACAGAAAAAGATAGGGGCTTATAGACTCGCCTCCCAACCTTTTACCTCAAGGGTAATGTCAACAATAATAGTTCATGGTAACTTACATCCAATTGGATACATATATCAGGATCTTTCCAACACAATGTTCTTGCCAAAGGATAAAATGTAAAAACGAAAGGTGAAGATCACCATGACTCTTGCATAAGGGTAGAAGATAAAATTAAAAGATAGGCCCTTCGCAGAGGGAAGCAGATGTTGTCATGCGCTTTTATGGTTGGATGCACAAAATCTTAATGCAAAAGAACGTCACTTTATATTTCCACTTGTGATATGGACATTTATTATGCAGCCCATCGCTTTTATTTCTTCCACATCACAAGATCGTATAAAGCTTATTTTCTCCACATTAATAGATCATACATATTTAGAGGGCAATTTTTATTGCGTGCACCGATGACAACTTACTTGAAGGATCTTACTCAATCCATAGGTAGGTATGGTGGACTCTCATAGAAAAACTGGTTTAAGGAATGTTTGGAAGCACAAGTAGTATCTCTACTTGGTGCAAAGAATTTGGCTAGCATGAGGGAGAAAAGCAAGCTCAACATGTTGGATGATCCAACACAATGTACTTTATTTCGGATATATAAAATCATAACCCATTACGTTGTCTTCCTTGTCCGACATCAACCTTTTAGCATGTCATATTTTAATGAGTGCTCACAATTACAAAAGATGTCCAAGATAGTATATTTATATGTGAAATCTCTCTTCCTTCAATATTCTTTCATGAATTGTTCAAGTGACCAATTCTACGTTTGCTAACTTTCAATAAGTTTACTACATATACTTATTCTATGTGAATCATTACTACCCATGGTATAAGCATATGAAATATATATAAATTCAGATTTACGATATTCAATTCATTCAACCATTTACTCATAGGATATATGTGAAGCACGTGAGTAAATGGCAAACTACTCCAAAAAGATATAAGTGAAGGACACTGAGTAGTCAAATAATTAACTAGCCATGGGAGGATTCTTTTTTTTTTTCATTCAAGATTTCAGATCCAACGATTTTATTCAAACAGCAAGTAACATTGAAAATACGCTCCAAGCAAAACACATATCATGTGACGAATAAAAATATAGCTCCGAGTAAGGTATACCGATAATTTTGAAGACGAAAGAGGGGATGCCTTCCGGAGCATTCCCAAGCTTAGGTGCTTGAGTCTTACTTGAATATTACCTTGGGGTGCCTTGGGAATCCCCAAGCTTAGGGTCCTTCCATACCTTATTCTCCTCATATCGATATCTCACCCAAAACTTGAAAAATTCAATCACACAAAACTTAACGGAACTTCGTGAGATAGGTTAGTATAATAAAGAGTAAACCATTCACTTTGGTACTGTCAAAGACAAGGCTCATAATTGTTCTCACACAATGCGTACTGTACCATATCATTTCTACAATTTATATTGAGAAATATAAGCCATAGAAACTAGAAAACAAGCAAACTATGCAATGAAAACAGAATCTGTCAGAAACAGAACAGTCTGTAATGATCTGAACACCAACCATACTTCTGCTACTCCAAAAATTCTGAAATAAATTGGCGTTCGTGAGGAATTTGTCTATTAATCTTCTGAAAAAAGAATTGACTCAATCGCACTCTTCTGTAAAAATGGCAGCTAATCTTGTGAGCGCAAAGTTTCTGTTTTTTACAGGAAGATCACATTAACTTTCACCCAAGTCTTCTAAAAGGTCTTACTTGACACTTTATTGAAACAAAAGCTATAATACATGGTTAATACAGTAGCTTAATCATGAGAACACACAAAAGCAGTAAGGGTACATATTCGGTTGTCTCCCAACAAGCGTTTTTCTTTAATGCCTTTTAGCTAGGCATGATGATCTCAATGATGCTCACATAAAAGATAAGAATTGAAACATAAAGAGAGCATCATGAAGAATATGACTAGCACATTTAGACCTAACCCACTTCCTATGCCTAGGGATTTTGTGAGCACACAATGTATAGGAACAAGAATCAACTAGCATAGGAAGGAAAAACAAGGATAACTTCAAAACTTTAAGCACATAGAGAGGAAGCTTGATATTATTGCAACTCCTACAAACATGTATTCCTTCCTCATAATAATTTTCGGTAGAATCATGAAGGAGTTCAAAAATATTACCATCACATAAAGCATTCTTTTTCATGATCTACGAGCATATAAATTTTACTACTCTCCACATAAGCAAAATTCTCCCCATTCGGAATGGCAGGATCACTAGTTCCTAAAGTTGACACTCTTCCAAACCCGCTTTAGATGATAGTATTATTCATACTCCAAAATATATAAGTGAAGTTCATGGAGAATTCTATAATTAATATAGACTAACTAATATCCAAGCTCAAAATGTATAAGTGAAGCACACGAAGCATTCTATAAAGCCATACTCAAAAGATTTAAGTGAAGCTGAAAGAGCAATTCTATAAGATCATACTGAGAAGATATAAGTGAAGCACATGAAGTATTCTATAAATTGATGAAGGGACATCTCATAATAGCATGGTTATTAAAGAAAAATAAAAACACAAAGGACACAAATCATGTGAACAAAACAAAAACCAAGGTATACTGATAATTGTTGAAGAAGAAAGATGGGATGCCAACCGGGGCATCCCCAAGCTTAGATGCTTGAGTATCCTTAGAATATTTACTTGGGGTGCCTTGGGCATCCCCAAGCTTGAGATCTTGCATCTCTTTATTCTTCTCACATCGGTAACTCCTCGTTCTTCGAACACTTCATCCACACAAAACTTTAACAAAAACTTTGTGAGATCCGTTAGTATAATAAAGAAAATCACTACCTTTAGGTACTGTTTTGAACTCATTCCAATTTCATATTAGAACTATATCTACTATATTCCAACTTCTATATGGTTCATACCCTCCGATACTAGCTATAGATGCATCAAAATAAGCAAACAACACACGAAAAACAAAATCTGTCTAAAACAGGACAGTCTGTACTAATCTGGAGGTTTAGTAAACTTCTGTAACTCCAAACATTATGAAATAAATTTGAAAAATTTGTACAGAAGTAATGTGCAAAAAGTTCAGACCCATTTTACTTTCCAGTAAAAAATGTAAAATCACGCGCTAGAGCCAAAGTTTCTGTTTTTTCTTCTGCACATAGTAAACAAGCAATCGAATCATCCTAAAACCAAAGCTCGACACATTATTTTTATAATACAATGGATATATATAAGGGGATAATTATTTACAGAGAAACTTTCCTGAAAAATTCTACATTGTTTCCGTGAGCATGAACACGAGTGCTCAAGGTCGACCCTCACTTCTTCAATGCATAACTTTCACTACAAAAAAAAGATACATCCGTGACATTTTGGGCCGAACGAATTTTTTTCCTGTCATACTTATGACACTTCTATGACAATAATTGTGACAAAACACGGTATCATCATAGATGTGGTGGGGTCCTACTTCTATAACAAAAGATCATGACAGAAAATAGGCTATTCATCCTGGGCGGGTCGGAGACGCAGCTGCATGACATTCTTTGGGCCGTCCATGACGGAAAAAACCGTGGTAGAAGCGAGGGCGAGGAAAATATCGGAGTGTTCCCAGTTATGGTGGGTGGTCGGGGGCGAGCGATGCGCGTTTCTCTAGTACACGCACGCACGTGGGTGCGAGGCGTTGGGCTCTAACTGAACCCGAGCGAGGCGTTGGGCTCTAACTAAACCCGAGTATTGCACTGCAGGCTACACGTTACTGAAGCCGAGCGATCGATCGATGGCTATTAACTGAAACCGATCGAGCGGTTCCTTCGCTACTGCTGCTAACTGAAGCCGATCGATGCTGCCTCTGGATGAACAGTGAGCGTTGCTGGGGGGGGGGGGTTGGATGAACAGTTCCCGGTGGGGGTGGATGAATAGGACCCCGTGGTGTTGCCTCTGGATGAACAGTGAGCGTTGCTGGGGGGTTTGGATGAACAGTTCCCTATGGGGGTGGATGAACATGCCCCCGTGGTGTTGCCTCTGGATGAACAGGACCCCGATCGGTCGAGCCAGTTGGGGCTGGACGAACAGGACCCCGTGGAGGCTGGGTGAACAGGACCACCCCGTGGAGGGCAGGATGAACAGTAGCCCGTGGAGGGGTGGTTGAACAGGAGCTCGTGGAGAGGGTTGGTTGAACAGTAGCCGATGGAGTGGCGCACGGTGGAGGCTGGATGAATAGGAGCCCGTGGATGAACAGTCGCTGCTGGAGGCTGGAGGAGGTCGACGGTTGATGAAAAGTAGCCCGTGGAGGCTGGAGGGGGTCAACGGTGGAGATGAACAGTATCCCGTGGAGTCCCATTTTGAGGTACGCCACACCCCTCCCAATGAACAGGACCCCCGTTTCGACCGTAGTGCTCCAACATAAGTCCGTTTCCTTTGTTTTGTGGTACGCCACACCCCTCTCGTTCAACATGTAACGCCCCATATGCAACTTGCCATATTTGTATTCCAACTCTTGCCAGTTTCGGCACCAAGTTACGTTATTCCCTCGTGGTTGGGTTTTGTCTTTGTTTTGCATGTTGTCCATGTCATGCATCTCATATCATGTCATCATGTGCATCGCTTTTACATACGTGTTCATCTCATGCATCCGGGCATTTTCCCCGTTGTCCGTTTTGCATTCCGGCACTCCTACGCCCTCCGGGTCCCCTTTTGCCTCTTTTCGTGTGCGAGTGTTAAACGTTCTCGGATTGGACCGAGACTTGCCAAGCGGCCTTGGTACACCACCGGTAGACCGCCTGTCAAGTTTCGTGCCATTTGGAGTTCGTTTGATACTCCAACGGTTAACCGAGGAACCGTAAAGGCCCCGTGTGTGTTGCAGCCCAACACCCCTCCAAAGTGGCCCAAAACCCATCCAAAACCCCATCCATCCTCTCGGTCGTTCGATCACGATCGCGTGGCCGAAAACCGTACCTCATTTGGACTCTCCTAGCTCCCAGAACCTATAAATATGTCCTCTTCCCCGAAATTTTCGTCCCAAACCCTAGATCCAACGTCCACCGCGCCGCCGGACGTGTCCGCTCCGGTCGGTCGCGTCCGCCACCGACAGCCTCCTCCAATCGCAGCGCGACACGTGGCCCTCCACCACTGCCCACCGTCGCCGGCCCGGCGAGGCCCACTTCGGGCCCCCCCGAGCCCATCGCGCCCCTGCGCCTCCCCGCACCCGCGACTGCCGGCGCCGCCCACCGCCAACTCCGGCCGCGCCGCCCTTCGCCGCCCCGCGCCGTGCCTCTCCATCACCGGCGCCGGACACCGCCGCGGGCCACCGCCGCCGCCGCCCGCTCCATCCGCAGTGCGCCCGCCGCCTCCTCTGCTCCTCGTCGCCGGCAGCGGATCCGGCCAGCTCGTCCGCTCCTGCCACCTCCTCTCCAGCTCCGGCCACCGCAGGCTACTGTTCCGACGATCCTCGGCTTCCGCGCCCCGATCCAGATCTGGACATTAGGGTTGACCCGATTTCCTCTCTAAGTCCTTTTTCTGCGTATTTTTTAGCCATGTTCATCGCACCATATCTCATCATCCGTAGCTCCGTTTTGCGCATGTGATATGTCAAATTGTTCGTCTGGATGTGCTCTTCATTTTGTTCCATTGCACCACGCTTGTTTGAGTCCATCTTGATGCCTAAAATGCTGTTGCAAGAGTGCTATAGAATGTTAGTTTCTGTTTCTTAACAGATTATGGACATTTGTCATTTTTACCATGATTAATGTGTGCCAACTATGAACTTGAGCCCTACATGTGTTTTGGGCTATGCCATGCCATATTTACAGGGGTGTTTGCAATGTATTTTTGTGATCAATGTGGTGACTAGCACAAGCATGCAAAGTAGCTCTTGTGATGTTGCTGATTTCAGGGACTTAGAATTCTTCTAAGTCATTTCCCTGATGTTATTTTTATGCCATGTATTCATATTGCTACAGAGTGATCCATGCCTCTTTTGAGCATATTCAGTAAGGATGATTTTGAGATATTGTTATGTTCTATCCATCCATGTCTTCTTTTGCAATTATGGAGTACCCTAGCATGACTCAATCTTGCTCTACATTGCTATAAAATATCCCTGGCAGATTGTTTACATGTTATTCAATTTTGCCAAGGTTGTTGTAGTTGATCCTTGCTTGCTATGAGATGGTTCTTGCCATGGTTAGCTACTTGAACATGTCTTCTTGCTAGGTGTATGCTTAGTTTGTCATGCAATGCCTTTTGTTGAGTGCATTGAGCTCGCAAACATGTCTACGTAAATCTGTTTATGCCATGTCCAGTTTTCTGCTAATTCTGAATCTATTAAGGAAACTTGCTATGTTTACATGGGTGCCATCATATTTTCTGATCCTTTTTGGCTTATTGTCAGTAAGGGACTTTTGTTATATGCTTTTAGTAGTTTTATGTGATGCCTTGCTTTGCCATGATATGTTCCAGTAGCATGTTGTTATTTTCACTAAGTCTATGAACCTGTTATCTTTTGCACTTTTGCCATGCTTGTTTGAGCCTGCTATTGTGTGATTTAGCTGTAGCTCAGTGTTCATCTTTTGTCAAGCATCTTGAGTGGATCACTGCCATGTGCTTTGTTGCTATGTTAGAGTGCAGTAACTTAATTTCTTGTTGCATTCTAGATGGCATCGTGCTGTTAATCAGAGAATTGTGCATTATTTTTTTGCGTGCCATTAGCAAACCGTGCATCCGTTTCTGGTGATCTTCATATCGATTTTGACCGAAATCAACTCATCTTTCTAGCGGCGCACTTGTTTTGCCGAGTTGAGGCCTGGTTCAATCTTTTCCTTCCGAAGCACGCATATGCATTGCATATTACATCCCGCATATCATGCCATATTTTGCATCATGTTATTTGCGCATTGCACCGTGGTTGATTGTGGTTCCCTTTGCTTGTGTTATTGCTTTGGGTAGAGCTGGCAGACGAGTACGTGATCGAGGAACCCGCTGAATACGCTTACGAGGATCAAGCTTACGTCAACTCGGAGAACTTTGCAGGCAAGATGACCATACCCTCGAAATCACTTCTATCTTTGCTTGCTAGTTGCTCGCTCTATTGCTATGCCTATGCCGCGATACCTACCACATGCTTTATTCATGCCTCCCACATTGCCATGTCAAACCTCTAACCCACCTTGTCCTAGCAAACCATTGTTTGGCTATGTTACCGCTTTGCTCAGCCCCTCTTATAGCGTTGCTAGTTGCAGGTGAAGATTGGAGTTTGTTCCTTGTTGGAACATGTTTATTGTTAGGATATCATTATTATGTCTTGTTTACGTTAATGCACGTATATACTTGGTAAAGGGTGGAAGGCTCGGCCTTATGCCTAGTGTTTTGTTCCACTCTTGCCGCCCTAGCTTCCGTCATACCGGTGTTATGTTCCTTGATTTTGCGTTCCTTACGTGGTTGGGTTATAATGGGAACCCTTTGACAGTTCGCCTTGAATAAAACTCCTCCAGCAAGGCCCAACCTTGGTTTTACCATTTGCCCCCTAAGCCTTTTTCCCTTGGGTTCCGTGGACTCAAGGGTCATCTTTATTTTAAACCCCCGGGCCATTGCTCCTCTGAGTGTTGTTCAAAACTAGAGCCCCTTGCAGCGCCACCTCGGGGAAACTCGAGGGTTGGTTTTAGTTGTACGGATTGCTTATCTGGTGTGCCCCGAGAACGAGATATGTGCAGCTCCTATCGGGATTGGTCGGAACATTCGGGTGGCTTTGCTGGTCTTGTTTTACCATTGTCGAGATGTCTTCTAACCGGGATTCCGAGTCTGATCGGGTCGTCCCGGGAGAAGGAATATCCTTCGTTGACCGTGAGAGCTTGTGATGGGCTAAGTTGGGACACCCCTGTAGGGTTTTGAACTTTCGAAAGCCGTTCCCGCGGTTATGGGCTATGGGAATTTGTTAATATCCGGTTGTAGAAAACATGACACTTAACTTAATTAAAATGAGTCAACAGCGTGTGTAGCCGTGATGGTCTCTTTTCGGCGGAGTCCGGGAAGAGAACACGGTCTCGTGTTATGCTTGAACGTAAGTAGTTTTAGGATCACTTGTTGATCTTTGTAGCTTCTCGACCGTGCTTTTCCTTCTCTTCTCGCTCTCATTTGCGTAATTTAGCCACCATATATGCTAGTGCTTGCTGCAGCTCCACCTCACTACCTTTGCCTACCCGTAAGCTTAAATAGTCTTGATCGCGAGGGTGTGAGATTGCCGAGTCCCCGTGACTCACAGATTACTTCCAAAACCAGATGCAGGTGCCGATGATACCATTCCAGGGGATGCGACTGAACTCAACTGGGAGTTTGACGAGGACTCAGGATGTTACTACGTTTCCTTTCCAGACGATCAATAGTGGAGCCCAGTTAGGGCGATCGGGGATATTATGCATTCGGGGTTGTCTTTATTTTGGTTCCGTAGTCGGACCTTGATTGTATTCTGGATGATGTAATGCTATATTTATGTATTGTGTGAAGTGGCAATTGTAAGCCAACTCTGTACCTCTTTATTATTCAGTAGATGGGATGTGTAAAGATTACCCCTCTCGCGACATGCCTACAATTCGGTTATGCCTCTAAGTCGTGCTCCGACACGTGGGAGATATAGCCGCATCATGGGTACGTGTTACACAACAGGACCACCATTTCGACCGTAGGAGGTCCCTTTCCTTTGTTTTGCGATACGCTAGACCCCTCCCGATGAACAGGATCCCGTTTCAAAAGTGGCCGGTCAAACAAAAGGCCGTTTCCTCCGTTCTGTGGTACGCCAGGCCACGTTTCCATTGGCTGTTCCATCCAAGCCGGTTGGCTCCCACGCGTTCCGTTGCCTCCCGATGAACACGACGCATTCCGTTGCCTCCCCATGAAAACGACGACGATGCAGTTTCTCCGTTCCGACCCAACCATGTACACGAGCCCTGGCCGTACGTATGCGCGAGTAAGCATTCGAGACCCCGCCCGTATGTACGTACGTGGCCGTATTTACTTTCTTGCACCCTGGCCGATGTACGTACGTGTACATGATACGTGCACGCCTCTACTACGACACGTGCGCGCCTCTACATCGACCAGTATGTACGTACACGTTCGCGGCCAGAATGACAACGCTACATACGCTTCGACCAGGTGGATCCCGACTGTCAGGCACTTCCTTGCTTGCGAAGATGTAGCTGGTGGGTCCCAGCAGTCAGGGGGCGAATAGTTTTTTTGCCTGGACGCACTTCCTTGCGTGCGAAGATGTCGCTGGTAGGTCCCAGCAGTCTGGGAGGAAACATTTTTTTCGCGAAATACGGTTGCCCGTCCGGTGGGTCCCTGCTGTCAGGTGGAGGAATCATTATTTTCCGCGTAATAAGGAGGCACTTCCTTGCTGCGGCCGTGGACCCAGGTGCCAGCCTCTCCATGTACAGTCCACGTCCGATGGAAGCCGTTCCTTGACCATGTTGATCATGCCGCACCGAGAGCACTAGGGCGATGGACGATGGCGAGGCCTAGGAAGGGGACGACGCGGAGCCGGGGACGACGCGACAGTGGATGCCCACGCGTAGAGGAGCATGAGGGTTCGCTGGTTTGCTGCGGTGTGAGGTTGCCGTCGCCGCAGAATAACAGGGGGTGTGGGTGAGTAGAGGGATGGCCTGGCCAGTGGTGGCAGTATTAGGGGGCGGTGAGGCCTCCGCGACATCACAGCCGGCCACGGGAGGCAGGAGCATGAGGCACAACCGGCGCTGCTTTGGGCGGCTGGAGCAAGAAGACCAGAGGTTTAAGAAGCACTACAGCTGTTGGATGGACATCGTACAGTCACTTGAGCTAGAATCGTTCATATTTGCTAAGTTGACAAAGCCTTCCGTCCCCGTCAACTTAGTTGGCCCACAAGTCAGCCTCCCACTATTGTGGGTCCCAGCTAACAGGGGGTATTCATTTTTTGTGCGTAATAAGGAGGCACTTCCTTGCGTGCGAAGATATAGCTGGTGGGTCCGACCTGTCAGCGATGGGAACGTTTTTCACGAAATACAGAGGCCCTTTTGGTGGGTCCCAGCTGTCAGGTGGAGGAATCATTATTTTGCGCGTAATAAGGAGGCATTTCCTTGCGTGCAGCCATGGACCCAGCTGTCATCCTCTCCACGCACAGTCTACTTCCGATGGCGTCGTTTGTTGACCACATTGATCACTCCGTGCCGAGCGCATCAAAGGTGGTGGATGACGGCGAGGCCCCGGACAACAACGAGCCGAAGATGGGAAGACACAGGAGTAGAGTCGCAGACGGAGAGGTGTACGAGGGTTAACTGGTTCTGGTGCGGTGTGGTTTAGTAGTTGATGGAGAAGAAGAGGAGGTGTGGAGGGGTGGAGGGATGGCCTGGCCAATGGTGGAGTAGCGCTTCACAGCGAAGTATGCTAAGTAGAGCTGCTAGCAGCAAGAGGCAGGACCAGGTGGTCCCGGCAGCGCTGGAGGAAGAAGACGAGAGATTGAAGATGGATGCCAGTCACTGGATGTAAATCCAACGACTAACGATGTTAGAATCATTTGTTGACTAAGTTGACAACGACTTGCATTGGCTTTGACCTATTGGCCCACATTTCAGCCTCCAAAAATGTGGCACGTATTCAACCTATTTTTTCAGAATTTACAGTCTTTTTTTGCGGGGTAGAATTTACAGTCCATTTGATCTTTTTTTTTAAATGACAGCCCATTAGCTAGGCTGGGTGAACAAATAATGTAGCGTCCATGCGGCCCATTTATGTTTTTCCTAAAAAATTACAGGCCATTTGCACTTTCTGGAAATACAAGATTTTGCTGGGCTTAGTCTAATTATAATGTTGGGTGGGCGCAGCAATGTTATCAAAAAATAAACAGGGGCTGAGCATTTTGTTATATATATATATATATTTAAATAATAAGTGATTTATTATTACATTGGTCCTTAAATCTTACCAAGCATTTGTACACAATCACCAGGATTTTCGTTGCCAAAAAAAATCCAGGATTTTATTGTTAAGAAATTATTTTTATAAGTTAATAAGATGTGGGATATTGTTTTCTTACATATGTAAGTATCTGTTAAATATGTGATGACAATAACAATAATATATAATAACATATAAAATAATTTAGATATTTATAATATAGTTAGAAGGGAAAATAAGTTGGACCAGGCGTTCCTATTCTTATATAGAAAAATAGAACAGACCTCTGCGTTTTCTTAAAAAAACATAAATTGGGCTACTGATGTTTCAGGAAAAATAAAACCTCGGATGGGAGGTCCATAGGCCAGTTGGCCGTCATGTATCGACCGGCCTATGGACCTCCCATCCGAGGTCGTGGGCTGCGCATGTTAAAAAAGAAAGCCTAGACGGGGCAGCCCAAAACCCAGTTGATACTTGTTGCCCCAGTGATAATAAATGATACCTGCCAGCTCCCCAGCTTCGTTGTGAATTTATCTCCTATGGTAACTACATTGAAGCACCTAAAAATGTAACTATGTTGACAAACCCGTGGGCCCCAACGTCAGTATAGCATTAGGAGGAAGTATTTTTTTGATGAGGCACTTGCTTGCATACGGCCATAGACCTGATGGGTCCCAACTGTCCGCCTCTCGACGTACAATCCTCTCCAGATTCCTCTCATTTGTTCAGCATGTTCACAACGGCAGACAGCGGCGTCGCAGCGAGTGCACAAAGGCGCAAGAGAAGACCCGACCACCTAAGGAAGTGCCTTATTAGTAACGAAACAACTTAACTAGCCTAGTGGCCGAGTGACACTACCCGACAGCTGTTCCGCCCGAGTTCGATTCCACCTGTGCAGAGAAAATATCTCCAAATTTTTTTGCCTCTCCCTTTATTGACATGTGGGTCCCAATTGTCATCTACGCACACCACGTCCAACACTTGACACAACTTCGTCCCTCGTTTTCTCTGTTTTTCGCACACTCGACATTATGTGGGTATCTTGAAAATAGCATATCTTTTTGAGTGTGCATCATATGAAGATGTGCTATGCATGAATGTTGATCAGCATGATGTTAACTAGCTGGTAGTTCCAGTTTCGACCATGAATAAAACTTCCAGCATGATGTTAACACTGTTTGAAAAGGCCGTGTTAATATAAATGCTCTGCCTCTGAAAGTTGCAGTTTCTTATCTGAAACTAAACTTGGAGTTTCTTATCTGAAACTGAAACTTGCAGTTTCTTCTCTGAGAATCACCTCTCAGCGACGAAAGGTAGGGGAACCTCTCCTCTCCATCATCTCCATTCCAAAACCACCATCTCGCCTCTCCCTCTTCTCCACTTCAAAACCACCCCCTCTCCTCTCCATCATCTCCATTCCAAAACCACCGTCTCTCCTCTCCCTCTTCTCTATTGCAACACCACTGTCTCTCCTCCCATCTTCCAAAGCTAGTACCAGAACACTCAAAAGGACATCTATGGAGGGGATGCAGCAGCGAATTAGGCAGATCGCCGGCGGCGACCAGGCAAAGTTAGCCAGGTTGAAGGAGATCTTTACTTGATTTGACAATGAGTGAGAGATTTCGAGGACGGTGAGGGCCATGTGGCAATGTATGCGGAAGAGTGAGACGACGGCGATGAGGGCGGCGATGTACTCCTCGGCGGCAGTCACGCCGCAGTCCTTCGAGTTCATCGAGTATCTTCTCTGGGCGATGGAGTAGACAGATTCGCCCGAGGCGAAAGTCAGGCGGAGGTGGTGGGCGTACAGGTCGAAGGTCGAGCACCCAGTGGATAACAAATCAATCGAGTACGATGTGCCGTTTGTGAGGGTGCAGAGCCAGCCGGAGCCACATGAGTATTCGTTCTCCCACCGCAAGAGGAGGCCAGACGGCACGACGCCGCTTCCCCACCGTTATCCACGGTTCCCTCGACGCTCGCCTCATTTCAACGGCGTCGGTAGGGTTTAAGGTAAGCTTCGCACTAACCTAATCTTCCATCTGCTCATGCTTACAATCAGTGTGACAACTAATAAAAATCATGCTTACAATCAGTCTCCGAGTACTACGCGAATCACCCTAAAATAGCTTTGGACCTTTCGGTCAAAGTTGTGACACTGTGTACAAATAAATAAAAATAGATTGGTGCTTCTTTCAGAAAAGAGTACACCCCTAGAAAACTGCCAATATAAGCTACTAGTAATTTTTTAAGTCTAAGCTACTAGTATTTGGTTAGAGTATTTGCTGCCGAGAAAGATCCGTCCACAGTGAGCACCACACATCCCACTGATGGTGGTGGATGCCAATGCTTAGATGGAGCAGGGTTGGTGTCGGTAATTTTTACTTGGCACCTCACACTCTGCATATATGATGGTTACCAAAATGCAGCTAAATAACCCTGTTTGCACAGATAATGAAAAGGCGTGATTACATTATAGTGGCACTAGTTGATGAAACATACACTAATAAACAGAAGAAAATATTACATCATACTGGCAATCGACCCAAGTCTCCCCGACACCTTCTGCCAGTGATGAACATCAGTGTACAACAGTAGTACAAGGAGGGGCCTTGAGACATTCAAATCTCTATTTTTGTGCAGATCAACTAAAATTAAGCACCCCAGTTTGCAGAAACGCTTAAACATTAACAATGGGACTAGTTGATGAAACATATATTAGCAAAGAGAAGCACTTTCTTTATTTACGTTGGAAATGAAATGATAGAGAGGACACTTGCTTTTATTTTAACTGTATTATTACTTAATTTTATCAGTGACACTAGGGTCGAGTAGGTGGCAAACGAGGTGTGCCGTGCGTCGCAAGGATGAAGGCCAAGGGTGCTTAGACTGGGATGCTGAAGCTGGCTCTTTCAGTCCCTATCTTCCCCCTGATGTTTCTGTTGTAGCATTTGGGTTGTAATCCAAACTTGGTCGAGCTGGTGCTGCGTTCCCCTACCTGCCTAGCTTATGTGGCTAACTTGTCTCCTGCTAGTACTCAGTTCATTCTAGTAGTAGTTGCATAACTGCCCATTTACACCGAGATGTTGTCGGATAATGGTTCTCTATGGTTGGGTTTCTTTAATGAAATCGGAGGGAACCCCCTCTTTCGGTATATAACAAAACAGTGGCACTAGCGGTGCCATAACATTGCCTCAAATTAATAGTGCCACTAGATTAAGGTGCAAAATAATAACATTACTGCTTTATCATGGCAGTGCCAAAAACAGTAGCACAAGAGCAGGATCAACATGCAAGATCTTTGGCAAACGGTCAGACCAAAAACGAACATACCTCGTGATGGGAACCATATCTGCAGTCAACGCCATCGTAGAAGGGATGACACCAGTCACCAACATGGATGATTCAATTCATGGGACCTTTTGGTGCAGTTCACCTAAAGTGAAGCAATGTCCCATGAGCTAGCTTCTTCTTCTTCTTATTTTAAGAAAAGGGCTCCAGCCCCGGTTCCATTTCCATCAGAAAACGAAGCCGGCTTGACCTAGATGGCAGCCGAGTAGTCTTCGTGAATGTGCCCCCAATGACTAGACCAACTCAGTTGTCATTGTTTAACCCTCGCAGTGATCCGAAGCACATGACACCAAATTTTGCGAGATGACAAGAAACCTTTTTTAAGATTTCTCACCAGAAATAAAGCCCTGTAGAACACATCCTGCACGATATGTAGATGATAGCCAATCCAGGCGTGTCTGCTGGAGTCTGGTCACATGAATGGATGACCTGATCTTCCGTGTCTTGCAGGGATTGTCCAGGTACCAACGTATGTACTTCTATTAACTCATCCAACTTGCGGGGCCGGGGAGTGTGCCTATGGTCGGTTCTCAATTGCGGTCCTGCATGTGTGTGCAAACGCAATATGATGCACGTTCCATTCAGAGAGCGGCGTGCCAGACCGACCGACCGTCTGGGGTGCGACGCGAACGCGACGGGCGTGCTGTATACTCTGTACATGTGTACCGCCATTTTCTCGAGGCTTTGCTCCATGGCGCAATCCATGGATACAAAATTAGTATAATGTACTATTTAAATGTCGGCGGCGGGGCTTTTCCTAGATGGTGATAAGCGCGTGTACCTAGATGAAGCAAACTTAGCAACAAAAAACTAAGCACCTATGCATTGGGGAATTGAGTTGCTAAGCCATTTAATGCCCATAGCACCTCATCGAAGAACCATTTCATTGGAAGAGGTCACTCCTTCGCAAATGCAATAAATACTACAAAGAAATAGATAGAGAGAAGTAAACAAAAAAAATACTCTTATAGCCAACCTTATAGCTAACCTTGTTGTATGAGTGACTAAGTGATTGCTATGTGTGACATGCCAACATCAGATAGGCTAACGCACCATGTTAAATCTCCAAGGGCGCGACCGCGCGAGCGAGGCGACGGTCGTGGTAGGCGTAACCGTGATACGGGCTGCTGGCAGCCCTTGGATCTGAGATCGAACGGTCTCATGCTAAGTTGCTGAAAATTTGCAGAATAACCCTCCAGGATAGGGTATTCACCCATAGGTCTACAATCACGCCATGCAACCATTCGATCTCAGATCCAAGGGCTCTCAGAAGCCCGTATCATGGGAGAATGGAAAGCTTTGTATCACTTGTAATTTTCCCGATGCTTGACATGACATCGAAAGCCATTTAATTCGGCGTCGAGTAGACATGACATCTAATTGGGCCCCCATAGTACTGTGCATGAATCCATTTATCCACCAGGCAAGCCACTACCCTGCCATTCGCACGCGCCCCCACTTGACATTTTTACAATTGATAAACCGCTCCTAGTCGTCCCATCCTTTCACATTACGGTAGTTCCACTAATCCTAACCCTCCTCCCAAATCCATGGTGTCGCAAATCTCCATGATTGGCAGTGAGTACAAGGTTAGAACCATCACCGGTGATGAGTTCTACGTCATCTACACCTGTTCTTCCGCAAAGGTCAAAGAATGCCTTGCTTGCTTCAAACGCATGTTTGAAAACTCAAATGATGAGTGGGTCACTTGGCTAGATGTTGAGTACACCACAGTCCTGGGAAGCGAGAAGAATCTAAAGGAGGCAGAGAAGATGAAGCCCGCCATGATCCAGGTTTGCATGCATGACTTATGCTTGGTCTACCACATATGCCATGTCGACATTGAGTGCCAGGATTTTAAGAATTTCCTCAAGGACGGCCGAGTCAAATTCGTTACTGTAGACTTTAGGAATGACAAGGAAATCCTGGGTCGGATAGGCCTCGTTGTAGGCGACCCTTCGACCTCCAGAAGAAAGGGCTGGTGCCCTCCCGTGATCAACCTTCAATGCTGACCCTGGCAGGAACCATGGTTCATCCTTCGTATGGTACACTGAAGAAACCTCCGTTCAAGTTTCATCATGCATGGGAGTGGAATGTACTAGATATAGACCACATCCACTACGCTGCAATGGATGGCTACCTTTGTTTCAATATCTACAAGGGTTGGATGAAGAGCAGGAGCCAAGTGTGCGGTTCAAGCAAAGAATTATCGGCCAAGAGGAAGAGGGACAAGGACGAAGTCGAGGACGTGGATGAGGAGTCCGAGTAAGGTGGCAGTGTCGTTGCTCATGGTGGTTCTAATGTAGTGTCTACCAGATTAGTTGCTTAGTTTAATTTCAGGTGTGCTTAGTTTTATTTGAGGGGTGTGTTGTGCTGAGCCCCCAGCAGAACTATGTTATGTTTCTTCTCGTTATATTTCGTACATTTCATCTTTTAGTTGGTATAGTACTACCACTCGTTTCTTCACATTATATACGTACAATATATATGGCCAACATCATATAGCCAACAGTTTAGTTGTCAAAGAATTTCAGGGTGCTTAGTTTTGTCAAAGAATTCCAGGGTGCTTAGTTTTATTTGAGGGGTGTGTTGTGCTGGAGACCATTAACTTATCATTGTGAGAATCGGCTTATTTTTGTCATGTAACATGGTCAACGGATTTGACGTGAAAATAACAATGTCTAATGGCATTTCTGAGCAAACATCTAACTTAACGATGGCATTTTTTAGATATCTAATTGCATTTTTGAGCAGGCATCTCACAGATTGATGGCATTTTTGAGTAGTTGTAACTTCTAATGGCAAAACCGGGTAGTGATACACAACTAGTGGCATAAATAATAAGAACCCAAGAATTAAATAGGTATGCTAATTTCTTTATTTTTTATACCATTGTGTGCGAAACAATAAATGCTGCCTCCCCCCAGATTATCTTTACAGAGGCAACACAGAAATATATGAGTGCCCTGTTAAATTTTGGAATTATTCCGTGTTCGTTTGGCCTTTTTTATACATTAATTGAGTTTGTGGTCATTTAATGTGCATAATTCAAATTTGAACTACAAGCACATGCTCCCGTGCACCAAAATTGATTGACAAATCACATGTATGTCCTCGGGTGAATTTCTAGGTCACATGCAAGAAATGGGAATGAGATTCAAACATCTGGGCATCATGGTTCAGCCGAGAACATTGAGAATCTTGGTTTTAAAATTCTCTTAAATCCAAAACAACGCCAGAAAATCATGAAACTTGGCATGGTGTGATGTCATGGTACTACCTTGCTGTGGTAAAAAAATTGTAGAATAGGAACAAGTTTTGGTATAAGTTTCTAGCAAACCGGAGATTCTCTCAAGAAGGCTCGTGGTTCTGAGAGGGAACGTGTCACCTTTGTGTGCATAATTCAAATTTTAAATACAAGCACATGCCCCAGTGCACCAAAGCTGGTTGAAAAATCACATGTGTATCCTCAGGTAAATTTCTAGGTCCCATGCCAGAAATGGGAATGAAATTCAGACATCTGGGCGTCATGGCTCAGCTGGAAACATTGAGAAACTTGTTTTTTTAATTCCTGTAAATCCGAAACACGCATGAAAATCATGAAACTTGGAAACATTGAGAAACTTGTTTTTTTAATTCCTGCCGTCCACCTCTCTCCCAAGGTCTCCATTAATGGCGCCCGATCCTCTGTTTAATGGCGTGGCAATGTCTCACTCGACTGAGATTTAAGAGAGAAAAAAGAAAATCTAAAAAGAAAATTTTGTACAGATCTTGATGTAAGATCCGATGAACCTATATAGCATCTACTGCGACTGATAGAAAGACTGATGAATATATAAGGACGACGAGAGTGGATAATAATTGTCTTACATAATTAGGAAGATAATTAAAAAAGCCACATGCGGCTACGCCCAAAATACACAAGGGCAAAAGAAGAAGGAAGATGCATACAACAATCTGGCTCGCTGATCTCTACTTTCTTTATGCGCTTCAGGTCGCGGAGACTAGTTCTTGCGGTGGGCGATGATCTCTTTCATCAGTTTAATGTCCTTAATACGCTGCTTGGCAGCATCCATGGATTCCCCCACCAGCCTGATGCGCTCGATGCGGAGCATGGCATTCTCGTCCATAAGTTTCTTGATGACGACGCCCGTCCTCTACAACAAGGCAGCTGTCTCCTCTTCCTGCTTCGCCCTTCCGGCGATCTTCGCCCTCAGCAGGTCGCGCTTGCCCCGGAGCTTCGCATTTCCCTCCCCTAGTTGCCAGATGATGACGGTAGCCTCATCCTGCATCCTCGCCCAGCCGGAGATATGATCCATCTCGCTATGGACTATCGCATGCATGCACCTGTAAGAGTCCTCGCCTACCCGCGAGAAATTTTCCAAGGTCGCCGCGGCGCGGCGGGACCTCCCTACTGCTTTGGCGGCGCGGTGGGACATGTCTGCTGCTTCCGCGGCGTGGCCGCACCAGTCTGCTACATCGACGGCATGGCGGGACCTCCGTGCTGCTTCGGCAGTGCGGCGAGACCTCTGTGCTACTACGGCTGCGCGGCTGGACATGTCGGCTACTTTCGCAGTGAGGCGGGACATCTCTCGTGCTTCCCCTTCCATGCTCACCTATCCTTGGTGGAAATCTCTCGACCCAGAACTCACGCTGGCTATGGCTTGATTAACTTGATTGTTTTTTGTGGATGAGGTGTTGAGGTGGAATGTGCAGTCATCTTAGCATAGTAGTATTTATAATCAAGTACTAGTAATATGCTCCTAAGTGGGAAACCGTTTAGGTTGTGATCAGTGTGAACATGTTTGCAATTAAATATAGCATGGTAGTAGTAGTAATTTGGAATGTGACGAGATGCGCTCAAAATTTATTGATGGTTCTAGTTTCAAAGTGCGGCACAATTCTCGGATGGCATAACGTCGGCACGTTTTCTCGGCCGTGGTGTAGAATATACCATGGTACTAGTTCTTTTTCTACTACTGTGTACGTGCAAAAATGGGCACCATTGGATACATATCTTACGCTTGGCGTTCGACATGAATTGCCTCGTGGCGAGCTATAGACTAGTCTATTTTTCAGATGCATTACACCTATCTCTCGGGACTTCTCGCGCGCACCATCACTGCTCCCTAGGTCGATGCCACCCACATACAGATGTACTCTGAGAAGAGGTGCACACACGCACTCGTCCTCTCTCGCACACGCATCTGTAGCTATGAATTGTAGTGTTCTCAACCATCCGATTGGCTCTATCATAGGTTTCATGTTGCTCCTTGGCCTTGAGATTGAGAAGTTTAAAACGCGGAGGCTAAGATGGAGGCACGAGATTTTGGTTAATGTTCGGGCCGCACACGACACCAACACGACACGAGCTTCGTCTGCCTGGTGTGCATGCAGTCGGGTGAGTTGTCCAAGTATAGACACAACCAGGCCCTCGTTGGTATCCGCGCCTTGACTTTGGCTGGTCATAGTGGAGAGTAGCATAGACTAGTTACTAGTCTATGTTACTAGTACCTTCATAGTGGGTAGTGTCATATAGTATATGCATAATTTGTCAACGAGCGCTCTCTATATGTACCGCCTTTTTTCTTTAATTACATCTTGTTAGTTTTGCTCCATGGCGCAATCCATCGATACTACTACTGTACAAATGTATACATTTTTTAAATGCTAGAGGGCGGGGCAGTCTAGCTTGGTCCTTTTCACGAGAGGTGAGGGCCTTTGTGATTTGATGGCTCAGTACTGTTGGAAGGTGGGGCCTTGTGATTTGACTGCTCGTATAAATGTGCCGACGACCTAAGGAGGAGGAAAGAACCGTGCGGTATACTCCAGTTTTCCACTGGAGTACGATGGAGGAGCACGAAATACGGCAGCCCAGTGCCATATCCTCTACTCTCTACTCTTATCATATATTACTAGCAAGAGGCATTGTTCTATTGGCGATAAAGAATGATCTAATTTTCTAGTCATCTCATTTTTAGCATTGTTCTATTCATGCCTCGCAGAGAAGGTGACACGTGCGGCCAAATACCCGAAGCAAAATAATAAACACAGGAGCAAAAGAAGAGGTAGGATTATCACACCAAAAAAAGAAGGAAGACGCACACACAAGTCTGGGGCGTTGCTCTCACTACATGAAGGGTTGCTGGCCGTGGAGTTGTAACTGCTTCTTCATCGCCTCCACGACCTCCATCTCCTTTCGCGTCTCCTCCGCCATCTTCATCATTGTGTCCATGACGCGGTATTTCTCGATGCGAGCCTTCATCATCTGTTCCACGGCCGCATTACGTACCTTGAAAGCAGTCGGGTGCTCGATGCGGAGCTTCGCCAACTCCTCCTTCTGTTCCATGACGAGGGTCTGCAACATCTTCACCGAGGAACTACTATTCTCATGCAGCTTCTTCCAGCCGGCGTTCTCCTCCTTCAGCAGGTCGAGCTCGTGGAAGAGCTTCACCTTGTCCTCCTGAAGTTGCAGGATTTCACCGGTCGCCTTCTTCTTCGAGGCAATGCTCTTCTTCAGCAGCATCACCAAGCCGGCGGTCAACCCCCCTGCTCATTGAGCTCAGCGGGCATGTCATCGAGGCTCTCCTTCAGCAGCTCCACCAAGCCATGGATGAACTCCTTCTGCTTATTGAGGTGCTTATTGAGCTGATCGGGCATTGCCATCAAGGGATAACGACTCCAGCGCCGCATGTTCGCCTCCGCGTCTAGGGCGCTCCTGGGAGCCATCGCCTGCCCATGAGAGATCTTTCGAGGTCTCTGCGTGGCGGCGAGCCCTATTTTTTCCGTAGCCTTGGTTGCCGCTCCCTTGTTACGAGTAGTTCTCGACCTAGAGCTCTGCACACCGGCCATGGCAAGGACAGACGAAGAAGGAGGACTTATGAGGAGGAAGGTAGAGTAATTTTCAGTTAGGTAGTTCCCCCTTTTATAACCCAAGTACTAGCACTAGTACTAAAACCTGCATAGTGGGAACACGTTCAGGTTTGGTATGTACTGGTAGGTGTGAGCAGGCTTGCACTTAATTGTAGCACTAGTAGTTTCGAATGTGATGGGAACAAGGTAAATATTAATTGATGGTTTTTGGTTTCGAGGCCCGAAACGGCTCCCGATGAGTTTAGTGGAACATAAATTTCAAGTAGACTACACTGCTCAGATGCGTAAACATTATGTTACTGTCAAAAATTGGCACAAAATACGTAGGAGACCAATGGAAGTACGACTAGCAACCCATGATTTAACTACTCGCATGCGCGTAGTGGAGTAGTAATGTCTTTCTTCCGCCCTCACGTCCACTCAATTTGCATGCGCTTTATTAATTGACCATCAATGAAGTGAAGGACTTTACACATGTCAAATTATCACATGGGGTGGATCTTGGTACAAAATTGCGTCCGCCCGTGTACCCACGTGTGTGTGCGAGGGAATGAGTGCGTGCGTGGCGTGCGTGCACATCTTCGCTTCATGCATGTACCGCCAGTGCGGCTCAGGGAGGACGAGTACATTCTTCTGGAACTAGTAGCACGTCACTGTGATCAATCCACACAAGGATGTCGCGACAACGCCTCCACATGTGCGACGTGGCTTCATGAACTGTAAGAGAGACACTGTGTAGCGTGCCATTTTGTTTTGCACATACTCGAAGTACTAGTAAGGTACACGTGCATTGCACGCGTTAGATTTTGCAAACAAATTATGAGTAAATACCACACTGTAGCATGTAAGCTCTGAGTCATATATGCCTGATGTAGACCTTCCTTTAATTCTTATAGTTCATCTAATTCAAAATCAATTAGTTTTTATAAAAAAACCTAGGGCCTCTTTGATTCGTAGGATTTCTAAAACACGGGAATAGGAAGAACATGGAATTAGAGTGGAATGTCGTCTTGAATCCTACAGGATGGTACGAGTGTTCGATTGTGGATAGAAAAAACGCAGAATTCTTTCAAATAAGTTTGTGTGGATGGGATGTTTCCTATGAAATCTAGTGCAAATGAAGCATATGGAAAAATTCCTATGGTTTACAATCCTACGAATCAAACAACCAAGATAGGAAAAATTCCTAAGGATTAGAATCCTCCAAAAATTCCTTTGAGAATCCTTTGAATCAAAGAAGCCCTTAATCTATTTTATGATTCATGGAATTGTGCGTTGTAAAGCATAAAGTAAAAAATAATGGCAATTCAACTAGAATAAAAGTTTGGGCAGTTATGATATGGAAGATTCTAGAACAAAGGAGAACCACTGTTGTTTTGAGATTTGTGCATTATGCTTAAGTTCTACCATGGAGTCTGCTAGATTGTACATGTGGCAAAATACGATGGGGGGCTAGAAGATGGTGCGAGGGGCCGAGTGGAGGGAGACTATGAAGAAGTGCAAAACTACGAGATTGATATTTAGAGAGAGGGGGCGAGAACATGCGCTGTTGCGCACAGTGGCGGAGCCATGAAAAGTGTCCCATGAGCTAGAAGCAATGCTTGGCCCCCTAGCTCATGGGACATTTTTCATGGCTCCGCCACTGTGCGCAACAGTGCATGTTCTCGCCCCCTCTCTCTAAATATCAATCTCGTAGTTGTGCACTTCTTCATAGTCTCCCTCCACTCGGCCCCTCGCACCATCTTCTAGCCCCCCATCAAATTTTGCCACATGTACAATCTAGAAGACTCTATGGTTGAACTTAAGCATAATGCACAAACCTCAAAACACAAACACTTCTTCTTTGTTCTAGAATATTCCGTATCAGAATTGCCCAAATGTTTTTCTACATGATTTGTTTTTACTTTATGCCTTACAACGCACAATTCCATGAATCTTAAAATAGATTAGCTTTCTTATAAAAACTAGATGATTTTGAATGAAATGAACTATAAGAATTAAACGAACATCTACATCATGCATATATGACTCAAAGCTTACATGCTATAATGTGGTATTTATTCATAATTTGGTTGCCAAATCTCATGCGTGCAATGCACGTGTACCTTACTAGTCTAAATGGTGTCTGTGTGTGTTATGCGTGTTAAACACATTATACATAGTATATCATACTAGTCTAAATTGTATTTTTTTCTTTTGGGTACACGTTAAGCTTGTTCTCTCGAAATTCCAAGCCACGCCTTGTTATGCCAAAATTTCGAGCTAGCGTCTCTGTCTATCATGCTGCGAAACTCCCGCCTCTTCAACCGGCTCCTTGTTACCCCGAAATATTTAAGATAAATCTTTGTCTCGTCATGCTCCGACAACTCCCTCCATCTCAACCTGCGCCTTGCTATTCCAAAATTACAACGCGCGTGAAAACTCCCACCTCCTGTGAAATCCCGACACGTGAAATGCCCATGATACCCCTGAACCGAAAGAACCGCCTCAAATCGGTGGGGGTACTTTCGTAACTTACCCCACATTTCGGACAAGCGCGTCCCTAAGCCATGGTTCCCCACTCCCATCCCATCCGCCCAGCCATTCGTACACCGAGGCCGGCAAAACCCGCGAAACCCCACACCCTCCTCCGTCCGCCACCCAGCCGGAGCCTCTTCCCCGACGATGTTGTCCACATCAACACCTCGACGTCCCTCATCCACCGTACCGGATGAGGATCCGTCACCGATCTGGTTGTCCAGCTGGTTCAGCCACCCCGTCCTCCACCTCCAAGGAGCTGGCTCGATGTTCCCCTCGTCTTTTGCACCACCTCCATTCCCACACCGCCGTCTTCACCCGCACTACCAGAAGAGCATCATAATCTCCGTTTCCTCGGATGAAGCTGCGGCCTAATCAGCGCCACCAAAGATGTTGTACACTAATCGCCACATTTTCTTCTTGATTCGATCTCACTGTGCTGCCGGCGCTCGGTCCCGAGCCGACACGGAGCGGCTCCATCCACGGAGGCGTCGCCGGCCACTTCCTCCATGGCGTCGCTCCCTCGACGGCGACGTCCACATCAGTAGGAGCTATTGCTGCTTTAGTTCTCGCTCGTGCTGCTGCTCTGCTCTTGCTCTTGGTCGCCTACCTGGTCTGCTCTTGCTCGCGCTGCTGCTCTCGCTCTTGCTCTTGCTTGTGATGCTGCTTCGATTTAGCTACACTTTAGTCAACTGAATCGATTTTTGAGTCAGTCGATTTTCAAGGGGTGGGGGGGGGGGCTCGCCAGAGTTAAGGAAGAACCAGCCACAGCGGGGAGGGGGGCTCGCCGGAGAGGTACCATACTATCTATCTTAGGGTTCAGGGTGGGAACGGTGGTTGCCGGCGGTGGTTGGGCGGTGGCGTGGGGATCGCCAGAGACAAAGCTCGGCATGGGGGGCCTACAGGGATGGCCGGGGCGGCAGAGGACCGATGGTGGGGAGTGTTTTCGAGGCAGGCGGGGCAGTGACCGCCGGCCACGGGCGGCGGGGGGTGGCTGTTTGGCCGTTGGTGACTGGCGGCTCAGGGGGTGGAGGTTGAAGATGAACTGCAGGCCCTTGATTTCGTATCCAACGGCTGCAAAATCGACTGACCAGAGATAAAAAGTCAACCGACTGACGTGTAGCCTCACCTCTAGTGCGTTTAGTTTCGACAGAAAATTCAGTTTCATAGCAAAATTCAGTTTCGCCAGTTAAGTTCAGTTTCGACAGTTAAATTCAGTTTCGACAGTTAAGTTCAGATATGATTGGTTGATGTATACATCTAGCACTTTGTGGTTATGTATTTTACGTCATCTATTGGAGATGCTATTAGAATTCCACTCAGGTTAATGTTGTCTCTCTTATCCTGTTTCAGCCTCGGCGTCGTACAACTCACTAGAGCTGCTCCAACGACGAAACCCTCCATCATAGCGGAGCAGTACCCCGGGCTCCATCTCCAGACGCCTAAGATCTTCTTCCCGTCCTCCGACAGCCAAGTCAGCCGGAGCATCCTCACCGGCCAACCCAATCACGCTGAGATCGACATGGCTTCTCCAAAGAGGTTGTACACTTCTTTTGGTTTGACTTACTCTCACCATGCTTCTTTGCATCCTGTGATCTTCCAATTGTTGTGAACCAAACACACAGATTGGCAGAAATCCTGTGTTTTTAAATTCTCTGTTTTGCACGTGCATTCCTATCCTATTCCTGTCTATTTCCTATCTCTGCATTTTAGAATCCTCAAATTCAAACAAGCCCTTACACAATTACTTCTATTACAGATATGTGTCAAAGAAAACCTTGTGTGGTTTGTCCTGCTCATGCGGTGCTATGTTCCACCCCAGCTCAGCTGCTCCAACGATGGAAGGGTTCACCACAGCAGGGATCCGCTCTCTAGACCGTCTTTCGCCGCCTCAGATCTTCTTCCCCGTCATGGCAGCCATGATAACTGCATTACCATCATCAACTGAGCAGATGACCTTGAGGACTACACGGGTCCACAAGAGAGGTCGCACTCTTCCGTGTCTGCTTACGATATGCATTGCTTAATATGATGACATACTACTTTATCGTCGTGTTCGCCTATTAGACTCCGACTCAGGTCCAAACTTATGCTGAAACTTGAGTTTTTAAATGGTTGTGGGGTACATATTGGGGCATCAATCAGTACTATCGATCTACTATCAGGTTAATCTCGGGTGTCTACTATGAGTTTCATGTTGGGTGCAAACAAACATTAAAGGATCCATTATCTGTATCTTTTAAATAAAGCTATTATCTGCCTGCTATCATTTGTTTTGGGTCGATCCACAGTTTGCTACCATCACTCTGGATTTGTGCATGCACTCCTTACATAATCTCACTATGTTTTATTCCGATGCATGTCAGTTATTGTACACAATGGAACTGAACATATAGAGCAAAAGAGACGAGCCTTGCGTGGCAATATAATTTCATGCAGATGTCACTCCATGGTGGGCGCAAAGGCAGCCCCCCTCCACCCATTCCAGATCGTAATCAAGAGGAATATAACTATTCTGAGGGGAATTCAGAAGTAGAAGACCACTCCTATTTACCCCATGAGGTCTTCGCTCTAACTTGGCATGCTGATGTCGGTAAAATCATGCATATGGTGCCTTGCATTGCTTACTGTATACATCAAAGATGTCATCTGCTTAGGTTAGACATGCTTTGTGTCAATGCCATCTGTTTAGTTTCTTTATTGTATATGTGAATCATGCAATGCCATCTTGTTTAGCCAGGCATCATATATGTGAATTTTGCAATGCCACCCTGGTTAGCCAGTCATCTTATATGTGAATTATATCATCACATCATTTTTTATTACGTGTTAAATTTTTCAACAATTTTAGTACATTCAATTACTCTTCCTACGCATTAGCCATTCGGCATGGTCATGGAAAAATCTGGAGTGGAAACAAGGTCTTCAGAGCAAACAATGCTATTTGGCGAAGCGCATGTCTTACTGGTTACATATAGCTCCTCAGAGGAGGATTCAGAGACAGATGACCAGTCCTATTCCCTCCCCCCCCGCCCTGAGGTGCATGCTCTAACTTGGCAGGGTTATGTTGCTCATATCGTGCGTATGGTATCTTTGCATTGCTATGTCATTTCCTTAGTTTAGACATGCTTTTTGTGAATGCCACCTGTTTAGTGTCTAATTACCATATATGTGAATTATGCAATGCCATCTTGTTGCAAGACATTATATATGTGAATTATGCAATGATATCTTGTTGCAAGGCATTATATATGTGAATTATGCAATGCCATGTTGTTCAGCCAAGCGTCATATATGTGAATTATATCATGCCGTCCTTTTTTTGTATTTCTCATTGCTTTTGTCGACAATGTTTGTATATTCGACTGCTCTTCCTGTGCATCAGCCATTTGAATTGGTGATGGTGAAATCTGGAGTGAAAACAAGGTCTTCAGAGCAGACAATGCTACCCGGTCAAGCATATATCTTGCTGGTTATAGATAGCTCTTCAAAGGAGGATTCAGAGGCAGATGACCAGTCCTATTATCCCCCTGAGGCGTATGATCAAACTTGGCAGGGTTAGATTACTCATATCATACATATGTTGTATTGCAATGCTTAGTTTTTACATCATATACACGATATTGAATGCCATCTCCTTAGTTGACACATCATATATGTGATTCCCTCTGCTCACTTCCTTAGTATATAAATCATATATTTGAATTATGTCATGCCATGATGTTTACATAGACATCATGTATCTGAATTATGGCATGCCAACCCACTTTCTAGAGACATAATATAGTTATATCATCTCATCCTGTTCACACTTCACATAGTCATCATATTTTGAATTATGTCATTCTATCCATGAATTATATCATGCCATCTTGTTTCCATCGACGACATGTTTGTGATTTATGGCATGCCAACCACTTTAATAGACACATCGTATAGTTATATCATGTCATCCTATTTACATAGTCATCATATTTTGAAGTATGTCATTCTATCTTGTTTAGTTAGCCATCATACATGTGAAATTGTGTCATGCTATCCTGTTTAATTAGCCATCATACATGTGAAATTCTGTCCTGCTATTCTGTTTGGTTAGATAACATAAATGTGAATTATTTCGTGCCCTGTTTTCTTCCCTTCTATCCATTGCACCTGTCTATCTTACAATGTCTGTACATTCAATTACTTTTCTTGTTTATCAGCCATTTCAATTGGAGGGGGTGATGGCAGTATCTATGGGAGTAAAAACACGGTCTTCAGAAAAGATCGTGCTACCTGTCGATGGAGATAGAACCGCGGTTGTACTTGCCCAAGAACCAGCCCTACCACACATAACCCAGACTCACACATATTGTACCACTACCCAGTTGGACAGAGAACCAGCTACACCCCTTCTAACCCCAACGCCAGCAGATAGTAACCTAGTTCCCGTTGACACATCACCGTCTCCACCACAGAGCACCCAAACACGAGCAGTTAGTAAGGCAACTTCAGTGCCCAAAGCACGAGGACCACCACTCTGAACCGCAAGTCAACGCTTAAAGCAGAAGAAGAATTGTTCTCAAGTCAGGTTCCGTAGCTATGGTTCATACTACTTTGCTCTTGCATCACTTTATTTACTCATACCAACTAATTTCAAATTTGAAGGATGCAATTGAAACTCTAATGGCGCAACAGGTATGTTTTAAACCTATTTCGTTAACGTGTTTGCTGTTGTAACTTGCTGTATGTTGATTTCAGTTTCAATTGAATAAGCAGTTATATACTCATGCCATGCACCTTACAAGTGCTGTTATTGCTGTGTAGTTTCCCACACTTATAATCTGTCTAAGCTGCTTTGTCTTACATAGATATGATTCGAACGGTATCTATCTTGATTTCGCAACATAAACTAGAATGATATAGACCATACCGTGACCACACTACATAGATATATGTTTGTTTCATGCTGTTATCCTGTCCACCTTACTATTGAACTAGTTTACCAAAATGAGTTTCATATACTACATTGTAAACCTGTCATGTGTTTGTTTGTTTCTCTTTTAGAATGCGGATAAAATATTGGAGAAGAGTACCCCGTTATGCAATAGTACAGGAAGTAATGCAGATAAGGTTCAAGATAGTGAGACATCCCTGTTGGTCTCCAAGAAAGCTGATAAAAACTATATTGAAGATACTGAGACAACCCCAAAGTCCTGTCTTGATGTAATGTTCGAGTTACTCGCTACTACTGCTGGCACCAGCTCTTCGAAGTCGCTGCCTGAATCAGTTCGACTTCTTGAGTCTCAACTTCAAGTTGAAAGACATCGATCAGATGTTATGCGACAGGAAGCCGAAGGACTGAGGAAGTCCCTGCAGAATTCAGATGCATACTTTCTGGTGCAACAACAAGTGCTGGAGGATTTAAGCGCCAAACAAGAGAAAGTTAATAAGCTTGCTAAGCATCTTGCCAGTATTATGGGTACCCAGGATATTGTTTCTTGAGCTCTTTTGTAGTGGTTTCAGTTCTGGACTTGTTTTGCTGTGGCATTTATATGCTGCTTTGTTCCCTATATTTGCTCCGGTGGCGAACTTTGATGCCCAGTGGATGTCATATGTGTAATAGCCGTGATAGCCTAGCGTAAGTTGCTTGCCTATTTATTTCCTTATTGTCTTGTTTATTTGTTTTCTTGTAGTCAGTGCAGTTCTTCTTCCGTGGTTTGCTAGTGGCCGCAATAAGCTATTTTTTAAAACTAGGCCACATTAACCATGGGCTACATATTTATTGTAGTTAACATGGGCCTCCTACGGGCTGTAGAAACAATGGGCCTTCTAAGGGCCATAGAAACAATGGGCCTTCTACGGAGCGTAGAAACCATGGGCCTTATACGGGCCGTTGACACAATGGGCCTTCTATGGGCCATATCATCAATGGGCCTTCTACGGGCCATATGATCGCTTGGCCAAACATGGGCCAATAACAGACCACATTGTGGTCGTAAATGGGCTAGAGTTGAAATCGTCCGTTCATGGGCCGACCATAACGGGCTGTCGTTAATCGACCGTATTTGATGATGCTATGAAAACGGCCCAACGTATTAACGGGCCGACTGTAACCACGAGCTGAATTTGGCGCACAAGTAGAAAATGGTAGTAACGGAACGAAATTAAACGGATGCTGGAAATGAGCCCAAGAATAAATAGGCCCTAAGAAGGCCGAAAGATAACATGGGCTGGAAACAGCCCAACGGAATAATGAGCCGTTAATGGGTATAAAGTGATACACTGTTCATTACGGGATAGTTTTACCATGAGCCGTTAATGGGCCAAGGGTTACTAAGGGCCTCATATGGGCAGAAAGACATCATGGGCCATACATGGGCCGGAAGTTAAAACGGGCTGGAATTATATTGGACGGCCCAAATGACGCTACTGGGCCTAATTCGGATAGGCCATAAACGGGCCTTGGGTTAGTGGGCTGTAAATGGGCTATATGCAAACATGTCGTTAAAAGGCTTGCCGTGGGCCGGCCCGCCACCTTTTGACCAAGTCAAACAGGTCGGCCTTTTCACAGGAATGGGCCTTTGTTGGGCCGTGCCACGTTCCGACGTATCATAGGCACTTTGGGTCCAATGAGTGGATGACATCTGTCCCAACGGCAAGCCGACACGTGTTCTCTCCAGCCAATTATGATTTTACACGTGGAAAATCCCCATTGGTCGGGGCTGTTAACGGGTTATCGGATCCAAAACCGGACCTGATAGCTTAACGGCGTTCCATTATGGTGGATGCCTCGTGTCAGTCACCCTGGACGAAAGCACTTCTGTGACGCGCGATTTATCGTCATGGAAGGGGACACTTCCATGATGATAATTTTGGTAATGTCATGGAACACTTCTACGATAGCACAGGTATGACTATCTTGATTCTGTCACAAAATTGTCATGGATGTACATGCATGATAGAAAACGTGACCTACTGTGACAAACACGTATCATCACGGAAGTGTTTTTTTTGTAGTGTTTCCAATCACTTCTCTTTTTGAAAAACTTTTTTAGGCACGAGAGGCAAGTAAACTTTTTTGTATTTTCATTCTTTAATTTTTTTATGTTTCACTCACAACTAAACAGAAACAAAAGGGAAAATAAAATCTACTTAGTGAGGAAAGCAAACAAGTGCACACGAAAATATCAACCCCACACTATTGCTCCCCGGCAACGACGCCAGAAAAGAGCTTGATAATCCCCAAGTGCAGTGAATCATCGTAGCAATTTCCAAAGGTGGAAGTGATAAGTATGGAGTGTTCAACCCACAAGGAGCTAAAGGTAAGATCAATATTCTCGCAAGCCCTATCTTCCACTGATACGACTCTACCTACACCGAACGTTTGCTTCCAACTAGAAACTAGAAATAAAACTACATTGTGGGTATGAAGATGATAAGTTTGTATGATATCGGAGAGCTAAAATATGAAAGTAGGTGATGTTATCATAAAGTTAGAATATATTACTAAATATTATAAATAGCGAGTGCGGAATAATGGTGGATCGGTGTGTGGAATTGTCCTAGGCTATTGTTAACAAGGCCGGTTATCACTATTGCAGTTCATATGAGGGAGAGGCATAAGCTAACATACTTTATCTTCTTGGATCATATGGACTTATGATTGGAACTCTAGCAAGCATCCGCAACTACTAAAGATCATTAAGGTAAAACCCAACCATAGCATTAAAGTATCAAGTACTCTTTATTCCCATATGCCATGTCCTGCTTATCCGTGTTTCTGTTTCAGTCACTCACGCAACGCAGACAATAAGCAAACCATGGACATATTGCAACACCCTACAATGGGAATCCCCCACGCTTGCGTGACACAAAGGTCCCCAAGACAAAGGATATCTACACAAAACATCATAGGATGGCAACACATCATTGGTGTTGGAAATATGCCCTAGAGGCAATAATAAATTGATTATTATTATATTTCCTTGTTCATGATAATCATTTATTATCCATGCTAGAATTGTATTGATAGGAAACTCAGATACATGTGTGGATACATAGACAACACCATGTCCCTAGTAAGCCTCTAGTTGACTAGCTCATTGATCAATAGATGGTTACGGTTTCCTGACCATGGACATTGGATGTCGTTGATAACGGGATCACATCATTAGGAGAATGATGTGATGGACAAGACCCAATCCTAAGCCTAGCACAAGATCATGTAGTTCATATGCTAAAGCTTTTCTAATGTCAAGTATCATTTCCTTAGACCATGAGATTGTGCAACTCCCGGATACCATAGGAATACTTTGGGTGTGCCAAACGTCACAACGTAACTGGGTGACTATAAAGGTGCACTACGGGTATCTCCGAAAGTGTCTGTTGGGTTGGCACGAATCGAGACTGGGATTTGTCATTCCGTGTGACAGAGAGGTATCTCTGGGCCCACTCGGTAGGACATCATCATAATGTGCACAATGTGATCAAGGAGTTGATCACGGGATGATGTGTTACGGAACGAGTAAAGAGACTTGCCGGTAACGAGATTGAACAAGGTACCGGGAGTCCCGAAAGGGGTCCGGGGGTCCACCAAGGGGGTCCACCTGCCCCGGGGGCCATGTGGGCTCTAGGGGTGTGCGCCTTGGCCTATATGGGCCAAGGGCACCAGCCCCAAGAGGCCCATGCGCCAAGAGATAAGGGAAATTATGTCGTGGCTCACGTTTCTGTTCTACTGTTTAGATATGTTCCTAGAGAAAATTTAGTTGAAAGTTGATAGTAGCAATTATGCGGACTAGGTCCGTAAACTGAGGATTGTCCTCATTGCTTCATAGAAGGCTTATGTCCTTAATGCACTGCTCAGTGTGCTGAACCTCGAACGTCGTCTGTGGATGTTGCGAACATCTGACATACACATTTTGATAGCTACATGATAGTTCAGTTAAATGGTTTAGAGTTGAGGCACCGAAGATGTTTTGAAACATTGCGAAACATATGAGATGTTTCGAGGGCTGAAATTGGGATTTCAGGCTCGTGCCCACGTCAAGAGGTATAAGACCTCCGACGATTTTCTTAGCCTGCAACTCAGGGAGAAAAGCTCAATTATTGAGCTTGTGCTCAGATTGTCTAAGTACATCAATCATTTGAATCGTGTGGGAGTTGATCTTCCAGATAAGATAGTGATGTTTCTCCGAAGTCATTACCACCAAGCTGCTAGAGCTTCGTGATGAACTATGATATATCAGGGACATATATGATGATCCTTGAGATATTCGCGATGTTTGACACCACAAAAGTAGAAATCAAGAAGGAGCATCAATTGTTGATGGTTGGTGAAACCACTAGTTTCAAGAAGGGCAAGGGCAAGAAGGGATACTTCATGAAACGGCAATTCAGCTACTGCTCTAGTGAAGAAACCCAAGGTTGAACCCAAAGCCGAGATTAAGTGCTTCTATAATAAGGGGAACAGTCACTGGAGCAGAATTACCCTAGATACTTGGTAGATGAGAAGGCTGGCAAGGTCGATAGAAGTATATTGGATATACATTGTGTTGATGTGTACTTTACTAGTACTCCTAGTAGCACCAGGGTATTAGATACCGGTTCGGTTGCTAAGTGTTAGTAACTCGAAATAAAAGCTACGGAATAAACGGAGACTAGCTAAAGGTAAGCTGACAATATGTGTTGGAAGTGTTTCCAATGTTGATATGATCAAGCATCGCACGCTCCCTCTACCATCGAGATTGGTGTTTGCGTTGAGCATAGACATGATTGGATTATGTCTATCGCAATACGGTTATTCATTTAAAGAGAATAATGGTTACTCTATTTATTTAAATAATATCTTCAATGGTCTTACACCTGAAATGAATGGTTTATTGAATCTCGATCGTAGTGATAGACATGTTCATGCCAAAAGATAGTAATGATAGTACCACCTACTTGTGGCACTGCCACGTAAGTCATATCAGTATAAAACGCATCAAGAAGCTCCATGTTGATGGATCTTTGGGCTCACTTGTTTTGAAAGGTTTGAGACATGCGAACCATGTCTATTGGTGTATATGCATGAAGAAACTCCATGCAAATGGACCGTTTGGACTCACTTGATTTTGAATCACTTGAGACATGCAAATCATACCACATGGGCAAGATGACTGAAAGCCTCGTTTTCAGTAAAATGGAACTAGAAAGCAACTTGTTGGAAGTAATACATTTTGATGTGTGCAATCCAATGAGTGCTGAGGCATGTAGTGGATATCGTTATGTTCTTACTTCATAGATGATTTGAGTAGATGTTGAGTATATTTACTTGATGAATCACGAGTCTGAATTATTGAAAGGTTCAAGTAATTTCAGGGTGAAGTTGAAAGATCGTCGTGACAAGAGGATAAAAGATCTATGATATGATCATAGAGATGAATATCTGAATTACGAGTTTGGCACAGAATTAAGACATTGTGGAAATTGTTTCACAACTAATACAGCCTGGAACACCATAGTGTGATGGTGTGTCCGAACATCATAGTTTATGGGTTAGGCATTAGAGACAACCACATTCACTTTAAAAGGGGCACCACGTAATTCCGATGAGATGACACCGTATGAACTATGGTTTAGAGAAACCTAAGCTGTCATTTCTTAAAAGTTTGGGGCTGCGACGCTTATGTGAAAAGGTTTCAGGCTGATAAGCTCGAACCCAAAGCGGATAAATGCATCTTCATAGCACACCCAAAACAGTTGGGTATACCTCCTGTCTCAGATTCGAAAGCAATAAGGGATTGTTTCTAGAATCGGGTCCTTTCTCGAGGAAAAGTTTCTCTTGAAAGAATTGAGTGGGAGGATGGTGGAGACTTGATGAGGTTATTGAACCGTCTCTTCAACTAGTGTGAGGCAGGGCACAGGAAGTTGTTCCTGTGGCACCTACACCAATTGAAGTGGAAGCTTATGATAGTGATCATGAAACTTCAGATCAAGTCACTACCAAACCTCGTGGGATGACAAGGATGTGTACTACTTCAGAGTGGTACGTAATCCTGTCTTGGAAGTCATGTTGCTAGACAACAATGAACCTACGAGCTATGGAGAAGCGATGGTGGGCCTGGATTCCAAAATGGCTCGAGGCCATATAATCCGAGAGAGGATCCATATATGAAAACAAAGTGTAGACTTTGGGAGAACTACTTGATGGTCGTAAGGCTGTTAGGTACATATGGATTTTAAAAGGAAGACGTACAATGATGGTAGGTATCACCATTAAGAAAGCTCGACTTGTCATTAAGATGTTTTCCGACAAGTTCAAGGAGTTGACTACGATAAGACTTTCTCACTCGTAGCGATGCTAAGAGTCTGTTGGAATTATATTAGTGATTACTGTATTATTTATGAAATCTTGCAGATAGGATGTCAAAACATTGTTTCCTCGACGATTTTCTTGAGGAAAGGTTGTATGTGATACAACCGGAAAGTTTTGTCAATCCTGAAAGATGCTAATAAGTATGCAAAGCTCCAGCAATCCTTCTAAGGACTGGAGTAAGCATCTCGGAGTTGGAGTGTATGCTTTGATGAGATGATCAAAGATTTTGGGTGTATACAAAGTTTATGGGAAACTTGTATTTCCAAAGAAGTGAGTGGGAGCACTATAGAATTCTGATGAATATATGTTGTTGACATATTGTTGATTAGAAATGACGTAGAATTTCTGGAAAGCATATAGGGTTATTTGGAAAGTGTTTTTCAATGGAAAGCCTGGATTAAGCTACTTGAACATTGAGCATCAAGATCTATAAGGATAGATCAAAACTCTTAATGGTACTTTCTAATGAGCACATACCTTGACATGATCTTGAAGGTGTTCAAGATGGATCAGTCAAAGAAGGAGTTCTTGCCTAAGTTGTAAGGTATGAAGTTAAGACTTAAAGCTCGACCGCGGCAGAAGAAAGAGGAAGGACGAAGGTCGTCCCCTATGCTTTTATCATAGGCTCTCTATAGTATGCTATGCTATGTACCGCACCTGAAGTGTGCCTTGCCATGAGTCAGTCAAGGGGTACAAGAGTGATCCAAGAATGGATCACAGGACAACGGTCAAAGTTATCCTTAGTAACTAGTGGACTAAGCAATTTTCTCGATTATGGAGGTGGTAAAAGAGTTCGTCGTAAAGGGTTACGCCGATGCAAACTTTGACACTAATCCAGATTATTCTGAGTAGTAGACTGGATTCGTATAGTAGAACAGTTATTTGGAATAGCTCCAAATAGAATGTGGTAGCTACATCTAGGAGATGACATAGAGATTTGTAAAGCACACACAGATCTAAAAGATTCAGACCCGTTGACTATAACATCTCTCACAAGCATAACATGATCAAACCCAGAACTCATCGAGTGTTGATCACATGGTAAACTCTTTGGGTGTTAGTCACATGGGGATGTGACCTTGAGTGTTAATCACATAGCGATGTGAACTGGATTATTGACTCTAGTGCAAGTGGGAGATTGTTGGAAATATGCCCTAGAGGCGATAATAAATTGATTATTATTATATTTCCTTGTTCGTGATAATCGTTTATTATCCATGCTAGAATTGTATTGATAGGAAACTCAGATACATGTGTGGATACATAGACAACACCATGTCCCTAGTAAGCCTCTAGTTGACTAGCTCGTTGATCAATAGATGGTTACGGTTTCCTGACCATGGACATTGGATGTTGTTGATAACGGGATCACATCATTAGGAGAATGATGTGATGGACAAGACCCAATCCTAAGCCTAGCACAAGATCATGTAGTTCGTATGCTAAAGCTTTTCTAATGTCAAGTATCATTTCCTTAGACCATGAGATTGTGCAACTCCCGGATACCATAGGAATACTTTGGGTGTGCCAAACGTCACAACGTAACTGGGTGACTATAAAGGTGCACTACGGGTATCTCCGGAAGTGTCTGTTGGGTTGGCACGAATCGAGACTGGGATTTGTCATTCCGTGTGACGGAGAGGTATCTCTGGGCCCACTCGGTAGGACATCATCATAATGTGCACAATGTGATCAAGGAGTTGATCATGGGATGATGTGTTACGGAACGAGTAAAGAGACTTGTCGGTAACGAGATTGAACAAGGTATCGGGATACCGACGATCGAATCTCGGGCAAGTATTGTACCGATAGACAAAGGGAATTGTATACGGGATTGATTAAGTCCTTGACATGGTGGTTCATCGTGGAACATGTGGGAGCCAACATGGGTATCCAGATCCCGCTGTTGGTTATTGACCGGAGAGTCATCTCGGTCATGTCTGCATGTCTCCCGAACCCGTAGGGTCTACACACTTAAGGTTCGGTGACGCTAGGGTTATAGAGATATTAGTATGCAGTAACCCGAAAGTTGTTCGGAGTCCCAGATGAGATCCCGGACGTCACCAGGAGTTCCAGAATGGTCCGGAGGTAAAGATTTATATATGGGAAGTCTTGTTTTGGTCGCTGAAAAAAGTTTCACGCATTATCGGTATTGTACCGGGAGTGCCGAAAGGGGTCCGGGGGTCCACCAAGGGGGTCCACCTGCCCCGGGGGCCACATGGGCTGTAGGGGTGTGCGCCTTGGCCTATATGGGCCAAGGGCACCAGCCCCAAGAGGCCCATGCGCCAAGAGATAAGGGAAAGGAAGAGTCCTAAAGGGGGAAGGCACCTCCTAGGTGCCTTGGGGAGGATGGACTCCTCCCTTGGCCACACCCTTCCTTGGAGGAAGGGCCAAGGCTGCGCCCCCCCTCTCCCTTGGCCCTATATATAGTGGGGGAAGGGAGGGCAGCAACACCTAAGCCCTGGCGCCTCCTTCTCCCTCCCATGACACATCTCCCTCCTCCCGCAGCGCTTGGCGAAGCCCTATTGGAATCCCGCTACTTCCACCACCACGCCGTCGTGCTGCTGGATCTCCATCAACCTCTCCTCCCCCCTTGCTGGATCAAGAAGGAGGAGACGTCGCTGCTCCGTACGTGTGTTGAACGTGGAGGTGCCGTCCGTTCGGCGCTAGGATCATCGGTGATTTGGATCACGACGAGTACGACTCCATCAACCCCGTTCTCTTGAACGCTTCCGCGTGTGATCTACAAGGGTATGTAGATCCACTCCTCCCTCGTTGCTAGATGACTCCATAGATTGATCTTGGTGACACGTAGGAAAATTTTGAATTATTGCTATGTTCCCCAACAATTGGATCATAATATGTGGCATAAAGCACCATGTTCAAGTATGGATTACAGCGGGGTGCAGGAGAGTGGACCGTGTAAAAGAGATGAGGATGGTGATGATGATGGTGATGTTGATGAAGAAGATCACCGTGGCGATGATTCCACTCCCGATGGCACTCCGGTGCCACCGAGAAAGAGGAGGAGAGGTTCTCCCCCTTGTGCTTCCTCCTCCATGGCCTCCCCCTGGATGGGGAGAGTTTCTCCCTCTGGTCCTTGGCCTTCATGGTGATGATGGACCCTTCAGGATCCTCCTCCATAGCCTCTGGTGATGATGGCCCCCTCCGGCAGGGTGCCAGAGAGGGCCTAGATTGATTTCTCGTTGCTACAAAGGCTTGCGGCGGCGGAACTATCGATATAGGTTAATTTCTAGATGTTTCTGTATAAATAAGAGGTTTTGGCATCGAGAACAAGTCATGGGGGTCTCCGGGCTGTCCACAAGGTAGGGGGGCGCGCCCAGGGGGGCGCCTCCCACCCTCGTGGGCAGCCCAGTACTCTTCTTTCCCAACACTTTTACTCCATGGCCTTCTTCTGGTCCAAAAATAAGCTCCATCAAGTTCCAGGTTAATTGGAATCCATTTCGTTTTCCTTTTCTGCGATACTCTAAAACAAGAAAAATAGAAACTGGCACTGGGGTCTGGGTTAATAGGTTAGTCCAAAAAATCATATAAAATAGCATATAAATGCATATAAAACATCCAAGGTTGGTAATATAATAGCACGAATACTTCATAAATTATAGATACGTTGGAGACATATTAGTGATGTCCCATGAATTCAAGATCCAGCAGAGTGTCGGGGGAGAGCTTCGTCAGCACGATGGTGTGATGACGGTGATGATGATGCTACCGAAACAGCGCTTCGCCTAAGCACCGCTAAGATATGACCTAGGTGGATTATGGTGGAGGGGGGCACCGCACACGACTGGAAACAATCAACTTGTGTGTTCTAGGGTGCCCCCCTGCCCCCATATATAAAGGAGCAAGGGTGGGGGCGTTCCGGTAACCCTCCGGTACTCTGGTTTTCTCCGAAATCACCCGGAACACTTCTGATGTCCGAATATAGCCGTCCAATATATCAATCTTTATGTCCCTACCATTTTGAGACTCCTCGTCATGTCTGTGATCACATCCGGGACTCCGAACTAACTTAGGTACATCAAAACACATAAACTCATAATACCGATCGTTACCGAACGTTAAGCGTGCGGACCCTACGGGTTCGAGAACTATGTCGACATGACCGAGACACGTCTCCGGTACATAACCAATAGTGGAACCTGGATGTTCAAATCGGCTCCCACATATTCTACTAAGATCTTTATCGGTCAAACCGCATAACGATATACGTTGTTCCCTTTATCATCGGTATGTTAATTGCCCGAGATTCGATCGTTGGTATCTCAATAGCTAGTTCAATCTCGTTACCGACAAGTATCTTTACTCATTCCGTAATGCATGATCCTGCAACTAACTCATTAGTCACATTGCTTGCAAGGCTTGTATTGATGTGCATTACCGAGAGGGCCCAGAGATACCTCTCCGACAATCGGAGTGACAAATCCTAATCTGGATCTATGCCAACTCAACAAACACCATCGGAGACACCTGTAGAGCACCTTTATAATCACCCAGTTATGTTGTGACATTTGGTAGCACACAAAGTTTCATCCGGTATTCGGGAGTTGCATGATCTCATAGTCATAGGAACATGTATAAGTTATGGAGAAAGCAATAGCAACAAACTAAACGATCATCATGCTAAGCTAACGGAATGGGTCAAGTCAATCACATCATTCTCTAATGATGTGATCTCGTTAATCAAATGACAACTCATGTCTATGGTTAGGAAACATAACCATCATTTATTCAACGAGCTAGTCAAGTAGAGGCATACTAGTGACATTATGTTTGTCTATATATTCACACATGTACTAAGTTTCCGGCTAATACAATTCTAGCATGAATAATAAACATTTATCATGATGAAAGGAAATATAAATAACAACTTTATTATTTCCTCTAGGGCATATTTCCTTCAGTCTCCCACTTGCACTCGAGTCAATAATCTAGATTACACAGTAATGATTCTAACACCCATGGAGTCTTGGTGCTGATCATGTTTTACTCGTGAGAGAGGCTTAGTCAACGGGTTTGCAACATTCAGATCCGTATGCATCTTGCAAATCTCTATGTCTCCCTCCTTGACTTGATCACAGATGGAATTGAAGCGTCTCTTGATGTGCTTAGTTATCTTGTGAAATCTGGATACCTTTGCCAAGGCAATTGCACCAGTATTGTCACAAAAGATTTTCATTGGACCCGATGCACTGGGTATGACACCTAGATCGGATATGAACTCCTTCATCCAGACTCCTTCATTTGTTGTTTCCGAGGCAGCTATGTACTCTGCTTCACACTTAGATCCCACCACGACGCTCTTCTTGGAACTGCACCAACTGACAGCTCCACCATTTAATAAAATACGTATCCAGTTTGTGACTTAGAGTCATCTGGATCAGTGTCAAAGCTTGCATCGACATAACCGTTTACGATGAGCTCTTTGTCACCTCCATAAATGAGAAACATGTCCTTAGTCCTTTTCAGATATTTCAGGATGTTCTTGACCGCTGTCCAGTGATCCACTCCTGGATTTCTTTGGTACCTCCCAGCTAAACTGATAGCAAGGCATACATCAGGTCTGGTACATAGCATTGCATACATGATTGAGCCTATGGCTGAAGCATAGGGAACACCTTTCATTTTCTCTTTATCTTCTGCAGTGGTCGGGCATTGAGTCTGACTCAACTTCACACCTTGTAACACAAGCAAGACCCGTTTCTTTGCTTGATCCATTTTGAACTTCTTCAAAACTTTATCAAGGTATGTGCTTTGTGAAAGTCCAATTAAGCGTCTTGATCTATCTCTATAGATCTTGGTGCCTAATTTATAAGCAGCTTCACCGAGGTGTTTCATTGAAAAATTCTTATCCAAGAGTATCCTTTTATGCTATTCAGAAATTCAATATCAAAAATGCTACAAAGCTCCCACTCACTTTCTTGTAAATACAGTCTTCTCCAAAAGTCTGTATAAAACCATATGCTTTGATCACACTATCAAAGCATATATTCCTACTCCGAGAGGCTTGCACCAGTCCATAAATGGATCGCTGGAGCTTGCACAGTTTGTTAGCACCTTTTGGAAACAAAACCTTCTGGTTGCATCATATACAACTCTTCTTTTAGATATCCATTAGGGAATGCAGTTTTGACATCCATTTGCCAAATTTCATAATCATAAAATGTGGCAATATCTAACGTGATTTGGACGAACTTAAGCATCGCTACGGGTGAGAAGGTCTCATCATAGTCATCTCCTTGAACTTGTCGAAAACCTTTCGCAACAGGTTGAGCTTTGCAGACAGTAACATTACCGTCAGTGTTAGTCTTCTTCTTGAAGATCCATTGTCACAACCCAAGAATTTGATTGCAAATAGTTGCACAAGCATCCATGCATCATGTCTAACTTAAATTGAAATCTTGAAATAGGGATGTTCAAACCCTAGCACCACTTGAATCAAATTAGGTTCAACTAAAATTTGCATTCAATGAAACCAAAATGATCCTTTTTGATATTTGGTATTGTTGGCAAGGGTTTGTTCCAAACCAAAAATAATGAACATTTTAAGGAACTATTTTGGCCATTGAATTTAAATCAATATTGTATTTTGATTTGGGTTTATATTCTTAATATATGGAATATAATTTCTGATAACTCTGAAATAATTCATGTGCCTTTGGATAATCTCGTTGTGCAATATAAAAATATTCAGAGGAATGTTGTCACTGTTTTCAATTTGTTTCGAGTTCAAAACAGTGGCAAAATGAATTAACAAGAGGAAAACTGAATAGAAATAAAATAGAGCAGAGAAAACTTACCTGGCGCCCACCAACCGGCCCAGCACTATAGCTGGCCGGCCCAGCCCACCAGGGGATCCTCCCTGTCGTTGTCCCCCTTGCCAGGAGGACGAGCGCGTGGCCGGGGCGCGCGAGCACGCGTCCGGCCACCTCCTGCTTGCTTGCCGCTGCTGGAGTCTGCCCCGAGCGCCACATGCAACGCCCAACCTTTCCCTAGACCTCTCTCACTCTCCCTCGGCTTCCTCCCCCTTCTCTGCTCTCTCCTCCCACGCGCCCGTGCGGAGCTAGTTGCCGTCGTTTGCTGCCACCGAGTCCAGCGCCTCCCCCTTGACCTCTTGCCGTGCCTGCGAGCTCCGTCTCGACGTCCCCGACTTCCTCGATGAGCCACGAGGCCCCGGACGCGCTGCAATGCCGCCACCGATGCTTTTCCCCTCTTCGGCCGCCGGAGATTGACCTTGCCGCCCTACTCAGCTCCGGCCTTCCCTGAGCCGCTGCGACGCCTACTGCAACTGCTGTGAGTTGCTGCACCTTCTCCCCCTCTCCGTTTTCTCGATGGCACGCCGCAGCTGCCACTTCGCCAACGACCGAAACCCGCTGCCGCCCATGCTCACCGCCGACGACGCTTCGGTGACCATTTGGTCCCGGGTGCGTGTCGACATAGCTTACCGCCCCGCGCTGAGCCTCGCTAGCCCCTCCCCTTGCTCGCTTGCACCCCGCAGCGCCACCCGCGCATATCACCGAGCTCCGGCCGCCGCGAACCTCGCCGCCGCCATCGCAACAAGCCATCCCCGATGGCCCCACGGCCTCCCCTAGACGCGCACGGGACTGGGCTTCCTCCTGGTGCCCTCGCCCGCCATTCCCGTGGCCTGCTGTGCGGGCTCCGCCGCGACTTGAGGTCGTCGGCAGTGCTGACATGGCAAGTCATTAGCCACTAATGGCGCACTAACTAACCCCCTAGAGCAACTGCCATATGGCCCCCTGTACCTGTTCAGGTTAGTTTTATTTTCTGTTTAGATTAGTTCATAAGCAGTGGGACCCACCCGTCAGCATTGACTCTGCTGACGTGGCCGTTGACCAGGCCCACCTGTCAGCGACACTAACCAGCCCTGTGTCACTGCCGTGTGGACCCCACACGTCAGGTTTGACCTGGAACAGCCCCGGTTGATTTGCTGACGTCATGCTGCTGTCATGCTGACGCAATAAAGCTTTTCTGGTGTTTTAATAATTCAGGAAATTCCAGAAAATAGTTAAAATTTGTAAAAATCATAGAAAATAATCTATAACTCCAAATGAAATAATTTATATATGAAAAATGATTAGAAAAATCCAATGAATCTGTTTATGGCATTTTCATGCATGTTAGAGCAACTTATGACCTCTGTTTAGGACAATTCAATTAAATGGCATTTAAGAAAGCACATATGGAGTTTGAATTTGACACTAGTGTTCAAACCAACTCCATTTAACCTGTTGCTAGTTGCATTAGCTGAAAACACAGCATATTGACATGTCATGATCATGCATCATATTGTGCATTGCATTGCTTGTGTTCTTTCTGTGTTTGCCGGTGGTTGTTCCCTCTCGATAGACGTGTTCCGACAATGAGTTTGATGACACCGATGAAGAGCTATACTATCTTCAGAAGTGCCAGGAAATCAAAAACCCCTTGTTCATTCCGATACAATTCCACTCTCTTGCTCCTGCTCTCTTTTACTACATTAGGACAACAACGATTCAACTGTAACATGATGCGGTAGTTGAACCCCTTTCCTCTGCATGACCTGTCATTACCACAGTAAATAGATGAAATCCACTAGCATGAGTAGGAGTTGTTTGAGCCCTGATGTGCCTACTCATTGCTACCTCTTGAGCACTGCGTTGGATTTCCCCGAAGAGGAGAGGATGATGCATCAAAGTAGCATAAGTATTTCCCTCAGTTTTTGAGAACCAAGGTATCAATCCAGTAGGAGGCTACGCGCGAGTCCCTCGTACGTACACAAAAACAATAGCTCTACGCAACCAACACGCTTAGGGGTTGTCAATCCCTTCATGATCACTTACGAAAGTGAGATCTGATAGAGATGATAAATAATACTTTTGGTATTGTATAGAGATGCAAAGTAAAAAGTAAAAGCAAAGTCAAAGCAAAGCAATAATAAAGTGATGGAGATTGATATGATGAGAAAGAGACCCGGGGGCCATAGGTTTCAATAGTGGCTTCTCTCAAGAGCATAAGTATTCTACGGTGGGTGAACAAATTACTGTTGAGCAATTGACAGAATTGAGCATAGTTATGAGAATATCTAGGTATGATCATGTATATAGGCATCACGCCCGAGACAAGTATACTGAAACGATTCTGCATCTACTACTATTACTCCACTCATCGACCGTTATCTAGCATGCATCTAGAGTATTAAGTAAAAAATAGAGTAACGCCTTAAGCAAGATGACATGATGTAGAGGGATAGTTTCATGCAATATGATAAAAAACCCTTCTTGTTATCCTCGATGGTAACGATACAATACATGCCTTGCTGCCCCTTCTGTCATTGGGAAAGGACACCGCAAGATCGAACCCAAAGCTAAGCACTTCTCCCATGGCAAGAACAACCAATCTAGTAGGCCAAACCAAACTGATAATTCGAAGAGACTTGCAAAGATAACCAATCATACATAAAAGAATTTAGAGAAGATTCAAATATTATTCATAGATAGACTTGATCATAAACCCACAATTCATCGGTCTCAACAAACACACTTCAAACACAAGATTACATCGAATAGATCTCCACGAGAGAGGGGGAGAACATTGTATTGAGATCCAAAAAGAGAGAAGAAGCCATCTAGCTACTAGCTATGGACCCGTAGGTCTGAAATAAACTACTCACACTTCATCGGAGGGCTTGGATGATGATGTAGAAGCCCTCCGTGATCGATGCCCCCTCCGACAGAGCTCCGGAACAGGCCCCAATATGTGATCTCGTGGATACAGAAAGTTGCAGCGGTGGAATTAGGTTTTTGGCTCCGTCCTCGATCGTTTGGGGGAACGTGGATATATATAGGAGGAAGAAGTATGTTCGTGGAGCTTCGAGGGGCCCATGCGGCAGGGGGCGCGCCCTAGGGGGGCCCCTCCACCCTTGTGACCGCCTCGTGGCTTTCTTGACGGAGGGTCCAAGTCTCCTGGATCTTATCTAATGATAAAATCACGTTTCCGAAGGTTTCATTCCGTTTGGACTCCGTTTGATATTCCTTTTCTTCGAAACCCTAAAATAGGCAAAAAAAACAGCAATTCTGGGCTGGGCCTCCGGTTAATAGGTTAGTCCCAAAAATAATATAAAAGTGGATAATAAAGCCCAATAATGTCCAAAATAGTAGATAATATAGCATGGAGCAATAAAAAATTATAGATACGTTGGAGACATATCAAGCATCCCCAAGCTTAATTCCTGCTCGTCCTCGAGTAGGTAAATGATAAAAATAGAATATTTGATGCGGAGTGCTACTTGGCATAATTTTAATGTAATTCTTCTTAATTGTGGTATGAATATTCAGATCCAAAAGATTCAAGACAAAAGTTCATATTGACATAAAAATGATAATACTTCAAGCATACTAACTAAGCAATTATGTCTTCTCAAAATAACATGGCCAAAGAAAGTTCATCCCTACAAAATCATATAGTTTAGTCATGTTTCATTTTCGTCACACAAGAATGCTCTCATCATGCACAACCCCGATGACAAGCCAAGCAATTGTTTCATACTTTAGTAATCTCAAACCCATAAACTTTCATGCAATATATGAGCGCGAGCCATGGACATAGCACTAGTGGTGGAATAGAATATAATTAGGGGGTTATGTGGAGAAGACAAAAAGGAGAAAGTCTCACATCAACGAGGCTAATAAATGGGCTATGGAGATGCCCACCGATTGATCTTAATGCAAGGAGTAGGGATTGCCATGCAACAGATGCACTAGAGCTATAAATGTATGAAAGCTCAACAAAAGAAACTAGTGGGTGTGCATCCAACTTGCTTGCTCACGAAGACCTAGGGCACTTGAGGAGGCCCATTGTTGGTATATACAAGCCAAGTTCTATAATGAAAAGTTCCCACTAATATATGAAAGTGATAATATGAGAGACTCTCTACTATGAAGATCATGGTGCTACTTTGAAGCACAAGTGTGGTAAAAGGATAGTAACATTGTCCCTTCTCTCTTTTTCTCTCATTTTTTTGGGCCTTCTCTCTTTTTACGACCTTTATTTTTTTATGGCCTTTCTTTTTTTGGGCCTTCTCTTTTTTATGGCCTTTATTTTTTTATTCCTCACTTGGGACAAATGCTCTAATAACGATGATCATCACACTTCTATTTATTTACAACTCAATGATTACAACTCGATACTAGAACAAAGATGACAATATGACAATGAACCAAGAGTGACATGTATGAAAGAATTATGAAAGGTGGCTTTGCCACAAATACTATGTCAACTACATGATCATGCTAAGCAATATGACAATGATAAATGTGTCATGATGAACGGAATGATGGAAAGTTGCATGGCAATATATCTCGGAATGGCTATGGAAATGCCATAATAGGTAGGTATGGTGGCTGTTTTGAGGAAGATATAAGGAGGTTTATGTGTGAAAGAGCGTGTCGTATCACGGGGTTTGGATGTACCGGCGAAGTTTGCGCCAACTCTCAATGTGAGAGAGGGCAATGCACGGTACCGAAGAGGCTACCAAGGATGGAAGGGTGAGAGTGCGTATAATCCATGGACTCAACATTAGTCATAAAGAACTCACATACTTATTGCAAAAATCTACAAGTCATCAAAAACCTCGGCACTATGCGCATGCTCCTAGGGGGATATATTGGTAGGAAAAGACCATCGCTCATCCCCGACCGCCACTCATAAGGAAGACAATCAAATAACACCTCATGTTTCAAATTTGTTGCATAACGTTTACCATACGTGCATGCTACAGGACTTGCAAACTTCAACAAAAGTATTTCTCAATTTCACAACTACTCAACTAGCATGACTTTGATATTATTACCTCCATACATCAAAACAATCATCAAGCATCAAACTTTTCTTAGTATTCAACACACTCATACGAAAGTTTTATTATTAATCTTACATACCAAGCATATTAGGATTTTAAGAAAATTACCATGCTATTAAGACTCTCAAAATAATCTAAGTGAAGCATGAGAGATCAATAGTTTCTATAAAACAAATCCACCACCGTGCTCTAAAAGATATAAGTGAAGCACTAGAGCAAAACTATAAAGCTCAAAAGATATAAGTGAAGCACATAGAGTATTCTATCAAATTCCAAATCATGTATGGCTCTCTCAAAATGTGTGTACAGCAAGGATGATTGTGGTAGACTAACAAGAAAAGACTCAAATCATAAAAGACGCTCCAAGCAAAACACATATCATGTGGTGAATAAAAATATAGCTCCAAGTAAAGTTACCGATAGAAGTAGACGAAAGTGGGGATGCCTTCCAGGGCATCACCAAGCTTTGGCTTTTAGGTGTCCTTAGATTATCTTGGGGGTGCCATGGGCATCCCCAAGCTTAGGCTCTTGCCACTTCTTGTTCCATAATCCATCAAATCTTTACCCAAAACTTGAAAACTTCACAACACAAAACTTAAAGTAGAAAATCTCGTGAGCTTCGTTAGCGAAAGAAAACAAAAGACCACTTCAAGGTACTGTAATGAACTCATTCTTTATTTATATTGGTGTTAAACCTACTGTATTCCAACTTCTCTATGGATTATAAACTATTTTACTAGCCATAGGTTCATCAAAATAAGCAAACAACACATGAAAAACAGAATCTGTCAAAAACAGAACAGTCTGTAGTAATCTGTAGGTAGCGCAATATCTGGAACACCAAAAATTCTAAACTACATTGCTGGAGGTGAAGAACGTATCTATTAATCATCTGCAAAAAGAATTAACTAAATATCACTTTCCAAATAAAAATGAAAGCAGTTCTCGTGAGCGCTAACGTTTCTGTTTTTTATAGCAAGTTCAACAAGACTTTCCCCAAGTCTTCCCAACGGTTCTACTTGGCACAAACACTAATTAAACACAAAAAACACAACCAAAACAGAGGCTAAATAATTTATTTATTACTAAACAGGAGCAAAAAGCAAGGAATAAAAATAAAATTGGGTTGCCTCCCAACAAGCGCTATCGTTTAACGCCCCTAGCTAGGCATAACAAGCAAGAATAGATCTAGGTATTGCCATAATAGTAAGATAGATTATTAAAACTCATTTCATATTCTCCACGTTCGGCAGCAAGTTTTCTTTGAGGCAAGCAAAAGTAATCAAAAGTACTAAATTTAACGGGACAAAAGTCCCCAAGATCAACCTTGGGAGGTATAGGTTCCTCCTTTGGTCCTTCATAATGGACAACCAATTCATCACTATAAGCATTCTTTTGACAGAACTTTGTGATCCTATATTCAAGAGAATATCCTAGTTCATTATTTCTAATAGCCAAATCATCATTAAGTTCATAAATTCTATCAACTAAAACATTGATAGGAACCCTTTTTCTAAGATTTTCATTGAAAGCAACATAGTCTAGTGATTGAAAACGCATTATTTCTTCTTGATCAAAGACGATAGCTTCTATGGGAGGACGGCAATGTCATAGCCCTATAATTGTTTGCAATAGTTGCATAAGAGAGCCTCCATGCATCATGTCTAAATTCTGAAAGTTGAATTAAGGTTAGTTGAAACCCTCAGAAATCACTTCAGAAATAATCAACATTAAAAATCTTTTCAAATGAGTCCAAGGAAATGTTCCTGTTATTCTATAAAAATATTGGCAAGAGGTAAAATTCAAACCAATATTTTTGGAGTTTCAGAAATATTTATTTTGGGTATTTGAAGTTAATTCAATAACTATTTTAATTGGATCTATATTTATTATATAACAAATATATGTTCAATAATTCTGAAAATTGTTGTGTAGCTTTGGGAAGTCCATTTAGTTCACACAATTATTTTCATGAATTTTTAAAATGGTTTGGTCTTCGAACTAAATCAAAACATAATAGCAAAAAGAGAAAAGAGAACAAATTAAATATCAGAAAGAGAGAGAGATTCACCTGGCCACTTACCTGGCGGCCCAAGTGGCAGGCCCAGCCCACCTGGCCCCATCCCCTGTCGTCTTCCTCCTTTGCCAGGAGGATGGGCGTGTGGCTGACGCACGACAGTGCACGCCCGGCCACCTCCTGCTTCCACCGCGATGCCTCGGCCCTTCTAGCATCGCCACGCACCCCCCAGGCCCCTCTCACTCTCTCTCGTTCTTTCCCCCTCCTCTGTCTCGCTTTCTCTCCCGAAGCCGAGCAGAGCCGTCGCCGCCGCTCGCTGTCGCCGCAGCCACCGACCACCCCTCGCCCTACCGATGAGTCTAGAGGCTCCGCTACAACCCCCTCTTCCTCTCCACCGAGTTGCGCCCCGCCGGAAGCCCTGTAGCGCCGCCCATGACATCTTCTTCAACCTCTAGCCGCCGGCGAACTCTTCGTGGATTCGCGAGCTCCAGTCCCTCCCCGGCCTCGCCGTTGCCTCTACCGGATTCGCCGTGAGCCCCTGCCTCTTTCCCCTCTCTGCCCGTGCTCACCCGTGCCTTCTAGCCACCCTGGCCATTGGAGCCGATAGCTCCTCGCCGCTGGTCATGTCGCCACCGCGACTACGGCTGTGCAAGCACGCGTTCGAACCCACCGCTGCACTCAGAGCGCTCCCAGGAGCCGAGCACACCCACCAGATCTTCACACCGTGCTTCGTAGCCCCGGTTCGGTGTACGCCCGAACTCCGGCGGCCGCAAGAGAGCTCGCCGCCGTTGACTCCGTCCACCCCCACTTGAACCATGGCCACCCGCAGATGCGCCTCGCTCCCCTCTCTCAAACGCGCCCTCCCGCGCGTCAAATGGTGGCATGTAGGCGAAACCCGAGCCACTCCATTGCGCCTCCGCCGCGTTTGGGTCGCCGCTGGCGGAACTCCGGCGAGGTTGACATGGCAGATTAGTTAGAGCTAATGACGCGCTTAGTGACACCTAGTGACACTGACAGCAGGCCCCACCGACTAATTAAAATAGTTCTATTTAGTATTAACTAATCACAGTGGCCCCACGCATCAGCATTGACCATGCTGACGTGGCCATTGACTGGGCCCCACCTGTCTGCGACCCTAACCAGCCCTTAGTCACTAACCAGCAGGCCCCATAGGTCAGGTTTGACCTGGGCGGCGCGTGTTGACCTGCTGAGGTCAGCATGATGTAATGCTGACGCTATAAATTTCTGGATTTAAGTTTATCCAGGAAATTCCAGAAAATTAGCAAAACTTCTAAAAATCATAGAAAATCAACCGTAACTCCAAATGAAATAATTTATATATGAAAAATGATTAGAAAAATCCAAAGAATCTGTTTATGGCATTTTCATGCATGTTAGAGCAACTTATATCCTCTGTTTAGGACAATTCAAATAAATGGCATTTAATAAAGCACATATGGAGTTTGAATTTGAACCTAGTGTTCAAACCAACTCCATTTAACTTGTTGCTAGTTGCATTAGGCCAATCAACAGCATATTGCCATGTCACATTCATGCATCATATTGTTGCATTGCATTGGTTGTGTCCTTCTCTGTTTGCCGGTACCCGTCCCCTCTCAGTCAACGATGTTTCCGACGACGTGATCGATGACACCGATGAAGAACTATATTATCTTCAGAAGTGCCAGGCAAGCAAAACCCCCGTGTTCATTCCGATACAATCCCACTCTCTAGCTCCTGCTCTCTTTTACTGCATTAGGACAACAGCGATTCAACTGTTACATGCTGCGGTAGCTAAACCCCTTTCCTCTGCATGACCTGTCATTGCCACAGTAAATAGATGAAACCCACTTGCATGAGTAAGAGTTGTTTGAGCCCTGATGTGCCTACTCATTCATGCTTGTTTTTCATGCCTGCTACTGCTTAGAGTTGAGTCAGGTCTGATTCATCGGGGATGAATTGGAATGGTGATGAACATGTCCTACTGTGTGTGAGCTAAGTATGTGAACACGATTTGGTAAAGGTAGCGGTGAGAGGCCATGTGGGAGTACATGGTGGGTTGTCTCATTGCAGCCGTCCTCAGGAACTGAGTTCTGTGTTTGTGATCCATGAACAGTTACTACCACACATTGGGCTCCGGGCGCTCCAAGCTCTCTCGACTTATTAATCAACTCGATCTCTGTCCAGGAGTTGCAACTAGTTTCTAGTGTTTATAGGTAGTGTTAGTAGTCTACCAAGTGGCACCCGGTACATGTGGGCTTGGGACAGACTAGGCATAGTGGCACAGTGTACCAAGTGGCACTAGGATGGTGGGCTTGGGAACCCTACTCACATCATTTGGGGCCATGAGCGACACCCCGGCCGGATCTCCTTGCGGATGGAACCCGAATAGGCGATAAACCTGGACTAGAGACTTGTTGGTTAGTCAGGTCATGGCCGACTCCCTCGCCAGGCTTCCGCTTGAAGGTTGCCGAGATACACGATGTGTACATGGTGGTAAGTGGCGAGAGCGTGTGTGAAGAAGTACACCCCTGCAGGGTTATCATTATCTATTTGAATAGCCGGATTCCTCGGATATGGAAACTTGGACCCCTTGCATAGTTCATAGACAAGTGAAAGTGGATACTCTAAAACTCGCAAGATAAGCGTGAGTGCTATGGATGGCGTTCTCGCAGGGAGACGGGAGAGGATCCATAGTGGTGTATTGGTATAGTGAATTTGTGGATTCGTGTGCGCCACCTCAAAAGAGTTACTTGAAGTCGTAGTTCAGGTTAGCCACTGACTCAAAGCTGGCTTGCTGTAGTTAAACTCCACCACCCTCTTTGTTGATACCGATGCATATGTAGTTAGTTCTGATGTAAGTCTTGCTGGGTACATTTGTACTCACGTTTGCTTATTTTATGTTTTGAAGAGAGACATCAGTCTCGCTAGTAATTCCACGTGGACTTCGACGTTTAGCGTGTTACCTCAGCTATGATCTTGTACCCTTGGGAGGGTCTTGTAGATAGTCAGGCTCCTTCAGCCTTCTTCATTTTTAGTTGTCTGTACTCAGACAAGTTAAGCTTCCATATGTGCTTGTTGCTTTTATGCTCTGTATGTTGGGTCATGAGACCCATGTTTGTAATATCTCGCTCTTCGGAGCCTAATGAATAATACACTGAGTCGTAGAGTCTTGTTGTGATGCCATGTTGTATTGCACATATTGAGCATATTGTGTGTATGATTGAAATGCTTGGTGTGTGTGGGATCCGACAACCTAGTTGTTTATCCTTGGTAGCCTCTCTTATGGGGAAATGTAGTCTTGTGCTTCCATGAGCCATAGTAGTCCGCTACAGCCCGGTTCACCGGAGTCCTGCTAGCCCAGCACTACTGCTCCGGAACACTTGACTGGCCGGCATGTGATTCACTTCGTTCCTGTGTCTGTCCCTTCGGGGAAATGTCACGCGGTGACATCCGGAGTCCTGCCTAGCCTGCTACAGCCCGGGTTCCCGGAGTCCTGTTAGCCCAGTGCTACAGCCCGGATTCACACGCTGCTGACCGACATGCTCGATGTTGATTCATGTATGCCTGTCCCCGTTAGTTAGTGCCACTTTGGGTTCATGACTAGTCATGTCGGCCCGGGTTCTCTGTCATGTGGATGCTAGCGACACTATCATATACGTGAGCCAAAAGGCCCAAACGGTCCCGGGCCATGGTAAGGCGACACCCGTGGGAATACCGTGCTTGAGGCCGCAAAGTGATATGAGGTGTTACAGGCTAGATCGGTGTGACTTAGAATCGGGGTCCTGACAGGCAAGCATCCACCCTATAATGCGCAAAGATTTCTTTGGCTTCTTTTATTATGAATCTAAACTCATGAGCTAAAAATATAGTAGCGGCACGCTTAACAGAAGAATGCTCAATATTAGAAAATTCCAGAAAAATCCTTTGTATGGAATGATGCATGTGCATGAATTATCTTTCAAGTTCAACTACAAGCATGGCAATAGCGTCCACAAGACTGCTAGTTCTGTGAAGGATAGAGCTACCTATAGAAGGTAAAGCACCGGCACAAGTAAAGAAATCTTGAATAACTCCTTTTCCAATAATATTACCACTACCAACATGGAATTTTTTTGTATGAAAGATGGTAGGTTCTTTAGCAGGAGCATCAGAATTTTTCATGATATTATTATTGTCCATATCGACAATAATTTCCCCAATTTCATACATAGAGGCAGAAGGTAAAGGACTTGACATAATGACAAGCTAGCAAACTAACACACAAGCAAACAAAAAGCAAACGAGCAAAAAGAGGCAAATAGAGAGGGAGAGGGAGGATAGAGAGAGACGGCGAATAAAACGGCAAGGGTGAATTGGGGGGGGGAGAGGAAAACGAGAGGCAAATGGAAAATAATGTAATGCGGGAGATAGGGATTGTGATGGGTACTTGGTATGTTGACTTTTGCGTAGACTCCCCGGCAACGGCACCAGAAATTCTTCTTGCTACCTCTTGAGCATTGCATTGGATTTCCCCGAAGAGGAGAGGATGATGCAGCAAAGTAGCGTAAGTATTCCCTCAGTTTTTGAGAACCAAGGTATCAATCCAGTAGGAGACTACGCGAGAGTCCCTCATACCTACACAAAACAATAGCTCAACGCAACCAACGCGCTTAGGGGTTGTCAATCCCTTCATGGTCACTTACGAAAGTGAGATCAGATAGAGATGATAATTAATATTTTTTGGTATTTTTGGTATAGAGATGCAAAGTAAAAAGTAAAAGCAAAGTAAAAGCAAAGCAATAATAAAGTGATGGAGATTGATATGATGAGAAAGAGTCCCGGGGCCATAGGTTTCACAAGTGGCTTCACTCAAGAGCATAAGTATTGTACGGTGGGTGAACAAATTATTGTTGAGCAATTGACAGAATCAAGCATAGTTATGAGAATATCTAGGTATGATCATGTATATAGGCATCACGTCCGAGACAAGTAGACCGAAATGATTCTGCATCTACTACTATTACTCCACTCATCCACCGCTATCCAACATGCATCTAGAGTATTAAGTTAAAAACATAGTAACACCTTAAGCAACATGACATGATGTAGAGGCATAGTTTCATGCAATATGATAAAAACCCCATCTTGTTATCCTCGATGCCAACGATACAATACGTGCCTTGCTGCCCCTTCTGTCACTGGGAAAGGACACCGCAAGATCAAACCCAAAGCTAAGCACTTCTCCCATGGCAGGAACAACCAATCTAGTAGGCAAAACCAAACTGATAATTCGAAGAGACTTGCAAAGATAACCAATCATACATAAAAGAATTCAGAGAAGATTCAAATATTATTCATAGATAGACTTGATCATAAACCCACAATTCATCGGTCTCAACAAACACACCGCAAAAAGAAGATTACATTGAATAGATCTCCACAAGAGAGGGGGAGAACATCTTTTGAGTCTGACCAATACTATCACCTTGTTCACATAGTTGTGGAATTCCAACTATATGGAAACCTAGATGAATTGTTTTTGAGCCCATCAACATAATTTCATCTCCGCCATGATTCATGTTGAACATTAAGCTAGTGTTCGAAACTTTGTAAGCAATGCCTTCGTGTTCCGTTCATGAAGCTTATGCTTGGATGGAAGAAGTGACTTCCTCGAATTCATGTACATTTGGTGTGAGTTGCGGCCGTGAATTTGAGCAAGTCAATGTTGCTTCCTCTGGAATCATCCCAAATCGGTCATGCATATGTGAGAAGTATTCTGTGTTTTGGACACTTGCAACCTTCATTCTACATGTGTCCCTAGCACACCAAGGCACTGACTGATTTGTTCTAGGAAAATGAGTTAGGTGCTAATCCATGGTAATGCACAAGACTTCGTTATCCGCGATGATGGTTCCCAACCAGAACTCGGTGGTCATGCTTGTCTAGGACAGCGTGTTCATATGTATGTAGCAGAACCGACTCATGTTTTGGAGCTTGCTATCGTAGTTCATCTCCCGAGAATCTTGCAATGTCATCTCGTCAGTTTGTGTTGCAAACTTTTTTTCCCAGACATGCTGTCTGAAATATCCTGTTCCCAGCCAGATCTGAATCTCAGGCAGATATGATGGTTGGAACATTCCCGACATTTGCATTTTGTTCCCAGCTAGCACCACCATTGTGCCATTCTACCTTGGGTCCCATCCATTTTCGATGATAAGCAAAATCATCCATTGCATTGTCTTCAACAAGGTAGTCCACATCATCCATTCTGGTATGAGTATTCCATTCTTCAAATTCGTTCAAACGGTCGTTTGTGATTGCCTTAGGCTGGTATAGAGAGTTTCAATGATCTTTGAATCAAAAGCAATTCTTTTGCCACTTAAGGGAATAGTTCCATGAATCACCTTCCCCCAAGGTGTCCCGTTATGGAATCATGGCAATTATCTCCTCGCTACTTTGAAGCCATGCACCATCCTACTCCAACTTGAAGACGTTGCCTACCAAATTGAACCTTTGTCATCTGCTACCTTTCCTCATTCGAAATGTTTGTCTTCTGTCTCAGCTCGAGAGATGTTTCTGTGTCTCATTCCGTGAGTTGATCTCGAGTGCTCGATCTTTGAGGAGATCATTTTTTGTAGAGTTTCTTTCTGTCGTCAAGATGGATGAAGATATCGAAAGCAAAGACATCAAGATCAACATGATGGAACGAATCAACATCCTCGAGAAGGGCAATTGGATCATGAAGATCGTGACGGCTTTGTGTCCCCTCTGTCTTCTTACCTCATGTCTTGAATCTCGGGACAAGATTCTTGTTTAATGGGGGTGAGTTGTCATAGCCCTAGAATTTGATTGCAAATAGTTGCACAAGCATCCATGCATCATGTCTAACTTGAAATCTTGAAATGGGGATGTTCAAACCCTAGCGCCACTTGAATCAAACTAGGTTCAACTAAAATTTGCATTCAATGAAACCAAAATGATCCTTATTGATATTTGGTATTTTTGGCAAGGGCTTTGTTCCAAACCAAAAATAATGAACATTTTAAGGAAATATTTTGGGCATTGAATTTAAATCAATATTGTATTTGGATTTGGGTTATATCCTTAATATATGGAATATAATTTCAGATAACTCTGAAATAATTTATCTGCCTTTGGATAATCCCATTGTGCAATATAAAAATATTTAGAGGAATGTTGTCACTGTTTTCAATTTGTTTGGAGTTCAAAACAGTGGCAAAATGAATTAATAAAAGGAAAATAGAAGAAAAATAAAATAGAGCAGAGAAAACTTACCTGGCGCCAACCAACTGGCCCAGCACTGTAGCTGGCCGGACTAGCCCACCAGGGGATCCTCCCTGTCGTCTTCCCCCTTGCCAGGAGGACGAGCGTGTGGCCGGTGTGCGCGAGCGCGCGTCTGGCCACCTCCTGCTTGCTTGCCGTTGCTGGAGTCTGCCCCAAGCGCCACGTGCATCGCACCGACCTTTCCCTAGACCTGTCTCACTGTCCCTCGGCTTCCTCCCCCTTCTCTGCTCTCTCCCCGCACGCACCCGAGCGGAGCTAGTCGCCGCCGTTCGCTACCACCGCAGCCAGCGCCTCCCCCTCAACCTCCTGCCGTGCCTGCAAGCTCCGTCTCGATGTCCCCGACCTCCTCGATGAGCCATGAGGCCTCGGACACGCTGCAACGCCGCCACCGATGCTTTTCCCCTCTTCGGCCGCCGGAGATCGACCTCTCCACCCGCTTAGCTCCGGCCTTCCCCGAGCCGCTGCGACGCCTACTGCAACCGCTGTGAGCTGCTGCACCTTCTCCCCCTCTCCAGTTTCTCGATGGCACGCCGCAGCTGCCGCTTCGTCGACGATCAAAACGCGCCGCCGCCCGGGATCACCGCTGACAATGCTCCGGTGACCATTTGGTCCCGGGTGCGTGTCCACATAGCTTACCGCCCCGCGCTGAGCCTCGCTAGCGCCTCCCCTTGCTCGCTTGCACCCCGTAGCGCCACCCACGCACATCATCGAGCTTCGGCCGCCGCTAACCTCGCCGCCACCGTAGAAACAAGCCATCCCGAACGGCCCCGCAGCCTCCCCTAGACGCGCACGGGCCTGGGCTTCCTCCTGGTGCTCTCGCCCGCCATTCCCGTGGCCTGCCATGCGAGCTCTGCCGCGACTTGAGGTCACCAGCGACTAATCGCCGGTAGTGCTGACATGGCAAGTCATTAGCCATTAATGGCGGACTAACTAACCCCCTTGAGCAACTGCCATATGGGCCCCTGTACCTGTTTAGGTTAGTTTTATTTTCTGTTTAGATTAGTTCATAAGCAGTGGGACCAACCCGTCGGCATTGACTCTGTTGAGGTGGCCGTTGACCAGGCCCACCTGTCAGCGACACTAACCAGCCCTATGTCACTGTTGTGTGGACCCCACACGTCAGGTTTGACCTGGAACAGCCCCGGTTCACCCGATGACATCATGCTGCTATCATGCTGACGCAATAAAGCTTTTCTGGTGTTTTATTAATTCAGGAAATTCCAGAAAATAGTTAAAACTTGTAAAAAATCATAGAAAATAATCTATAACTCCAAATGAAATAATTTATATATGAAAAATGACCAGAAAAATCCAAAGAATCTGTTTATGGCATTTTCATGCATGTTAGAGAAACTTATGACCTCTGTTTAGGACAATTCAATTAAATGGCATTTAAGAAAGCACATATGGAGTTTGAATTTGAACCTAGTGTTCAAACCAACTCCATTTAACCTATTGCTAGTTGCATTAGCTGAAAACACAGCATATTGACATGTCATGATCATGCATCATATTGTGCATTACATTGATTGTGTTCTTTCTGTGTTTTCCGGTGGTTGTTCCCTCTCGATAGACGTGTTTCGACGATCAGTTCGATGACACCGATGAAGAGCTATACTATCTTCAGAAGTGCCAGGCAAGCAAAACCCCCTTGTTCATTCCGATACAATCCCACTCTCTCGCTCCTTATCTCTTTTACTACATTAGGACAACAACAATTCAACTGTTACATGCTGCGGTAGTTGAGCCCCTTTCCTCTGCATGACCTGTCATTGCCACAATAAATAGATGAAACCCACTAGCATGAGTAGGAGTTGTTTGAGCCCTGATGTGCCTACTCATTCATGCTTGTTTCCCATGCCTGCTACTGCTTAGAGTTGAGTCAGGTCTGATTCATCGGGTATGAATTGGAATGGTGATGAACATGTGCTACTGCGTGTGAGCTAAGTGTGTGAACATGATTTGGTAAAGGTAGCGGTGAGAGGCCATGTAGGAGTACATGGTGGGTTGTCTCATTAAAACCCTCCTCAGGAACTGAGTTCTGTGTTTGTGATCCATGAACAGCTACTACCACATGTTGGGCCCAAAAATATGACCCCGCTTGACTTATTAGCCGCCCCTGCCCTCTGTCCAGGAGTGCAACTAGTTTCTGGTGTTTGTAGGATATGTGTTGGAGGCCGTGTGTAGCGCTGACCCTAGGGGTGGGCTGTGATGCGGTAGATACACCGTGGCACGGTGTACCGGGCGCTCGTTTGGTGTCTCGGGAACCCTGCACACATCGTTTGGGGCTATGAGCGAAACTCTGGTCGGATCTCCTCGCGGATGGAACCCGAATAGGCGATAAACCTGGACTAGAGACTTGTGTGGTTAGTCAGGGCGTGGTCTATACCCACATCAGATGTCGCTTGAAGTCTGCCGAGCACATGTCGTGTGCAGACACTAAGTGGTGGAAACATGTGTGAAGAAGTACTCCCCTGGAGGGTTATATGATCTATTCGAATAGCCGTGTCCGCGGCAAAGGACTTCTGGGTTGCCTATAACAGTTCATAAACAAGTGAAAATGGATACACTAAAATGCGCAAGATAAGCGTGAGTGCTATGGATGGCGTTCTCGTAGGGAGACGGGAGCGGATCCATAGTAGTGTATTGATATGGTGAATATGTGGACTCGTGTGCGCCACCTCAAGGAGTTACTTGCAGTCATAGTTTAGGATAGCCACTGAGTCAAAGATGGCTTGCTGTAGTCAAACTCCACCACCCCCCCTTTGTTGATACTGATGCATATGTAGCTAGTTCTGATGTAAGTCTTGCTGGGTACATTTGTACTCACGTTTGCCTATTTTATGTTTTTGCAGAGAGACTTCAGTCTCACTAGTAGTTCCGCGTGGATTTCGATGTTTAGCTTGTTATCTCAGCTACGACCTTGTACCCTTGGGAGGGTCTTGTAGATAGTCAGGCTCCTCAGCCTTCTTCGTTTATAGTTGTGTGTACTCAGACAAGTTAAGCTTCCACATGTGCTTGTTGCTTGTATGCTCTGTATGTTGGGTCATGAGACCCATGATTGTAATACTTGGCTCTTCGGAGCCTAATGAATAAATACTTTGAGTCATAGAGTTTTGTTGTGATGCCATGTTGTATTTGCACATATCGGGCATATTGTGTGTATGATTGAAATGCGTGGTATGTGTGGGATCCGACAACCTAGTTGTCTATCCTTGGTAGCCTCTATTATGGGGAAATGTAGTCTGGTGCTTCCACTAAGCCATGGCAGTCTGCTACAGCCCGGTTTACTGGAGTCCTGCTAGCCCAGCACTACTGCTCTGGAAAACATAGACTGGCCGGCATGTGATTCACTTCGTTCTTGTGTCTGTTCCTTCGGGGAAATGTCACGCGGAGACATCCGGAGTCCTGCTAGCCTGCTACAGCCCGGGTTCTCGGACTCTTGTTAGCCCATTTGCTACAGCCCGGATTCATACGCTGCTGACCCACATGCTCGATGTTGATTCATGTATGCCTGTCCCCATAAGTTAGTGCTACTTTGGGTTCACGACTAGTCATGTCGGCCCGGGTTCTTTGTCATATGGATGCTAGCGACACTATCATATACATGAGCCAAAAGGCGCGAACGGTCCCGGGCCATGGTAAGGCGACACCCGTGGGAATACCGTGCGTGGGGCCGCAAAGTGATATGAGGTGTTACAGGCTAGATCGGTGTGACTTAGAATCGGGGTCCTGACATCCATTTATTCTCTATGGCCTGCCGATCATCGGGCAAGTCAACCAAAGTCCATACTTTGTTCTCATACATGGATCCCATCTCAGATTTCATGGCCTCAAGCCATTTTGCAGAATCTGGGCTCATCATCGCTTCCTCATAGTTCGTAGGTTCGTCATGGTCAAGTAACATCACTTCCGGAACAGGATTTTGGAGCTACTCTAGTGCGGATGTTAGTCTGGTTGACCTACGAGGTTCGGTAGAAACTTGATCAGAAGTTTCATGATCATCATCATTAGCTTCCTCACTTACTGGTGTAGGAATCACTGGAACTGATTTCAGTGATGAATTACTTTCCAATAAGGGAGAAGGTACAATTACCTCGTCAAGTTCTACTTTCCTCCCACTCACTTCTTTCGAGAGAAACTCCTTCTCTAGAAAGGATACATTCTTAGCAACGAATATCTTCCCTTCGGATCTATGATAGAAGGTGTACCCAACAGTCTCCTTTGGGTATCCTATGAAGACACATTTCTCCGATTTGGGTTCGAGCTTATCAGGTTGAAGATTTTTCACATAAGCATCAAGGCCCCAAACTTTAAGAAACGACAACTTGGGTTTCTTGCCAAACCACAGTTCATAAGGTGTCTTCTCAACAGATTTAGATGGTGCCCTATTTAACGTGAATGCAGCTATCTCTAAAGCATAACCCCAAAACGACAACGGTAAATTAGTGAGAGAAATCATAGATCGCACCATATCTAATAAAGTGCGGTTACGATGTTAGGACACACCATTACGTTGTGGTGTTCTAGGTGGCTTGAGTTGCAAAACTGTTCCCCATTGTTTCAAATGAAGTCCAAACTCATAACTCAAATATTCACCTCCATGATCAAATTGTAGAAACTTGATTTTCTTGTGACGATGATTTTCCACTTCACTCTGAAATTCTTTGAACTTTTCAAATGTTTCAGACTTATGTTTCATTAAGTAGATAAAGCCATATCTGCTCAAATCATATGTGAAGCTGAGAAAATAATGATATCTGCCACGAGCTTCAATGTTCATTGGACCACATACATCAGTATGTATGATTTCCAATAACTCTGTTGCTCACTCCATTGTTCCGGAGAACGGAGTTTTAGTCATCTTGCCCATGAGGCATGGTTCGCAAGTACTAAGTGATTCATAATCAAGTGATTCTAGAAGTCCATCAGAATGGAGTTTCTTCATGCGCTTTGCACCAATATGACCTAAACGGCAGTGCCACAAATAAGTTGCACTATCATTATCAACTCCGCATCTTTTGGCTTCAATACTATGAACATGTGTATCACTACTATCAAAATTTAGTAAAAATAGACCACTCATCAAGGGTGCATGACCATAAAAGATATTACTCATATAAAAAGAACAACCATTATTCTCTGATTTAAATGAATAATCGTCTCACATCAAACAAGATCCAGATATAATGTTCATGCTCAATGCTGGCACCAAATAACAATTATTTAGGTCTAATCCCAAAGGTAGATGTAGAGGTAGCGTGCCGACGGCGATCACATCGACTTTGGAACCATTTCCCACGCTCATCGTCACCTCGTCCTTAGCCAATATTCGCTTAATCCGTAGCCCCTATTTCGGGTTGCAAATGTTAGCAACTAAACCTGTATCAAATACGCAGGCACTACTGCGAGCATTAGTAAGGGACACATCAATGACATTTATATCAAATATACCTTTCACTTTGCCATCCTTCTTCTCTGCCAAATACTTGGGGCAGTTCCGCTTCCAGTGACCAGTTCCTTTGAAGTAGAAGCGCTCAGTCTCAGGCTTAGGTCCAGACTTGGGTTTCTTCACTTGAGAAGCAATTGGCTTGTTGTTCGTCTTGAAGTTCCCCTTCTTCCCTTTACCCTTTTTCACGAAACTGGTGGTCTTGTTGACCATCAACGCTTGATGCTCCTTCTTGATTTCTACCTCCACAGCCCTAAGCATTGCGAAGAGCTCAGGAATCGTCTTATCCATCCCTCGCATATTATAGTTCATCATGAAGCTCTTGTCGCTTGGTGGCAGTGATTGAAGAACTCTGTCAATGATACTATCATCAGGAAGATTAACTCCCAGTTGAGTCAAGTGGCTGTTGTACCCAGACATTCTGAGTATATGTTCACTGACAGAACTATTCTCCTCCATCTTGCAGCTGTAGAACTTATTGGAGGCTTCATATCTCTCAATCTGGGCATTTGCTTGAAATATTAACTTGAACTCCTGGAACATCTCATATGCTCCATGACGTTGAAAACATCGTTCAAGTCCCGGTTCTAAGCCGTAAAGCATGGCACACTGAACTATCGAGTAGTCATCAGCTTTGCTCTGCCACGTGTTCACAACATCTGGCATTGCTCCTGCAGCGGGTTTGTCACCGAGAGGTGCTTCTAGGACGTAATTCTTCTGTGCAGCAATGAGGATAATCCGCAAGTTACGAACCCAGTCCGTGTAGTTGCTACCATCATATTTCAACTTAGCTTTCTCTAGGAACGCATTAAAATTCAACGGAACAACAGCACAGGCCATCTATCTACAACAACATAGACATGCAAAATACTATCAGGTACTAAGTTCATGATAAGTTAAAGTTCAATTAATCAAATTACTTAAGAACTCCCACTTAGATAGACATCTCTCTAATCATCTAAGTGATCACGTGATCCATATCAACTAAACCATGTCCGATCATCATGTGAGATGGAGTAGTTTTCAATGGTGAACATCACTATGTTGACCATATCTACTATATGATTCATGCTCGACCTTTCGGTCTCAGTGTTCCTAGGCCATATATGCATATGCTAGGCTCGTCAAGTTTAACCTGAGTATTCTGCGTGTGTGAACCTAGCTTGCACCCGTTGTATGTGAACGTAGAGCTTATAACACCAGGTCATCACATGGTGTCTCGGCACGACAAACTGTAGCAACGGTGCATACTCAGGGAGAACACTTATACCTTGAAATTTAGTGAGAGATCATCTTATAATGCTACCGCGGAACTAAGCAAAATAAGATTCATAAAGGATAAACATCACATGCAATCGATATAAATGATATGATATGGCCATCATCATCTTGTGCCTTTGATCTCCATCTCCAAAGCACCGTCATGATCACCATCGTCACCGGCTTGACACCTTGATGTCCATCGAAGCATCGTTGTTGTCTCGCCAACTATTGCTTCTATGACTATGGCTACCGCTTAGTGATAAAGTAAAGCAATTACATGGCGATTGCATTTCATACAATAAAGCGACAACCATATGGCTCCTGCCAGTTGCCGATAACTGTGTTACAAAACATGATCATCTCATACAATAAAATTTAGCATCATGTCTTGACCATATCACATCACAACATGCCCTGCAAAAAAAAGTTAGACGTCCTCTACTTTGTTGTTGCAAGTTTTATGTCGCTGCTACGGGCTGAGCAAGAACCGTTCTTACCTACGCGTCAAAAACCACAACACGGTATAGTTATTGCTTTTTGATCTTCAGAAAGAACCCTGTTCATTGAATCCCCTTCAACTAAAGTTGGGGAAATTGACACCACCAGCCACCTATGTGCGAAGCACATCGGTAGAACCAGTCTCGCGTAAGCATAGGCATAATGTCGGTTTGGGCCGCTTCATCCAACAATACCGTCGAATCAAGACTGAACTAGTGACAACAAGCAATATGTATATACCCACACCCACAGCTCCTTTTGTGTTCTACTCGTGCATATAACATCTATGCATAAACCTGGCTCGGATGCCAGTGTTGGCGAACGCAGTAATTTCAAAAATTTCCTACCCACACGGGAAATCATGGTGATGCATAGCAACGAGAGGGGAGAGTATTTTCTACGTACCCTCATAGACCGTAAGCGGAAGCGTTATGACAAAGCAGTTGATGTTCCTACGTCTTCACGATCGACCGATCCTAGTACCAAAAGTACAACTCCTCTGCGATCTGCACACGTTCAGCTCGGTGACGTCCCACAAATTCACGGTCCAGCAGAGTGTCGAGGGAGAGCTTCGTCAGCACAACGGCGTGATGATGGTGATGATGATGCTACCGTTACAGGGCTTCGCCTAAGCACCGCTCACTACTAGGAAAAGGCCTACTAGTGGCGCACCTGTTTTGCCTACTAATGGCACAATACAGGTGCGCCACTAGCACCACGCCATTAGAATTTATTACTAATGGCGCACCACGCAGTGCGCCATTAGTATAGCCCACGGTGCGCCATTAGTATGCCTCCCATGGGGCCATATTTACCCATGTGCTTTGGCATACTAATGGCGCACTGGTGGATGATGCGCCATTAGTGTGCTCTGGCTTACTAATGGCGTAATATGTGGTGGTGCGCCACTAGTATGAATATTAGGGATTTTTTTCTTTTCTGATATTTTCACAGGTTACAAAATATATTATTGGACAGAATATAGACAACACCACACAGCAACAATAGATTCATCGAATACAATAGAAGATTAGTCTCCAAATACAATTCATCATATTAGTCTCCGAATACAATTCATCATATTAGTCTCCGAATTCAAAAGACCGAACAAAGATAGAACATTACAAGTCTCGAGACTGGGAGTAGCGAGTTTGTCTTCACATTACAAGTCGATATCGATCATCTAAACTACCATCACATAGAAGAGAGCTGCGGTCATCACAATGAGCATCATCGCAATGAAACTGGTCTTCATCCGGTTCCTCCAACGCTCCCTCCTCTCACCCGCTAAATAGCGCGCGTATCTAGATTCCGGCTCCGCCCTAGTGGTGTACCCTTTGTAACTGTTATCGCTGAAACGGTGAACCTGTCTCCGACACTCCTCCCAGTCGTCGTAGACTCCGGGAACCTTACCCTTGTACACGACATACAACGGCATCTCTATGCACTAGCCAAACAAAACTTTAGTAGCAATTCACAGACAATACATAAGCAATATCTAAGTATGCAACAAAAGGATCGGAAGAGAAAAGCAATACATTAATAGAACGATTCATGGTCCTACTAATAAATAGCATCGATTACATCTAAGTTGAATGATTGTCCAAACCAAAGAGACATACAAGTTCATTAAAGTTTAATTACAACATGAGCCAATCAATGTTTCAGAACTACACATAGCATCACTACTTTCGACTCGACTCAAGGGACCAGAGTGTCGATGAAGCATCCGTCTCTCGTGATGGTCATGAAATCGTGGGCATTGTTAGCCTGCATTTGTAGCATTATGTCTATCTCACTGTTGGACGGTTGATATCTAACGTTGAACTGCCCCGAGGTACGAAGGACATCTTGATGGATGATTTCCGCAAACTCCAACTGGCTGCGAAAGAATTCTTGTCTGATGTCCGCGTCCTGGATTGCCGACAAGCTCGCGGCCCAATCTTTAAGATTATTTGGTAGCAAAAGGTGATTATGATCCCGTACGATCGCCCACATGTGATGGATGGCATAGTAGGCATCGTTCTGACCGCCAGGCGGCTGCTTGACGCAGCAGAACGTCGTATTGTGGGCGAACACATGCTTGCCGTACCTATGAACTGGCCTGGTGAAGCTGCCTCCAGATTTGGCGTAGCTGGGGAGAACATCATCAAGAAATTTCTTGATATTTGTGTAGTCTTTCTTCGACTGATGGTCCGAGTCGAAATACATGGCCATGGAATATTTCGGGCTTAAGAGGATGAGTGTGCAATGTGTGTCACTCCACAAAACACGGAATGTTAGAAAAAAAATCAAAATCTAAGAAATCATATGTTACGGGGCGGTGAGGGGATGACTTACTCGAGAAAGTAAGGGACGAGGAAGTTATCCTTATCTAGGTTTTCCAGAATGACGCCTTCGAGGTAAGAACTTGCGACTTGCCGGTCCCCAGCGCTTCCCAAGATCTTGGCACGCATGTAGAAGGGGTCAACTATCACGATGTCCGGGGTCTTGTCTCTAATGATCCACATCTCCATACTCAGCGCAAATAGGCGAACGAAGGTGAGTTATCCAGAAAGCCCTTTCCCTCGATCTCTGGCACTTTGGCTATGAAAACCGGGTATGCCACATCATTCTCGGAGAGACGCCGCTTCTCCAAAGAAAGAACACTGTCATGCAGACTCCGCATAGCACCGGTTGCAGCATGGAGCATATTAGTCGGTAGCATCGGCCTACCCGCCACATGCACCCTGCTCGAGATATCCTTAGGTGAAGGTGGCCCGTCCTGCTCGTATCGTACTCGGTGCCGGCTAGCTCGCACCCTTGTTACACTTTCTTTTCCGCCCCTTCTTCTTCTGCTGTAATGGGACCGAGTTCTGCTCACAGACCACCTTCTTGAGTGCGTTATGGCTGATAATATTTTGCACCTTGGCTATCTGAGGCTCGGTGAAGTCGGCAGCTGGAGGTGTCTCCTGAGAACTGAATGCCAGACGATGCCTGTTGCAATTGAGTTTCTCCGTGGTACTAGCTAGATTGCGATCGTCTTTTGTAGGGTTGGGTTCTTGAGAAGGAGGCCCCAACAATTCTTCATCGTACCCATGTTTGGCAAAGTACTTATCGACGTTGGTAAATGTACCATCGTCATTTTCGTCGTCGTCCGGATCTTGTGCCATACGCATGTTCGGATCTTGTGCCATAGGGATGTCCGACATGTCCGGTAGCGTTGTGGCGGTCTTGCCATGGTTCGGCGCTGGCACGACCGGCGGTGTTGTCTTTGGGGTGGTGTCTCCCGCCCCCAAACGAATCTGGCTCTTCGGCCAAAGCAGGGGCTAGCTTAGACAGGCGCTGAGGGTCATCACATCATCTTTGTTGGCCCCGGCGGGTCGAATCGGAGGTAACAACTTGTCGCAGCCTGGCAGCACCCGAACCAGTTGAACTCTATACACGATTGGTGGCATCGGATTACCGTGGAACACGGGGTTGCCCAGTTGAACAATTCTACCCTTGGCGACATCGACCAACTCGTCGTTCATGAAGTGCAGGAGAGTGCACGGAACGTCGGCGGCGCCCTGCGAAAAGATGTAGGGTGTCAGGGATGCCCAGTCAAAGGCAAGGAGATGAAGTCCTCGACCAAGAGGCTTAATTAGTTACCGTGATGGTGTCGAGCTCAGCTAATGTCGAGGCACCGCCAACGGTGGGCGTGCAATTGACGGAGGGGCCGCTTGCTGCCGAGGTGCCGGCTGGCGTACACCCGGGTGCATTATGCTCCAATGCCTGTGCCGGCGTCGGAGACACCAATACCGCCTCCTCCGGAGACACCAATGGCGCCGCCTGCGTGTTGTGTGAGTTGTTGGCCGTAAAGCTAGGAATCAGGGGTGGCCCCTATTGGCCACCCGCAATCCACGTCGTCCACCCATGAATCAAGGTAGGCATAATGCCGGTGAGCGTCGATCCCAGTTGTTCTTTCACCTTCTCTTGGACAATCTCTAGAATCCGTGCCACTTGTGCCTTGAGTTCTTGAACCTCACGCGACTGGCTTTCCGAGCTGGTCTTTGTCACCTTTCGCCCACCAGAGTTATAGTATGACGGCCATTTTGTGGACAAGCCGTTGCCGGCCACACGACCAACTGACGATGGCTTACTGAGCTTATCCTTGTTTTTCATTACGTTCAACGCCCTATTTAGAGTGTTGTCCCAAGGGGTGCTCTGAGCCGACCCTGCGCTACTGCTTTCAGTCTCCTGCGGAAGGAATGTGAACCATTTAGAAATTTGGCTACATTAATTAGAATGCAACCATATGGAGTTAATTACGCGAGGGTGTATTCCTTACCAGAACAAGCTCAAGCGCCCTGGTCTTCGGATACATGGTAAGCTCTTTTGTTACCAGGTCCTCCTTATACCGGGCCCTGACATGGTTCCTGGTCTTCTTGTCATGGTATTTCTCGAAGCGGGGCGGTAGGCCTTGCTCGGCACGCTCCGCGTCCTCCTTGTCCCATATAGGCTCCGCCACTCTGTAACCGCCGGGACCAAGTTTGTGTTCCCCTAAGTTCAACTCCTGCATTTCTTTCCCCCACTGACTTGATTCGGAGGTTGCGCTGCTCTCACACTTGATCTTGAAATCCTTGTAGTCATCTTCGCTGATCGAAGGATTTTTTGCCTTGATCTTCTCATAACTATCACCTTTGTCATTCATTCTCTTCACCGCACTTCTCCAAGTTGACAGGGCCGTGCTCATCCTCGTGATGGCGGCACTGTTCACTTTATTCCCTGAGAGGCGTGTGTTTTCAAATTCAGCGGGGAACTTGTATCGTTCGTGCAGCTTCGTGAAGAGGAGGTTGCACAAATTCCCTCGGTCCTTATGCCTTAGGTTCTCGGTGTTGATCGAGACGGTGCTCCGGAGTATGCACCCGAGCTGAACCGAGTACCCCTTGACTATTTGTTTGGGTGCCGTTGGATGCCCGTCGGAGTTCACTTCAGTAAATTCCTCCATGACAGTGCGGAGCACGTTCGGGCGCCGGTCCTTCCGTTGCCTCTTCGGTTGGCTGCCATCTGTGCGTGCGCTGCCATCGTTAGTGGTGGCATCCTTGGCGGCACCATCAGTGGTGTCATCCCCGACGCTACTAGGGGTTGTGTAGTCAGTATCAGTGTCTTCCGCGGCGTCCTCATAGCGGTGAGGTTCTTGCTCCATCTCCTAGGACAGCTCCCAAAATTGCTTGCCGCCCGAACCGCCCGCCTCATCATTATGGGCCATGTTTCGCTCTAAATAGGAAGAAAGTTTGGTCAAAAAGTTGGTTATTGTCAAGGAATAAGATCATGGTCTCATCATTTAGGTTTTGTCGACACCGAGGCATCCTAAAAGCTAAGCTTTTATCATTTAGGGTTTGTCGATGCCGAGGCAACCTAAAAGCCTAAGCTTTCATGATTTAGGTTTTTATCGACACCGAGGCACCTTAAAGCCAAGGTTTTGTAATTTAGGGTTTGTCGACGCCGAGGCCCATGCATAACACAAGAGGCAGTTGATCCTACTTAATTAAGTACTAAGATACCCTGGCCCATGCATTAGTAGCAAGTACCCCATATGTTCGATTTTTAGCAAAGTCATGCTAAAATTCACGGAAAATTTTAGCATGACCTTTGCTGAAAATAGGACATATGGAGTACCCGAATTTGCCAGAACGGAAGTTAATCGACATTCCGGCAAACTCAAGGGCCTCTCGGGGTACATGCAAAATCATCACGACATGATGGTCGGAGACAAAACCCAGCAAACTAGCACCACAATGTGCCTCTACTTTCATATGGATGAAAAGGCCACAGACCATATGGTCCTCTGCTTTCATATGGACAAAAATCAAGTGCCTCAGCAGCAATGCCAGACCAAGACTTTGCTGGAAAATATGATAATAACATGTGAGCAGTGGGAAAGGCAAACAAGTCAGAGAAGACGCTGGCCAGCCAGCCAGCCAGCACGGTAACATGTAACAGCCAAAATGAATAGTCCATAAAATCCCAACCACAATCTCTAATGGTTGATTTGCATCATATGTATTGTTAATCAAGCTAGTTAATTACAGACAGACAGAGAAGCAATTACAGACAAGCTTTGATCATCCTATTGGTTGGTGATGAGTCATCAAGCTAGCATATTAATCTCTGAACATATGTATTGATCATCAGAGGAAACAAGATTTGAGAAACTGGTGATGACTCATCAAGCTAGCAAGCTGGCTAGTATTGTTAATTAGCTAGTGTTGTTAATTACTCTAGTTAGTTAGGGAGGGAGGGGGCTAATTATAAATAGTAGCAGATGCATACATTTCTTTCTTTTTTCTTTTTGGAAGGTAATATATGTGTTGTTATCACCAACTTAAAACTTAAAACTTCTGGATCAGAGTTGATGACCAGCCTGATAGGATTATTGTTTGTGTGCATACATGCAGAGTATCAGCTCAGAGGTCTCTGTTTAACAGTGATAAGCAACAACAAGGAACATCAAGCTTATAATAAAATCTCTTAGAACCTTATAAGAGTATGTATGTATACATATTTTGTTTACTAGCTTGGCACATGTCAAGTCTCACTTGCAGGTGCACATTTTTTTCTTTCAAAGCACACCTCTTTGTTTCAGCTATCTATATATCTTGTTCTATGCTGCATTTTTAATTACTGATGTTAACAAGAGTATTTGTCAAAAGGAAAAACAAAGTTCATGGCAGTGTAGCTAGCTTCTCATGCATCCCTCTTATCAACTAGTTCCTTTCCCTAATCTTTCAAATTCTCGTAGTTCACAAACTTCACAAGTTGACATACCACATAAAGATGTTTCTATACAATAGTAGAATTGGTAAACAGAGAGAAGAGAGAGTTCATATTACCAACATCCTGTTCAGCAGCGGAGGGAGTCGACCGTCGGTCGTCCTGTCTGGAGTGTGGAGAGGAGGGAGGCAACCGGAGGAACGGCTGGAGTAGCTGAAATTTACCTGATATGTTCCATGAATGTGGAAGAACTATGAGCAGAGAGGGAGAGGTGGGAAATGGAGACGGGGGTGAGTTGGATGGGGTACCTGGGGGCATATAAGACGGGGGCGTCCTCGGGGACGAAGACGTCGACGCTGTGGATGTTGCCTCCGCGGGAGGCGATGCAGTTGGAGATCCAGGACAGTGAACTATGTGCGGAGGCCAGGGGAGTCGAGTCAGTCAGGGGGAGGGGTCTTACGGGCGGAGGAGGGGGTCTTACGGGGGGCGGCGGGACGGTTGCGGGTCGGCGGCGGTCGTCGTCCTGCACCCCGTGCGGTCGTCGACGGCGGGATGGTTGGGGGCCGCGGCGGCTTGCTGTCCGGTGGGAGGTGGAGGAGGTGCAGTGGTGGGGGGCGCGGGGGCGGTGGCGCATGTAGGGGCGGCGGCGTCGTGGGTCGTCGGGGCAGCGGCGCGCAGGGGCTGAGAGATGTGAGATGGGATCGGCCGGGGATTGGGGCCGAGATTTTAGTCGGGGGAGGTATAGCAATGGCGCACCACCTAGCAGTGCGCCATAAGTAAATTTTTTTAGATAGCAATGGCGCACCCCCCAGCGATGCGCCATAAGTAACTTTTTTTGCATAGCAATGGCGCACCAACCAGCGGTGCACCATAAGTAAAAATTTTAATTATTTTTTGTTGCATTCATTAAATTTGTTATTTGAAAATATCATCCAATTTGTTATTTGAAAATATAATCAATTTTTTTTTGGATTTTTAGTCGTCGTCGGTGGCGGTGGAGCGGGGGAGGGTGCGGGGTGTCGTCGGCGGCGCTGGAGCGGGCCGGGGGACGGTGTGGGGGGTCGGCAGCGGCGGTGGAGCGGGGGAGGGTGCGGTGGGTCGTCAGCAGCGGTGGATCTGGGGAGGGTGCGGTGGTTCGTCGGTGGCGGTGGAGCGGGGGAGGGTGCGAGGGGTAGTCGGCGGCGGTGGAGCGGGGGAGGGTGCGGGGGGTGCTCGGCGGCGAGGGGGATCTAGCGAGGGGGATAGCTATCGAGATGGAGGGGGATCGAGATCTTGTGACCTCATGAGTATTCAATATTTTTTTCATATTGAATATGAAAAAATATCATCAAATTTGAAATAATATTCATGAATTCAAAAAGTGCCCATGAAATTTAAAAATATTCATGATATCAAAAAGTGCCCATGAAATACAATCGAGAAATGAAGACTACAGTTTAAATACAATCGATCTTAGCTAGCTATCTGTTCACAATCTTCTTGCCCTTCTTTTTCGCAAATGGAGTTCTTCTATGGAACGTATGTCCTTTAGGTAGGGTGGTCCTGCTTCTTCTTGTGGTGTATGCTGCTACTTCATTGTCGTCATCATGTTCCATCTTCGGGTCGCCGTACTTGTCGAAGTCTTGCTCATTGGTGACTCCATCCATTCCGATGATCTTCCTTTTGCCTCTCCTCACGACAACACGACTGGGCTTTGATGGGTCGGTAATGAAGAAGCATTGGTCCACTTGGGAAGCCAGTACCCATGGCTCATTTTTCACGGTGACGTTTGCGCCCGCGGTCTTGGATTTGGCTTCGGGTATAACCATGGTGGTGAAATACCGGTCTTCTTTTAGGACACTCTTGGCCCATCTGACACGGAACATCGGGACCTTCTCTCCAGCGTAGCTCAGCTCCCAGATCTCCTCGATCCTTTCGTAGTATCTGTCCTTGTCGTTACCGGTGTAGGATTCCATCGTTACCCCGGAGTTCTGATAACCATCGCTCTTCATGTCCTTGTCCTCGGTGTAGAATGTGTAGCCGTTGATATCGTACGCCTCATAGGTCATCAGGTTGTGCTCGGCGCCCTGTGACAAGGCGAATATGAGTTGTTCTTCCGCAGAAGAATTCTCATGTAAAGGGTACGACAGAAGCTTCTGCTTGAACCAACGCGTGAAACATGAGTTGTGCTCTTTGATTATATCTCCGTCCGTCCTCTGTTGGCCTCGGTCATTGTACGTCTTCTCAATAAAGGTTTTGTGCTATAGCACCCAAGGATCGACCACATCTATGTGTTGTAGCGCGACTAGGTTTGCTCTTTCAAAGTCGGCGAGTCGACCCTCGAAGTCGACATGCATTTTGCAGTGACCCTCACGATGACCCCATCCAGTGAGCCTGCCGAGGTGCCTATTGACGGGCAGACCAATGGGGTTCTCGATGCCTAGATAATTCGTGCAGTAGGAGATGCACTCTTCGGTCAGAAAGCCCCTGGCTATGTTTCCCTCTAGACATGAGATGTTGCGAACGTATCCTTTTATGACACCATTCATCCTTTCGAACGGCATCATGCTGTGCAGGAACGTCGGACCGAGTTGGATGATATCCTCCACGATATGGACCAGCAGATGCACCATAACATCGAAGAATGCGGGCGGGAAGTACATCTCAAGCTCGCATAGTATCACCATGATCTCTTCCTGTAGCCTTCTAAGTTGCCTCACGCCAACCGACTTCCAAGAGATGATGTCGAAAAAGTTGCATAGGCCAAATAGCATTTCACGGACCTGTGTGTCCATGATCCCATGGATTGCAACTGGAAGTACCTGCGTCATCAGCACGTGACAGTCGTGAGACTTCATCCCGCTGAACTTCTGCTTCGCTGGGTCTAGGTATCTGCTTATCTTCCCCACATAACCGTAAGGAAGTTTTACTCCTATGAGGCAGGTGAAAAACTGCTCGATCTCCTCCTGACTTAGAGTGAAGCACGCGGGAGGGTAGTCATTTCCGGTCTTCTTGGCCTTTTTGCCTTTGCGATGACTTTTTGTGTCCTGCTTTGCCTCATCATCATCATCATTAGCGTGAAGCTCCTCCCTGATGCCCATTGATTTCAAGTCTGCCCTTGCTTTCGGCCCATCTTTGGTCCTCTCTGGCATGTTGAGCAGGGTACCAAGCAGACTCTCGCACACGTTCTTCGTGATATGCATGACATCAAGGCTGTGAGGCACACGGTGGATCTTCCAGTACGGCAAGTCCCAGAAAACAGACCTCGTTTTCCATACCTTCAGCAGCGGCTCTGGCGCATTTTGCTTCTTTCCCGGCTCTGGCGCCTTTTGCTTCTTTCCCGGCAGTGGGCAATCTTTCCAATTTTTCAACAGCTCGTCTATTTCCTCGCCGCTCCTCGTACGCGGGCGTCTTCGGGGTTCGGTTTCACCATCGAACAGATCCTTGCGTTTTCTCCACGGGTCATCGTCGCGAAGCCACCTTCGATGTCCCATTAACATGGTTTTTGAAGACCCAGGATCTCTATCTAGCTGGCGATACGTTGTGTCATCCATGGACCTGACGCATCCAGAAAATCCATGGACCACCTGCCCCGTGAGATATCCGTAACCGAGATAGTCGTGCACCGTCGTGAGCAGTGCCGCTCTCATAGGGAAATATTCTTTCTCTGCCTCGTCCCACCTATTGGCTGGCGTTTTCCACAGTGTGTCTAGCTCCTCTTTCAGAAGCCCTATATAAAGACTGAAGTCGTTCCCTGGTTGTTTCGGCCCTTCAATTAGCATACTCATGTGAATGTACTTCCTCTTCATGCACAACCAGGGGGGAAGGTTGTACATCCACACAAACACATGCCAGGTGCTATGTGTGCTTCTCTGGCTGCCCAACAGATTGACTCCATCGGTGCTCGCGCCCAGCACGATGTTCCTTGGATCATTCCCAAATTCTGGGTCTTCGAAGTTCAACGCTTGCCACTGGCTCGCATCCTTAGGGTGACTCAGCATCTTGTCTTTTTTATTTATCTCCGGATCATTTCCGTCATCTTCTCGCTTCTTCTCCTCCCTATCCGCATGCCAACGCAAGAGCTTTGCTACCTTAGGGTCTGCGAAATACCGCTGCAGACGAGGAGTGATCGGAAAGTACCACACCACTTTTCGAGGAGCTTTCTTCCTCTTCTTGTATCGAGTGACGCCGCACACTAGACATATGGTAGACTCCGCGTGCTCGTCCCGATAAATGATGCAATTGTTCATGCACACATGGTATTTCACGTGCGGTAAATCCAGAGGACACACGATTTTCTTTGCCTCCTCGAAACTGGTCAGGCACTTGCTCCCCTTGGGAAGACGTTCATGCCAAAATGGCATGTTCTCGTCGAAGCATGCGTCGGTCATTTTGTGTTTTACCTTCATCTCCAGAGCCATGAGCGTTACTTTCAGGCGGGTATCCTCGGGCCTGCATCCTTCATACAATGGAGTAACCGCGTCTATCTCCAGTTGATCCAGCTTGGCTTTCTCTCGGGCGGCAGCTCTTGCGTTATCCGTCTGCTTGAGAAGCAGCTCTTGAATATGAGGGTCCTGCACCCAGCCTCCATCGTCGTCTGCTCCGGCATCTTCATCTTCATGATCATGCCCTTCGTCTTGATCTTCCTCATCATCATGTCCAGCATCTTATACATGATGACTGTGTATAGCATCACCGCTATGATCATGTCCTGGAGATTCTTCGTCTTCTCGCCCGCCCTCGCCGCGGTGGTTGTCTTGCTGCCCTTCCTCATTTATTGCCCGCCCCCCATGGACGACTTCATAGTCATCTTCATCACCTTGCCACCGATAGCCATCCATGAAACCATGCAAGAGCAGGATGGTCCCACACCTGCCCGGAATCCGGGTCCGCAATAAGGTTCTTCAGCTTGCATCTTCGACACAGACATCTTATATCCGTCTCGTTCTTTTGAAGCATCTCGGCCTTCACGGAGCTCAAAAACCTATTCACGATGCCTTCGGTCATCGTGCAGACCATGGTCGCCTGCGGGGTAGAGCAAAATGATATTTTAGAACCAAGAAAAAATTTGGCATGACTTTCCCTAAAAATAGGACCAAAAAGAATGCATAGTGCCAAAATACTCGCCGAAACGGAAATGAATCAACATTCTGGCAAAATATTGGCAACTATCGCATTTCAAATACCGGTACCTACAAACACAAACATATATGCAACAACACAAACATATGCAACAACACAAACATACATAGATCTAGCTAGGCCATAAAATGTGCATGTGCACATTGTTGGAGGGAGAAAAAAAGTAGATCTACAACATAAAGATAGCTTTCCCCTTACTTACCTATCAAAAAAGGGTAATTTAACCACTTAATTTGGATGAATCTATGGTGCAAATGAGGTGAGGAGGAGGAGGCAGCCGACACAAGCTTGGAGGAGGAGGTGGAGAGAATGAAGTGAGGAAAGTGAGTGTGTAGGTGTGGCTGTCCAAAATATCTAGCTGGTCCCAGGTTACTAATGGCGCACCACCCACAAATGCGCCATTAGTAACCCTGGTTACTATGGCGTGCAGGTGCGCCATTACTAGTTAAACTAGTAATGGCGCACTGAGCCCTGGTGCGTCATTAGTATTTTTGAAAAAAAAAATAAAAAATTTGTTAATAATGGCGCACCGTGGGTCTGGTGCGTCATTAGTGTCTACCACACTAATGTCGCACCAACTCATGGTGCGTCATTACTATATAGTAGTGGCGCACCACATGTCTGATGGGCAATTAGTGGCCATATCATCTATAGCCCTTTTCCTAGTAGTGGCTACGATATGACCGAGGCGGATTATGGTGGAGGGGGGGCACTGCACACGGCTGGAAACAATCAACTTGTGTGTTCTAGGGTGACCCTGCCCCTGTATATAATGGAGCAACGGGGGAGGCCGGCCAGCCCTTGGGGCGCTCCAGGAGAGGAGGAGTCCTCCTCCTAGTAGGAGTAGGACTCCCCTTTCCTACTCCTACTAGGAGGGGAAAGGAAGGAGGAGAGGGAGAAGGAAAGGGGGGCGCCGCCCCCCTTCCCTAGTCCAATTCAGACTAGAGGGGGAGGTGGCGCGCGGCCTGCCCTGGCCGTCCCTATCTCTCCACTAAGGACCATGTGGCCCATTAGTTCTCCCGGGGGGTTCCGGTAAGCCTCCGGTACTCCGGTTTTCTCCGAAATCACCCGGAACACTTCCGGTGTCTGAATATAGCCGTCCAATATATCAATCTTTATGTCTCGACCATTTAGAGACTCCTTGCCATGTTCGTGATCACATCCGGGACTCCGAACTACCTTCGGTACATCAAAACACATAAACTCATAATACCGATCGTCACCGAACTTTAAGCGTGCGGACCCTACGGGTTCGAGAACTATGTAGACATCACCGAGACACGTCTCCGGTCAATAACCAATAGCGGAACCTGGATGTTCATATTGGCTCCCACATATTCTACAAAGATCTTTGTCGGTCAAACCGCATAACGATATACGTTGTTCCCTTTGTCATCGGTATGTTACTTGCCCAAGATTCGATCATCGGTATCTCAATACCTAGTTCAATCTCATTACCGGCAAGTCTCTTTACTCGTTCCTTAATGCATCATCCCGCAACTAACTCATTAGTCACATTGCTTGCAAGGCTTATATTGATGTGCATTACCGAGAGGACCCAGAGATACCTCTCCGACAATCGGAGTGACAAATCCTAATCTCGATCAATGCCAACTCAACAAACACCATCGGAGACACCTGTAGAGCACCTTTATAATCACCCAGTTACGTTGTGATGTTTGGTAGCACACAAACTGTTCCTCCGGTATTCGGGAGTTGCATGATCTCATAGTCATAGGAACATGTACAAGTTATGGAGAAAGCAATAGCAACAAACAAAATGATCATCGTGCTAAGCTAATGGAATGGGTAGTCAAGCCAATCACATCATTCTCTAATGATGTGATCCCGTTAATCAAATGAAAACTCATGTATATGGTTAGGAAACATAACCATCATTGATTCAATGAGCTAGTCAAGTAGAGGCATACTAGTGACATTCTGTTTATCTATATATTCACACATGTACTAAGTTTCTAGTTAATACAATTCTAGCATGAATAATAAACATTTATCATGATATAACGAAATATAAATAACAACTTTATTATTGCCTCTAGGGTATATTTCCTTCATATGCTTTCGGCCACCGGTTGCTACAGCTGCGGCGGGGTGTTAGCAGTTGCATGGCGATCCCATGCACGTACATGCTCACCCACGTACTTGCCCACGATCCCCACTCCTGCGCATGTCGACCCTCTCTCTTCCTCTCTTGCCCTGAGCTCCATTGCACTGTGTACATGTACTACATATTCATATGTACTAAATGAGAGCACCTAAGGTGCATCTCTCCTCTTGCATATCAGTCTACAATTTTAATGAAGCTTGCTTGGAGGAAGAGAACAATGGAAAGAAGGAAAGAGTCTGGGATTAGATGGAAGAATTCAGAGAATGTCTAATAGAGTGAGGACTCCTTGATTTGGGTTATTCGGGCCATGCTATCACAGGGACAATAAGAGAGATGGAGAAGAAAATGTACAAGTCAGATATATTGGATAGAGCTGCATGCAATGATGATTTTCTCTCTTTCCATCAACGACTATTGAAAATATTGCTACTAAGGAATCTGACCACATGGCGCTGATTATTAGGGTGGCCAAGGAGGTGCCACACAGGTGGTGCAAGTTGTTAAACAATTTTGTTATAAGGAAATGTCGGGCCGCCATGAGGGTTATGATAACATGGTTATTGCAGCATGGGAACGGCACACACATTCTATGAGTACTATTGGTGGTACTTGGAGCTGTGTGAAAAATGTTACAAAGGATATGCAAAGGTGGGCACATTCAGAATTTAGTTCCGTACAAAAGGAAATTAAAATATTGATAGAGCAGTTGGGGCTTGCTAGAGAGAAGGATAGAACTTCTAGATCCTCACTGGAGGTCTGGAATATTGAAGCTCAGCTACATGAATTGTATGAAAGCGAGGTGATCATGCAGCGACAACGTTCAAGAGTTGATTGGCTTCATGTTGGGGATCGTAACACTAATTTTTTTTCAGGGCAGAGCTACTCACCTGAGAAGGACAAATACTTATAAGGTCAAAGAAGAATGAGGGGACTTTTTGCACATGGGATGATGAAATGAGGTCAATGGCAAAAACTTCCTATGAAAACTTATATTCTTCAAGATGAGCAGGCAACATGAACCAAATTCTTTAGCATATTCTAGTCGGAATTTGAAATGAAATGAACTCAAGGTTAGAGGTTGTTAGATCAGATAAAGACATTGAGCATGCTTTAATTCAAATGGGTCCTATGAAGGCGTCGGGGCCGGATGTTTTGTCTTTGTTTTTTACCAGAAACACTGGACTTTGCTAAAGGATGTGGTGTGCAAGGCTGTTCATGATTTTCTCGATGGAAAGGAGATGTCGAAAGATTTAAATAATACTACGCCTGTTCTTATCCCAAAACTAAATGCCCCTGAGTTACCATCGCAGTTTCGACTAACCAATTTATGTAATGTGTTGTATAAGATAGCTGCAAAGGTGCTAGCAAACTAGCTCAAGTTTGTCCTGCCATTTCTAATCTCAGAAGAGCAAAGCCTTTATTCTGGGGAAATTAATCACTGACAATATTCTTATTGCATATGAGTGTATTCACTCAATCAGAAACAGGATTCGGAAGAAGAGTTTATGTGCGGTTAAACTTGATATGATAAAGGCATATGACCGAGTCGAGTGGGGTTTTCTTGAAGCAATGATGGCTAAGATGAGTTTCTCGAGGAGGTGGATTGACATGATCATGAAATGTGTTACCTCTATTAAGTTTTCGATTCCATTGAATAACGGTGTCTCGGATGTTTTTGCTGTTTTGTGTTGAGGGTTTGTCTTCTCTTCTCAACAGGGCTCGGAGAGAGAAGCGACTTCGAGGAGTTGAGTTCGGGAGGGTCGTCCCTCACGTTACTCATTTACTCTTTGCGGGTGATAGCATCTTTTTCTTGGAGGCGGAAGAAAATAGTATGTTGGAACTGACCCAACTTTTGCATGATTATGAGGAAGCAACTAGCCAAAAAGTGAATCTACATAAATCTTATGTGTTCTTTGGTATGGGTTGTGAAGATTCTACTAAGGATTGAGTGAAGCAAATTGCAAATATTGATTCAGAAGCTGTTAGTTGGAAGTATATTGGATTGCCAACAGTGGTGTGTCGATCTAAAGAGGGATGCTTCAAATACATTGGAGAAAGATCAAGTGCAAAAGTGTCCCATTGTAAAGGTCAGGGGCTACCCAAGAAAGGGAGAGAGGTTTATGTCAAATTTGTTCACCAAGCTAGTCCTACTTTTGCCATGAGTTTTTTCCATTTCACCAAGAAATTGTGCCGGAATCTGAAATCTATTTCTTCAAACTTTTGGTGTGGAGCAGTTCAAGGAAAGCATAAGGTACATTGGATTACATGGGAGAAGGTGTGTAGAAGAAAACAAGTGGGATGGATGGGCTTTAGGGATTATAAAGCTTTCAATAAAGCCCTACTTGCAAAACAAGCATGGAGGATTCTCACTGTTCCCAACTTGTTGTATGCTCGAGTTTTAAAGGCCAGACATTTTCCTTGGTTTGATTTTATGGAAGCGTCATTTCCTAAGAGTGCTTCTGCGACATGGAAGGGTATCATTCGAGGATGTCATCTTCTACACGAAGGTCTAATGTGTCAAGTAGGAGATGGGTCTAAGATCAAGGTGTGGACAGAAAATTGGATTCCCATGGAAGGAACGATGAACCTGTAGGAGTTAGAGATGCACAAAATATGAACTGTGTTAATGAGCTTCTAGATTACACAGGGAAAAATTGGGACATGACCACACTTCAGCAAGTATTCCATGAGATCGATGTGGCGGATATTTGTCAAATAGCAGTTGGAGGACAGGAAAGGGAGGATTTTCTCGCATGGAACTTCAAGAAAAATGGTCAGTTCTTTGTTCGCCTGGCCTACCACTTAGAGATGAAGCTTAACGAATTACGAACAGGAGTCCCGGAAGCCTCGTTGTCGTTGTCCATGCATGCCGCCTGGAATGAATTGTGGTGTACAGAGATTCTAGGGAAAGCTAAGCTCCATGTTGGAGACTTTTTAAAAGTGGACTGGCTATCGGTGCCGAGTTCCTGTTTGGTTCATAAGTCCTAGGACTTTTTCTAGTCCCAACTAAAAAGTCCCTAGTCCCTAAAAAGTCCCTCCCTATTTTTTTCCAGGGACTAAAAAGTCCCTAGTCCCTTCCTAGTGGTTATTAAATGACATGTAAAACACCATGTTACCCCTAGTATACAGAAAAATAACAACCGAACAACACCATAGGGCGGCGGGGAAATGGGTGCAGGGAGGGGCATTGTTGGAAAAGTTCGAAAAAAGTCTCCTTGAGAGTCTTCTTCATTTAGTCCCAAAAAGCAACTTTTAGTCCCTAGTAGTCCCTCCTATTTGGTTAAAAAGTCTCTAAGAGGAATTTTCAACTTAGCGTGTGGGTGACAAGAAACAGTTCTTCATCGCTTTTGAAGATGTCCGTATGCTAAGCACTACTGGGAGTTACTGCATGAGAGGCATGTGTGATAGCCTGGCTTATTAGGTATGATAGACTACTCATATCAATAAGGAATTACTTCTTTTATGGGAGCCCATTTGGACAGAAATTCAAAGTTAACCGTGCTCAGCTTGGAGTAGTTTCAGGATGGGTGACCAACCGGGAAGTTGCTCCCGGGTGCGCACAAGTGAGGACAAAGTGGGCAGAAAAGACAAGTATTGATCTGTGGGGCCAGTCTAGATCCCGCCAGGAGTAACGACCACCGGCGGGTGTGTCTGGGCGTTACAACATGGGAGGACTGGGAGGACATGGGAAGACAAAAGATACACCGGAGGCATGGGAGGACCTGCAATGTTTGCACGAAAAAGACGTCATGCATCCAAAGCAGTATGAAGGTCCTGCCAGCTACGCTCTTACCAAAGAAGAGAAGGAAATATTCTTTGAATGCCTGCTCAGTATGAAGGTCCCGTCTGGATTCTGGTAGAATATAAAGGGAATAATAAATATGCCAGAGAAAAAGTTCCAGAACCTAAAGTCTTATGACTGCCACGTGATTATGACGCAACTGCTTCCGGTTGCATTGAGGGGGCTTCTACCGAAAAACGTCCAATTAGCCATTGTGAAGCTATGTGGGGCCAGTCTAGATTCCGCAAGGAGTAACGACCACCGGCGGGTGTGTCTGGGGCGTTACAACATGGGAGGATTGGGAGGACATGGGAAGACAAAAGATATACCGGAGGCATGGGAGGACCTGTTGATAACCCACAAGTATAGGGGATCGCAACAGTTTTTGATAAGTAAGGGTGTCGAACCCAACAAGGAGCTAAAGGTAGAACAAATATTCCCTCAAGTTCTATCAACCACCGATACAACTCTACGCACGCTTGACGTTCGCTTTACCTAGAACAAGTATGAAACTAGAAGTACTTTGTAGGTGTTGTTGGATAGGTTTGCAAGATAATAAAGATTACGTAAATAAAAAGTAGGGGCTGTTTACGTAAAGACACAATAAAGTAAATATAGCGAGTGTGGAAAATTGGTGGTAGGAGTTGCGAAATTGTCCCTAAGCAACTGACTACTTTACTAGACCGATAGCAAGTATTATGTGGGAGAGGCCACTTCTAGCATGTCATCCCTGACTTGGAATTCTATGCACTTATGATTTGAACTATTAGCAAGCATCCGCAACTACTAATGTTCATTAAGGTAAAACCCAACGATAGCATTAAGGTATATTGGTCCCCCTTCAATCACGTATGCATCAATTTCTATGCTAGGTTGAAGCTTCTGTCACTCTTGCCCTCCCATACATAGTCTTATCAACATACAACTAACCCTAGGGTGTGATCCACACACGCAATCATATGATGGGAACCAAAGGACAGCAACATAACCACAAGAAAATTGAATCAATCATAGCAATTCATCAACCACCGATAGGACAATGAAAATGTACTCAGACATCATAGGATGGCAACACATCATTGGACAATAATATGAAGCATAAAGCACCGTGTTCAACTAGAGGGTACAGCGGGTTGCAGGAGAGCGGACCGCTGTAGATAGAGGGGGGAAGGTGATGGAGATGTTGGTGAAGATGGCGGAGGTGTTGGTGTAGATCGCGGTGATGATGATGGCCCCCGGTGGCACTCCGGTGCCACCGGAAGCAAGGGGGAGAGCCCCCCTCCTTCTTCTTATTCCATGATCTCCTCCCTATATGGGAGAAGGGTTTCCCCGCTGGTCCAAGGCCTCCATGGCACGGGAGGGGCGAGAGCCCCTCCGAGATTGGATCTGTCTCTCTGTCTCTCTCTGTTTTTGCGTTCTCAGATTCTTCCCTTTCACCGTTTCTTATATTCCCGGAGATCCGTAACTCCGATTGGGCCTAAATTTTAACATGATCTCTATCCGGAAATTAGCTTTCTTGCAGCGAAAGAAGTGCACCAACTGCCTTACGGGTGGCCCACGAGGGTCAGGGGCCCGCCCAGGGGGGCAGGCGTGTTGGGGAACGTAGTAATTTCAAAAAAATTCCTACGCACACGCAAGATCATGGTGATGCATAGCAACGAGAGGGGAGAGTGTTGTCTACGTACCCTTGTAGACCGGCAACGGAAGTGTTGACACAACATAGAGGAAGTAGTCGTACGTCTTCCCGGTCTGACCGATCCAAGTACCAAACGTACGGCACCTCCGAGTTCTGCACATGTTCAACTCGGTGACGTCCCTCGAGTTCCGATCCAACAAAATGTTGAGGGAGAGTTTCGTCGGCACGACAGCGTGATGATGGTGATGATGTTCTACCGACGCAGGGCTTCGCCTAAGCACCGCTACGATATGACCGAGGTGGAATATGGTGGAAGGGGCACCGCACACGGCTAAGGAACGATCACGAGGATCAACTTGTGTGTCATGGGGTGCCCCCTTACCTCAGTATATAAAGGATGGAGAGGGGGAGGTGCGGCCGGCCCTATGGGTGCGCCTGGAGGACTCCTACTCCAACCGGGAGTAGGACTCCCCCCTCTTGCCTTGTTGGAAAAGGAAGGAGGAAGGGAGAAAGAGGAAAGGGGGGCGCCGCCCCCCCTTCCTTGTCCTATTCGGACTAGGGGGAGAGGGGGCGCGGCCTGCCCTGGCCGGCCCTCCTCTTCTCCCTTATGGCCCATGTAGGCCCAATAACCCCCGGGGGGGTTCCGGTAACCCCCCGGTACTCCAGTAAAATCCCGATTTCACCCGGAACGTTTCTGATATCCAAATATAGGCTTCCAATATATCAATCTTTATGTCTCGAACATTTCGAGACTCCTCGTCATGTCCGTGATCACATCCGGGACTCCTAACAACCTTCGGTACATCAAAACACAAAAACCCTAATTACGATCGTCACCGAACTTTAAGCGTGCGGACCCTACGGGTTCGAGAACTATGTAGACATGACTGAGACATGTCTCCGGTCAATAACCAATAGCGGAACCTGGATGCTCATATTGGCTCCTACATATTCTACGAAGATCTTTATCGGTCAGACCGCATAACAACATACGTTGTTCCCTTTGTCATCGGTATGTTACTTGCCTGAGATTCGATCGTCGGTATCTCAATACCTAGTTCAATCTCGTTACCGGCAAGTCTCTTTACTCGTTCCGTAATACATCATCCTGCAACTAACTTATTAGTTGCAATGCATGCAAGGCTTGAGTGATGTGCATTACTGAGAGGGCCCAGAGATACCTCTCCGACAATCGGAGTGACAAATCCTAATCTTGAAATACGCCAACCCAACAAGTACCTTTGGAGACACCTGTAGAGCACCTTTATAATCACCCAGTTACGTTGTGACGTTTGGTAGCACACAAAGTGTTCCTCCGGTAAACGGGAGTTGCATAATCTCATAGTCATAGGAACATGTATAAGTTATGAAGAAAGAAATAGCAACAAACTAAACGATCAAGTGCTAAGCTAATGGAATGGGTCAAGTCAATCACATCATTCTCCTAATGATGTGATCCCGTTAATCAAATGACAACTCATGTCTATGGTTAGGAAACATAACCATCTTTGATTAACGAGCTAGTCAAGTAGAGGCATACTAGTGACTCTCTGTTTTTGTCTATGTATTCACACATGTATTATGTTTCCGGTTAATACAATTCTAGCATGAATAATAAACATTTATCATGATATAAGGAAGTAAATAATAACTTTATTATTGCCTCTAGGGCATATTTCCTTCAGTCTCCCACTTGCACTAGAGTCAATAATCTAGTTCACATCGCCATGTGATTTAATACCAATAGTTCACATCACCATGTGATTAACACCCATAGTTCACATCGACATGTGACCAACACCCAAAGTGTTTACTAGAGTCAATAATCTAGTTCACATCGCTATGTGATTAACACCCAAAAGGTACTAAGGTGTGATCATGTTTTGCTTGTGAGAGAAGTTTAGTCAACGGGTCTGCCATATTTAGATCCGTAAGTATTTTGCAAATTTCTATGTCAACAATGCTCTGCACGGAGCTATTCAAGCTAATTACCCCGAGTTTCAATATGTATCCAGATTGAGATTTAGAATCATCTGGATCAGTGTCAAAATTTGCATCGACGTAACCCTTTACGACAAACCTTTTTGTCACCTCCATAATCGAGAAACATATCCTTATTCCACTAAGGATAATTTTGACCGCTATCTAGTGATCTACTCCTAGATCACTATTGTACTCCCTTGCCAAAAACAGTGTAGGGTATACAATAGATCTGGTACACAGCATGACATATTTTATAGAACCTATGGCCAAGGCATAGGGAATGAGTTTCATTCTCTTTCTATCTTCTGCCGTGGTCGGGCTTTGAGTCTTACTCAGTTTCACACCTTGTAACACAGGCAAGAACTCTTTCTTTGACTGTTCGATTTTGAACTACTTCAAAATCTTGTCAAGGTATGTACTCATTGAAAAACTTATCAAGCGTCTTGATCTGTCTCTACTAGTCGTCAACCCGTGCACTTGCACGGGCTAGATAATTTTATTTTCATATTCACATAAACAGTTAGAAAGAAAATAATATTTATATACGTTGCAAGTGGAAAATACGCAGGAACTGAAAAGGTAGGACAATACATTCCTCCAATCAATTCCTTTTTCCAGGTAAGAAGTGAACTGTATCATTGACCATCTTTAAGAGAAGGGACAGAATTGGCCAAAGTTCTATGACCTGGCTACATTTGCGTATGACATACTATTGTAATATAACATATTTTGAAAATCTACCATCTTTTGTTGAGGACATAATCTCACACCTTTTCCAAAAATTACATATATAGATCCCATTTCAACAATGTAGAATCGATCTATACAGTAGCTACCTATTTTGAATTTGACACATTAATATTCCATTTCAAAAACATGAGCCCTGGTTCTTGCTGGAGTGGATCAATTATAGAGACAAAACTGATGAGCAACTTGTACCAATAAACCATGTTTGGCGGTATGCATGGTAAGAGCATTAGTTGATGAGCAACATAGCTAGTTCTAAAAGGTCGCTATATTCTCGCTGGTAAAAAAGAAAACTAATATATTTTTAGGCATTCAAAAGTTAGATGTAAATGTCTGAAGTAAAGTGCAACAATCTTTAAACCACTGAGTGAAGGTATAGAGATTAATGTTAAGCAGACACAAAATGGTGAAGTGGAAGACATGGTGAGGAGTCACAAATCGACGATTATGAATGTATCAATCACCTTGCCACCTTGTGTGCTATACTCTCATACATCCTCCTGCAACATTGCTTGTTGAAGAACTTAGTATATATGCGGAAGAGGCATCAAAATATGCAGATTCTGAAATTAATTTATACCTCAAGTTCTGTGACATTATTCTTTCGCCTACAACATAAACTTGACAAAGTAAAGAATTAATAATGGAAATACACTATGCATGAATCATAAGGTGTGAGCCATATAATGGATTAATGGACATCTCTAAAGATCTTCTATGTTGTAGTGGGAGAGAATCTATGGAGAACTTTTATTATGCCGGTGTTCATAGAGCACAGAGAGTAATAATGTAACAGAGAAAAAAGATATTATTGATAATTTATAAAAATATTCAAACCCGTTGTAGTTACATTGTAAATTTTTAGAAGGGGTGTATTTTACTTGTATTCCTAAGACAAATACATCGATCAACATTGCAAGAAAATTAAAAAGTGATGCATAGAAGAAAATGAGATCAATATGTAATATAAGGGAAGTTATCAAGATTGGCTTCTTTAGAAGGTGTTTATTTTTGGAACATGTTTTCTTAGATCTTCTACTAAACAGTGTCATTTTCTAAAGAACAATTTTCATAAGAAAAAATCTAGATTATATAAGAATGTCCAAATTTGTATTAAGTTAATTTGGTTGCCTTTTGAAAAACATAGAGCTTAGGCACCCATTTTAGCAGAGTGGCATACCTAAATAGATCAAATCGTATTTAAGTAATATTAACTTGATGAATTACTTTTGTGCTAACTTCATTGGACCATAATGTATCTTCTCATTTCTAACCAATCAGAGGGCCTATGCAGTGTTAAATAACCTCAATCTCAAGCTTAGTGGCATTCATAGAGGAAACCTCACTCAACTAAAGCACATAATAAGACCATTTTCTAGCCTAGGTGATAATTTTACCTCTTCCCATGATCAAGCAAGAGGGTATCGATCTCTACTATTGGTAACGATTAGGTTGTTATTAACAGTGTAAAAATAAAATATACTGCATTAGTGTTGTTCTTTGTAGGAAACAACCATGCAAAGTAGGACACAAATCACTCTTTACCACCCTACTCCATAAGATCGAGATTCGTTCACTATGGGGTGAGCCTATCACAAATTTGTCATTTAGGATGTGAATCCATGGATGCATGATAGGAGATGTGCTAGAGAGAGGCCAGCTCCAGGAGGATCTTACTGGGTGTCAGCACCAACCTTCGGGAATAGTGTAGATTTTTTTTGAACCTTCAAAAGGGAATAGTATAGATTGCAGAGAAATAAAAAAATGAACAACAAACTTCATATATCTACGGTGAACCTAATTATATTCAGAAGGTAACACTTCCTATAGTCTGGCTTCTCACAGCAACACAAAATTATATACTATATGGTTATTTTGTTGCGCAATGCAAATAATAAACAGTGAATAAAAAAGTGAGACTTGATTATCATTGATATTGGTTCATGAAACACCATTTTCAGTCATGAAAAAACAAAATGCACCCTTTTATGTTTAATCTGCAAAATGAAATTAAAAATGCCTCAGAACTGGTTGAATTGACAACTAGTTCATTGTACTAAATTTGGTTTTCACAACTATATTAAAACGAGAGAAAATTGTAACTCTCATTTCTATTCCAAGAAAATATTTTCAAGGTTTAGAAAAAGTTAATTATAACATGGTCCACTGAAATGCATTGTGAAAATAGCTTTTGAATTATTACAACTCGTCTTATCTAGTGTTCTTGTTCACCTTGCCAGTTGAAGTGTCCGTCGATTAAGCTAGTTGATGACTGATCTTTTTATCATAATAGAATATTTCTTATAAATAGTTGATGCGTGTAAAAAGAATGCATGCATGGTGTGTTTTTCATCTTTTAATCGTGTGCAAAGACCATGACAACATAATTCAAGATATATGTAAAAACTGGCCGAATCATCTTTAGGTAATAACAGAATATCCCATTATGTTTTCTTTGAGAGATCAAATCTAACAAAATAAGTTGATTATGTAAAAACTATAAAATATAGTAGGAGGGATACCCAGAAGTAACTGTTGTCAACCATACGATATATCAACTGCCCACATTACTCGGTGCGTACAATCAGTAAGAACTATTTTCCTATTGTAGTAAAAGTTGATGGAAGATCCCAAGATTAGTCCAGCACAAATTCCGTATACATGCAATGCACTACCACAAAAGGGCTTACAGAATTGTGGAGATAGCAGTACCGTTTGGCCCAAGTTACCATCAGAGATAAACTACATATGAGTATAAACGTTATCTACAGCAAGAAATCCAGGGTAGATACTTCGCAGCTAAGTGGATACAGGGCCGACCTACACCAAAATTCAACTGTGTCGATATGATGAAAAACTTGGCGTTTAGTCTGCCATGGTTCTTTGGTTCGCCATTGTCGGCAGCATAGTGACAATCGTGTGATCCGCTGCAAAGTACAAACAGTCGGTGCTACACCTCCCCTGCTGCATCAACCATCGTGGTGTAAACTCATCTTAATAGATGGTGGGATAAGTGGTCAAAACATGGAAGTTGATGGGATTCAAGATTCGTAAATTTGAGGAAAAAATAGGTTCATAGGAGACCGAGAGGCTAGATCATACCATGTTTGCTAGACTGATTGTAGCATGGATGCGTCAGTAGGAGACTTGAATCTCGATGATGATATGTCGGTCAGGAAGGCGGTGATGTGAGGCTACAACGGAGATCAGCGAGCTCTTCTCCATTACCTGTTAAAAATGTAAACTATAGCACAAGTGATACCCAGAAGTAACTATTGCCAACCATCTGATATACCAGCTTCCCAGATTGCGTAGTGCGTACAATCATTAATGGCTAAATTGGTGGAAGATCCCGAGATTTGTCCAGCCCAAATTACGTACACACGCAATGCACTGCCACGAATCGAGCTTACAAAATTGTGGAGATAGCGGTACGGTTTGGCCCAACTTCCAAGTTACTGTCAGAGATAAACTATATGAGTATAAAAGTTATCTAGAGCAGGAAATTAGGGGTAGATACTACCCTGCTATGTGGATACAGGGGCGACCTACACAATAATTCAACTGTGTCGAGATGATGAAAAGCTGGGCGTTCAGTCTTCCATGGTTCTTTGGCTCGGCATCGTCGGCGGCAATGACAATTTGTGCGATCCGCTGCAAAGTCCAAACAGCCGGTGCTACATCTCCGCTGCTGCATCAACCATCAAGGTGTAAATTCATCTCAATAGATGATGGATAAGTGGTCAAAACATGGAAGTCGTTGGGATTTAAGATTCATAAGTTTGAGACCAAATAGGTTTATAGGAGACTGAGGCTGGATCGTAGTGTGTTTCCTAGATTGATTGCAGCATGGATGTCTCAGTAGGGGACTCTAATCTCGATGATGGTTTGTCAGTTAGGAAGGCGGTGAAGTGAAGGCTACAATGTATACAGAGAGCTCTTCTCCATTACCTGCGGTGGAGGTTCTCCTTTTCTCTTTGGAAATCATGAGAGAGTCCAGCATGGAGAAGAATCCCTGCTCTTCCAAAAAAAAGTCCAGCAAGGAGACTTGTGCATCTGAGAGAAGCCTAGCTGAGTCCATGCAGCAAAATTTCCATGGCTGCTGTGGTTACACCATCCTTCGAGCAGCAGACCTTAGGTCGGTAATACTTAGTGGCGGCGACCAGCAAGTCATCATCTGCTTGTCAATCTTACTTCTCCCGGATGAAAACAAACTCACAACGAAGGAGGCTAATGAGGAAGGAAATACGTGATGGACAGGAGATGCCTACCACGAAGATAGCGCATGGAGGTTATGCCCATTGGAATTTGGATTTGATTGATACTGGATATATTAGTCCCTGTACTCCACGTTTTGCAATTCATGAGATTGGATCTCCACGGCAATAACATGGTACCACAAAAATGGCAGCACAAAAGTTTCCTTTTTCTTGTATTAACGTGAGAATTCCTAATGGGTTAATCAACACCGTAATAACTCGGTCCCACCAATTCAACGGCTCGTATTTTCTAATTAACATGGTAATTACTTGGAAGTCTGTAATTAGTATAGGTATAGATAGATAGATAGATCTTGATGCTCAATATGTAAGCAGCTTCGCCGAGGTCTTTATTTGAAAAACTCCTTTCAAACACTCCTTTATGCTTTGCAGAATAATTCTACATTATCTCCGATCAACAATATGTCATTCACATATACTTATCAGAAATGATGTAGTGCTCCCACTCAATTTCTTGTAAATACAGGTTTTACCGCAAGTCTGTATAAAACTATATGCTTTGATCAACTTATCAAAGCGTATATTCCAACTCCGAGATGCTTGCACCAGTCCATAAATGGATCGCTGGAGCTTGCATATTTTGTTAGCACCTTTAGAATTGACAAAACCTTCTGGTTGCATCATATACAACTCTTATTTAATAAATCCATTAAGGAATGCAGTTTTGTTTATCCATTTGCCAGATTTCATAAAATGTGGCAATTGCTAACATGACTCAGATAGACTTAAGCATAGATACGAGTGAGAAATTCTCATCGTGGTCAACACCTTGAACTTGTCGAAAACCTTTTTGTGACAATTCTAGCTTTGTAGATAGTAACACTACTATCAGCGTCCGTCTTCCTCTTGAAGATCCATTTAATCTTAATGGCTCGCCGATCAATGGGCAAGTCAATCGAAGTCCATACTTTGTTCTCATACATGGATCTCATCTCAGATTTCATGGCCTCAAGCCATTTTGGGGAATCTGGGCTCATCATCGCTTCCTCATACTTCGCAAGTTTGTCATGGTCTCGTAACGTGACTTCCAGAACAGGATTACCGTACCACTCTGGTGCAGATCTCACTCTGGTTTACCTACGAGGTTCGGTAGTAACTTGATCTGAAGTTACATGATCATCACCATTAGCTTCCTCACTAATTGGTGTAGTAGTCATAGGAACAGATTTCTGTGATGAACTACTTTCCAATAAGGGAGTAGGTATAGTTACCTCATCAAGTTCTACTTTCCTCCCACTCACTTCTTTCGAGAGAAACTCCTTCTCTAGAAATGATCCATTCTCAGCAACGAATATCTTGCCTTCGGATTTGTGATAGAAGGTGTACCCAACATTTTCTTTTGGATCTCCGATTTGGGTTTGAGCTTATCAAGTTGAAACTTTTTCACATAAGCATAGCAACCTCAAACTTTAAGAAACGACAGCTTAGGTTTCTTGTCAAACCATAGTTCATATGGTGTCGTCTTAACGGATTTAGATGGTGCCCTATTTAACGTGAATGCAGCTGTCTCTAATGCATAACCCCAAAACGATAGTGGTAGATCGGTAAGAGACATCATAGATCATACCATATCTAATAAAGTACGGTTATGACGTTCGGACACACCATTATGCTGTGGTGTTCCAGGTGGCGTGAATAGTGAAACTATTTCACATTGCTTTTAACTGAAGGCCAAACTCGTAACTTAAATATTTTACTTCTGTGATCATATCGTAGAAACATTCATTTTTGTTACGATGATTCTCCACTTCACTCTGAAATTCTTTGAACTTTTCAAATGTTTCAGACTTGTGTTTCTTCAAGTAGATACACTCATATCTGCTTAAATCATCTGTGAAGATTAGAAAATAATGATACCTGCTGCGAGCCTCAGTATTCATCGGACCACATACATCAGTATGTATGATTTCCAACAAATCTGTTGCTCGCTCCATTGTTCTGGAGAACGATGTCTTGGTCATCTTGCCCATGAGGCATGGTTCGCAAGCATCAACTGATTCATAATCAAGTGATTCCAAAAGCCCATCAGCATGGAGTTTCTTCATGCGCTTTACACCAATATGACCTAAATGGCAGTGCCACAAATAAGTTGCACTATCATTATTAATTTTGCATCTTTTGGTTTCAATATTATGAATATGTGTATCACTATGATCGAGATCCAACGAACCATTTTCATTGGGTGTGTAACCATATAAGGTTTTATTCATGTAAACAGAACAACATTTTATTCTCTTACTTAAATGAATAACCGTATTGCAATAAACATGATCAAATCATAGTCATGCTCAACGCAAACACCAAATAACACTTATTTAGGTTCAACACTAATCCCGAAAGTATAGGGAGTGTGCGATGATGATCATATCAATGTTGGAACCACTTCCAACACACATCGTCACTTCACCCTTAACTAGTCTCTGTTCATTCTGCAACTCCCGTTTCGAGTTACTACTCTTAGCAACTGAACCAGTATCAAATACCGAGGGGTTGCTATAAACACTAGTAAAGTACACATCAATAACATGTATATCAAATATACACATGTTCACTCTTCCATCCTTCTTATTCGCCAATTACTCGGGGCAGTTCCGCTTCCAGTGATCAGTCCCTTTGTAGTAGAATCACTTAGTCTCAGGCTTAGAACCAGACTTGGTTTTCTTCACTTGAGTAGCAACTTGCTTGCCGTTCTTCTTGAAGTTCCCCTTCTTTCGTTTGCCCTTTTCTTGAAACTAGTGGTCTTGTCTACCATCAACACTTGATATTTTTCTTAATTTCTACCTTCGTCGATTTCAACATTATGAAGAGCTTGGGGATCATTTCCGTTTATCCCATGCATATCATAGTTCATCACGAAGTTCTACTAACTCGGTGATGGTGACTAGAGAATTCTGTCAATCACTATTTTATCTGGAAGATTAAATCCCACTTGATTCAAGTGATTATAGTACCCAGACAATCTGAGCAAATGCTCACTGCTTGAGATATTCTCCTCCATCTTTTAGCTATAGAACTTGTTGGAGACTTCATATCTCTCAACTCGGGTATTTGCTTGAAATATTAACTTCAACTCCTGGAACATCCATATGATCCATGATGTTCAAAACGTCTTTGAAGATCCGGTTCTAAGCCGTAAAGCATGGTGCACTAAACTATCAAGTAGTCATCATATTGAGCTAGCCAAACGTTCATGACGTCTGCATCTGCTCCTGCAATAGGTCTGTCACCTAGCGGTGCATTAAGGACATAATTTTTCTGTGCAGTAATGAGGATAAACCTCAGATCACGAATTCAATCCGCATCATTGCTACTAACATTTTTCAACATAATTTTTCTCTAGGAACACAATAAACTGGGAGCAACATCGCGAGCTATTGATCTACAACATAGATATGCTAATACTACCAGGACTAAGTTCATGATAAATTAAAGTTCAATTAATCATCTTACTTAAGAACTCCCACTTAGACAGACATCCCTCTAATCTTCTAAGTGATCACGTGATCCATATCAACTAAACCATGTCCGATCATCACGTGAGATGGAGTAGTTTCAATGGTGAACATCACTATGTTGATCATATCTACTATATGATTCACGCTCGACCTTTCGGTCTCCGTGTTCCGAGGCCATATCTGTTATATGCTAGGCTCGTCAAGTTTAACCTGAGTATTCCGCGTGTGCAACTGTTTTGCACCCGTTGTATTTGAACGTAGAGCCTATCACACCCGATCATCACGTGGTGTCTCAGCACGAAGAACTTTCGCAAGGGTGCATACTCAGGGAGAACACTTGTACCTTGATAATTAGTGAGAGATCATCTTATGAAGCTACCGTCAATAAAAGCAAGATAAGATGCATAAAAGAGAAACATCACATGCAATCATAATATGTGACATGATATGGCCATCATCATCTTGTGCCTTTGATCTCCATCTCCAAAGCATCGTCATGATCTCCATCGTCACCGGCATGACAGCATGATCTCCATCATCTTGATCTATATCAATGTGTCGTCACATGGTTGTCTCGCCAACAATTGCTCTTGCAACTATTGCTATCGCATAGCCATAAAGTAAAGCAATTATTTGGCGCTTGCATCTTATGCAATAAAGAGATAACCATAAGGCTTTTGCCAGTTGCCGATAACTTCAACAAAACATGATCAACTTATACAACAACTTATATCTCATCACGTTTTGACCATATCACATCACAACATGCCCTGCAAAAACAAGTTAGACGTCCTCTACTTTGTTGTTGCAAGTTTTACGTGGCTGCTACGGGCTGAGCAAGAACCGTTCTTACCTACGCATCAAAACCACAACGATAGTTTGTCAAGTTGGTGCTGTTTTAACCTTCGGAAGGACCGGGCGTAGCCACACTCGGTTCAACTAAAGTTGGAGAAACTGACACCCGCCAGCCACCTGTGTGCAAAGCACGTCGGTAGAACCAGTCTCGTGTAAGCGTACGCGTAAAGTCGGTCCGGGCCGCTTCATCCAACAATACAGCCGAACCAAAGTATGACATGCTTGTAAGCAGTATGACTTATATCGCCCACAACTCACTTGTGTTCTACTCGTGCACAACATCAACCCATAAAACCTGGCTCTGATACCACTATTGGGGAACGTAGTAATTTCAAAAAAATTCCTACGCACACGCAAGATCATGGTGATGCATAGCAACGAGAGGGGCCAGCGTGTCGGCTCGGCGCACGTGCGTGCCAAACGCACGCTCTGCTCGCGCTCTGGGCGTGCACGGGACGTGCTTGTCGTAATGCCAGGGCCTGCTACAGGGCTTGGGTGAGGCTGGCACTTAACATACCCAAGTTAGGAGTAAGTGGGAGCCTAGTGGACAAGTTGGTTTGATCAAAGGTGCAAGCTCACAGTGCAATGTCAAAATTCATGTCAAAACAGATCATGCCCGTAAGGTGTTTGACAAAATGCCAAGGGCACTTAGGCATTTCTTGGAGTGGCCAAATTCTCCAGATCAGGGTCTCCTTAGATGCAAGAGAGAGTGGTGAGGTCATTTGGACAAAAGGAGAAACTTGCTAGTGCAAGTTTTACAAAACTTTAATTCTGGACAGGAGATAAATGACATTATTTCATGAACCAAAAATGACCCAAAGGGTGCATGCTCCTAGACTTAGGGGTTTTGCAGGGAGGACTATAAGTAGGAGAAAGCACAAGGTCATTGGAGCAAAAATAAATAGGGTTGTAGTAGAAATCACAAGGCTGGACCAGAATGGAAAAGAGGTTGATTCACTCAAATTTTTCAAATAACATCACTGGGTTTTTGCATAATGTTGAATCATATGCTACTACCAACATCCCATAATTTTGGTGGAGGCCAGAGAGAAATATTAAAATGGGTTGTAGTGCAAAATTGCACTCTGGACCAGAGAAGAAAAATGGATGCAGAGCTCAAAATATTACATGAATAAAAGATATTTTTGTATAAAAGTGATTTAAAAACATCACATGACATCTCCAAATTTTGGTTGGAATTTTAAGTGAATTTATCAAATGGTTGTAGTTCAAATATGGCCATCTAACCTTGAAAAACCATTTTTCAAGAAAATAAAGATCAAGCAAATTAGTTATGTAATTAGTTATACTAATAAAAGGAAAGTTTTTCTTGAGAGGTTAAACAAGTCCAATAACATATTTGAAAGGTTTTCACTTTATGGAACAACTCCATGATAATAAGAAAGGAAATGTTTCAAAAAATCAAAAGGGAGTCCAAAAAAAATCAAAGTTTTAATTCCTGGCAAAAATTTTAATTTAACAAAACAAGGTCAAAATTTTGGGGTGTCATATAGATAGAGGGGGGAAGGTGACGGAGATGTTCGCGAAGATGGCGGAGGTGTTGGTGTAGATCGCGGTGATGATGATGGCCCCCGGTGGCACTCCGTTGCCACCGGAAGCAAGGGGGGGAGAGGGCCCCTACTTCTTCTTCTTCCTTGACCTCCTCCCTAGATGGGAGAAGGGTTTCCCCCCTGGTCCATGGCTTCCATGGCACGGGAGGGGCGAGAGCCCCTCCGAGATTGGATATGTCTCTCTGTCTCTCTCTGTTTCTGCGTTCTCAGATTCTTCCCTTACACCATTTCTTATATTCCCGGAGATCCGTAACTCCGATTGGGCTGAAATTTTAACACGATCTCTATCCAGAAATTAGCTTTCTTGCGGCGAAATAAGGGCACCAACCATCTTACGGGTGGCCCATGAGGGTCAGGGGCCACCTCGGGAACCGTCTCGCGTGGATTTTTCTTCCCAAAAATCATATATATTATAGAAAAAATCCCGTCAGTTTTTATCCCGTTTGGACTCCGTTTGATATGGATATTCTGCGAAACAAAAAACATGCAACAAACAGGAACTGGCACTGGGCACTGGATCAATATGTTAGTCCAAAATATAGTTTAAAAAGTTGCCAAAAGTATATGAAAGTTGAATAATATTGGCATGGAACAATCAAAAATTATAGATACGACGGAGACGTATCACCTGCAACGTTTGCACGAAAATGACATCATGCCTCCAAAGCTGTGTGAAGGTACTGCCAGCTACGCTCTTACCAAAGAATAGAAGGAAATGTTCTTTGAATGCCTGCTCAGTATGAAGGTCACGTCTAGCTTCTCGTCGAATATAAAGGGAATAATAAATATGCCAGAGAAAAAGTTCCAGAACCTAAACTCTCATGACTGTCACGTGATTATGACGCAACTGCTTCCGGTTGCATTGAGGGGGTTTCTACCAGAAAACGTCCGATTAGCCATTGTGAAGCTATGTTCTTTCCTCAATGCAATCTCTCATAAGGTGATCGATCCAGAAATCATAGCAAGGCTAAGGAGTGATGTGGCGCAATGTCTTGTCAGTTTCGAGCTGGTGTTCCCACCATCCTTCGTCAATATCATGATGCATGTCCTAGTTCATCTAGTCGACGAGATTGTCATTCTGGGCCCCGTATTTCTACACAATACATTTGCCTTTGAGAGGTTCATGGGAGTCCTAAAGAAATATGTCCGTAACCGCACTAGGGCAGGAGGAAGCATCTCCATGGGCCATCAAATAGAGCATGTCATTGGGTTTTGTGTTGACTTCATTCCTGGCCTTAAGAAGATTGGCCTCCCTAAATCGCAGTATGAGGGGAGACTGACTGGAAAAGGCACACTAGGAGGGGACTCAATAATATGCAGGGACGTGCATTGTTGGTCTCAAGCACACTACACAGTTCTACAGAACTCTACCTTGGTGACCCCGTATGTCAATGAACACAAGAACAGTCTACGCTCTAAACACCCGGAGCAGTGTGACGAGTGCATTACATGTGAGCACATCAGGACTTTCCGAAGTTGGTTGGAAACACGTCTCAGAGGTGACAACACTGTTTCTGATGAGTCCAGGGGACCATCTCGACTGTATTGACTTACAAAGGATACGAGATAAATGGGAATAAATTATACACGATCACCCAAGATTGAAAGAGCACCAACCAAAACAACAATATCCGCTTTGATGTAGCAACCAAGAGGGGAAAGGACGCATATTATGGTTACACAGTGGACATATGTGAACTTGACTATGGACATGATTTTAAGGTCCCTTTGTTTAAGTGCAAATGGGTCAATCTGTCAGGAGGTGGGGTACAGGTAGACCCACAGTATGGAATGACAACAGTGGATTCGAACAATATTGGGTACACAGACGAACCATTCGTCCTAGCCAATGATGTGGCGCAGGTTTTCTATGTGAAGGACATGTCTACCGATCCAAGAAAAAGAAAAGATAAGGAAGCAAACACATCATACGATGAGCCAAAGCGCCACATAGTTCTTTCAAGAAAAAGAGACATCGTGGGAGTGGAGGGAAAGACAGACATGTCCGAAGATTATGAAAAGTTTCATGAAATTCCTCCCTTCAAAGTCAAGGCTGACCCAAGCACCCTGTTAAACGACGAAGATTATCCATGGGTACATCGCAATAAGAAAAGGACACAAGCGAAGAAAAAGTGAAGACATTCTCTCCACAACTATTATGATGATGCCTTTGATCTAGAATATCCATGTAACAGACGAGTTTCCGTATGAAACCCTGATACTTCGAAAGAGATTGTCCATTTTGTACACGAAGTGCATCCAGTTTTTGCTGTAACCGTCTCAACTTTTTAGCAGATGCTATGTGGGTGAAATGATGACACCATGCCAAATTTCAACCTTTTCGGGGTTCATTTGTAGGGCTTTTCATTTTCAAGGTCATATAGGTCAAAAAATCAGTAAATGCATGAAAAATAACAAATGAAGTCAGAAAGGATTGAAAATTGATGATGTGGCTTTGAATGGTGCATTTTGAACACACAAAAATTCTGGAGTTCAAATAAGTTCAAAAAAATGAAATCCCTTTGTAACAGACAAGTTTCCATATGTGACCCTGATACTTCGAAAGAGATTGGCCGTTTTGTACACGAAGTGCATCCAGTTTTTGGCGTAACCCTCTCAACTTTTTAGCACATGCTATGTAGGTGAAATTATGATACCATGCCAACTTTCAACCTTTTCAGAGTCATTTGTAGTGCTTTTCATTTTCAGGGTCATACAGCTCAAAAAATCAGTAAATTCATGAAAAGTAACAAATGAAGTCAGAAAGGGTTGAAAATTGATGATGCGGCTTTGAATGGTGCATTTTGAACACACAAAAAGTCTGGAGTTCAAATAAGTTCAGAAAAATGAAATCTCTTTGTAACAGATGAGCTTTATTCTAAAACCCTGATACTTCGAAAGAGATTGTCTGTTTTGTACACGAAGTGCATACAGTTTTTGTCGTAACCCTCTTAACTTTTTAGCACATGCTATGTGGGTGAAATGATGATACCATGCCAACTTTCAACCTTTTCAGAGTTCATTTGTAGTGATTTTCATTTTCTGGGTCACATAGCTCAAAAAATCAGTAAATGCATGAAAAATAACAAATGAAGTCAGAAAGGGTTGAAAATTGATGATGTGGATTTGAATGGTGAATTTTGAACACACAAAAAGTCTGGAGTTCAAATAAGTTCAAAAAAATGAAATGCCTTTGTAACAAATGAGCTTTCGACTGAAACCTTGATATTTCGAAAGAGATTGTCCATTTTGTACACGATGTGCATCCTGTTTTTGCTGTAACCCTCTCAACTTTTTAGCACATGCTATGTGGGTGAAATGATGATACCATGCCATATTTCAACCTCTTCAATGTTCATCTGAAGTGCTTTTCAATTTTAGGGTCATTTAGCTCAAAGAATGAACTAATATAAAAAACAACGATCTGCAAAACTGTTATGAAACTCTAATAGCAAAAATAATAAACTAAAACAATGAACTAGGAAACTTTAATGAAACCCTAATAGAAAAAAGAATGAACTGGAAAACTTTAATGAAACTCTAATAGCAAAAGGAATCAACTAAAAAGTTTTATAAACGTCTAGTATTATTGAAACTAAAATTATATAATATTTATTCCACTAAAATTATCAAAGTCTTTTCTGTTCAAAACATTATTGGCAAAAATAATTTTCATAAAGAACTTCTTTTGTTAGAATCTTTAATACCAAAAAGACTTATCATAAAGATTTTTTTGTTAGAAACTAAAATAACAAAAACTGTTTTTGAATATAATGATAAAACACAGTAATATTAAATGGTAGGAAAAAGAATCACTCCAAAATCTATTTTTATAGTAAAGTTAATCACAAACTAGTGATTCACACAAATTTGAAAGAATTCAAATTTAAACTATTCAAATTGGAAAAATTAATGGCACTAACAGAAAGTTTAAAATTTTTATTACCTAAAACCAAAAGGAATAACTGAAAAACTAGTAAGTATTTTGCTATAAGTAGAAACAAAATAAAATAAATAAAACAAACAAGAAAACAGAAAAACTGGATTTTTTTAAAAAACTCGCCTACTGGGCCACCACGGCCTGCATACGACTAGAAACCCGCTAGTTGGGCCAGGATGCAGGCCCGCAGTAGGCCACATAGGCCCAGAGGCACAGAGAGTGGATTTAGGCCTGTAAGCCCCCAGTAGAGAGGAGCTCGAAGTGGTCGGCTCAGAGGGCTTATAAACCACTCCGAGCCCCTCTCGACTAGCGAGGTGGGAGTAAACATCCCACCGCATTGCGCCAGTTCCAGCACATGACCTTTGGTCCCGGTTGGTGGACCAACCGGGACCAAAGCCCCCCTTTAGTCCCGGGACTAAAGGGCTGGCTATATAAGCCAACACTTTGGAAATTTTCAGCAGTTTCTCATTCTCCCGGACGCCAACGCCACCCTCTGCCCCGACGCCGACGCCCTGCTCCTCGTCGCCGTCGCCCGTTCCCGTTGTTGCACCGCCCCTGCGCCCGAGCATGCCATCGCCGCGCCGGCCCCTGCCCCGCGCCCAAGCACCTGCCCGCAGCTCGCCCCCGTGCGCCGGCGCCCTCGCCGCCACCGACGTTGCCGTAGTTGTCGCCGTCGCCATCCACCCCCGTTGTGAGCCACCCCCGGCTCTGTTTTTTTATTTTTTATCAGATTAAATTTTTGTTCATATCTTATATTTACTAATTGGGAGCACCAATGAAGACTCCCCATTAATCCTTGAGAATTAAATTATTGTCCATTCAATCTATTTAATAGTTATTGACAGGCGTTAGATGTATACAGAGTCCATGCTTGATGTCCCACTACCTCCCTAGAGTTTTTTCCACACGTTGCCTCGGTCCATGCATGATGTCCCAGGCATATCTCCTAGAGTTTTTTTCGACAAGTTGCCAAGGAAGCATTGACTCACGTTTCCAAAAAAGTTAGTGTAGAAATAGTCCTTCCTCTGTAGGTCTTCCTCCTCTTTCCCTCACGTCTTTCTCCTCTTTCCCTCACGTCTCCTCCATCACGCCTCAAAGATCAAGTAGCCACCCTTCGCCCATCTTTCCCGCCCCCATGCCATCACTGCTTCCTGACAGTTAATTCCACCATGACTCCACATGTAAATCTGAAAGGTAATTTTCCAGATCTTGGTTTATTTTCCCATGAAGATAGAAATCTATGGTCTCCTCTTCCTATGCTAAGGATCAGAACGGCGTACATCTGGTGTATATAATGTATATATGTATCTATGTCGCTATATGTATGTTTAGAGCATGTTTTTGTTATATTAATTTGTAAGATTAAATTTTATTAGGTTTATATGTATGTGGCTATATATGCATGATGAGGGTGTGGGGGTCGATATACCCCCTCCCCGATAACTTCGACATGAGGGGGGGTCAATATACCGCCTCCCCGATAACTTCGTCATGAGGGGGGTCGATATACCCCCTCCCCGATAACTTCGACATGTGGGGGTCAATATACCCCTCCCCGATAACTTCGACATGAGCGGAAAAAGTTACATTTTTAGAGAAGTTTTATCTAGGAAGAAGGAAGAAAAAGAAGGAGAGGAAAAAGGGGAGAAAAAAGAGAATAAGAGGAGAAAAAATAAGAAGAGAAAGAAGAAGAAAAAAAGAGGAGAAGAAGAAAAAATAGTTTTTTCTCCTTTTTTTTCTTCTTCTCCTCTTTTTTTATTCTTCCTCTTCTTAATTTTTATCGCGAACGAGGGTGTCGAGGATCGCCGAGGGGTCGAGGGTCGAGAACTAGGATAGAGGATCGAGGGTCACCGAGGGGTCGAGGGTCGCCGAGGGTTCGAGTGTCACCGAGGGATCGAGGGTCGAGGGTCGTCGAGGGTCAAGGAACATCGAGGGGTCGAGAGGTTGCCTTGTGTCAAACTATTGAAGAAATCCATGTCTTCATCATTAGCCGGAAGTAACCGGGGCAGATGCTATCAAGTTCTCCAAAGTTATTCTAGAACGGAGTCCCGGATAGGATAATCCGCCTTTTGTATGAATTTCAGCAAAGGCCTTCCAAATAGCGATATTCGGAAGGCTCTTGCTGATCTTTGTACCAAAAAGCGAATTATCCTATCTAGGACTCCGTTCCAAAATAACTTTGGAGAGCTTCGTACCATCATGCGCCTGTTACTTTCGCCTAATGATGAATACATGGTTTTGTTGAATCCTTTGACACTAGACAAACGTGACATGAGGGGGTCAAGGGTCGGGAACTATGGTAGAGGGTCGTGGATCACCGAGCGGTCGTGAACTAGCACTGGTGCGCGTCGGTCCTAAACAAACGATTTTTAACCCCTTTCCGCGACTGCATATGGAACCGTCTCCAAGTGAGTGTGGACGATAGGGGGTGTCCTTACCACACGACCCAGAAACCGTCGGGATAGGTAGCCTTGATGCATATAGTTGTCCTTCTATAACCGTTTACGATATATTGAATATCCCAAACGCTTCATCCTTGCCACTCGTTTGTGCTTGCATTGCCATCGTAGTCGGAGTTTTGTGGTTCTGCCTAAAACTAGGCAAATTCCAGGCACGGCAGTTTTCTAGGCAGATTCTAGGCACGGGAGATTTACGATGCCTGGCACATCACAAACAGTTCACTACTAGGAAAATGCTTATAGACAGTAGCATAGTAGTAGTGCTTTTTATAATAAAGTGTTGCTACAACTTATCAGTAGCGCTTTTTATAAAGAGCGCTACTACTATGCACTTAGCAGTAGCGTTGTTTTAGTAAAAAGTGCTACTACTACAATTGCCCGGCCGTTGCCGGCAGGCTAGGCATAGTAGTAGCGCTTTTATGTACGAAGCGCTGCTGCTACCGGACGTAGCAGTAGCGCTTTCTACATATAAGCGCTACTACTACGGGCTCTTTATCCAGTCGAACGGCCCGCGCTCGACCTCTTTCTCTCGCTCCCCCGCTCTCACACACTCACTCGCCTATCTCCGCCGTCGTCGCCGCCGCCCTCCCCCGTGCACCGCCGTCCCCCGCGCCGGAGCTCTCCCACCAACCACCCTCGCCCGCGCCGGCTCTGCTCCCCCGTCGGCCACCCTCCCCCGCACCGGCATCCTTCCCTGCCGGCCACCCTCGCCCGCGCCGGCTCTGCTCCCCCATCGGCCTCCTCCCCACGCTGGCCTCCTCCCCCGCCGGCGTCCTCCACCACCGTGAGGTACTCCTCCTCCCTCCATTTAGTTCATTTGGTTAGGTAACTTAGGTGAACTTAATTAATTAACTTAGGTGAATTTATTTAATTAACTTAGATGTTTTTTAGTTAGGGAAGTAGGTTAGGTAACTAATTAAGTAGATGCTAATTTAGGGCAGTGGTGTTTAGTTTATAGAAAAAATTCAATATAGTTTTTTAGTAAGTGTTTAATAGAATTGGTTAGAAAATTAATAGAACTAGTTAAGCAGTTTATTTTTAGTAAGTACTAGCTTGTTTTATTTATAGTAAGTGCTTAGTTGAACTAGTTGAATTGATAAAACTAGTTTATTTTTAGTAAGAAAATTTGGATATATGATATTTGATGATCTAATTAAAATTTTACTATAGAACTAGTTTATTTTTAGTAAGAAAATTAATAGAACTAGTTTATTTTTTAGTTAAACCAATTATTCTCGCATCGATGTCGACGATGCCTACCCCGCATCCTCGTCGTCGACTCGGCGGAGGTGGCCTGGGCTTGGTGAGGAGCCATGTCTGGGACTGGGCTCCGCCGGGCTGGTACTGGGAGGTGCTACATTCCGGGGGGCGTAGATTGGTGAGGAGCCAGCCCGTCATTGACCCGAACCTTCTTTGGTGGTGGTCGGGTGGGCCAGTGACGGTGCAGAGGCTTGAGGACCCTGCGGAGGTGGTACGTCACCGTGTCAGCGAGGAGGATGAGCATGTCCGTTGCTACATGGTTGCATTGGAGGCTAGGTTCTCCAATACCTGGGAGGTTCTTTAGGGATCTCCAATACTTGTGATGGTTCCTTCTCTTTGGGTGTTCACTGCCCACACCGATACCCGTCGTTCGCTACGGTTTTAGCTGTATTGGTGATGTTATATGTATGATACTATTCGAGATCTATTAGTGATAATATTGGACGATGTATGGATGAAAGAGCTAGTTTAGTTTTTCTTATTGAATGAATGCTAATTTGAATACTAATTTATTTTATGATTTGGTTTTGCTTATTGAATGCTCAAATTGGAAAACTACCCCATCAAGTTTGAATGCTCATATGATGTAGATATAAACATGTATATCTTCTGTTGCTCAAATAGGATATGTGCTTGCCCAAGTGGCCAGCCATGTTTGCAGGTTACACCTCCTATAGTGGCCTATGTTTTGCCAGAGTGTTGATTAATTTCCGTTCCAGCAAATTTCAGGCGCTTGATATGTTCTTTTTTAGCAAAGGTCATGCCGGATTTTTCGTGAAATCTGGCATGACTTGTGCTAGAATATGTAGGAAATGTCGAGTGGCCTTGATTTTCTCGAAAAATACTTAAACGACATTTCGGGTTGACTTTAAGTCTGTCAAGGCTCCATCACCGAAGGTCGAAAAAATCAGTGAGGGAGTGTATCCACCATATATGAGGGAGCACAAAGAAGCCCGACTGTTGTTGTGGGGGTCGTTTTTCCTTCTTCTCCTTGTGCTAGAACTTTGTTATGCACTAGGGGAAGGAGGAATAACGACCATCACCGACGGTCGAAAAATCTATGAGGGAGTGTATCCACCATATATGAGAGAGGACGAAAAATCCCGACTCTTGTCGTGGGGGTCGTTTCTCCTTCTTCTCCTTGTGCTAGACCTTTGTTATGCTCTAGGGACAGGAGGAGTAACGACCATCACCGACAGTCGCAAATGTCAGAGAGGAATCAGTGAGGGAGAGTCTCCACCATATAGACTCGACAGACCGATAGTCAACCCATGATGAATAATAATGACCTAATTTAATTTTTATAGTACATATATTTAATTGTACAAGTTTAATCTTTGAATTGTGAACATAGGAAATGTCGTCATCGGACGACGAAAGTCTCTCGGGGGAGTGCAGCTGGTGCAACGACGACCAAGGTCTGTGCGACGGGCCTCACCTGGAGGAAGATAGGCGCATCATCATTAAGCTCCAGGAGACCTTGAATGTTGAAATGATACGCAACGACGAAAAGTGTTTTTTCGTAATTAATCATGATTTCAACTATTTCAACGTGTAATTTTCATCTTTTAAAATTTGAGTAGCTTATCCCATGCCATGCAAGATGCTATGTCTTGGAGAGGATGGGTTTTGAAGACCATGAAAATTTCGAAACAAAGAAAATTCACCTAAGGACCCATCATGATGTGGATTTTGAAGTAAATCTGTATAGTTCTGAGAGCGTAACCCATTTTGGTTGCGAAAATTGGGAAGCACTTTGCAAGATGTATGGTTTTTATGAGGGTATGCTTGTCACCATGGATCTTGGTGATCCTGACATCGATGAAGACAATATGGACATTTGGGTCCTTGTTAATACGCTTCCAATTCCACCACTATGTGAGTTTCTCAAACATAGTTATTAACTAATTTATATTGTTCATTTAAAAATAGTTGACAACTTGTTTCCATTGACAGCTTATTTTCATTGTTCAAACAATGTGCGGAACATGGTAGACAGAACCTACTACACCGATTGCTCTGAGTTAACTTATCAGGAGAAAAACCAACTGGTCGCATTTTGTACTGATCTTGAGAATTACAATATCTATTAGAAAACTCCTCCACATTATGGTCAATACGTGCCACTAGTGCACGTGTTGAACTACGGTAACATCCATGGAGATGCCATGGTAAGATTTTTTTTAGTATTACGACATCCATGCATCTTTTGCAGAAATTCTTTTAAAACTTAACTACATTGCTAACTACGAAGTTATTACTATGTATTTCAACAGAAAAATCCCAAATGATTGTGTGCCTCATCTGATGTATCAGAATGGTCGCTTTGATGTTTTGAACATACGTCCAAGTCATCATACAAATCTCACCTATCCATATTGGATTATTTCTAAAAGGAGTGGAGACATGAAAAATCAAAGAATGGAAAAAATGTATGGACAATTGTAAGGTGGTACTTGGAAGCAACATTGTGCAAAAGGCAAGAATTGAAGACATGATAATCTCCATTCTCCATAGTGGAGAGTCAGGGCCCATCTTTTATTATGCTATTTTACCTAAGAGAAGGTTGTAGGTCCTAGTTAATAATAATGATGATCATGTGCTAAGAACAACTAAGTAGGATTGGTTAGATGACTATGATGATGATGTGGTATGGAGTTGAAGTTGTATGATCGATGATGATGAGTATGACTTATTATTATGATACCAATGATGAGTTATTTATTATTATGATCGATGATGCATGATGCTAAGTTGTTATATGAGCATGATTGATTATTATGTATAACAGTGGGTGAAATGAACCGGGATTAGATTTAAGTGAAGCCAACATGAGGTGCTCATCGAAAGTACTACTAATCCAAACTAGATCATGTTTGGATTAGAGTAGTACTTTCGACATGCACCACATGTTGCCTCCATTTGAATCTACTCCACGTTCATTTAACCCACTGTCATATATAATAAGTAATCATGGTCATAAAATCATATGATGAAAGTACTATATATAAAGTCACACAATGAAAATAAGCTGTATTTTTTAAAAATACAGGAAAATTTAGCAGCAGCGATTTTTAGAACAAGCGCTGCTGCTACTTACATCTAGCAGTAGCGCTGTCCAAAGGTAAGCGCTACTGCTAACTAGGTATAGAAGTAGCGCTCCCTTTCCAGCACTACTGCTACTAGTTAGCTGTAGTGCCTTCGTGGTAGCGCTGGACCCAGCGCTACTGCTATGCATATTTCAAGCGCTACTACTGGGGTTTTCGCTAGTAGTGGTTCATGATTATAAACCGTGTGCGATGGGTAGACAATCACACACATTTAGTTTTCCCGAACCGTATGTGATAGTTTCTGACATCACACACGCTTTGCAAACGGCAACTGTGTGCATGCTTGCACATGTTTCCTCTCTATGAACTATCTCGGATTATGGTGTATATCGCAAACATTTGTGTTTTACCAACCGTGTGTGCCGTAATGACCTACACAACGTAATTTCGCCGTAATTTAATTGCTGCTATTTAAAAATGTACCTAATTTAAACTTGAAAGTAGGCTATTGCTTTATTCATATCCATCAGGTTCAAAGAACCAATGTATTATTCGATTCACAGGTACATATGTTTAAGAATTACAAAAGATCCAAATAAAGAACGTTGTACCAGGTTTCTATACCTGTACTATTATAGATGGTAAAGAAAGAGGCAACAGACAGTCCAGTTGCTGAACAAGGTGAAGCGGAATGGCCCTATTGTGCTCTCCTAGATGCAGAAGGCATGTAGGACTCTAGTGCAACCCCTTGTGATGGCCGGCCGCCAATCATAGTTTGAGAGGTAATCTTGAGTAAACTGCTTTAGGATCCACTACAAAAGAAAAAAGATTCAGATATTGTCATCTAACACAACTCATTACGGGAAGTAAAAAGAAGGCTACAGGGTTCTTACTTACCATCGTGCAGTTCACTGTTGTCTTGCATAAAGTTTAAACAAATAGTTCGATTGACATCTTTTGACCCATTTTAGTAACAATATTTATCAGTTTCCTCACTTGATGCTGGTTCATGAATATCTCATTGCCCCATACGCAGAAAGGGTCGAAGTGTGGATCTTTGGCAATGATATATGTACCTAAAAGCACCAAGTTAATATTAGAAGCTAAACAACAATTGAAAAATGATGTAGTACAAAACTCCATCCATCCCATTAAATAATATTTTATTAATGTATATCTAGACATCATCAGAACAATAAGGTAACACTCTTCCTTGTTGCTATGTAGCCTGGGATTGCATATTTAGTCATTCGATACATTGCATGTTGCTAAACAACAATTGAAAAACAAAAAGGCATGTTAACTGCAATATCCTCAACAGCAACCAAATATCGTAATTCATAGTGGAATTGTTGAAACTGTTATTGATGAAATTGAACTACACAACAAATAGTTGCACATATAGAGCATCACATTGTGAAGAACTAAAATAAAGAAGTCATAAGGACATCTCTAGGCGATCCTTAAAAAGTTAAAGGACTAAAATCCTTAGTGGATATATATATATATATATATATATATATATATATATATATATATATATATATATATATATACTCCAGCAATTTTTGGCCTTTTCTAGTCGATCCCCTAAACTTAAGGTTGTAAACTTCAATTTGATCATATTCAAAGCAGGTTCAACCGAAAGTAGCATGCATTCAAACATAAACATAGATATTTTTGCATAACCGAACATAAAGCAAAAATTCAAACTAAACTAAACTACTTTCAGTCGAAGTAGAGGTCGAGCCAATCCTTCCTCGTCATGTACGGTATTACGCGAGCCGGGTCTGGGCCAGTACCGTCGTCGGGGTTGTTGGGGAAGGCACTCCTCCACTCGTCGACGTTGATCTCCACGTCCTCGGGGCCCACCTCTTCACCCTCCGCGCCGCCGGTGCCGCCGCCTTCGACCTTGTCATCAGAGGAGAGCGCGATAACCTCGCCGCCCTCCGCATCGCCGTCCTTGCCGCCTTCGACCTCGTCATCGGAGGAGAGCACGATAACGTTGCCTCCCTCCATGCCGGCAAAGATCTCCCGCTCCGCCTCCACGAGCTCCGGTTGCTGCTGGCGGAGCTCTTACATGTAGGCCTCGTCGGCAGCCTCGGCCTCGAGATGCTCCAACGCCTTGCGGTCCTCCCGCGCCATAGCCGAGCTCACCACCCCTAGCTCCGGCAGAACAAGGTGGATAGGACGTGTGCTGAAGGGGAAATTGAGCGTAGCTGCCACACTGTGGTAGCGGACCTGCCAGCGGTCGTACTCCATGGCCACGAGCTCGACCGTGGGGAAGCTACTGAGCCATCGGCGGGTGTGGGTCTCTCGATCTGTAATCTAGGTGACCTACGTCCCACATCGCCGATGCCGGACCCCGAAGTAGGACTTCATCGGCTGCCAGGTGCGGGGGAGGACGGGGAAGTCCTCGAACTGGGGTAGGGGCGCGGCTACCGGCAGATCGGGGGACCGGTGATGGCGGATCGGGCCTGCAGAGGATGACGGGGACACCTCGGTGGCCACCTCGCCGGCGTCGGGCGAAAAGGCCGCGATAAATCTCTTTTTGGCCATTGGCTACTCGAGCTCCCCGGCACACAGGCATAGGTTGAGGATGGAGGCACCGGCGATGGCGGCGACCTACAAATGGTTTCGAGGGTTGTGTGTGTATGTGTGAGCGGAGGTTGTGTTTGAGGAAATACTGCAGAAACTACAAAATTTACTAGGCGGGAGTAACAAGGCGGGGCTACTGAAAATTTGGATCAAGGGCGAGCGGATATTTTTGAGATTGCGAGGGATGCAGAGGTGGGAGTAAAATGCGGGGGCTACTGAAAATTTGAATCAAGGGATTGAAGCGGAGCAGGAGTAACAGACATCGCACACAGTCCGCACATACTAATTGTGTGCTATCAAACATTAAAACCTTCCAGGCGGTAGTTATTTTAGAGATTGTGAGGGATGGGGGAGCGAGCTAGAGTGCTTGACACGCCGGCTGTGGACTGTAGCCGACGCACCTTCTCACGTAAGCCATAGGCGTACTATACACCAAAGGTGCTCCAAGATATTTTGTACTACATCTCACACGGTTGGTGAGAATAAACTATGTGGGATCTACTTGATTTGAATTACAAAATGGGGTCACAGCGGCGATGGATGGTGTTTGAATGCAACTGTATATGTGTCATAAAAGAATTGGAATTATTCAAGGTTCGTTTGGACATTTCATACATTAAACTGGTTTTCTAGCCATTTCAGGTGCACAATTCAAAATTAAACTACATGCACATGATCCAGTGCATACAAATTGGTTGAAAAATCAAATATGTGTCCTTCAGTGCATGCTTAGGTCCCATGTAAGAAATGGGAATGAATTTTTCGGGGTTCGTTTGGCCTTTTTTATACATTAACTAGGTTTTCTAGGCATTTTATGTGCATAATTCAAATTTGAACTACAACCACATCCTCCAATGCACCAAAGTGGGTTGAAAAATCACATGTGTGTCCTTTGGTGAATTTCTTGGTCCCATGCAAGAGATGGGAATGAAATTCTAACACCATGGCACTGTTGATTGCCCGCAAAACATTGAGATGCCTGGTTTTTAAATTCTAGTAAATCCGAAACTCGTCTGAAATTCAGGAAACTTGGCATGCTATCATGGAGCGGCGTCAACATGCCGTGGTGAAAATTCTGTCCCATTTGGCACAGGTTCGGTATAAGCTTCTCACAAACTAGCGCTTCTTACAACAAGCATGATGGTTTCGATAGGGAACGTACCACCTTTTGTGACGGGACGATATCAATTGCCTCTTATTGCTTTCAAAAACATTCTAGTGTCAACATAGAATAACAGGAGTGTTGTGTTCAATCTTGGAATTTTTCGGGGTTCGTTTGGCCTTTCTTATGCATTAACTAGGTTTTCTAGGCATTTTATGTGCATAATTCAAATTTGAACTACAAGCACATGCTCCAATGTACCAAAGTTGGTTGAAAAATCACATGTGTGTCCTTGGGTGAATTTCTAGGTCCCATGCAAGAGATGGGAATGAAATTCAAACACTAGGGCACTGTTGATTGCCGGCAAAATGTTGAGATGCCTGGATTTTAAAATCTAGTAAATGCAAAACTCGTATGAAATTCATGAAACTTGGCATGCTATCATGGAGCAGCATCAAAATGCCGTGGGGAAAATTTTGTCCCATTTTGGGCAGGTTCGGGTATAAGCTTCTCACAAACTAGAGCTTCTCACAACAAGCATGATGGTTTCGATAGGGAACGTACCACCTTTGGGGACGGGATGATATCCGTTGCCTCTTATTACTTTCAAAAAATTTCTAGTGTCAACATAGAACAACAGGAGTGTTGTGTTCAATCTTGGAATTTTTCGGGGTTCGTTTGGCCTTTTTATGAATTAACCAGGTTTTCTAGGCATTTTATGTGCATAATTCAAATTTGAACTACAAGCACATGCTCCAATGCACTAAGGTTGGTTGAAAAATCACATGTGTGTCCTTGGGTGAATTTCTAGGTCCCATACAAGAGATGGGAATGAAATTAAAACACTAGGGCACTGTTGATTGCCGACAAAATGTTGAGATGCCTGGTTTTTAAATTCTAGTAAATCCAAAACTCGTATGAAATTCATTAAACTTGGCATGCTATCATGGAACGGCATCAACATGTCGTGTTAAAAAATTTGTCCCATTTGAGGCAGGTTCGGGTATATGCTTCTCACAAACCAGAGCTTCTCACAACAAGCATGATGGTTACTGTAGGGAATGTCCCACCTTTGGGGACAAAACGATATCCATTGCCTCTTATTTCTTTCAAAAAAATTCTCGTGTCAACATAGAACAACAGGAGTGTTGTATCAATTTTTGTGATTTTTCGGGGTTCGTTTGGACATTTTTATGCATTAACTGAGTTTTCAATGCATTTATGTGCATAATTCAAATTTGAACTACATCTACATGCTCCAATGCACTAAGGTTTGTTGAAAAATCTTCCTTGGGTGACTTTCTAGATCCCATGCAAGAGATGGGAATGAAATTCAAACACCAGGGGACTGTTGATTGCCGGCAAAACATTCAGATGCCTGGTTTTAAAATTCTAGTAAATCCAAAACTCATCTGAAATTCATGAAACTTGGCATGCTATCATGGAGCGGCATCAACATGTCGTTGTAAAAATTTTGTCCCATTTGGGGCAGGTTCGGGTATATGCTTCTCACAAACCAGAGCTTCTCACAACAAGCATCATGGTTTTGGTAGGGAACATCCCACCTTTGGGGACGAAACGATATCCACTGCCTCTTATTGCTTCCAAAAATTTTCTCGTGTCAACATAGAACAACAAGAGTGTTGTGTCAATTTTTGTGATTCTTGGGGGTTCTTTTGTACATTATTATGCATTAACTGAGTTTTCAATGCATTTATGTGCATAATTCAAATTTGAACTACATGCACATGCTCTGGTGCATATAAATTTGTTGAAAAATCAAATATGTGTCCTTGGGTGCATGCTTAGGTCCCATGCAAGAAATGAGAATGAATTGCAAACACCAGGGCACCGTTGATTGCCGACAAAACATTGAGATGCCTGGTTTTTAAATTCTAGTAAATCCAAAACTCGTCTGAAATTCATGAAACTTGGCATGCTATCATGGAATGGCACCCGATATAATGTGGTATTTTTCGTGTCCATCTTGAGAGAAGGCGCACTCGAATAATGATAGCCAACAAAGGCATTTTGAAAAAAATAGGTGCCACTTTAATATATCAAATATTTATATAATTCAAACCGTGTGCGTTCTATTAACCATTCACGTGACTCCACGTGTCTTGGTTTTAATGGCTATAGGAGGTGCCGTGCGGACAACTCCTTGACCTTGACTGAACGGGAGGCGCGCGAGCGCAGTCCGGTGCGCAGGCTGACCAAGAGGCATGCAAGTTGTCGTCCAATGCGCAGGCTCACCGGGAAGCATGCGAGTTGAACGCTGTGCAGGCTCACTGGGAAGGGATCCCTTTGACGTCCATGGCCGACCGCCTTACTCTCCATTCATGGCGCCCTAGCCGTTGTTTAATACGTGCGGCCTTACTGTTTGCGTCCCATTCCCCTCCCCCCGCAAACCTCCACCGCCATGGCGCAGAATTATGCTCTGCCACTAGTCTTCAAGTTTGGTGAAGTCGACTCCGAGCCGGAGGAGATAGAAAATAAGGAGGAATGGGGCCTCATGGACATGGCCCAGAACGAGCTGGCTGCGGCGGTTGATCCCCCCGCTCCTGTCCCAGCTCCCATCTCCACGTCCGCGCCTGCGACCATCCCCGTAGCATTGATGGGCTGGCCGTCGAGCACTATCGCAGAGTTGGAAGCCATGGGCGTTAGTGAGGCTTCCGCGGACCCGCGCGAGCTCGTGTACATGCCAGCACCAGCGCCCGTGCCCGTGCGCGCCCCTCCACCCACCGTGGCGCTGGCCCCCGTGCGTTTGGTTGCACCGGCCGTGCCCGTGCGCGTCCCTCCACCCGCCGCGGAGCCGATCCCCGTGCGTTTGGCTGCACCCGCCACGCCCGTGCCTATGCCCGTGCGCCCCCCCCCCTCAACGGCATGGGACGTTTCCGTTGACCGCTACCTCTCAGCGGCACTATTTGCCGTCCTCCCACGCCCCGCCCGTCGATCACGCGACGACATGATGTTTGATTTACAGGTGAAGAACATTTTGTGCTGCCTTGAAGACTTCAAAAATGGTGTCCGGGAGGACGACAACAACAACAACGGCGCGGCGCGCCACCACTGAAAATAGTTTTTTGGGGGTTTAATACAGAATCTCGAATTCTCGATCAAATGAATATAAATTTGCAGTGTGACTAAATGAAAGATATGGTTTGAATGAACTTGCGCTTTTCTCTCTTAATGTACAGACTTATCATATGATTTTCTTTTAAAAAACATCAACGGTTTTTAAATATAAAACACTCATCGCAAACGATTTAGTTAGAACACCCGTATGCAAACCGACAGCTTCCCCAGGAAGCCAATGGAAAAATGTGCCGAGCATGATTTCTGCATCCCTTCAACACAAACGGTTGTTTTGCATGACCTGTGTGCAACCACGTATAAACAATTGGGTAAGATTTGCATATCTGTCATTTTGGGTATGTTGCCATTTCTCAAACTGGAAAGATTGACATTTGTTTATCTAGTAACATTGTCATTTGTCAACCTTGTAACACTATGATTTGTCAAAATATGCAGCTACAAATCACTAGCACTATATATTTTTTGCAACTAAAATCACTAGCACTATTCATATGGATACCACTAGCAGGCGTGAGTTCATGGACCCACAACAAATCATCAACCCACAATGACAACGAGGATACACGTTGGAATATAGATCATTTCCTACAAAACATTCTAGTAAAGTTTTTCTCACACACCAAATAACAAAGCGATGAAATGAACTTCAGCTCAACCACTCGTCAGTGTTGGAAACTCTTGCTTTGAACCAGAAGTGATTCTCTGGCATGGGCCAGCTACTTTCAATCTCGAGACCAACGCAGGACGGATCATCGAGGCTGAAGCAGCCTATGTCAGGACCCATATTAGGACAGTAGGGAAGCATAGTGCTACCTCTTTTAGCACTGCGTTGGTTTTCCCCGAAGAGGAAGGGATGATATAGCAAAGTAGCGTAAGTATTTCCGTCAGTTTTTGAGAACCAAGGTATCAATCCAGTAGGAGGCTACGCGCGAGTCCCTCACACCTGCACAAAACAAATAAATCCCCGCAACCAACACAAATAGGTGTTGTCAATCCCCATAGGGCCACTTACGAGAATGAGATCTGATAGATATGATAAGATAATTTTTTTGGTATTTTTATGATAAAGATGCAAAATAAAGTAAAGGAAAAGTAAATAGCAAAGTAAATAACTAAGTAGTAGGATATCAATATGATAAGATAATATTTTTGGTATTTTTATGATAAAGTTTCACTAGTGGCTTCTCTCGAGAGCATAAGTATTCTACGGTGGGTGAACAAATTACTGTTGAGCAATTGACAGAATTGAGCATAGTTATGAGAATATCTAGGTATGATCATGTATATAGGCTTCACGTCCGAGACAAGTAGACCGACTCCTGCCTGCATCTACTACTATTACTCCACTCATCGACCGCTATATAGCATCCATCTAGAGTATTAAGTAAAAACAGAGTAACCCCTTAAGCAAGATGACATGATGTAGAGGGATAGACTCATGCAATATGAAGAAAACCCCATCTTGTTATCCTCGATAGCAACAATACAATACGTGTCTTGCTGCCCTTACTGTCACCTGGAAAGGACACCGCAAGATTGAACCCAAAGCTAAGCACTTCTCCCATTGCAATAAAGATCAATCTAGTAGGCCAAACCAAACTGATAATTTGAAGAGACTTGCAAAGATAACCAATCATACATAAAAGAATTCAGAGAAGATTCAAATATTATTCATAGATAGACTTGATCATAAACCCACAATTCATCGGTCTCAACGAACACACCGCAAAAAGAAGATTACACCGAATAGTTCTCCACAAGAGAGGGGGAGAACATTGTATTGAGATCCAAAAGGAGAGAAGAAGCCATCTAGCTACTAACTAGGGACCCATAGGTCTGAAGTAAACTACTCACACTTCATCAGAGAGGCTATGGTGTTGATGTGGAAGCCTTCCGTGATCGATCCGGAACAGGCCCCAAGATGGGATCTCGTGGATACAGAAAGTTGCGGCGGTGGAATTAGGGTTTTGGCTCCGTATATGATCGTTTGTCAAGGAAATATGCCCTAGAGGCAATAATAAAGTTATTATTTATTTCCTTATATCATGTTAAATGTTTATTATTCATGCTAGAATTGTATTAACCGGAAACATAATACATGTGTGAATACATAGACAAGCGGAGTGTCACTAGTATGCCTCTACTTGACTAGCTCGTTGATCAAAGATTGTTATGTTTCCTAACCATAGACATGAGTTGTCATTTGATTAACGGGATCACATCATTAGGAGAATGATGTGATTGACTTGACCCATTCAGTTAGCATAGCACTTGATTGTTTAGTTTGTTGCTATTGCTTGCTTCATGACTTATACATGTTCCTATGACTATGAGATTATGCAACTCCCGTTTACCAGAGGAACACTTTGTGTGCTACCAAACGTCACAACGTAACTGGGTGATTATAAAGGTGCTCTACAGGTGTCTCTGAAGGTACCTGTTGGGTTGGCGTATTTCGAGATTAGGATTTGTCACTCCGATTGTCGGAGAGGTATCTCTGGGCCCTCTTGGTAATGCACACCAATTAAGCCTTGCAAGCATTGCAACTAATGAGTTAGTTGCGGGATGATGTATTACAGAACGAGTAAAGAGACTTACCGGCAACGAGATTGAACTAGGTATTGGAATACCGACGATCGAATCTCGGGCAAGTAACATACCGATGACAAAGGGAACGACGTATGTTGTTATGCGGTCTGACCGATAAAGATCTTTGTAGAATATGTAGGAGCCAATATGGGCATCCAGGTCCCGCTATTGGTTATTAACCGGAGACGTGTCTCGGTCATGTCTACATACTTCTCGAACCCGTAGGGTCCGCACGCTTAAAGTTTCAATGACGATTGTATTATGAGTTTATGTGATTTGATGTACCAAAGGTAGTTCAGAGTCCCGGATGAGATCGGGGACATGACGAGGAGTCTCGAAATGGTCGAGACATAAAGATCTATATATTGGATGACTATATTCGGACATCGGAAAGGTTCCGAGTGATTCGGGTATTTTCGGGGGTACCGGGGAGTTACGGGAATATGAGGAAGAAGTAATGGGCATCATGGGCCAAGTGGTGGAAGAGAGGAGGCAGGGCGCGCGGCCCACTTAGCCCAAACCAAATTGGACTAGGGGGCCGGCCCCCCCTTTCCTCTTTTTCCTCCCTCTCTTTCCTTCTCCTTCTCCTCCTTCCTTTCCTTCTCCTAGTAGGAGTAGGAAAGGGGTGTCCTACTCCTACTAGGAGGAGGACTCCTCCTCCTGGCGTGCCCATAGAGGGCCTGCCAGCCTCCCCCCTTGCTGCTTTATATACAGGGGCAGGGGGGCACCTCTAGACACACAAGTTGATCTGTTGATCTCTCCCAGCCGTGTGCGGTGCCCCCCTCCACCATATTCCACCTCGGTCATATCGTAGCAGTGCTTAGGCGAATCCCTGCATCGGTAGCAACATCATCACCTTCATCACGCTGTCGTGCTGATGGAACTCTCCCGTGAAGCTCTGCTGGATCGGAGTTTGCGGGACGTCATCGAGCTGAACGTGTGCTGAACTAGGAGGTGTCGTGCGTTCGGTACTTGGATTGGTCGGATCGTGAAGACGTACGACTACATCAACCGCGTTGTGCTAACGCTTCCGCTTTCGGTCTACGAGGGTACGTAGACAACGCTCTCCCCTCTCTTTGCTATGCATCACCATGATCTTGCGTGTGTGTTGGAATTTTTTTTGAAATTACTACGTTCTCCAATAGTGGCATCCGAGCCAGGTTTTATGCGTTGATGTAATATGCACGAGTAGAACACAAGTGATTTGTGGGCGATATAAGTCATACTACTTACCAGCATGTCACACTTTGGTTCGGCGGTATTGTTGGATAAAGCGGCCCAGACCGACATTACACGTACGCTTACGCGAGACTAGTTTTACCGCCGTGCTATGCACACAGGTGACTAGCGGGTGTCAGTTTCTCCAACTTTATTTGAACTGAGTGTGGCTATGCCCGGTCCTTGAGAAGGTTAAAAAAGCACTAACTTGACAAACTATCGTTGTGGTTTTGATGCGTTGGTAAGAACGGTTCTTGCTCAACCCGTAGCAGCCACGTAAACATGCAAAAACAAAGTATAGGATGTCTAACTTGTTTTTGCAGGGCATGTTGTGATGTGATATGGTCAAGACGTGATGAGATATAAGTTGTTTTATAAGATGATCATGTTTTGTTGAAGTTATCGGCAACTGGCAGAAGCCTTATGGTTGTCTCTTTATCGCATAAGATGCAAGAGCCAAATAATTGCTTTACTTTATCGCTATGCGATAGCAATAGTTGCAAGAGCAATAGTCGGCAAGACGACCATGTGACGACACATTGATATAGATCAAAATGATGGAGATCATGGTGTCATGCCTTTGACGATGGAAATCATGACGATGCTTTGGAGATGGAGATCAAGGGCACAAGATGATGATGGCCATATCATGTCACATATTTTGATTGCATGTGATGTTTATCTTTTATACATCTTATTTTGCTTAGTTCGACGGTAGCTTTATAAGATACAAGTGTCACTAATTATCAAGGTACAAGTGTTCTCCCTGAGTATGCACCGTTGTGAAAGTTCTTCATGCTGAGACACCACGTGATGATCGGGCGTGATAGGCTCTACGTTCAAATACAACGGGTGCAAAACAGTTGCACACGCGGAATACACAGGTTAAACTTGACGAGCCTAGCATATAACAGATATGGCCTCAGAACACTGAGACCGAAAGGCCGAGCATGAATCATATAGTAGATATGACCAACATAGTGATGATCACCATTGAAACTACTCCATCTCACGTGATGATCGGACATGGTTTAGTTGATATAGATCACGTGATCACTTCGAGGATTAGAGGGATGTCTATCTAAGTGGGATTTCTTAAGTAATATGATTAATTGAACTTCAATTTATCATGAACTTAGTCCTGGTAGTATTAGCATATCTATGTTGTAGATCAATAGCTCGTGTTTAGCTCCCCTATTTTATTTTTGATATGTTCCTAGAGAAAACTAAGTTGAAAGATGTTAGTAGCAATGATGCAGATTGGATTCGTGATCTGAGGTTTATCCTCATTACTGCACAGAAGAATTATGTCCTTAATGCACCTCTAGGTGACAAACCTATTGCAGGAGCAGATGCAGACGTCATGAACATTTGGCTAGCTCAATATGACGACTACTTAATAGTTTAGTGCACCATGCTTAACAGCTTAGAATCGAGACTTCAAAGACGTTTTGAACGTCATGGATCATATGGATGTTCCAGGAGTTGAAGTTAATATTTCAAGCAAATTCCTGAGTTGAGAGATATGAAGTCTCCAACAAGTTCTATAGCTAAAAGATGGAGGAGAATAGCTCAAGCAGTGAGCATGTGTTCAGATTGTCTGGGTACTACAATCGCTTGAATCAAGTGGGAGTTAATCTTCTAGATAAAATAGTCATTGAAAGAATTCTCTAGTCACCATCACCAAGTTAGTAGAACTTCGTGATGAACTATAGTATGCAAGGGATGATGAAAACGATTCCCAAGCTTTTCATGATGATGAAATCGATGAAGGTAGAAATCAAGAAAGAGCATCAAGAGTTGATGATTAATAAGACCACTAGTTTCAAGAAAAGGGCAAAGCGAAAGAAAGGGAACTTCAAGAAGAATGGCAAGCAAGTTGTTGCTCGAGTGAAGAAGCCCAAGTCTGGTCCTAAGCCTGAGACTAAGTGCTTCTACTGCAAAGGGACCGGTCACTGGAAGCAGAACTGCCCCAAGTATTTGGCCGATAAGAAGGATGGCAAAGTGAACAAAGGTATATTTGATATATGGATTATTAATGTGTATTTTACTAGTGTTCGTAGCAACCCCTCGGTATTTGATACTGGTTCAGTTGCTAAGAGTAGTAACTCAAAACGGGAGTTGCAGAATGAACAGAGACTAGTTAAGGGTGAAGTGACGATGTGTGTTGGAAGTGGTTCCAAGATTGATATGATCATCATCGCACACTCCCTATACTTTCGGGATTAGTGTTGAACCTAAATAAGTGTTATTTGGTGTTTGCGTTGAGCATGAATATGATTTGATCATGTTTATTGCAATACGGTTATTCATTTAAGTAAGGGAATAAATTGTTTTTCTGTTTACATGAATAAAACCTTATATGGTTACACACCCAATGAAAATGGTTCGTTGGATCTCGATCATAGTGATACACATATTCATAATATTGAAACCAAAAGATGCAAAGTTAATAATGATAGTGGAACTTATTTGTGGCACTGCCGTTTAGGTCATATTGGTGTAAAGCGCATGAAGAAACTCCATGCTGATGGACTTTTGGAATCACTTGATTATGAATCACTTGATGCTTGCGAACCATGCCTCATGGGCAAGATGACTAAGACTCCGTTCTCCGGAACAATGGAGCAAGCAACTGACTTATTGGAAATAATACATACTGATGTATGCGGTCGGATGAGTGTTAAGGCTCGCGGCAAGTATCGTTATTTTCTGACCTTCACAGATGATTTGAACAGATATGGGCATATCTACTTAATGAAACACAAGTCTGAAACATTTGAAAAGTTCAAAGAATCTCAGAGTGAAGTGGAGAATCATCGTAACAAAAATAAAAGTTTCTACGATATGATCGCAAAAGTAAAATATTTGAGTTATGAGTTTGGCCTTCACTTAAAACAATGTGAAATAGTTTCACTACTCACTCCACCTGGAACACCACAGTGTAATGGTGTGTCCGAACGTCGTAACCGTGCTTTATTAGATATGGTGCAATCTATGATGTATCTTACCTATTACCACTATCATTTTGGGATTATGCATTAGAGACAGCTACATTCACGTTAAGTAGGGCACCATCTAAATCCGTTGAGACGACACCATATGAGCTGTGGTTTGGCGAGAAACCTAAGTTGTCGTTTTGAAAGTTTGGGACTGCGATGCTTATGTGAAAAAGTTTCAACATGATAAGCTCGAACCCAAATCGGAGAGGTAAACCTTCATAGGATAACCAAAAGAAAATGTTGGGTACACCTTCTATCACAGATCCGAAAGCAAGATATTCGTTGCTGAGAATGGATCCTTTCTAGAGAAGGAGTTTCTCTCGAAAGAAGTGAGTGGGAGGAAAGTAGAACTTGATGAGGTAACTGTACCTGCTCCCTTATTGGAAAGTAGTTCATCACAGAAATATGTTCCTGTGACTACTACACCAATTAGTGAGGAAGCTAATGATGATGATCATGTAACTTCAGATCAAGTTGTTACCGAACCCCATAGGTAAACCAGAGTGAGATCCGCACCAGATTGGTACAGTAATCCTGTTCTGGAGGTCATGTTACTTGACCATGACGAGCCTACGAACTATGAGGAAGCGATGATGAGCCCAGATTCCGCGAAATGGCTTGAGGCCATGAAATCTGAGATGAGATCCATGTATAAGAACAAAGTATGGACTTTGATTGACTGGCCCAAAGATCGGCGAGCCATTGAGATTAAATGGATCTTCAAGAGGAAGATGGACGCTGATAGTAGTGTTACTATCTACAAAGCTAGAATTGTTGCAAAAAAAGGTTTTCGACAAGTTCAAGGTGTTGACCACGATGAGAATTTCTCACTCGTATCTATGCTTAAGTTTGTCCGAATCATGTTAGCTATTGCCGCATTTTATGAAATCTGGCAAATGGATAAACAAAACTGCATTCCTTAATAGGATTTATTAAAGAAGAGTTGTATATAATGCAACCAGAAGGTTTTGTCGATCCTAAAGGTACTAACAAAATATGCAAGCTCCAGCGATCCATCTATGGACTGGTGCAAGCATCTCGGAGTTGGAATATACGCTTTGATAAGTTGATCAAAGCATATAGTTTTATACAAACTTGCGGTGAAGCCTATATTTACAAGAAAGTGAGTGGGAGCACTACAGCATTTCTGATAAGTATATGTATGACATATTGTTGATCGGAGATGATGTAGAATTATTCTGCAAAGCATAAATGAATGTTTGAAAGGAGTTTTTGAAAGAAATACCTTGCTAAAGTTGCTTTCATATTGAGCATCAAGATCTATAGAGATAGATCAAGACGCTTGATAAGTTTTTCAATGAGTACATACCTTGACAAGATTTTGAAGTAGTTCAAAATGGAACAGTCAAATAAGGAGTTCTTGCCTGTGTTACAACGTGTGAAGTTGAGTAAGACGCAAAACCCGACCACGGCAGAAGATAGAGAGAGAATGAAAGTCATTCCCTATGCCTCAGACATAGGTTCTATAAAGTATGTCATGCTATGTACCAGACCTATTGTATACCCTGCCCCGAGTTTGGCAAAGGAGTACAATAGTGATCTAGGAGTAGATCACTGGACATTGGTAAAAATTATCCTTTATGGAATAAGGATATGTTTCTCGATTATGGAAGTGACAAAAGGTTTGTCGTAAAGGGTTACGTCGATGCAAATTTTGACACTGATCCAGATGACTCCAAATCTCAATCTAGATACATATTGAAAGTTGGAGCAATTAGCTAGAGTAGCTCTGTGCAGAGCATTGTTGACATAGAAATTTGCAAAATACTTACGGATCTGAATGTGGCAGCCCGTTGACTAAACTTCTCTCACAAGCAAAACATGATCACACCTCAGTACTCTTTGGGTGTTAACCACATAGCGATGTGAACCAGATTATTGACTCTAGTAAACCGTTTGGGTATTGGTCACATGTCGATGTGAACTATGGGTGTTAATCACATGGTGATGTGAACTATTGGTATTAAATCGCATGGCGATGTGAACTAGATTATTGACTCTAGTGCAAGTGCGAGACTCAAGGAAATATGCCCTAGAGGCAATAATAAAGTTATTATTTATTTCCTTATATCATGATAAATGTTTATTATTCATGCTAGAATTGTATTAACCGGAAACATAATACATGTGTGAATACATAGACAAACAGAGTGTCACTAGTATGCCTCTACTTGACTAGCTCATTGATCAAAGATGGTTATGTTTCCTAACCATAGACATGAGTTGTCATTTGATTAACGGGATCACATCATTAGCAGAATGATGTGATTGACTTGACCCATTCCGTTAGCATAGCACTTGATTGTTTAGTTTGTTGCTATTGCTTTCTTCATGACTTATACATGTTCCTATGACTATGAGATTATGCAACTACCATTTACCAGAGGAACACTTTGTGTGCTACCAAACGTCACAACGTAACTGGGTGATTATAAAGGTGCTCTACAGGTGTCTCCGAAGGTACTTGTTGGGTTGGCGTATTTCGAGATTAGGATTTGTCACTTCGATTGTCGGAGAGGTATCTCTGGGCCCTCTCGGTAATGCACATCACCTAAGCCTTGCAAGCATTGCAACTAATGAGTTAGTTGGGGAATGATGTATTACAGAATGAGTAAAGAGACTTGCCGGTAACAAGATTGAACTAGGTATTGAGATACCAACGATCGAATCTCGGGCAAGTAACATACCGATGATAAAGGGAACAACGTATGTTGTTATGCGGTCTGACCGATAAAGATCTTCGTAGAATATGTAGGAGCCAATATGAGCATCCAGGTTCCGCTATTGGTTATTGTCCGGAGACGTGTCTCGGTCATGTCTACATAGTTATCCAACCCGTAGGGTCCGCACACTTAAATTTTCAATGACCATTGTATTATGAGTTTATGTGATTTGATGTACCGAAGGTAGTTCGGAGTCCCGGATGAGATCGGGGACATGACGAGGAGTCTCGAAATGGTCGAGACGTAAAGATCGATATATTGGACGATTATATTCGGACATCGGAAATGTTCCGAGTGATTTGGGTATTTTCGAGGGTACCGGGGAGTTACGAGAATACGAGGAAGAAGTAATGGGCCTCATGGGCCAAGTGGTGGAAGAGAGGAGGCAGGGCACGCAGCCCCCCTAGCCCAAACTGAATTGGACTAGGGGGCCGGCCCCCCTTTCCTCTTTTTCCTCCCTCTCCTTCCTTCTCCTCCTTCCTTTCCTCCTCCTAGTAGGAGTAGGAAAGGGGAGTCCTACTCCTACTAGGAGGAGGACTCCTCCTCCTGGCGCGCCCATAGAGGGCCTGCCGGCCTCCCCACTTGCTCCTTTATATACAGGGGTAGGGGGCACCTCTAGACACACAAGTTGATCTGTTGATCTCTCCCAGCCGTGTGCGGTGCCCCCCTCCACCATATTCCACCTCGGTCATATCGTAGCGGTGCTTAGGCGAAGCCCTGCGTCGGTACCAACATCATCACCGTCATCACGCCGTCGTGCTAACATAACTCACCCGTGAAGCTCTGCTGGATCGGAGTTCGCGAGACGTCATCGAGCTGAACATGTGCTGAACTCGGAAGTGCCGTGCGTTCGGTACTTAGATCGGTCGGATAGTGAAGATGTACGACTACATCAACCGCGTTGTGCTAACGCTTCCGCTTTCGGTCTATGAGGGTACGTAGACAACACTCTCCCCTCTCCTCTTGCGTGTGCGTAGAATTTTTTTTAAATTACTATGTTCCCCAACAGTTTGGGGGTACGTGGGTATATATAGGAGGAAGAAGTACGTAGGTGGAGCAACAGTGGGCCCACAAGGGTGGAGGGCGTGCCTGGGGGGGCAGGCGCGCCCCTTACCTCGTGGCCTCCTGTTACGTGGCTTGACGTAGGGTCCAAGTCTCCTGAGTTGTATTCGATGAGAAAATCACGTTCCTGAAGGTTTCATTCCGTTTGGACTCCGTTTGATACTCCTTTTCTTCGAAACCCTAAAACAGGCAAAAACAACAATTTTGGGTTGGGCCTCCGGTTAATAGGTTAGTCCCAAAAATAATATCAAAGTGGATAATAAAGCCCAATAATGTCCAAAACAGTAAATAATATAGCATGGAGCAATCAAAAATTATATATACATTGGAGACGTATCAAGCATCCCCAAGCTTAATTCCTGGTCGTCCTCGAGTAGGTAAATGATAAAAACAGAATTTTTGATGCGGAGTGCTACTTGGCATAATTTTAATGTAATTCTTCTTAATTGTGGTATGAATATTCAGATACGAAAGATTCAAGACAAGAGTTCATACTGACATAGAAAATAATAATACTTCAAGCATACTAACAAAGCAATTATGTCTTCTCAAAATAACATGGCTAAAGAAAGTTATCCCTAAAAAATCATATAGTCTGGCTATGCTCTATCTTCACCACACAAAATATTTAAATCATGCACAACCCCGATGACAAGCCAAGCAATTGTTTCATACTTTTGACATTGTCAAAACTTTTTCAATCTTCACGCAATACATGAACGTGAGCCATGGATATAGCACAATAGGTGGAATAGAGTGGTGGTTGTGGAGAAGACAAAAAGGGAGAAGATAGTCTCACATCAACTAGGCGTATCAACGGGCTATGGAGATGCCCATCAATAGATATCAATGTGAGTGAGTAGGGATTACCATGCAAAGGATGCACTAGAGCTATAAGTATATGAAAGCTCAAAAAGAAACTAAGTGGGTGTGCGTCCAACTTGCTTGCTCATGAAGACCTAGGGCAATTTGAGGAAGCCCATCATTGGAATATACAAGCCAAGTTCTATAATGAAAAATTCCCACTAGTATGTGAAAGTGATAACATGAGAGACTCTCTACTATGAAGATCATGGTGCTACTTTGAAGCACAAGTGTGGTAAAAGGATAGTAACATTGTCCCTTCTCTCTTTTTCTCTCATTCATTTTTTATTTTTTTATTTGGGCCTTTTCTCTTCTTTTTTATGGCCTCTTTTATTTATTTATTTGGGCTTCTTTGGCCTCTTTTTTTCATCCGGAGTCTCATCCCGACTTGTGGGGGAATCATAGTCTCCATCATCCTTTCCTCACTGTGAAAATGCTCTAATAATGATGATCATCACACTTTTATTTTTCTTACAACTCGATACTTAGAACAAAATATGACTCTATACGAATGCCTCCGGCGGTGTACCGGGATATGCTATATGACAAAGATGGAGTGTGTCATAAACGGAACGGTGGAAAGTTGCATGGCAATATATCTCGGAATGGCTATGGAAATGCCATAATAGGTAGGTATGGTGGCTGTTTTGAGGAAGGTATATGGTGGGTGTATGATACCGGCGAAAGGTGCGCGGTATTAGAGAGGCTAGCAAAGGTGGAAGGGTGAGAGTGCGTATAATCCATAAACTCAACATTAGTCATAAAGAACTCATATACTAATTGCAAAAATCTACAAGTTATCAAAGCAAAGTATTACGCGCATGCTCCTAGGGGGATAGATTGGTAGGAAAAGACCATCGCTCGTCCCCGACCGCCACTAATAAGGAAGACAATCAATAAATAAATCATGCTCCGACTTCATCACATAACGGTTCACCATACGTGCATGCTACGGGAATCACAAACTTCAACACAAGTATTTCTCAAATTCACGACTACTCAACTAGCACGACTTTAATATCACCATCTCCATATCTCAAAACAATTATCAAGTATCAAACTTATCATAGTATTCAACACACTCATAAGAAAGTTTTATTATTAATCTGGCATACCTAGAATATTAGGATTTTAAGAAAATTACCATGCTATTAAGACTCTCAAAATAATCTAAGTGAAGCATGAGAGATCAATAGTTTCTACAAAAGAAATCCACCACCGTGCTCTAAAAAGATATAAGTGAAGCACAAGAGCAAAATTATATAACTCAAAACATATAAGAGAAGCACATAGAGTATTCTAACAAATTCCAAATCATATATGGCTCTCTCAAAAGGTGTGTACAGCAAGGATGATTGTGGTAAACTGACAAGCAAAGACTCAAATCATACAGGGCGCTCCAAGTAAAACACATATCATGTGGTAAATAAAAATATAGCTCCAAGTAAAGTTACCGATAGAAGTAGACGAAAGAGGGGATGCCTTCCGGGACATCCCCAAGCTTTGGCTTTTAGGTGTCCTTAGATTATATTGGGGGTGCCATGGGCATCCCCAAGCTTAGGCTCTTGCCACTCCTTGTTCCATAATCCATCAAATCTTTACCCAAAACTTGAAAACTTCACAGCACAAAACTTAAAGTAGAAAATCTCGTGAGCTCCGTTAGCGAAAGAAAACAAAAGACCACTTCAAGGTACTGTAATGAACTCATTCTTTATTTATGTTGGTGTTATACCTACTGTATTACAACTTCTCTATGGTTTATAAACTATTTTACTAGCCATAGATTCATCAAAATAAGCAAACAACACACGAAAACAGAATCTGTCAAAAACAGAACAGTCTGTAGTAATCTGTAGCTAGCGCAAGATCTGGAACCAAAAAAATTCTAAAATAAAATGCTGGACGTGAGGAATTTATCTATTAATCATCTGAAAAAATAATTAACTAAATATCGCTTTCCAAATAAATATGACAGCAGTTCTCGTGAGCGCTAAAGTTTCTGTTTTTCACAGCAAGTACAACAAGAGTTTCCCCAAGTCTTCCCAACGGTTCTACTTGGCACAAACACTAATTAAAAAAACACACACAACCAAAACAGAGGCTAGATAATTTATTTATTACTAAACAGGAGCAAAAAGCAACGAATAAAAATAAAATTGGGTTGCCTCCCAACAAGCGCTATCGTTTAACGCCCCTAGCTAGGCATAACAAGCAAGAATAGATCTAGGTATTGCCATCTTTGGTAGGCAATCCATAAGTGGCTCTCATAATAGATTCATAAGGTAATTTAATTTTATTTCTAGGAAACTGTTCCATGGCTTTCATTAATGGAAATTGGAATCTAATATTTCCTTCCTTCATATCAATAATTGCACCAATCGTTCTAAGGAAAGGTCTACCAAGAATAATAGGACATGAAGGATTGCAATCTATGTCAATAACGATAAAATCTACGGGCACATAATCCTATTTGCAACAATAATAACATCATTAATGCTTCCCATAAGTTTCTTAATAGTGGAATCCGCAAGGTGCAAGTTTAGAGAGCAATCATCAAAATCACAGAAACCTAACAAATCACACAAAGTCTTAGGAATCGTGGAAACACTAGCACCCAAATCACATAAAGCACATCATTCATGATCTTTAATTTTAATTTTAATAGTTGGTTCCCACTCATCATAAAGTTTTCTAGGGATAGAAACTTCCAATTCAAGTTTTTCTTCAAAAGATTGCATCAAGGCATCAACGATATGTTTAGTAAACGCTTTATTTTGACTATAAGCATGAGGAGAATTTAGCACTGATTGCAACAAGGAAATACAATCAATCAAAGAGCAATTTTCATAGTTAAATTCCTTGAAATCCATAATAGTGGGTTTAGCAACATCTAGGGTTTTAATTTCTTCAATCCCACTTTTATCAAATTTAGCATCAAGATCAAAAGATTCGGAATTCTTGGAACGCCTTCTAGGTAAAGTTGGACCTTATTCAGTCCCATCATTATCAAGATCCATATTGCAAAACAAAGATTTAATAGGGGACACATCAATAACTTTTAGATCTTCATCATTATTTTCATAGGAACTAGAAGAACACGCTTTTATAAAGGAATCTTTCTTAGCACGCATCCTAGCAGTTCTTTCTTTGCACTCATCAATGGATATCATGCTTAGGTGGAATAGATCTAAGTTTCAAAGAATCAACATCAAGAGCAATTCTATCAACGTTCCAAGCCAAATCATCAATCTTAAGCAATTTTTCTTCAATCATAGCATTAAAATTATTTTGCGAAGTAATAAATTCTTTAATATTAGATTCAAAATCAGAGGGCATCTTATTATAATTTCCATAAGAATTGTTGTAGGAATTACCATAATTATTAGAGGGGTTACTAGGATAAGGCCTGGGATTGAAATTTCCTCTATACGCGTTGTTACCAAAATTGTTCCTACCAACAAAATTCACATCCATATATTCATTATTATTCTCAATCAAAGTAGACAAGGGCATATCATTAGGATCAGAAGAAACACTCTTATTAGCAAATAATTTCATAAGTTCATCCATCTTTCTACTCAAAACATTAATTTCTTCTATCGCATGCACCTTTTTATTAGTAGATCTTTCAGTGTGCCATTGAGAATAATTAACCATGATATTATCTAGGAGTTTAGTAGCTTCTCCTAAAGTGATTTCCATAAAAGTGCCTCCCGCAGCCGAATCTAAAATATTTCTAGAAGCAAAATTTAATCCGGCATAAACATTTTGTATAATCATCCACAAATTTAAACCATGAGTAGGGCAATTACGTATCATTAATTTCATTCTCTCCCAAGCTTTTGCAACATGTTCATGATCAAGTTGCTTAAAATTCATAATATTGTTTCTAAGAGAGATGATCTTAGCGGGAGGAAAATACTTAGAGATAAAAGCATCTTCGCACTTATTCCATGAATCAATACTATTTTTAGGCAAAGACGAAAATCAAGCTTTAGCACGATCTCTAAGCGAAAAAGGAAATAGCTTCAATTTAACAATATCATTATCCACATCTTTCTTATTTTGCATGTCACACAAATCAACGAAGCTATTCAAATGGGTAGCGGCATCTTCGCTAGGAAGGCCGGAAAACAGATCTTTCATGACAAGATTCAGTAAAGCAGCATTAATTTCACAAGATTCAGCATCGGTAAGAGGAGCAACCGGAGTGCTAATAAAATCATTATTGTTGGTATTGGTGATGTCACACAATTTAGTATTATCTTGAGCCATCGCGACAAGCAAGCAAACTAACACTCAAGCAAACAAAAAGCAAGTGGGCAAAAAGAGGCAAATAGAGGGAGGATAGGGAGAGAGAAGACAAATAAAACGGCGAGGGTGAAGTGGGGGGAGAGGAAAATGAGAGGCACATGGCAAATAATGTAATGCGAGAGATAAGGGTATCCTTCTTGCTACCTCTTTTAGCACTGCGTTGGTTTTCCCCGAAGAGGAAGGATGATGCAGCAAAGTAGCGTAAGTATTTCCCTCAGTTTTTGAGAACCAAGGTATCAATCTATTAACAGGCTACATGTGAGTCCCTTGCACCTGCACAAGACAAATAAATCCTCGCAACCAACGCAAATAGGGGTTGTCAATTCCTATAGGGCCACTTACTAGAGTGAGATCTGATAGATATGATAAGATAATTTTTTTGGTATTTTTATGATAAAGATGCAAAATAAAGTAAAGGCAAGGTAAATAGCAAAGTAAATAACTAAGTAGTAGGAGATCAATATGATAAAGATAGACCCGGGGGCCATAGGTTTCACTAGTGGCTTCTCTCGAGAGCATAAGTATTCTACGGTGGGTGAAAAAATTACTGTTGAGCAATTGATAGAATTGAGCATAGTTATGAGAATATCTAGGTATGATCATGTATATAGGCATCACGTCCGAGACAAGTAGACCGACTCCTGCCTGCATCTACTACTATTACTCCACTCATAGACCACTATCCAGCATGCATCTAGAGTATTAAGTAAAAACAGAGTAACGCCTTAAGGAAGATGACATGATGTAGAGGGATAGACTCATGCAATATGAAGAAAAACCCATCTTGTTATCCTTGATGGCAACAATACAATACGTGCCTTGCTGCCCTTAATGTCACCGGGAAAGGACACCGCAAGATTGAACCCAAAGCTAAGGACTTCTCCCATTGCAAGAAAGATCAATCTAGTAGGGCAAACCAAACTGATAATTCGAAGAGACTTGCAAAGATAACCAATCATACATAAAAGAATTCACAGAAGATTCAAATATTATTCATAGATAGACTTCATCACAAACCAACAATTCATCGGTCTCAGCAAACACACCGCAAAAAGAAGATTACATCAAATAGTTCTCCATAAGAGAGGGGGAGAACATTGTATTGAGATCCAAAAGGAGAGAAGAAGCCATCTAGCTACTAACTATGGACCCGTAGGTCTGAAGTAAACTACTCAAACTTCATCGGGCAGGCTATGGTGTTGATGTAGAAGCCCTCCATGATCGATGCCCCCTCCAGCGGAGCTCCGGAACAGGCCCCAAGATGGGTTCTCGTGGATACAAAAAGTTGCGGCGGTGGAATTAGGGTTTTGGCTCCATATCTGATCGTTTGGGGGTACGTGGGTATATATAGGAGGAAGAAGTACGTCGGTGGAGCAACAGGGGGCCCACGAGGGTGGAGGGCGTGCCTGGGGGGCAAGTGTGCCCCCTACCTCGTGGCCTCCTATTACGTGGCTTGACGTAGGGTCCAAGTCTGCTGAGTTGTATTCAATGAGAAAATCACGTTCCCGAAGGTTTCATTCCGTTTGGACTCCGTTTGATATTCCTTTTCTTCGAAACCCTAAAACAGGCAAAAAACAACATTTTTGGGCTGGGCCTCCGGTTAATAGGTTAGTTCCGAAAATAATATACAAGTGGATAATAAAGCCCAATAATATCCGAAACAGTAGATGATATAGCATGGAGCAATCAAAAATTATAGATACGTTGGAGACGTATCACATAGTAATGTCTGACGTATGGATACAATTGCTTCTCATAAATGGTAGTAACGTTGTGTCAACAGCAGCTGGATCGTCTTCCACCATCATTGGATAGTTTTGTCCAAGGAAGAGCGAGTTTCCTCCAAGACTTTCAATACTGAACCAGGGAGAAGGTGTTGGCGCTAGTACACTAGTATCCATCCCGAATACCCTGCAACGGATGTTGGAATAGGTCTAGAGAGTGCGACCATACGAGACAACACCTGCTTCCTTAGTAACATCAGCAGTGCCCCGTATACAGCCAAGAAGAGGTGATCCATCGGAATAAGTTGCCAGGCGCCACTGAGTATATGGGTCCTGCTCGTCCTCATGCTCGTGAATAAAATTTTCAAGTATAGGTGGTGGAATGTTCACAGGACCTTGGAAACACAAGAAGGTTAATTAGTAAAGGGAAACTAGCTAACCCGCATGCATGTGGATGAAACAATTATAATTACGGTGGAAAACAAACGTACCGAAATCGTGAGGATTCCATGCAAAAACAGTGCCACGAGTGGTGGCAGCAAACACAAGACCCTCGTATTGAATTGCATCACAGTACTCATCCATGTATAGAAACTGATTTTTGAGCAATATCCATCGAGTATAAGCCCAAGATCAGTTGGGAACTCGACAAATTGCTATCTTCTGTAGATGACAGTCGGCATGATCGTATTTGAACTCACGTAGAATACCGGTGTACTCAACCTCTGGGCAGTCATATGAGATTTTTCGAAGCGGAACCCGGTGACGAGTGCACACATTCACCAGTTCCCACTCGTAGTTGTACCCAATATAAAGAACCCAATCTCCATTTGCACATGCCCAAGCCTTCCCCTCAAGCGATGGCATCTTAACATCATACGTATCATTATCAAGCGTCATCAACTAAAACAAGGCGAGGCTTCCCTTGTCCCCGCGCCAGTCAGCAGGGTCACGACGAAGAAGATAGGGGAGATCAAACCGCTCCTGAACCCTTGGGTTCATTGTAATGATGTTATTAGTTGAGTCGAGAATGGTCTTGAACGAACCAGTTCCTCCACCGCGTCATCATTCAGATCGGGGCAAGAATAACAAGGTCGTTTCTGGCTTGTTCCCTCCATGCAGAAGACGATCAAACAATGGAAGAATGAAGGGTGAAGGCAAATGGAGGAGGGAGGAAGAGCTAACGTGTGACAGCTATTCCAATTCGAGAGGGAAAGGCGAAGAGTCGGTGGACGGTTGCCACCGTACACGAAGAGGTGCCTGGGGAGTGAACGGTTGCCACAGAGGTCACACACTAACAACAATGGCCGAGTGAACTGCATGCAATCCCATCGCACAACACACACGTCTTGTTAATTTGAATCGTTTCTGTTCTCTTGTGTCAACGCAAACAGTTCATCCGAGTGAACCGCATGTCGTATATCGCACACACCTTGATCTGGCTGACCGTTTCTTTTGTGTTGCCTAATCACAAACATTTCATCAGAGTGAACCGTATGATGTATATCACACACACCTTCATCTGGCTGCCTGTTTCTTTGTGTTCCCTAATCACAAATAGTTCATCCGAGTGAACCGTATGCTGTGTATCGCAAACGCCTTCATCTGGCTGCCTGTTTCTTTTGTTCCTCCTCATCGCAAACAGTTAATTGAACTGAACCATATGCCCTTCATCGCACACGCAACTAAAATCTGTATTGTCTTTGATGCATCCTCCATCGCAAACGTTTTCACCTTTTTGATGGCTTTCACACACCATAGTTTGCGATTATTACATCACACATAGTTTCTCGAAGGGTCTCTGATCGTAGTGTCACGTTAGCAGCATCCTGCAGTAGTCGTGTAGAGGGTCGAGGGTCGCCGAGGATCGAGGGTCAAGGGTCGAGGGTTGTGAACTAGTGTAGAGGGTCGAGGGTCGCTGAGGGGTCGAGGGTCGTCCAGGGGTCGAGGGTCCAGATTTACCAAGAATGCCCCCATTATGGCTGTGCACAAATTGATCCAATTTTTTTGTGATCTCATCTATATATATATATATATATATATATATATATATATATATATATATATATATATATATATATTCTTCTATATGCCAAATTGTCTGTCAAAGTATTGAAGAAATCCATGGCATCATCATTAGCTGGAAGTAACCGGGGCGTGATGGTACGAATTTCAGCAAAGGCCTTCCAAATAGCGATATTTGGAAGGCTCTTGCTGAACTTTGTACCAAAAAGTGAATTATGCTATCTGGGACTCTGTTTCAGAACAACTTTGAAGAGCTTCGTACCATCATGCGCCTGTTACTTTTGCCTAATGATGAAGACACAGTTTTGTTGAATCCTTTGACACTAGACAAATGTGACATGAGGGTGTCGAGGGTCGGGAACTAGGGTAGAGGGTCGTGGATCGCCGAGCGGTCGAGGGTCGAGGGTCGTCCAGGGGTTGAGGGTCCAGATTTATCAGGAATGCCTCCATTATGGATGTGCAGAAGTTGATCCAATTTTTTTTGATCTCATCTATATATATATATATATATATATATATATATATTCTTGTATATGTCACATTGTCTGTCAAAGTATTGACGAAATCCATGGCTTCATCATTAACTGGAAGTAATAGGCGTATGATGCTATGAAGCTGTCCAAAGTTGTTTTGGAACGGAGTTCCTGATAGAATAATTCGCCTTTTGGTATGAATTTCAGCAAAGTCCTTCCACATAGCGATATTCAGAAGGCTCTTGCTGAACTTTGTTCCGAAAAGCGAATTATTCTATCGGGAACTCCGTTCCAAAACAACTTTGAAGAGCTTCATACCAATATGTGCATGTCATTTCCGGATAATGATGAAGTCATGGTTTTCTTGAATTCTTTGACACTAGACAACGTGACATATAGAAGGGAAGATGAGATCAGGAAAAATATGGACCATTTTCGGCACATCCAGAATGGCGCCATTTTGTTAAATCCCTTGTTGGTCCGGACGTCAAACAATCATGTGGGAGGCGGTCCGGACCAAACCCTAGAAGCACTACCGAGGCCACCGAAATTTACCAAGTTAATAGAGCGTTGTCGTCGAGGCCACCCCAAACCTTAGAAGCGTCGAGGCCACTAATATGATTCCTTGTTGTGATTAGCTAGCTAGGTCTATGTTTGCCACTAATATATCCATCTGTCATGTTTGTATATTAATTGCCATGTTGTAATATTTGTAGAAACTACGGAGCACTGAGGCTTAGAAGCAGAGCAGGTGTTCGGGGGCATAATCATCGCTGGAGGTGATGTCTTGTCGTATCTCAATGACATCGATGGTCTAGAAGGAGAGGGTGAAGTAGGCTACGGTGATCGAAGAATGGAGGAGGAAGGACATGATTATGATGGCTCCGGTGACCGAATGCCGGTGGAAGAAGGAGACCGTGATGACGGCTTTGGTGACCGAACAGAGTCCGGCCAGGTATATATATTAATTAAGCTTGTGATGACTAGCTAATTGATGCATTAATTGTTTTGGTATGTACACATATTAACTCTCTTCTTTCTTCTTTTCTAGCCCTCCGGATCGAGCGAAACTTCGGTAACGAGACAAGGCCTGAAGAAAAAGTTGCGCTAGGATGAAAGGTTCATGATCAAAGCAATCGCGCGTGATGGCCAACCGATTGAACCCATCCGGACCAAGGAAGCATTTTTTGCTCAGTGCGAGGTTCTTGTTAGGGACATGATCCCGATCAACATCCACCAATGGTATAAAACTAAGAACGAAGACCCTTAGGTGTCTTATGTCAACGATAGGTAGAAAGATGATCTTTGGACCGCGCTGAAGGCAAATTTCACCCTACCGCTAGAGGAGAATCCGTAGAAGCCAGCTATAGAGCCATTGGTCAAGGCTCATGCTCTTAAGAAGATGGAAGATCTATTCAGGAGGTGGAAGACTGAGTTGAAAACAACATTTCTCAATAAAGACAAGACTCCTGAATTCACCGACCGATTTGAGAAGATAAGAGATCACTTGTAGCGACCAGACCTCAGACGGTCCAATATTTGTGCTCAGGTGTCAACCCTGGATCAGTAATGCTGACACCACACAGTACTTGAAGGATTTATAACAAAGTAGCAATCACACACTTATTACATCGAGTGTCTCAAAAGAGAACTTATTACAATAAATATGGCTTAAGGCCATCTAATAACGATAACAGCGGAATGCCTGGAAGATAAGTGAGTCCATCAACTCCAACAGCATCACTGAGTATAGAACCACGACCTAAAACTCCTTAATTGTCGTCTGAAAAGTCTACAACATTAACCTTGCAGCCTGAAATGGGTTAGCACATGGAATATGCTGGCAAAGTAACATATAGAGAGTAATGGAATAATCAGGCTATTCTATATGCATATTTGGCTGGTGGAAAGCTATATGGTTACAGTTTTGCGTAAAGCCAATTTTTCCCTACTGCAAAGGAATAAATTTTATTTAACTATCATGGTGGTTGTTAAACATTGAGAATGGTTGACAGCATTCCCAATCCCAATTAAGCATCATCATTAAACAAAACCCAACATAATTAATTTTAGAGTAACATGTTGAGATTCACATGATAATCCAGGTACTAGATACTCAAGATGTCCATAACCGGGGACACGGCTAACCATGATTAGTTTATACACACTGCAGAGGTTTGCGCACTTTTCCCCACAAGACACGATCTCCTCCGCTGGGATTCTCGCACTACATGGTGTTTGAGAAACGGATGACCGAGACATAGTCTTTCAGAAGTGCTAACACCTTACGAACGGGTAGACCGTACCAACCTACATCCCCTACATCTGCTAGTCTACCACTGTAAGAGTTTGCACGACTTAATCAACTATGCTAGAGCCCATAGTAGCTTGTGGCTGCACACGGAAGTTTCTAGCTAGTATGAATAATCTCATGATCCCTTTGAGCCTGGGTGGCGGTCCATAAAGAAAAACAGGCAATCGCTGGAATACCCAGGTGCCTCAATCCACCCAGATGTGTGTTTAAGTTGCCACCTTAGATAAACCATTAAATTAGCAAACTCACATCTGTCATGGATATCACTCACCCAATCCACGTCTACTAGCATAGCATGGCATAATAGGCAAACGTAGAAGTAACTCCCAAATGTTTGATAATACAATAGGTAATAGGTACTACCTCAACTACTTCCCATCCCACAATTTAATTAGATCCTAATCATGCAATGTTTGAGGATTGATCTAATGCAATAAAACTAGGTAGTAGGAGGTATGATCAAAGTGTTACTTGCCTTGCTGATGATCCGCGAAACCTAGAGATTCGAAGTAACAGGCGACGCACTCCGGGTATTCTATTGTAGACAAACAAACAAGCATATAATAAGTATTCATCTAATGCACAAGTAAAACTCAAATAAGAGATCTAACCAGAAGGTTCAACTTAAGAACTCTGGTTGCAAAAAGAATCAAATCAAACGAAGCAACGAAAGTCAAACGGTAAAAGAAACAGGCTTTGTTTACTATTCTGGATCTAGGTCAATTTTTACACTGGCAAAACTTGTTTAAGTTGGTTAAACGGATAGAGGGTTTCAAGACGAAACTCCAGGTGCTTGAATCGCCTGATTCCGATAAACGAGCGAAAAAGTTATACTAAAACAAAAATCGGATCAGGAATCACGACTAGAAAAATCGCGGATTTAATCCGAGAAAAAGAAAAAAAGACGAACAATTTAACGAACGAACGTTCGTTAACTGGATCTAAGCGACGAACACGTTCGTTAAAACGAACGAACGGGCGAACGTTCACTAAAATAGACTAAACCGAAAAAAAACCGACGGAAAAACCGAACGGTTTTTTCTAAAAAAACGGCGGCGGGGTCAACCTTGGGGTGCGGTTGGTGGCGGCGGCGGCAGCGGCGGGCGGCGGGGCAGCGGTGGTCGGTGGCGGCGGCGGCGGTCGGGCGGCGGCGGCGGCGGCGCTAGGGGGCGGGGCGGCGCGCTAGGGTTTGGGGAGGCTCCCGGGCTGGGCTCCCCGGCTTATAAAGCCCGGACGGGCCTAGTGTCCAGGTCGGACACGGCCCGTATGTCGGTTGCGTTTTTTTTATATCACACAGAAAAACAATTAAAAGAAATACTAAACGGACTCCAAAAATCCCGAAATAAATTTCCCAGGCTTCTAAAATCAAGCCGCACAAGGTGAACATTTATTTGGGGCCTAAATGCAATTTTCAAAAAAACACACATTTTTTCCTAAATTCAAATAAAATATCAAAAAACTCCGAAATAAAATCTTATTTGATTTTATTATTAAATCCTCAATATTTCTTTATTTGGGAAAGTCATTTTATTCCCTCTCTCATATTTTTGTAATAGAAATAATGGATGATAAAATAATTAAAATCAAATGATCCTATTCCAAAATTTGAGAAAACTCAAATATGAAAATAATGAAATCCCCAACTCTCTCCGTGGGTCCTTGAGTTGCGTAAAATTTCTAGGATCAACCCAAAAGCAAATAAATTATGATATGCAATGATGATCTAATGTATAACATTCCAAATTGAAAATTTGGGATGTTACAAACCTACCCCCCTTAAGATGAATCTCGCCCTCGAGATTCGGGTTGGCTAGAAAATAGGTGAGGGTGGTCCTTGAGCAAATCTTCCTCTCACTCCCAGGTGGCTTCATCCTCCGTGTGGTGGCTCCACTGAACCTTACAAAACTTCATAACCTTGCTGCGGGTGACTCGGCTGGCAAACTCGAGAATCTTAACTGGTTTCTCCTCATAGGTCAAATCACTGTCCAACTGAATTGCTTCCAGTGGTATCGTATCTCTCAGCGGTATGTCAGCCATCTCCGCGTGGCACTTCTTCAACTGAGAAACGTGGAACACATCATGAACTCCTGACAATCCTTCGGGCAATTCCAACTTGTAGGCCACTTCCCCATACGTTCCAATACTCGGTATGGTCCTACAAATCGTGGCGCTAACTTTCCCTTAACACCAAGACACTTTATTCCCCGAAGTGGGGATACTCGAAGATAAACTCTGTCTCCGACTTCGCAAACTGTCTCCTTGCATTTTGAATCTGCATAACTCTTCTGCCTGGATTGAGCTACCTTGAGCCTATCGCGAATCAATTTCACCTTCTGTTCAGACTCTTTAATCAAAGCAGGCCCAAACAACTAGCGGTCTCCAACTTCATCCCATGACAACGGTGTCCTGCACCTCCTTCCGTACAAGGCTTCGAAAGGGGCCATCTTTAAACTGGATTGATAGCTGTTGTTGTAAGAGAATTCTGCATATGGCAAATTGTCATCCCAACTAGATCCATAATCTAGCGCACAAGCTCTCAGCATGTCCTCCAAAATCTGATTGACTCTCTCGGTCTGTCCATCTGTCTGTGGATGAAAAGTTGTGCTGAACTCTAGCCTGGTACCCAAAGTTTCATGCAACTGATTCCAGAACTTTGAGGTAAACTGGGTTCCTCTATCTGATACTATACTCCTCGGAACTCCATGTAAGCATACAATCCTGGTCATGCATATCTTTGCCAACTTAGCACTGGTGTAAGTGGTCTTTACCGGGATGAAATGAGCTACTTTCGTCAACCGATCAACTACAACCCATATCGAGTCATAGCCTGAACGAGTCCTGGGTAATCCCGTGATAAACTCCATGCCTAACTTATCCCACTTCCATTCGGGTATCGGCAATGGTTGTAGCAATCCTACTGGCTTCTGATGTTGTACCTTTACTTTCTGACATACATCACAAACTGCTACATACTCCACAATATCTTTCTTCATTCCGGTCCACCAGAAGGTATCCTTCAAATCCAAATACATCTTGGTATTTCCTGGGTGAATCGAATATGGTGAGTCGTGTGCCTCTTGTAGAATCAACTTCCTGATCTCCGGGTCATTGGGCACATAAACACGGTCTTCAAACCATAGGGTGTCGTGCTCATCCTCACGAAATCCTTTAGCCTTTCCTTCGCTCATTTTCTCCTTTATGGAGGCAATCTCCTTGTCAGTCTTCTGAGCTTCTCTGATGCTATCCATCAAAGTTGACTATATCTCCAATGCTGCTACATAGCATCTCGGAACTATTTCCAAACATAGCTCACGAAGATCCTCGGCTAACACCTTTGGTATTACTCCCCTCATTAGTGTATTGACATGGCTCTTACGGCTCAATGCGTCAGCTACTACATTAGCCTTTCCGGGATGGTAATGCAATCTCATATCATAATCCTTGATGAGCTCCAACCATCTCCTTTGTCTGAGGTTTAACTCCTTCTACGTGAAAATGTATTTCAAACTCTTGTGATCCGTGTACACCTCGCAATGATTTCCAATGAGGAAATGTCTCCATGTTTTCAATGCATGCACTACGGCTGCTAACTCCAAATCATGCGTAGCATAATTCAATTCGTGGGGTTTCAGTTGTCGTGAGGCATATGAAACAACTCTCCCTTCCTGCATAAGCACTGCTCCAAGTCCTCATGATGAAGCGTCGCAATACACCTCGTAATCCTTGGTCTGGTCTGGCAAAAGCAACACTGGTGAAGTAACCAAGCATTTCTTCAACTCCTGGAAACTAGCCTCACACTCCTCAGTCCATATGAACTTGGTATCCTTCTTTAACAACTCCGTCATAGGTTTTGCAATTTTGGAGAAATTCTCAATAAATCTCCGGTAGTATCCTGCGAGTCCAAGGAAACTCCGGATCTCTCCAACTGTTGTCGGTGCCTCCCACTTGGTCACGGTATCAACTTTAGTGGGATCAACTGCTATTCCTTCTCCGGATATAACGTGTCCGAGGAATCCTACTTCCTTCAACCAAAACTCACATTTGCTAAACTTGGCATATAGTTGATGTTCACTGAGCTTTCCAAGAACCAAACGCAAATGTTCCTTATGCCCCTCTTCATTCTTTGAGTAAACCAGAATATCATCAATGAACACCACGACGAACTTATCCAAGAACTCCATAAACACTTTGTTCATCATGTTCATAAAATAGGCAGGTGCATTAGTCAGACCAAATGACATAACGGTATACTCGTACAGCCCATACCTGGTGGTAAAAGCTGTCTTAGGTATATCCTGTTCTCGAATCTTCAACTGGTGGTATCCTGATCGCAGATAGATCCTGGAAAATACCTTAGCTCCTTGCAATCTATCAAACAGATCATTGATCATTGGTAGTGGGTACTTGTTCTTGATCATTACTTCATTCAACTCACGATAGTCAACAACCATCCTTAACGATCCATCCTTTTTCTCCACTAGAAGTACTGGTGATCCCCAAGGCGACGAACTTGGGCGAATGTAACCTTTATCCAGTAACTCCTTAATCTGCTTCTTAATCTCCACCAAATCCTTTGTGGGCATCCTGTATGGTCTCTTGGATATTGGCCCTGTGCCTAGTAATAGCTCAATCAAAAACTCAATATCTCTATCCGGTGGCATGCCTGGCAACTCTTCGGGAAATACGTCAGGGAAATCCCTTACCACTGGTACTTCCTCCTGCACAACTACTGATAAGGAATTTACTTGTGTCCTATTTGGCGCATGCTGGGATACATACTTGATCCTTCTTCCTTCTGGCGTCGTAAGAAAAATTTTCTTACTGGCGCAATCGATGTTTCCCCCATACATCGACAGCCAATCCATACCCAGAATTACATCCAATCCTTGTGATTCCAAAATGATTAAATCCGAGGGAAACACATGCCTACCTATACTCAATGGCACTTGAAAACATCCTTGACTGGCCATATACTCCCCTCCTGGTGAGCTTACTAGCATAGGTATTCTAAGAACCTTAGTGGGCAGGTTATACTTGTCCACAAATCCCCTTGATATGTATGAATGCGATGCACCAGTATCAAAAAGAACGAGTGCAGTAAATGACTTAACCAAAAACTTACCGATTACGGCATCCGGCTGCTCTTCAACCTCCTCCACGTTAACATGGTTCACCTGTCCCCTGTTGAAAGGGTTCGGCTTCTTCCCAGAGCTTCCATTGCCATTTTGGCCTTCAGGACATTCATTGGCATAATGTCCGGTCTTCTGACACTTAAAGCAAGTGACTTGGCTCAGGTCTTTCTTGGCTGGGGTTGATGGGTTGGTACGGTTCTGGCCGTTGCTTCCTCCATTGCCATTACCATTCTTGGTGCCGTTGTGATTGTGCGAGCTACCTCCTCCATGGGTATCCTGAAAATGTCCTCCCGATCTAGGGGTAAATCGTGGCTTCTGCTGAGCTCCTAAATTGTACTTTCCTTGTGCATACTTCCTCTTGCGATTTTCAATTTGCTACTGCTTCCCTTCAATCATAAGGGCACGATCTACCAACTCCTGGTAGTTGTTGAAGGTTGCTACCATCAACTGTAGCGACCAGACCTCAAACAGTCTGATCTCTGTGCTCCGGTGTCATCCCTGGATCAGTAATGCTGACACCACACATTACTCAGAGGATTTATAGCAGAGTAGCAATCACACACTTATTACATCGAGTGTCTCAAAAGAGAGCTTATTACAATAAATATGGCTTAAGGCCATCTAATAACGATAACAGCGGAAGGCTTGGAAGATAAGTGAGTCCATCAACTCCAACGGCATCACTGAGTATAGAACCACGACCTAAAACTCCTTAATCGTCGTCTGAAAAGTCTGCAACATTAACGTTGCAGCCCGAAAACGGGTCAGCACATGGAATATGCTGGCAAGGTAACACATAGAGAGTAATGGAATGCAACAGCTATACTATATGCATATTTGGCTGGTGGAAAGCTCTATGGTTACAGTTTTTGCGTAAAGCCAATTTTTCCCTACTTCAAAGGAATAAAATTAATTACTATCATGGTGATTGTTAAACATTGAGAATGGTTGACAGCATTCTCAATCCCAATTAAGTAACATCATTAAAACCCACAAAATTAATTTAGAGTAACATGTTGAGATTCACATGAAAATCCAGGTACTAGATACTCAAGATGTCCATAACCGGGGACACGGCTAACCATGATTAGTTTATTACACTCTGCAGAGGTTTGCGGACTTTTCCCCACAAGACTCGATCGCCTCCGTTTGGTTTCTCGCACTACAGGGTGTTTGAGAAACGGATGACCGAGACATAGTCTTTCAGAAGCGCTAGCACCTTACGATCGGGTAGACCGTACCACCTACATCCCCTACATCTGCTAGTCTACCACTGTAAGAGTTCGCACAACTTAGTCAACTATGCCAGAGCCCATAATGGCTTGTGGCTGCACACGGAAGTTTCTAGTATGAATAATCTCATGATCCCTTTGGGCCTGGGTGGCGGTCCAAAGAAAACAGGCAAGTCCTGGTAACCCCAAGTGCCTCAATCCACCCAGATGTGTGTTAGGTTGCCACCTTAAATAAACCCTTAATTATCAATCTCACATCTGTCATGGATATCGCTCACCCAATCCACGTCTACTAGCATAGCATGGCATAATAAGCAAACGTAGAAGTAACTCCCAAAGGTTTGATAATAAACAGGTAATAGGTACTACCTCATCTACTTCCCATCCCACAATTTAATTAGATCCTAATCATGCAATGTGTGAGGATTGATCTAATGCAATAAAACTGGGTTGTAGAAAAGGTATGATCAAAGTGTTACTTGCCTTGCTGATGATCCGCGAAACCTAGAGATTCGAAGTAACAGGCGGCGCACTCCGGGTATTCTATCGCAGACAAACAACAAGCATACAATAAGTACTCATCTAATGCACAGGTAAAACTCAAATAGAAGATCTAACCAGAAAGTTCAACTTAAGAACCCTGGTTGGCAAAAAGAATCAAATCGAACGAAGCAAAAGAAATCAAACGGCGAAAGAAAACAACTTCGTTCTAGTAATCTGGATCTAGGGCAAATTTTACAGTAGCAAAAACTTGTTTAAGTTGATTATTCGGAAAGAGGGTTTCGAGACGAAACTCCAGGCGCTTGAATCGCCTGATTCCGATAAACGAGCGAAAAGTTATACTAAAACGAAAATCGGATCAGAAATCGCGATCAGAAAATAACCGCGGAAAATCCGACGAAAAAGAAAAACGACGAACAGAATTTTTTTAAAAAAACTGCACGGAAAACGAGGCGGCGGCGAACCTCGAAAGGCGCGCCAACTCCGGCGGGCGGCGGTAGGCGGGCGCGGGCGGCGGATAGGGGTTAGGGTTTCCGGGCTGGGCGGCTGCTCTCCTCTCGGCGGCCGTCGGGCGCTATTTAAAGGCCCGGCCGGCAGGTTCCCTGCCGGGTACGGCCCGAGGTCGGTTACGTGTTTTTTTAATCCGCTCGGAAGAAAAATAAAAGAAATACTAAACGGACTCCAAAAATCGACGAATAATTTTGCCGGTTCCTAAAATCAAGCCCGATAAAGTGAACATTTATCTGGGCCGAAACACAACTTTGAAAAACGCGCATTGTTCCTAAATTCAAATTAAAAATACCGAAAAACTCCGAAATAAATCTATTTGATTTTTTATTAAATCTCAATATTTCTATATTGGAAAGTCATTTTATTCCCTCTCTCATATTTTTGTAATAGAAATAATTGATGATAAAATAAATAAAATCAAAATGATCCTGTTTACATAATTTGAGAAAACTCAAATATGTAAATAACGAAATCCCCAACTCTCTCCGTGGGTCCTTGAGTTGCTTAGGATTTTCTAGGATCAAAACCAAAAGCAAAATAAAATATGATATGCATGATGACCTAATGTATAACATTCCAAATTGAAAATTTGGGATGTTACAAACCTACCCCCCTTAAGATGAATCTCGCCCTCGAGATTCGGGTTGGCTAGAAAATAGGTGAGGGTGGTCTTTGAGCAAATCTTCCTCTCGCTCCCAGGTGGCTTCATCCTCCGTGTGGTGGCTCCACTAAACTTTACAAAACTTGATAACCTTGCTGCGAGTAACTCGACTGGCAAACTCGAGGATCTTGACTGGTTTCTCCTCATAGGTCAAATTGTTATCCAACTGAATTGCTTCTAATGGCACTGTGTCTCTCAAAGGTATGTCAGCCATCTCCGCGTGACACTTCTTCAACTGAGAAACGTGAAACACATCATGCACTCCGGCCAATCCTTCTGGCAATTCCAACTTGTAGGCCACTTCTCCCATACGCTCCAAAACTCGATATGGTCCTACAAATCGTGGCGCTAACTTCCCCTTAACTCCAAAGCGCTTAATCCCTCGAAGTGGGGATACTCGAAGATAAGCTCTATCTCCGACTTCGTAAACTGTCTCCTTGCGTTTAGAATCTGCGTAGCTCTTCTGCCTGGACTGGGCTACCTTGAGCCTATCGCGAATCAACTTCACCTTCTGTTCAGACTCCTTAATCAGATCTGGTCCAAACAACTGGCGGTCTCCAACTTCGTCCCATGACAACGGTGTCCTGCACCTCCTTCCGTACAAAGCTTCGAAAGGTGCCATCTTCAAACTGGTCTGATAGCTATTATTGTAAGAAAACTCTGCATATGGCAAATTATCGTCCCAACTAGATCCATAATCTAGCGCACAAGCTCTCAGCATATCCTCCAAAATCTGATTGACTCTCTCGGTCTGTCCATCTGTCTGCGGATGAAAAGCTGTACTAAATTCTAGCCTAGTACCCAAAGTCTCATGCAACTGCTTCCAGAACTTTGAGGTAAACTGGGTTCCTCTATCTGATACGATGCTCCTCGGAACTCCATGCAAACATACGATCCTGGTCATGTATATCTTTGCCAACTTAGCACTGGTGTAAGTGGTCTTTACTGGGATGAAATGAGCTACCTTCGTCAATCGATCAACTACAACCCAAATCGAGTCATAGCCTGAACGAGTCCTTGGTAATCCCGTGATAAAATCCATGCCTAGCTTATCCCACTTCCATTCGGGTATCGGCAATGGTTGCAACAATCCTGCTGGCTTCTGATGCTCTGCCTTTACTCTCTGACATACATCACAAACTGCTACATACTCCGCAATATCCTTCTTCATTCCGGTCCACCAGAAAATATCCTTCAAATCCAAATACATCTTGGTATTTCCTGGGTGAATCGAATACGGTGAATCATGTGCCTCTTGCAGAATCAACTTCCTGATCTCCGGGTCATTGGGCACGTAAACACGGTCTTCAAACCATAGGGTGTCGTGCTCATCCTCACGAAATCCTTTAGCTTTTCCTTTGCTCAGTTTCTCCTTTATAGCGGCAATCTCTTTGTCAGTTTTCTGAGCTTCTCTGATTCTATCCATCAAAGTTGACTGAATTTCCAATGCTGCTACATAGCCTCTCGGAACTATTTCCAAACATAGTTCACGAAGATTTTCTGCTAACTCCTTGGGTATTTCTCCCGTCATTAACCTATTGACATGACTCTTGCGGCTTAATGCATCAGCTACTACATTAGCCTTCCCGGGATGATAATGCAATTTCATATCATAATCTTTGATGAGCTCCAACCATCTCCTTTGTCTGAGGTTCAACTCCTTCTGTGTGAAAATGTACTTCACACTCTTATGATCCGTGTACACCTCACAATGATTTCCAATGAGGAAATGTCTCCATGTCTTCAATGCATGCACTACGGCTGCTAACTCCAAATCATGCGTAGCATAATTCAATTCGTGGGGCTTCAGTTGTCGTGAAGCATACGAAACAACTCTCCCTTCCTGCATAAGCACTGCTCCAAGTCCTCGACGTGAAGCGTCGCAATACACCTCATAATCCTTGGTTTGATCTGGCAAAATCAACACTGGTGAGGTAACCAAACGTTTCTTCAACTCCTGGAAACTAGCCTCACACTCCTCAGTCCATTTGAACTTAGTATCCTTCTTCAGCAACTCCGTCATAGGCTTTGCAATCTTTGAGAAATTCTCAATAAATCTCCGGTAGTATCCTGCGAGTCCAAGAAAACTCCGGATCTCTCCAACTGTTGTTGGTGCTTCCCACTTGGTCACGGTTTCAACTTTAGCGGGATCTACTGCTATACCTTCTCCAGATATAACGTGTCCGAGGAATCCTACTTCCTTCAACCAAAACTCACATTTGCTGAACTTGGCATATAATTGATGTTCTCTGAGCTTTCCAACTACCAAACGCAAATGCTCCTTATGCTCCTCTTCATTCTTCGAATATACCAGGATATCATCAATGAACACTACGACGAACTTATCCAAAAACTCCATAAATACTTTGTTCATCATGTTCATAAAATAGGCAGGTGCGTTAGTCAGTCCAAATGACATAACGGTATACTCATACAGTCCATATCTTGTGGTGAAAGCTGTCTTAGGAATATCCTGTTCTCGAATCTTCAACTGGTGGTATCCTGATCGCAAATCGATCTTGGAAAATACATTAGCTCCTTGCAATAGATCAAACAGATCGTTGATCATTGGTAGTGGATACTTGTTCTTGATCGTTACTTCGTTCAATCCTCGATAATCAACAACCATCCTTAACGATCCATCCTTCTTCTCCACTAAAAGTATTGGTGATCCCCAAGGCGAAGAACTTGGGCGAATATATCCCTTATCCATTAACTCCTTAATCTGCTTCTTAATTTCCACCAAATCTTTTGCTGGCATCCTATATGGTCTCTTCGATATTGGCCCAGTGCCTGGCAATAGCTCAATCAAAAACTCAATGTCTCTATCCGGTGGCATGCCTGGCAACTCTTCGGGAAATACATCAGGAAAATCCTTTACCACTGGTACTTCCTCCTGTACAACTCCTGTTAGGAAATTTACTTGTGTCCTGTTTGGTACATTCCGGGATACATACTTGATCCTTCTCCCTTCTGGTGTGGTAAGCAAAATTGACTTACTAGCACACTCAATATTCCCTTTATACTTTGATAACCAATCCATGCCTAATATCACATCCAATCCTTGAGATTCCAATACTATTAGGTCTGAGGGAAAAACATAGTTACCAATCCTTAATGGTAACCGATCACACCATAGACTTGCCACATACTCTGCTCCTGGCGAGGTTACTAACATGGGTGACCTAAGGGCTTGGGTTGGTAGGTTATACTTATCCACAAATCCCCTTGAGATGTATGAATGCGATGCACCAGTATCAAAAAGAACGAGTGCAGTAAATGACTTAACCAAAAACTTACCTATTACTGCATCGGGCTGAGCTTCAACCTCCTCCACGCTAACGTGGTTCACCTGTCCCCTGTTGAAAGGGTTCGGCTTCTTCCCAGAACTTCCATTGCCATTTTGGCCTTCAGGACATTCATTTGCATAATGTCCTGGCTTCGAACACTTATAGCAAGTGACGTGGCTCAAGTCCTTCTTGGCTGGGGTTGATGGGGTGCTGCGGTTCTGTCCATTGCTTCCTCCATTCCCATTACCATTCTTGGTGCCATTGTGATTGTGCGAGCTACCTACTCCATGGGTATGCTAAAAATGTCCTCCTGGTCTAGGGGTAAAACGAGGCTTCTGCTGAGCTCCTGAATTATACTTTCCTTGTCCATACTTCCTCTTGCGGTTCTCAATTTGCTGCTGCTTCCCTTCAATCATAAGAGCACGATCTACCAACTCCTGGTAGTTGTTGAAGGTGGCTACCATCAACTGCATACTCAACTCATCATTCAGTCCTTCCAGGAATTTCTCCTGCTTAGCTGCATCCGTAGCAACGTCATCTGGGGCATAACGTGCTAGCTTACTAAACTCCTCCACATACTGGCCAACTGTCCGTCCTCCTTGGCGCAAGTTACGAAACTCACGCTTCTTCATGGCCATTGCTCCTGCTGAAACATGGGCAGTACGAAAAGCCTGCTGAAACTGGTCCCATGTGACAGTGTCGACTGGGAAGGTGGCTGTGAAATTCTCCCACCAAGATGCTGCGGGTCCTTCTAACTGATGTGCGGCAAACTTAACCTTCTCCACATCTGTGCATCCTGCTGTGGTCAACTCCCTAGCTATCTTGCGGAGCCAATCATCTGCTACTATCGGCTCGGTGCTACTGGAAAACACCGGCGGATTCAGCCTAAGAAAACGGGCTAAGTGGTCAACAGGTGGTGGTGGTGGTGGGTTGTTGTTGTTGTTCCCCTGATTCTGATTCTGAACTAGCAACTGCATCAAGGTGTTCTGCTGCTGGATCAACTGGGTGAGCTCCGGCGGAAAGGCAAATCCGGGGTCACGTCTCGGAGGCATCTGAGGGTTTAGAAAAGATGAGATATAAGAATAGAGGGGGTCTAAAGGGAAAACACTACCCATATGCACATGAGGCAAAAGCACACAATTCACTTCAATCAATCAAACAAGGCATACAATCAGTCTAGCTATCGCAAAAGTGCTCGGACTACTATATTTACATGGTGGACTACTACTACTGATGAGGTGGTCTACTAGAAATATTCTACGGTTGTAGACTCCATGATATCTGCTCCTGCTTCATCAACATAGACATCATCACTACTATCTTGTTCCGAGTCGGTGCCGTCAATGATGATGTAGTCTTCCGGGCTAATCTCCTTGGGTTCTTCGTCTTCATCTACTGGTGTCGGGCCTCCCATAAATATTCCAATCTTCTTGATTAGATCGTCATTCTTCTCCACCAATACTTCAATTTCTTCTTCATAATCTTCGCGTGTAGCCTTGAGTTCTTCCTCCAGTTCCTTGATTCTAGTCTTAGCCTTCTTCAGATCTATCATGTCGGCGCACATCTGATTCTCCTGTCGTCGAATGTGCTGGTTTAACTCCTGAATAAAAGCTGCAATTGATCTATCTTTCCTGGTGCTGATCATCTCCCAGTGTTCATCTCGGCGCCCACAAATCTGGTAGATAGTATCCTTGAGATCCTTGCGGTAGACTTCTCCAATGCGTCCCATGGCGATGTGAGCTGCCATACTCTTTCCTAGACTCCAAGTTGGTGCATCAAAAGAAAACTCTATGGGCTCAGTGACTGGCATGAACGTCCTTCCTGGAACTTGAACTTGAATCATCCAGCGCTCTTCTTCAGGTAAAGTGGCGTTGTAGGTTCCCGTGAAGCTTGGTATTCCTATGTTCAGGTATCTAGTGACTTCCTTCAAGTGGCGTCCAAAGGGTGTATCTTCATCTGGTTGTGTGAACTTGTTCCTTGCATCCGCCATCCTAAAGAGTAGAAAAGATGAGAAGTCAGAAGAGAAGAGAGTGAGTAGTGATCTAGGTCTTTAGCTTAGTGGTCGTGTCCTACAGTCAGCGTGTGCTCTGATACCATCTCTGTAGCGACCAGACCTCAAACAGTCTGATCTCTGTGCTCCGGTGTCATCCCTGGATCAGTAATGCTGACACCACACAGTACTCGGAGGATTTATAGCAGAGTAGCAATCACACACTTATTACATCGAGTGTCTCAAAAGAGAACTTATTACAATAAATATGGCTTAAGGCCATCTAATAACGATAACAGCGGAAGGCTTGGAAGATAAGTGAGTCCATCAACTCCAACGGCATCACTGAGTATAGAACCACGACCTAAAACTCCTTAATCGTCGTCTGAAAAGTCTGCAACATTAACGTTGCAGCCCGAAAACGGGTCAGCACATGGAATATGCTGGCAAGGTAACACATAGAGAGTAATGGAATGCAACAACTATACTATATGCATATTTGGCTGGTGGAAAGCTCTATGGTTACAGTTTTTGCGTAAAGCCAATTTTTCCCTACTTCAAAGGAATAAATTAATTACTATCATGGTGGTTGTTAAACATTGAGAATGGTTGACAGCATTCTCAATCCCAATTAAGTAACATCATTAAAACCCACAAAATTAATTTAGAGTAACATGTTGAGATTCACATGAAAATCCAGGTACTAGATACTCAAGATGTCCATAACCGGGGACACGGCTAACCATGATTAGTTTATTACACTCTGCAGAGGTTTGCGCACTTTTCCCCACAAGACTCGATCGCCTCCGTTTGGTTTCTCGCACTACAGGGTGTTTGAGAAGACGGATGACCGAGACATAGTCTTTCAGAAGCGCTAGCACCTTACGATCGGGTAGACCGTACCACCTACATCCCCTACATCTGCTAGTCTACCACTGTAAGAGTTCGCACAACTTAGTCAACTATGCCAGAGCCCATAATGGCTTGTGGCTGCACACGGAAGTTTCTAGTATGAATAATCTCATGATCCCTTTGAGCCTGGGTGGCGGTCCAATAAAACAGGCAAGTCCTAGAAACCCCAGGTGCCTCAATCCACCCAGATGTGTGTTAGGTTGCCACCTTAGATAAACCATTAATTATCAATCTCACATCTGTCATGGATATCACTCACCCAATCCACGTCTACTAGCATATCATGGCATACTAAGCAAACGTAGAAGTAACTCCCAAAGGTTTGATAATAAACAGGTAATAGGTACTACCTCATCTACTTCCCATCCCACAATTTAATTAGATCCTAATCATGCAATGTGTGAGGATTGATCTAATGCATTAAAACTGGGTTGTAGAAAAGGTATGATCAAAGTGTTACTTGCCTTGCTGATGATCCGCGAAACCTAGAGATTCGAAGTAACAGGCGGCGCACTCCGGGTATTCTATCGCAGACAAACAACAAGCATACAATAAGTACTCATCTAATGCACAGGTAAAACTCAAATAGAAGATCTAACCAGAAAGTTCAACTTAAGAACCCTGGTTGGCAAAAAGAATCAAATCGAACGAAGCAAAAGAAATCAAATGGCGAAAGAAAACAACCTCGTTCTAGTAATCTGGATCTAGGGCAAATTTTACAGTAGCAAAAACTTGTTTAAGTTGATTATTCCGAAAGAGGGTTTCGAGATGAAACTCCAGGCGCTTGAATCGCCTGATTCCGATAAACGAGCGAAAAGTTATACTAAAACGAAAATCGGATCAGAAATCACGATCAGAAAATAACCGCGGAAAATCCGACGAAAAAGAAAAATGACGAACGGAATTGTTTTTTAACTGCACAGAAAACGAGGCGGCGGCGGCGAACCTCGGGCGGCCCGCTCCGGCGAGTCGGCTGCGGCGGCGGAATAGGGTTAGGGTTTCCGGGGTTGGCGGCTGCTCTCCTCTCGGGCCGGCCTCGAGTGCTATTTAAAGGCCCGGCCGACGGTTTCCCGGCCGGATACGGCCCGGAGTCGGTTACACGTTTTTTTTAATCCACTCGGAAGAAAAATAAAAAGAAACACTAAACGGACTCCAAAAATCACGAAATAAATTTTGTCGGGTTCCTAAAATCAAGCCCGATAAAGTGAACATTTATCTGGGCCCAAAATACAACTTTGAAAAACGCGCATTTTTCCTAAACTCAAATAAAAATACTGAAAAACTCCGAAATAAATCTTATTTGATTTTTTATTAAATCCTCAATATTTCTATATTTTGGGAAAGTCATTTTATTCCCTCTCTCATATTTTTGTAATAGAAATAATTGATGATAAAATAAATAAAATCAAATGATCCTGGTTACATAATTTGAGAAAACTAGAATATGTAAATAACGAAATCCCCAACTCTCTCCGTGGGTCCTTGAGTTGCTTAGGATTTTCTAGGATCAAAACCAAAAGCAAAATAAAATATGATATGCATGATGACCTAATGTATAACATTCCAAATTGAAAATTTGGGATGTTACATGTGGTCAACTCCCTAGTTGTCTTGCGGAGCCAATCATTTGCTACTATCGGCTCGGTGCTACTGGAAAACACCGGCGGATTTAGCCTAAGAAAATGGGCTAAGTGATCAACAGGTGGTGCTGGTGGTGGTGGGTTGTTGTTGTTGTTGTTGTTGTTGTTGTTGTTCCCCTGGTTCTGATTCTGGACTAGCAACTGCATCAATGTGTTCTACTACTGGATCAACTGAGTGAGCTCCGATGGAAAGGTAAATCCGGGGTCACGTCTCGGAGGCATCTAAGGGTTTAGAAAAGATGATATTTAAGAATAGAGAGGGGTCTATAGAGAAAACACTACCACATGCACATGAGGCAAAAACAAACAATTCACTTCATTCAATCAATCAAACAAGGGCATACAAATGATCTAACTATCGCAAAAGTGATCGGACTACTATATTTACATGGTGGGCTACTACTACTGATGAGGTGGTCTACTAGAAATATTCTTCGGTTGCAGACTCCATTATATCTGCTCCTGCTTCATCCACATGGTCATCATCGCTATCATCTGCATCCGAGTCGGTGTTGTCGATGATGATGTAGTCTTCCGGGCAAATCTCCTTGGGTTCTTCGTCTTCTTCTACTGGTGTAGGGCCTCCCATAAATATTCCGATCTTCTTGATCAGAGCGTCATTATTCTCCACTAATACTTCTATTTCCTCTTCATAATCTTCTGGTGTAGCCTTGTGTAACACGAGAGAGAGAGAGAGGGATCAAACACATAGCTACTGGTACATACCCTCAGCCCCGAGGGAGAACTACTCCCTCCTCATCATGGAGAGCGCTGGGATGATGAAGATGGCCACCGGAGAGGGATTCCCCTTCCGGCAGGGTGCCGGAATGGATCTGATACGTCTCCATCGTATCTATAATTTTTGGTTGTTCCATGCCAATAGTCTACAACTTTCATATACTTTCGGCAACTTTTTATACTATTTTTGGGACTAACATATTGATCCAGTGCCTAGTGCCAGTTCCTATTTCTTGCATGTTTTTTGTTTCGCAGAAAATCCATATCGAACAGAGTCCAAACGGGATAAAAACGGATGGAGATTGTTTTGGAATATATGTGATTTTTGGGAAGTGAAATCAACGTGAGACGATGCTTGAGGGGCCCACGAGGCAGGGGGCAGGCGCGCCCCTGACCCTCGTAGCCACCCCGTAAGGTGGTTTGTTCCCTTCTTTCGCTGCAAGAAAGCTAATATACGGATAGAGATTGTGTTAAAATTTCAGCCCAATCGGAGTTACGGATCTCCGGGAATATAAGAAACGGTGAAAGGGAAGAATCTGAAAACGCAGAAACAGAGAGAGACAGATCCAATCTCGGAGGGGCTCTCGCCCCTCCCATGCCATGGAGGCCATGGACCAGAGGGGAAACCCTTCTCCCATCTAGGGAGGAGGTCAAGGAATAAGAAGAAGGAGGGGGGCTCTCCACCCTCGCTTCCGGTGGCACCGGAGTGCCACCGGGGGCCATCATCATCACCGCAATCTTCACCAACAACTTCACAGCCATCATCACCAACTCTTCCCCCCTCTATGCAGCGGTGTAACCTCTCTCTTACCCTCTATAATCTCTACTTAAACATGGTGCTCAACGCTATATATTATTTCCCAATGATGTATGGCTATCCTATGATGTTTGAGTAGATCTGTTTTGTCCTATGGGTTATTTGATGATCAAGATTGGTTTGAGTTGCATGTTTTATTATTGGTGTTGTCCTATGTTGCTCTCCGTGTCGCGCAAGCATGAGGGATCCCCGCTGTAGGGTGTTGCAATAAGTTCATGATTCACTTATAGTGGGTTGCGTGAGTGACTGAAACACAAACCCTAGTAAGGGGGTTGTTGCGTATGGGATAAAGAGGACTTGATACTTTAATGCTATGGTTGGGTTTTACCTTAATGATCTTTAGTAGTTGCAGATGCTTGCTAGAGTTCCAATCATAAGTGCATATGATCCAAGTAGAGAAAGTATGTTAGCTTATGCCTCTCCTCATATAAATGCAATATTACCGGTCTAGTTATCGATTGCCTAGGGACAAATAACTTTCTCGTAACAACAAGCTCTCTACTAAAACCTAATTAGTTGTGTCTTTATCTAAACAGCCCCTACTTTTATTTACATGCTCTTTATTATCTTGCAAACCTATCCAACAACACCTACAAAGTACTTCTAGTTTCATACTTGTTCTAGGTAAAGCGAACGTCAAGCGTGAGTAGGGTGTACCGGTGGTCGATAGAACTTGAGGGAATATTTGTTCTACCTTTAGCTCCTCGTTGGGTTCGACACTCTTACTTATCGAAAGAGCTACATTGCATCCCCTATACTTGTGGGTTATCAAGACCTTTTTCTGGCGCCGTTGCCGGGGAGCAATAGCGTGGGGTGAATATTCTCGTGTGTGCTTGTTTGCTTTATCACTAAGTAATTTTTATTTGCTGTTCTTAGTTGTTTTCTATCTTTAGTTATGGGTAGGAACGCAAAATACCAAACAAATTAGTTGTACCTACTAAACCAATGGTTCAAGAACCACTCAAAATCTATCACACTACTGAAGCTTATTACTTGGATCATCTTCGATCCCTATGTGCTCGTGCTGAAACCCCAACTAGCTTAGTTGAGGGCAAATCTTTAGATGAGCATGCTTGTTATGTGCGACACCGAATATCTGAAAAAGGGAAAATTTTACTGGGTCAAATTCATCGTTTGCAACGCTATGCTTGGAATTTATGCGAAATATATGATATCACTTGTTGTTCTAAAAACCCTAAGAAACACCTTCCCTATCAATGTGAGTTTAGTGATAATGGAATCGTATCTTTGTATGCTAAGGGTGTTCATAGTTACTATGATGTTCAACAAATTGAAGAATTTGTTGCTTTTAAGGGTGCTTATGAAATTGCTTCTTTGATTGAAACGTATGATACTACTCTTTACAAATCTGGAAATTTTGACATACTTAAATATTGCTATGATAATTATGCTTCTAATGCCTATGTTGAACCATACATTGACGACTACCCAGCTGTCCAAGAAGAGACAAATATTTTGCAGGAGTCTATGGAAGAAGAAATTGATGAAACTGTGAGCTCATTGGATGAAAAACATGAGGAGGAGAGCGAAGAACAAAAGGAGGAAGAGCGGATTAGCTACCCGTGCCCATCTTCTAATGGCAGTAACTCTTCAACTCATACATTGTTTAATTTCCCATTGTGCTCACCGAAGGATGATTGGTACGATGATTGTTATGATCCCGTTGATTCTCTTGAAATATCCCTTTTTGATGATGCTTCCTATGCTTGTGGCCAAGATGCCAATATGAATTATGCTTATGGAGATGAACTTGCTATAGTTCCTTATGTTAAACATGAAATTGTTGCTATTTCACCCACACATGATAGTCCTATTATCTTTTTGAATTCTTCCGACTACCCTATATCAGAGAAGTTTGCCCTTATTAAGGATTATATTGATGGGTTACCTTTTACCATTGCACGTGATGATTTTGATGAATATAATATGCATGTGCTTGCTGCTCCTACTTTCAATTATTATGAGAGAGTAAATATATCTCCACCTCTCTATGTTTCCAATATGATAAAATTGTAAGAAACTATTTATACTATGCATTGGCCTTCATTATGTGTGCATGAATTGTTCTTTTATGACATGCCGATGCATAGGAAGAGAGTTAGAATTCGTTGCTACATGATATATGTTACTTTGTGCTCACTACTAAATTACAAATCATTGTTAATTAAAATTGGCTTGGATATACCTTGGGATCCGGGTGGATTCATTACTTGAGCACTATATGCTAAGCTTAATGGCTTTAAAGAAAGCGCTGCCAGGGAGACAACTCAGAAGTTTTAGAGAGTCATTTATTTCTGTTGAGTGCTTTTATATAGTTTAAAAACAAAATAAAATAAAGAGGGGAACCCAAAACTTTTTCAAAAAGGAAAGTGAAAGTGAGAAAGACAAGCATTGTTGAAGTGGGAGAGCTCCTTGAACTTTGTTCATGCTCATGGAAACTTTGTGAATCTTGATTACAGAAACTTTTAAACAAAAATAATTATCCCCTTGTACAGTTCCATTGTATTATAAAAATAATGTGCCAAGGTTTGTCTTTAGGATGTTTTAGATGCTTGTTGGTTTGTACGGTGCAGGACAGAAACTTTTGCTGTAGTGCGCGATTTTACATTTGTAGGTGGAACGTCAAATGGTTCTGATTCTTGTTGCACTGTATTTCTCTACAAATTGTTTATTTTTCCTAATTTTGGCAGAATTTTTCAAGTACCAGAAGGATGGTAAATTTTCAGATTATTACAGACTGTTCTGTTTTAGACAGATTGTGTTTTTGATGCATAGTTTGCTTGTTTTGATGAAACTATCGATTTATATCAGTGGATTAAGCCATGTAAAAGTTATATTACAGTATACACATTGCAAAAACAAAATTTGAATTGTCTTGCAACAGTACTTAGAGTAGTGATTTGCTTTATTATACTAACGGATCTTACCGAGTTTTCTGTTGAAGTTTCCTGTGGATGAAGTGTTCGATGATCGAGAAGGTCTCAATGTGAGAAGAAGGAAGAGAGGCAAGAGCTCAAGCTTGGGGATGCCCGAGGCACCCCAAGTAAGTATTCAAGGAGACTCAAGCGTCTAAGCTTGGGGATGCCCCGGAAGGCACCCCCTCTTTCTTCAACAAGTATCGGTATGTTTTCTGATTCGTTTCGTTCATGCGATATGTGCAAATCTTGGAGCGTCTTTTGCATCTAGTTTTCATTTTTCTTTTATGCACCATGATGGTATGAGATAGTCCTTGGTTGATTTATCGAATGCTCTTTGCACTTCACTTATATCTTTTGAGTACGGCTTATAGAATGCTTCATGTGCTTCACTTATATCATTTGAAGTTTGGATTGCCTGTTTCTCTTTACATAGAAAACTACCATTTGTAGAATGATCTTTTGCTTCACTTATATTTGTTAGAGCACGGGCATATCTTTTGTAGAAAGAATTAAACTCTCTTGCTTCAGTTATATCTATTTAGAGAGATGACAGGAACTGGTTATTCACATGGTTAGTCATAAAATCCTACATAAAACTTCTAGATCATTGAATATGATATGTTTGATTCCTTGCAATAGTTTTGCGATATAAAGATGGTGATATTAGAGTCATGCTAGTGGGTGGTTGTGGATTAGTAGAAATACTTGTGTTGAGGTTTCTGATTCCCGTAGCATGCACGTATGGTGAACCGTTATGTAATGAAGTCAGAGCATGATTTATTTATTGATTGTCTTCCTTATTAGTGGCGGTTGGGGACGAGCGATGGTCTTTTCCTACCAATCTATCCCCCTAGGAGAATGCGCACAATACTTTGTTTCGATGACTAATAGATTTTTGGAATAAGTATGTGAGTTCTTTATGAATAATGTTGAGTCCATGGATTATACGCACTCTCACCCTTCCACCATTGCTGGCCTCTCTAGTATCGCGCAACTTTCGCCGGTACAATAAACTCACCATATACCTTCCTCAAAACAGCCACCATACCTACCTATCATGGCATTTCCATAGCCATTCCAAGATATATTGCCATGCAACTTCCATCATCATCATGTACATGACTTGAGCATTCATTGTCATATTGCTTTGTATGATCGTAAGATAGCTAGCATGATGTTTTCATGGCTTTGTTCGTTTTTTGATGTCATTGCTATGCCAGATCATTGCACATCCCGGTACACCGCCGGAGCCATTCATATAGAGTCATATCTTTGTTCTAGTATCGAGTTGTAATATCGAGTTGTAAGTATATTAAAGTGTGATGATCATAATTATTAGAGCATTGCCCAAGTGAGGAAAGGATGATGGAGACTATGATTCCCCCACAAGTCGGGATGAGACTCCGGACAAAAAAAAAGAGAAAGGCCAAAAAAGGAGAAGGCCCAAAAAATAAAAATAAAAAAATAAAAAAAATGAGAGAAAAAGAGAGAAGGGGTAATGTTACTATCCTTTTACCACACTGGTGCTTCAAAGTAGCACCATGTTCTTCATATAGAGAGTCTCTTGAGTTATCACTTTCATATACTAGTGGGAATTTTCATTATAGAACTTGGCTTGTATATTCCGATGATGGGCTTCCTCAAACGCCCGAGGTCTTCATGAGCAACCAAGTTGGATGCACACCTACTTAGTTTCAGTTTGAGCTTTCATACACTTATAGCTCTAGTGCATCTGTTGCATGGCAATCTCTACTCACTCATATTTATATCTATTGATGGGCATCTAGATAGCCCGTTGATACGCCTAGTCGATGTGAGACTATCTTCTCCTTTTTGTCTTCTCCACAACCACCATTCTATTCCACCTATAGTGCTATGTCCATGGCTCACGCTCATGTATTGCGTGAAAGTTGAAAAGGTTTGAGAACGTCAAAATTATGAAACAATTGCTTGGCTTGTCATCGGGGTTGTGCATGATGTGAATATTTTGTGTGGTGAAGATGGAGCATAGCCAGACTATATGATTTTGTAGGGATAACTTTCTTTGGCCATGTTATTTTGAAAAGACATGATTGCTTTATTAGTAGGCTTGAAGTATTATTTTTTTCATGTCAAATGATAGACTATTGCTTTGAATAACTCGTATCTTAATATTCATGCCATGATAAGATATGTGATCAAGATTATGCTAGGTAGCATTCCACATCAAAAATTATCTTTTCAATCATTTACCTACTCGAGGGCGAGCAGCAATTAAGCTTGGGGATGCTGATACGTCTCCGTCGTATCTATTATTTTTTATTGTTCCATGCCAATATTCTACAACTTTCATATACTTTTGGCAACTTTTTATACTATTTTTTGGACTAACATATTGATCCAGTGCCCAGTGCCAGTTCCTGTTTGTTGCATGTTTTTTGTTTCGCAGAAAATCCATATCAAACGGTGTCCAAACGGGATAAAAACGGACGGAGATTTTTCTGGAATATATGTGATTTTTGGGAAGTGAAATCAACGCGAGACGATTCTCGAGGGGCCCACGAGGCAGGGGGTGCGCCCCTGACCCTCGTGGCTACCCCGTAAGGCTGTTGGTTCCCTTCTTTCGCCGCAAGAAAGCTAATATCCGGATAGACATCGTGTTAAAATTTCAGCCCAATCGGAGTTACGGGTCTCCAGGAATATAAGAAACGGCGAAAGAGAAGAATCTGAAAACGCAGAAACAGAGAGAGACAGAGAGACAGATCCAATCTCGGAGGGGCTCTCGCCCCTCCCACGCCATGGAGGCCATGGACCAGAGGGGAAACCCTTCTCCCATCTAGGGAGGAGGTCAAGCAAGAAGAAGAAGGATGGGGCTTTCTCCCCCTCGCTTCCGGTGGCACCGGAGTGCCACCGGGGACCATCATCATCACCGCAATCTTCACCAACAACTTCACCGCCATCATCACCAACTCTTCGCCCCTCTATGCAGTGGTGTAACCTCTCTCTTACCCGCTGTAATCTCTACTTAAACATGGTGCTCAACGCTATATATTATTTCCCAATGATGTATGGCTATCCTATGATGTTTGAGTAGATCTGTTTTGTCCTATGGGCTATTTGATGATCAAGATTGGTTTGAGTTGCATGTTTTATTATTGGTAATGTCCTATGGTGCTCTCCATGTCACGCAAGCGTGAGGGATCCCCGCTGTAGGGTGTTGCAATACTTTCATGATTCACTTATAGTGGGTTGCGTGAGTGACTGAAACACAAACCCGAGTAAGGGATCTTTAGTAGTTGCGGATTCTTGCTAAAGTTCCAATCATAAGTGCATATGGTCCAAGTAGAGAAAGTATGTTAGCTTATGCCTCTCCCTCATATGAAACTGCAATAATGATTGTCGGTCTAGTTATCGATTGCCTAGGGACAAATAACTTTCTCGTAACAACAAGCTCTCTACTAAACCTAACTTAGTTGTGTCTTTATCTAAACAGCCCCTACTTTTTATTTACAAGATCTTTATTATCTTGCAAACCTATCCAACAACACCTACAAAGTACTTCTAGTTTCATACTTGTTCTAGGTAAAGCGAACATCAAGCGTGCGTAGAGTTGTATTGGTGGTCGATAGAACTTGAGGGAATATTTGTTCTACCTTTCGCTCCTTGTTGGGTTCGACACTCTTACTTATCAGAAGAGGCTACAATCGATCCCCTATACTTGTGGGTTATCAGGGTCTAGATTGGTTTTCGGTGGCTACGGAGGCTTCTGGCGGCGGAAATCATGATCTATTGTGCTCCCTGATGTTTTTAGGGTATATGGGTATATATGGGAGGAAGAAGTACGTCGGTGGATCTCCGGGCTGTCCACGAGGCAGGGGGCGCGCCTAGGGGGGTGGGCGCGCCCCCACCCTCGTGGGCAGCCCAGGACTCTCCTGGTCCAACTCTGATACTCCGTGGGCTTCTTATAGTCCAAAAATAAGTTCCATGAAGTTTCAGGTCAATTGGACTCCGTTTGATTTTCCTTTTCTGCTATACTCTAAAACAAGGAAAAAAAGAAACTGGCACTGGGATCTGGGTTAATAGGTTAGTCCCAAAAATAATATAAAAGTGTATAATAAAGCACATAAACATCCAAAACAGATAATATAATATCATGGAACAATCAAAAATTATAGATACGTTGGAGACATATCAGCATCCCCAAGCTTAATTCCTACTCGTCCTCGAGTAGGTAAATGACAAAAACAGAATTTTTGATGTGAAATGCTACCTAACATATTTATCCATGTAGTTCTATTTATTGTGGCAAGAATATTCAGATCCATAAGATTCAAGACAAAAGTTTAATATTGACATAAAAATAATAATTCTTCAAGCATACTAACAAAGCAATCATGTCTTCTCAAAATAACAAGGCCAAAGAAAGCTATCCCTACAAAATCATATAGTCTCGCTATGCTCCATCTTCACCACACAACATATTAAAATCATGCAGAACCCCGATGACAAGCCAAGCAATTGTTTCATACTTTTGATGTTCTCAAACTTTTTCAATCTTCACGCAATATATGAGCGTGAGCCATGGACATATCACTATATGTGGAATAGAATGGTGGTTCTGGAGAAGACAAAAAGGGAGAAGATAGTCTCACATCAACTAGGCGTATCAACGGGCTATGGAGATGCCCATTAATAGATATCAATGTGAGTGAGTAGGGATTGCCATGCAACGGATGCACTAGAGCTATAAATGTATGAGAGCTCAACAAAAGAAACTAGTGGGTGTGCATCCAACTCACTTGCTCACGAAGACCTAGGGCATTTTGAGGAAGCCCATCATTGGAATATACAAGCCAAGTTCTATAATGAAAGATTCCCAATAGTATATGAAAGTGACAACATAGGAGACTCTCTATCATGAAGACCATGGTGCTACTTTGAAGCACAAGTGTGGTAAAAGGATAGTAGCATTGCCCCTTCTCTCTTTTTCTCTCATTTTATTTTATTATTATTTTCTGGGCCTTCTCTGTTTTATGGCCTCTTTTTTTATTTGGGCTTCTTTGGCCTCTCTTTTTTTCGTCCTAAGTCTCATCCCGACTTGTGGGGAAATCATAGTCTCCATCATCCTTTGCTCACTGGGACAATGCTCTAATAATGATGATCATCACACTTTTATTTTCTTACAACTCAAGAATTATAACTCGATACTTAGGACAAGATATGACTCTATATGAATGCCTCCGTCATTGTACCGGGATGTGCAATGACTCATGAGTGACATGTATGAAAGAATTATGAACAGTGGCTTTGCCACAAATACGATGTCAACTACATGATCATGCAAAGCAATATGATAATGATGGAGCGTGTCATAATAATGGAATGGTGGAAAGTTGCATGTCAATGTATCTCGGAATGGCTATGGAAATGCCATAATAGGTAGGTATGGTGGTTGTTTTGAGGAAGGTATATGGTGGGTTTATGATACCGGCGAAAGGTGCATGGTATAGAGAGGATAGCAATGGTGGAAGGATGAGAGTGCGTATAATCCATGGACTCAACATTAGCCATAAATAACTCACGTACTTATTGCAAAAATCTATTAGTTATCGAAACAAAGTACTAAGCGCATGCTCCTAGGGGGATAGATTGGTAGGAATAGACCATCGCTCGTCCCCGACCGCCACTCATAAGGAGGACAATCAATAAACAAATCATTCTCCGACTTCGTCACATAACGGTTCACCATACGTGCATGCTGTTGGAAATATGCCCTAGAGGCAATAATAAATTAGTTATTATTATATTTCCTTGTTCATGATAATCGTTTATTATCCATGCTAGAATTGTATTGATAGGAAACTCAGATACACGTGTGGATACATAGACAACACCATGTCCCTAGTAAGCCTCTAGTTGACTAGCTTGTTGATCAATAGATGGTTATGATTTCCTGACCATGGACATTGGATGTCATTGATAACGGGATCACATCATTAGAAGAATGATGTGATGGATAAGACCCAATCCTAAGCCTAGCACAAGATCATGTAGTTCGTATGCTAAAGCTTTTCTAATGTCAAGTATCATTTCCTTAGACCATGAGATTGTGCAACTCCCGGATACCGTAGGAATACTTTGGGTTTGCCAAACGTCACAACGTAACTGGGTGGCTATAAAGGTACACTACAGGTATCTCCGAAAGTGTCTGTTGGGTTGGCACGAATCAAGACTGGGATTTGTCACTCCGTGTAAACGGAGAGGTATCTCTGGGCCCACTCGGTAGGACATCATCATAATGTGCACAATGTGATCAAGGAGTTGATCACGGGATGATGTGTTACGAAACGAGTAAAGAGACTTGCCGGTAACGAGATTGAACAAGGTATCGGGATACCGACGATCGAATCTCGGGCAAGTATCGTACCGCTAGACAAAGGGAATTGTATACGGGATTGATTAAGTCCTTGACATCGTGGTTCATCCAATGAGATCATCGTGGAACATGTGGGAGCCAACATGGGTATCTAGATCCTGCTGTTGGTTATTGACCGGAGAGTCATGTTGGTCATGTCTGCATGTCTCCCGAACCCGTAGGGTCTACACACTTAAGGTTCGGTGACGCTAGGGTTATAGAGATATTAGTATGCGGTAACCCGAAAGTTGTTCGGAGTCCCGGATGATATCCCGGACGTCACAAGGAGTTCCGGAATGGTCCGGAGGTAAAGATTTATATATGGGAAGTCTTGTTTTGGTCGCCAAAAAAGTTTCACGCATTATCGGTATTGTACCGGGAGTGCCGAAAGGGGTCCGGGGGTCCACCAAGGGGGTCCACCTGCCCCGGGGGGCCACATGGGCTGTAGGGGTGTGCACCTTGTCCTATATGGGCCAAGGGCACCAGCCCCAAGAGGCCCATGGGCCAAGAGATAAGGGAAAGGAAGAGTCCTAAAAGGGGAAGGCACCTCCTAGGTGCCTTGGGGAGGAGGGACTCCTCCCTGGCCGCACCCTTCCTTGGAGGAAGGGCCAAGGCTGCGCCCCCCCTCTCCCTTGGCCCTATATATAGTGGGGAAAGGGAGGGCAGCCGCACCAAAGCACTGGCGCCTCCCTCTCCCTCCCATCACACATCTCCCTCCTCCTGCAACGCTTGGCGAAGCCCTGTTGGAATCCCGCTACTTCCACCACCACGCCGTCGTGCTGCTGGATCTCCATCAACCTCTCCTTCCCCCTTGCTGGATCAAGAAGGAGGAGACGTCGCTGCTCCGTACGTGTGTTGAACGCGGAGGTGTCGTCCGTTCGGCGCTAGGATCATCGGTGATTTGGATCACGACGAGTACGACTCCATCAACCCCGTTCTCTTGAACGCTTCCGCGCGCGATCTACAAGCGTATGTAGATCCACTCCTCCCTCGTTGCTAGATGACTCCATAGATTGATCTTGGTGATGCGTAGAAAATTTTGAATTTCTGCTACGTTCCCCAACAGTGGCATCATGAGCTAGGTCTATGCGTAGTTTCTATGCACGAGTAGAACACAAAGTAGTTGTGGGTGTTGATTTTGTTCAATATGCTTACCGTTACTAGTCCAATCTTCATTCGGTGGCATTGTGGGATGAAGCGGCCCAGACCGACCTTAAACTTACTCTTATGTGAGACTAGTTCCACCGACCGACATGCACTAGTTGCATAAGGTGGCTAGCGGGTGTCTGTCTCTCCCACTTTAGTCGGATCGGATTCGATGAAAAGGGTCCTTATGAAGGGTAAATAGCAATTGGCATATCACGTTGTGGTTTTTGCGTAGGTAAGAAACGTTCTTGCTAGAAACCCATAGCAGCCACGTAAAACATGGAAACAACAATTAGAGGACGTTTAACTTGTTTTTGCAGGGTATGCTATGTGATGTGATATGGCCAAAGGATGTGATGAATGATATATGTGATGTATGAGATGATCATGTTCTTGTAATAGGAATCACGACTTGCATGTCAATGAGTATGACAACCGGCAGGAGCCATAGGAGTTGTCTTAATTTATTTATGACATGTGTGTCAACATAAACGTCATATAATTACTTTACTTTATTGCTAACCGTTAGCTGTATTAGTAGAAGTAACAGTTGGCGAGGCAACTTCATGGAGACACGATGATGGAGATCATGATGATGGAGATCATGGTGTCATGCCGGTGACGATGATGATCATGGAGCCCCGAAGATGAAGATCAAAAGGAGCAATATGATATTGGCCATATCATGTCACTATTTGATTGCATGTGATGTTTATCATGTTTATACATCTTATTTGCTTAGAACGACGGTAGTAAATAAGATGATCCCTCACTAAAATTTCAAGAAGGTGTTCCCCCTAACTGTGCACTGTTGCGAAAGTTCGTCGTTTCGAAGCACCACGTGATGATCGGGTGTGATAGATTCTTACGTTCGAATACAACGGGTGTTGACGAGCCTAGCATGTACAGACATGGCCTCGGAACACATGCGAAACAATTAGGTTAACTTGACGAGCCTAGCATGTACAGACATGGCCTTGGAACACAAGAGACCGAAAGGTCAAGCATGAGTCGTATAGAAGATACGATCAACATGAAGATGTTCATCGATGATGACTTGTCCGTCTCACGTGATGATCGGACACGGCCTAGTTGACTCGGATCATGTAATCACTTAGATGACTAGAGGGATGTCTATCTGAGTGGGAGTTCATAAGATGAACTTAATTATCCTGAACATAGTAAAAAATGTCTTTGCAAATTATGTCATAGCTCGCGCTTCAGTTCTATTGTTTAGATATGTTCCTAGAGAAAATTTAGTTGAAAGTTGATAGTAGCAATTATGCGGACTAGGTCCGTAAACTGAGGATTGTCCTCGTTGCTTCGTAGAAGGCTTATGTCCTTAATGCACCGCTCAGTGTGCTAAACCTCGAACATCATCTGTGGGTGTTGCGAACATCTAACATACACGCTTTGATAACTACGTGATAGTTCAGTTAAACAGTTTAGAGTTGAGGCACCATAGACGATTTCGAAACATCGTGGAACATATGAGATGTTTCCAGGGCTGAAATTGGGATTTCAAGCTCGTGCCCACGTCAAGAGGTATAAGACCTCCGACGATTTTCTTAGCCTGCAAACTAAGGGAGAAAATCTCAATTGTTGAACTTGTGCTCAGATTGTCTGAGTACAACAATCGCTTGAATCGAGTGGGAGTTGATCTTCCAGATGAAATAGTGATGGTTCTCCGAAGTCATTACCACCAAGCTGCTTGAGCTTCGTGATGAACTATAATATATCAGGGACATATATGATGATCCTTGAGATATTCGCGATGTTTGACACCACAAAAGTAGAGATCAAGAAGGAGCATCAATTGTTGATGGTTGGTGAAACCACTAGTTTCAAGAAGGGCAAGGGCAAAAAGGGATGCTTCATGAAACGGCAAATCAGCTGCTGCTCTAGTGAAGAAACCCAAGGTTGAACCCAAACCCGAGACTAAGTGCTTCTGTAATAAAGGGAACAGCCACTGGAGCAGAATTACCCTAGATACTTGGTAGATAAGAAGGCTGGCAAGGTCGATAGAAGTATATTGGATGTATTATGTTAATGTGTACTTTACTAGTACTCCTAGTAGCACCAGGGTATTAGATACCGGTTCGGTTGCTAAATGTTAGTAAACTCGAAATAAAAAGCTGCGGAGTAAACGGAGACTAGCTAAAGGTGAGCTGGCGATATGTGTTGGAAGTTTTTCCCAAGCTTGATGTGATCAAGCATCGCACGCTCCCTCTACAATCGAGATTGGTGTTTGCGTTGAGCATATACATGATTGGATTATGTCTGTCACAATACGGTTATTCATTTAAGGAGAATAATGGTTACTCTGTTTATTTGAATAATACCTTCAATGGTCTTTTACCTAAAATGAATGGTTTATTGAATCTCGATCGTAGTGATACACATGTTCATGCCAAAAGATAGTAATGATAGTACCACCTACTTGTGGCACTGCCACGTAAGTCATATCGGTATAAAACGCATGAAGAAGCTCCATGTTGATGGATCTTTGGGCTCACTTGTTTTGAAAGGTTTGAGACATGCGAACCATGTCTATTGGTGTATATGCATGAAGAAACTCCATGCAAATGGACCGTTTGGACTCACTTGATTTTGAATCACTTGAGACATGCAAATCATACCACATGGGCAAGATGACTGAAAGCCTCGTTTTCAGTAAAATGGAACTAGAAAGCAACTTGTTGGAAGTAATACATTTTGATGTGTGCAATCCAATGAGTGCTGAGGCATGTAGTGGATATTGTTATGTTCTTACTTCACAGATGATTTGAGTAGATGTTGACTATATTTACTTGATGAATCACGAGTCTGAATTATTGAAAGGTTCAAGTAATTTCAGGGTGAAGTTGAAAGATCGTCGTGACAAGAGGATAAAATATCTATGATATGATCATAGAGATGAATATCTGAATTACGAGTTTGGCACAGAATTAAGACATTGTGGAAATTGTTTCACAACTAATACAGCCTGGAACACCGTAGTGTGATGGTGTGTCCGAACATCATAACTGCACCCTATTGGATATGATGCATACCATGATGTCTCTTATCGAATTACCACGATAGTTTATGGGTTAGGCATTAAAGACAACCACATTCACTTTAAATAGGGCACCACGTAATTCCAATGAGATGACACCATGGTTTAGAGAAACCCAAGCTGTCATTTCTTAGAAGTTTGGGGCTGCGACGCTTATGTGAAAAAGTTTCAGGCTGATAAGCTCGAACCCAAAGCGGATAAATGCATCTTCATAGGACACCCAAAACAGTTGGGTATACCTCCTGTCTCAGATCCGAAAGCAATAAGGGATTGTTTCTAGAATCGGGTCCTTTCTCGAGGAAAAGTTTCTCTCGAAAGAATTGAGTGGGAGGATGGTGGAGACTTGATGAGGTTATTGAACTGTCTCTTCAACTAGTGTGTGGCAGAGCACAGGGAGTTGTTCCTGTGGCACCTACACCAATTGAAGTGGAAGCTTATGATAGTGATCATGAAACTTCAGATCAAGTCACTCCCAAACCTCGTGGGATGACAAGGATGCGTACTACTTCAGACTGGTACATAATCCTGTCTTGGAAGTCATGTTGCTAGACAACAATGAACCTACGAGCCATGGAGAAGCGATGGTGGGCCCGGATTCCGATAAATGGCTCGAGGCCATAAAATCCGAGAGAGGATCCATGTATGAAAACAAAGTGTAGACTTTGGCAGAACGTCTCGATGGTCGTAATGCTATTGAGTATAGATGGATTTTAAAAGGAAGACGGACAATGATGGTAGGTATCACCATTAAGAAAGCTCGACTTGTCGTTAAGATGTTTTCCGACATGTTCAAGGAGTTGACTGCGATGAGACTTTCTCACTCGTAGCGATGCTAAGAGTCTGTTGGAATTATATTAGCAATTACTGCATTATTTGTGAAATCTTGTAGATAGGATGCCAAAAACCATTGTTTCCTCGACGATTTTTGAGGAAAGGTTGTATGTGATACAACCGGAAGGTTTTGTTAATCCTGAAAGATGCTAATAAGTATGCAAAGCTCCAGCAATCCTTCTAAGGACTGGAGTAAGCATCTCGGAGTTGGAATGTATGCTTTGATAAGATGATCAAAGTTTTGGGTGTATACAAAGTTTATGAGAAACTTGTATTTCCAAAGAAGTGAGTGGGAGCACTATAGAATTTCTGATAAATATATGTTGACATATTGTTGATCAGAAATGACGTAGAATTTCTGGAAAGCATATAGGGTTATTTGGAAAGTATTTTTCAATGGAAAGCCTGGATTAAGCTACTTGAACATTGAGCATCAAGATCTATAAGGATAGATCAAAATTCTTAATGGTACTTTCAAATGAGCACATACCTTGACATGATCTTGAAGGTGTTCAAGATGGACCAGTCAAAGAAGGAGTTCTTGCTTGAGTTGTAAGGTATGAAGTTATGACTTAAAGCTCGACCACGGCAGAAGAAAGAGGAAGGACGAAGGTCGTCCCCTATGCTTTTATCATAGGCTCTCTACAATATGCTATGCTGTGTACCGCACCTGAAGTGTGCCTTGCCATGAGTCAGTCAAGGGGTACAAGAGTGATCCAAGAATGGATCACAGGACAGCGGTCAAAGTTATCCTTAGTAACTAGTGGACTAAGGAATTTTCTCGATTATGGAGGTGGTAAAAGAGTTCATCGTAAAGGGTTACGCCGATGCAAACTTTGACACTAATCCAGATTATTCTGAGTAGTAAACTGGATTCGTATAGTAGAACAGTTGTTTGGAATAAGCTCCAAATAGAACGTGGTAGCTGCATCTACAAGATGACATAGAGATTTGCAAAGTACATACGGATCTGAAAGATTCAGACCCGTTGACTATAACATCTCTCACAAGCATAACATGATCAAACCCAGAACTCATCGAGTGTTAATCACATGGTAATGTGAACTAGATTATTGACTCTAGTAAACTCTTTGGGTGTTAGTCACATGGGGATGTGACCTTGAGTGTTAATCACATATCGATGTGAACTGGATTATTGACTCTAGTGCAAGTGGGAGACTGTTGGAAATATGCCCTAGAGGCAATAATAAATTAGTTATTATTATATTTCCTTGTTCATGATAATCGTTTATTATCCATGCTAGAATTGTATTGATAGGAAACTCAGATACATGTTTGGATACATAGACAACACCATGTCCCTAGTAAGCCTCTAGTTGACTAGCTCGTTGATCAATAGATGGTTACAATTTCCTGACCATGGACATTGGATGTCATTGATAACGGGATCACATCATTAGAAGAATGATCTGATGGACAAGACCCAATCCTAAGCCTAGCACAAGATCATGTAGTTCGTATGCTAAAGCTTTTCTAATGTCAAGTATCATTTCCTTAGACCATGAGATTGTGCAACTCCCGGATACCGTAGGAATACTTTGGGTGTGCCAAACGTCACAACGTAACTGGGTGGCTATAAAGGTACACTACAGGTATCTCCGAAAGTGTCTGTTGGGTTGGCACGAATCAAGACTGGGATTTGTCACTCCGTGTAAACGGAGAGGTATCTCTGGGCCCACTCGGTAGGACATCATCATAATGTGCACAATGTGATCAAGGAGTTGATCACGAGTTGATGTGTTACGAAACGAGTAAAGAGACTTGCCGGTAACGAGATTGAACAAGGTATCGGGATACCGACGATCGAATCTCGGGCAAGTATCGTACCGCTAGACAAAGGGAATTGTATACGGGATTGATTAAGTCCTGGACATCGTGGTTCATCCGATGAGATCATCATGGAACATGTGGGAGCCAACATGGGTATCCAGATCCCGCTGTTGGTTATTGACCGGAGAGTCATCCTGGTCATGTCTGCATGTCTCCCGAACCCGTAGGGTCTACACACTTAAGGTTCGGTGACGCTAGGGTTATAGAGATATTAGTATGTGGTAATCCGAAAGTTGTTCGGAGTCCTGGATGAGATCTCGGACGTCACGAGGAGTTCCGGAATGGTCCGGAGGTAAATATTTATATATGGGAAGTCTTATTTTGGTCGCCGGAAAAGTTTCACGCATTATTGGTATTGTACCGGGAGTGCCGAAAGGGGTCCGGGGGTCCACCAAGGGGGTCGACCTGCCCCGGGGGGCCACATGGGCTATAGGGGTGTGCGCCTTGGCCTATATGGGCCAAGGGCACCAGCCCCAAGAGGCCCATGCGCCAAGAGATAAGGGAAAGGAAGAGTCCTAAAAGGGGAAGGCACCTCCTAGGTGCCTTGGGGAGGAGGGACTCCTCCCTGGCCGCACCCTTCCTTGGAGGAAGGGCCAAGGCTGCGCCCCCCCTCTCCCTTGGCCCTATATATAGTGGGGAAAGGGAGGGCAGCCGCACCAAAGCCCTGGCACCTCCCTCTCCCTCCCATGACACATCTCCCTCCTCCCGCAGCGCTTGGTGAAGCCCTGTTGGAATCCCGCTACTTCCACCACCACGCCGTCGTGCTGCTGGATCTCCGTCAACCTCTCCTTCCCCCTTGCTGGATCAAGAAGGAGGAGACGTCGCTGCTCCATACGTGTGTTGAACACGGAGGTGCCGTCCGTTCGGCGCTAGGATCATCGGTGATTTGGATCACGACGAGTACGACTCCATCAACCCCGTTCTCTTGAACGCTTCCGCGCACGATCTACAAGGGTATGTAGATCCACTCCTCCCTCGTTGCTAGATGACTCCATAGATTGATCTTGGTGATGCGTAGAAAATTTTGAATTTCTGCTACGTTCCCCAACACATGCTACGGGAATCACAAACTTCAACACAAGTATTTCTCAAATTCATAACTACTCAACTAGCATGACTCTAATATCACCATCTCCATATCTCAAAACAATTATCAAGTATCAAACTTCTCTTCGTATTCAATGCACTTCATATGAAAGTTTTTATTATATCCCTCTTGGATGCCCATCATATTAGGACTAGATTCATAACCAAAGCAAGTTACCATGCTGTTTAGGACTCTCAAAATAATATAAGTGATGCATGAGAGTTCATCTGTTTCTATAAAATAAAACCACCACCGTGCTCTAATAGGATATAAGTGAAGCACTAGAGCAACGACAAACTACTCCGATAGATATAAGTGAAGCTCAATGAGTAGTCGAATAATTATGCAACTATGTGACGATTCTCTAACATTTAATAATTTCAGATCTTGGTATTTCATTCAAACAGCAAGCAAAACTAAATAAAATAAAATGACGCTCCAAGCAAAACACATATCATGTGGTAAATAAAAATATAGCTCCAAGTAAAGTTACTGATGAACGAAGACGAAAGAGGGGATGCCTTCCGGGGCATCCCCAAGCTTAGGCTCTTGGTTGTCCTTGAATATTACCTTGGGGTGTGTTGGGCATCCCCAAGCTTAGCCTCTTGCGACTCCTTATTACATAGTCCATCGAATCTTTACCCAAAACTTGAAAACTTCACAACACAAAACTTAAATAGAAAATCTCGTGAGCTCCGTTAGTATAAGAAAATAAACCACGACTTCAAGGTACTGTAATGAACTCATTCTAAATTCATATTTGTGTAATTCTACTGTATTCCAACTTCTCTATGGTTTATAAGCTCTTTTACTAGCCATAGATTCATCAAAATAAGTAAACAACATATGAAAACAGAATCTGTCAAAAACAGAACAGTCTGTAGTCATCTGTAGGTTTCGAATACTTCTGGAACCCCAAAAATTCTAAAATAAATTTCTGGACGTGAGTAATTTATCTATTAATCATCTTCAAAAATAATTAACTAAATATCACTCTCCAATAAAAAATGGCAGCAATTCTCTTGAGCGCTAAGTTTTTGTTTTTTACAGTAAGATCAACAAGACTTTCTCCAAGTCTTCCCAATGATTCTACTTGGCACAAACACTAATTGAAACATAAAAACTCAATCATAACATAGGCTAGATAAATTATTTATTACTAAACAGGAGCAAAGAGTAAAGAATAAAAATAAAATTGGGTTGCCTCCCAACAAGCGCTATCGTTTAACGCCCCTAGCTAGGCATGATGATTTCAATGATGCTCACATAAAAGATAAGACTTGAAACATAAAGAGAGCATCATGCTGGTGGCCCGGGGCCCTGGCAGCAGCGGCGGCGGCTTCTGGGCAAGGCGGAGGTGGCTGCGGTGGCTCGGCGGATCGGGGCGACGCCGGGTGGTCGGCGCGGCGGCGTAGAGGAAGGCAGGGCGATGCGGGGCTTTGGCAGCCGCAGGAGGAAGAAGGTGGGAGAGGAGGTGGGTTGTGGGTCGGGTGGGTACGAGCGGGCGTAGATGTAGTGGTAGGTATTTGTCACCGTGCAGTTCGGTACGGGGCACTCGTGTTGTTCTTTTTTGTTAGCAGAATAAGCTTTTGGTGTTATTAGAATAAGGTCTTAAGGGGTGTTGTCATATATATATATATATATATATATATATATATATATATATATATATATATATATATATATATATATATATATATAGTGTTACTATTCATCACCCAGGGTGCATAATAAGTTATTGTTCACCGGAGGTAATCTTACGATCATCTCATAATTAAATTATGTTTCGAATTCAAATAGTTACATTCCTATTGATTCACTACGTAAAATTTGACATAAGAAAATAAAAATATAGGTCATAAGACAAGAAAAATTTGCAGTTTATGTGTATTTTAGACTATGTTTTTACGTTTGTAATTTTACATAACATAAAATATTTTTTACGGCGATTATATATTTTCTTACGGTCCCTTTTTGCATCGGAAATAAGACAAAACTTACGGAACATAAAATTACGATGCATTGATGGTAAAATAGAGGGGGGGGTGAAGAATAACTATTCCTCACCCAGGGTGACGAATAGCGCGACCCTATATATATATATATATATATATATATATGTATATATATTTCTATATGTCACATTGTCTGTCAAAGTATTGAATAAATCCATGGCATCATCATTAGCCGGAAGTAACCGGGGCATGATGGTACGAAGTTCACCAAAGTTATTCTGGACCGGAGTCCCGGATAGGATAATCCGCCTTTTGGTACGAATTTCAGCAATGGCCTTCCAAATAGCGATATTTGGAAGGCTCTTGCTGAACTTTGTACCAAAAAGAGAATTATCCTATCTGGGACTCCGTTCCAGAACAACTTTGAAGAGCTTCGTACCATCATGCCCATGTTACTTTTGCCTAATGATGAAGACACGGTTTTGTTGAATCCTTTGACAATAGACAAACGTGACATGAGGGGGTCGGGGGTCGGGAACTAGGGTAGAGGGTCGTGGATCACCGAGTGGTCGAGGGTCGTCCAGGGGTTGAGGGTCCAGATTTATCAAGAATGCCCCCTTTATGGGTGTGCACAAGTTGATCCAATTTTTTCCCTGATCTCATATATATACGTCTGTTACATATCTCACGTTGTTACATATATATTCTTCTATATGTCACGTTGTCTGTCAAAGTATTGAAAAAATTCCATGGCTTCATCATTAACTGGATGTAACAGACGTATGATGCTACGAAGCTCTTCAAAGTTTTTTTGGAACGGAGTTCCTGATAGAATAATTCGCCTTTTGGTATGAATTTCAGCAAAGGCCTTCCAAATAGCGATATTCGGAAGGCTCTTGCTGAACTTTGTACCAAAAAGTGAATTATTCTATCGAGAACTCCATTCCAAAACAACTTTGAAGAGCTTCGAACCATTACGCGCCTGTCATTTCCGGCTAATGATGAAGTCATGGTTTTATTGAATTCTTTGACACTAGACAGTGTGACATATAGAAGGGTATAGATGAGATCAGGAAAAATAAGGACCATTTTCTACACATCCAGAATGGCACCATTTTGTTAAATCCCTTGTCAGTCCGGACGTCGGACAATCATGAGGGAGGCGGTCCGGCCCAAACCGTAGAAGCGCTGCCGAGGCCACCCAAATTTACCAATTAAAAAAAGAGCGTTGTTGTCGAGGCCACCCAAACCCTAGAAGCGTTGCTGAGGCCACCCCAAACCATATAAGCATCGAGGCCACTAATATGATTCCTTGTTCTGATTAGCTAGCTAGGTCTACGTTTGCCACTAATATATCCATCTGTCATCTTTGTATATTAATTGCCATGTTGTAATATTTGCAAAAACTATGGAGCACCGAGACTTGGAAACAGAACGGGTGTTGGGGGACATAATCCTTGCCAGAGGTGATGTCTTGTCGTATCTCAACGACACCGATGTTCTAGAAGGAGAGGGTGAAGCAGGCTACGATGATCGAAGAATGGAGGAGGAAGGACATGATTATGATGGCTCCGGTGACCGAATGCTGGTGGAAGAAGGAGACCGTGATGACGACTCCGATGACCGAATGGAGTCCCGCCAGGTATATATATTAATTAAGCTTGTGCTGACTAGCTAATTGCTGCATTAATTGTTTTGGTATGTACACATATTAACTCTCTTATTTCTCCTTTTCTAGCCCTCTGGATCAAGCAAAACTTCGGTAACAAGACGAGGCCTGAAGAAAAAGTTGCGCCAGGATGAAAGGTTCACGATCACAGCAATTGTGCGCGATGGCCAACCGATTGAACCAATCCGGACCAAGGAAGCATTTTCTGCATAGTGCAAGGTTCTTGTTAAGTACATGATCCCGATCAGCATCCACAAATGATATAAGCCTAAGAACGAAGACCCTCAGGTGTCTTATGTCAATGATAGGCAGAAAGATGATCTTTGGACCGCGCTGAAGGCAAATTTCACCCTACCGCCAGAGGAGGATCCGGAGAAGCCAGCTATAGAGCCATTGTTCAAGGCGCATGCTCTCAAGAAGATGGCAGATCTATTCAGGAGGTGGAAGACTAAGTTGAAAACAACATTTGTCGACAAAGACAAGACTCCAGAATTCACTGGCTGACTTGAGAAGATAAGAGATCACTTGGACGCATTTGTGGCCCACAAGACATCGGAGAAGAGTAGAAGATGTCAGCAACAAGCAAGAAAAATGTTGCAAAGAAGAAGCATCACCATTGCACGGGGTCAGGTGGCTACCTCAAAGCCCGGCCATTGTGGGACAAGGCTGAGAATGGCCTGCTTGATAAAGGGGTCGAACCAGAGACATTGAACAGGCCAAACCGTTCCAGGACTTGGTTCTTTGGGGTTGGGGGAACCTTTGACCCTGAAATAGGGAAGTGACGTTGGACGAACTAGCAACTGCAAATACCCGTCACGAAGCTTCAGAGTATATCAGAGCAGCACAACAAGGGACGTTCGTTCCCGAGAGAGAGAACGACGAGCTCACAATGGCCCTCGGGAATCCTGAGGACCCTGGATAGACACACGAGGCATTCCAGGCTCCGTTTCGTGGAAGGCTGGGTTTCCGGAGGCAGGCGGTTATAAAACCCAGGAGAGGAGGAGGAAAGTGGAGCAGACCGAACTACAGAAGCTGCATGCAAGGGTACAAGCGCTAGAGGACAAGGATAGCCAGCGACATGTCAGAGCTACCCCATAAGCTACCCCCGCCATCTCAGCGGAGGAGCATCGTGGCTTTCACTGAGCTCCTTCAGCAGCCTGACTTGCTCCTGGTAGCTACCCCGTTGATGCTATCACGGAGGCTCAACATTGCCACCTTATGACGCAATGGCATAACTTCAAAGTCAAGGTGGTTGTTAGCTCTGTTGCACCTCCTGAACCCGGGGCAACTTTTCACTACTATCCGATTCCATAAGAATATGCTGTTGTGATGGTGGATGAAATAATGGAGGAATTTTAGGACCTCGAGCTCCGGTGAAGGGGATGAAGGAAATATGCCCTAGAGGCAATAATAATGTTATTATTTTATTTCCTTATATCATGATAAATGTTTATTATTCATGCTAGAATTGTATTATCCGGAAACATAATACTTGTGTGAATACATAGACAAACCAAACGTCACTAGTATGCCTCTACTTGACAAGCTCATTAATCAAAGATGGTTATGTTTCCTAACCATAGACATGTGTTGTCATTTGATTAACGGGATCACATTATTAGGAGAATGATGTGATTGACATGACCCATTCCATTAGCTTAGCGCCCGATCGTTTAGTATGTTGTTATTGCTTTCTTCATGACTTATACATGTTCCTATGACTATGAGATTATGCAACTCCCGTTTGCCGGAGGAACACTTTGTGTGCTACCAAACGTCACAACGTAACTGGGTGATTATAAAGGAGCTCTACAGGTGTCTCCAATGGTACATGCCAGGTTGGCATATTTCGAGATTAGGATTTGTCACTCCAATTATCGGAGAGGTATCTCTGGGCCCTCTCGGTAATGCACATCACATAAGCCTTGCAAGCATTTCAACTAATGAGTTAGTTGCGAGATGATGTATTACGAAACAAGTAAAGAGACTTGCCGGTAACGAGATTGAACTAGGTATTGAGATACTGACGATCGAATCTCGGGCAAGTAAAATACCGATGACAAAGGGAACAACGTATGTTGTTATGCGGTCTGACCGATAAAGATCTTCGTAGAATATGTAGGAGCCAATATGAGCATCCAGGTTCCGCTATTGGTTATTGACCAAAGACGTGTCTCGGTCATGTCTACATTGTTCTCGAACCCATAGGGTCCGCACGCTTAAGGTTTCGATGACAGTTATATTATGAGTTTATGAGTTTTGATGTACCGAAGTTAGTTCGGAGTCCCGGATGTGATCACGGACATAACGAGGAGTCTTGAAATGGTCGAGACATAAAGATTGATATATTAGACGGCTATATTCGGACACCGGAAGTGTTCCGGGTGATTTCGGAGAAAACCGGAGAGCCGGCGGGTTACCGGAACCCTACCGGGAGAAGTTATGGGCCATATGGGCCTTAGTGGAGAGAGAGAGGGGCAGCCAGGGTGGGCCGTGCGCCTCCTCCCCCCTGGTCCGAATTGGACTAGGACAGGGGGGGTGGCGCCCCCCTTTCCTTCTCCCTCCCCACTTCCTTCCCCCTCCTAGTAGGAGTCCTACTCCTACTAGGAGGAGGACTCCTCCTGGCGTGCCAATAGGGGCCGGCCGGCCTCCTCCCCTTGCTCCTTTATATACGGGGGCAGGGGGCACCCCTAGACACACAAGTTGATCCACATGATCATATTCTTAGCCGTGTGCGGTGCCCCCTTCCACCATAATCCTCGATAATATTGTAGCGGTGCTTAGGCGAAGCCCTGCGATGGTAGTACATCAAGATCATCACCACGCCGTCGTGCTGACGGAACCCTACCCTGACACTTTGCTGGATCGAAGTCCGGGGATCGTCATCGAGCTGAACATGTGCTAAAACTCGGAGGTGTCGTAGTTTCGGTGCTTGACCGGTCGGGCCGTGAAGGCGTACGACTACATCAACCGCGTTGTGCTAACGCTTCCGCTATCGGTCTACAAGGGTACGTAGATCACACTCTCCCCTCTCGTTGCTATGCATCACCGTGATCTTGCATGTGCGTAGGAAAATTTTGAAATTACTACGTTCCCCAACAGGGGAGACTCGGCTGGGTCTTGCTCCGAAGACTCCATGTCTATGGCGGAAGGAGCTCATCAACCTTCTGACCTGGATGCCTCCGCCTCCTCCTCTAGCGAGTCAGGGCACTCCGCCTCCTCCTCTGGCGAGTGATCAGAGCTCTCCGCCTCCTTCTCCGGCGAGTGGCGGCACTCCGCCTCCTTCTCCCCCTGTGCTGGCGCGTCCGAGCAGCCCGCTTCCTCCTACGCCTCGTTAGGAAAAGCGGAAAACAGCCACCACTGCTCCGGCGCGTCGTAGCACTCCGCCTCCTTCTCCGCCTCGTAAGCAACAAAGTAAGACAGCCGCCGCCACTTCGGCCGCTCTGGCATCTAGTAGTACAGCCAGAGGTGGGAGGTAATACAGATTCAGTCCATCTCTCAAGCCTCTAGAGAAGTTACCATACGAGAGGACCATGGAGGAAAATGCGGAGATCGTTCAAGCCTATGTGCAGGACTTCTTTGAAATGCAAAGAGCTAAGGAACATCCACCTCCGGAGGAGAAGATAGATTTGGTGAAATTGAAGCGCACTTTGGATGCCCTGAAGCGACCACCACCGCCTCCGCCAGATGACAACCATGTCCTCGCTCTTAAAAAGGTAGCAAGAAGCGCGCTAGTCGGGAACTACTTCAAGTGAGAAAAGGTTACAAGAATGAACAAGTGGGAAAAAAATTCCCCAGCTCGGCGAACAGGCGAACCAATCGTGCCCCCCGCTGAAGGTGTCTAGCAATATCGCCGCAAATCTACAGCGGATGCTGCCCGGTATCAATCTGGTGATTACCTGCCCGACAATGCACATTTTGATACAATGGAGGTGGACGAACACAAATACCAGTACGGGAAGCCTCTCGTCAAACCTGGAGCTCCTCCTCTAACAACGATGATGCGAAGATTCCATAAGTGGTACATGGATACATGCAAGTCTGGGAAGGATATTTTGACGATGAGAGTTAAAGAGGAGCACAGCCTCGTTGGAATTGATCTATTGTCTGTTCCATTTGAGGAGTTCTTCTAGTTTTTCAATCAGAATGCCCTCGATAAAATAATCATCACTTGGTACTGTCTGTAAGTACTACTTCTATAATTAAGTCTCTACATATAGCTCAGCTCTTTCATTGCATGTATATATAATTATCCTCACTATATTATGCAGATTGAAGATCGTCGAATGCAACAAAACACAAGTCTATGATATTGGGTTCATTAACACAAATATCATAGATGAATGGACGGTTAAACATGATGCCAAAGAAGCCGAGGCCTACTTTGCTAAAATCGTTGCTTCAAAATCAAAACAAAGATAAAATAATCTTTCCTTACAACTTCAAGTGAGTGTTACTGTCTTGTGCATATTCGGTTTCCCTTATTACTAGAGGTTATAGTAATGTAATTAATGAGTTATGCATGCGTGCGCAGCTTCCACTTTATTCTCCTAGAGATTAAGCTTGAGCAGGGACTATTACCGTTTTAGACTCAAGATGAAAAGATCCCAAGGAGTATGCAGCCATGACTGATATGCTCGAAAAGTAAGTTTAATCGATCATTATCGCAGCATATCGGCAACTTTGTTCATTTCCTGATATCAAGTAATAATTATTTCTTTTGTCCCGCAGGGTTTGGAAAGTGTTCACTGCAGAAGCTCTGGGACTGCCAGGGAAGCTACGATTTACACACCCGAAAGTAAGTACTACTAGCTAGTTCCGCACATCTCCCATTGATTCTAGCTAGTTTCATCAATACCATTTATAATGCTTGATTATCAGTTTGATTGACCTCTATTTCTCGTAAAGTGGTTGTGGCAGGAAGGCGGGAATAATTTTTGTGGATACTACATTTGTGAGTACATCTACAATGAGACGACCTCTAAGCGGGGCTACTGTAAAGAAGATTATGAAGTGCGTAAGTAATAATATTCACAATTTTATTTTATTATCATCATTTGTGTTGAGTTTCATTCATATATATGTATTGACCCCCTTCTTCAAATTAGCTTTGGCAGCTGCGGGATGAACTCTTACCACAAGATCACATAAAATAAATTCGAGAGGAATTGGCAGAATTCTTTCTTGACCACGTCATAGATAAAGACGAAGAATACCATGTGGAACACGACATCAGATGCTAGGGATTGTAAGAGATTTTATATTGTATATATGTAGCTAGTAGCGTCAGATAGATGTACGAAAACTTGTTGTTTGACCAATCTCTCGGAGAAAGAGAGGTCAATCACTTCTCTTTGTATATGTTCATGACGATCTTGTGTACTTAATGGTTTCCTTCATTTTCTTACTAGATAGCGTGAAGAGTCCTCTCTATACGTGTAGTATGTAGCATCGACCAAGCATGGAGATAAGAGAGGGCACTTCTCTCTATTAACTAGCTACCACAATATATGAAACCCCTAAATTAACCCTACAAAACCCCCAACCCCCCCCCTTTCAAAAAAAAACCCTAGCCCCTGAACTGCTGACGTGTGGATGCCTTTTGGTCTCGGTTGGTGCTACCAACCGGGAGAAAAGGCCCCCCTGCTTGGGCAAGCCATAGCGGCCACGTGGAGCCCCATCTGTCCCGGTTCGTATAAGAACCGGGACTGAAGGTATTGGGCATTAGTACCGACCCTTTAGTCCCGGTTCCCGAACCATGACAAATGGGCCTTTTTCTACTAGTTCAAGCAACTCCTACTTTTGCCATGAGTTGTTTCCATTTCACCAAGAAATTGTGCCAGAATCTGAAATATATTTCTTCAAACTTTTGGTGGGGAGCAGGTCAGGGTAGCGTAAGGTACATTGGATTGCATGGGAGAAGATGTGTAGAAGAAAACAAGTGGGAGGGATGGGCTTTAGGGATTATGAAGCTCTCAATAAAGCCCTACTTGCAAAACAAGTATGGAGGATTCTCACCGTTCCCAACTCGTAATATGCTCGAGTTTTAAAGGCCAAACATTTTCCTTGATCTGATTTTATGGAAGCGTCATTTCCTAAGAGTGCTTCTGCAAAATGGAAGGGTATCATTCATGGATGTCATCTTCTAATGGAAGGTCTAATGTGGCGAGTAGGAGATGGGTCTAAGATCAAGGTGTGGACAGAAAATTGGAATCCTAGGGAAGGAACGATGAACTTGTGGGAGTTAGAGATGCGCAGAATATGAGTCATGTTAATGAGCTTCTAGATTACACAGGGAAAAATAAGGACATGACCACACTTCAGCAAAGTATTCCATGAGATCGATGTGGCGTATATTTGTCAAATAGAGTTGGAGGACCAGGAAGGGAGGATTTTCTCGCATGGAACTTCAAGAAAAATGGTCTGTTCTCTGTTCGCATGGCCTACCACTTTGAGATGAAGCTCAAGGAATTACGAACAGGAGTCCCGAAAGCCTCGTCGTCATCGGCCATGCATGCCGTCTGGAATGAATTATGGAGTACAAAGGTGCTAGGGAAAGCTAAGGTCCATGTTTGGCGGCTGTTAAAAAATGGTCTATCTATCCGTTCTGAGTTACATAGGAGACGAATTAAACCGGGAATTTTCTGCTTGGCGTGTGGGCGAGAAGAAACAGTTCTTCATCGCTTTTGGAGATGTCCGTATGCTAAGAACTACTGGGAGTTACTGCATGAAGGGGGGGTATCAATTCGATATTCTGTCCACCTGTGTTTGTGGAGAAGCAACAAAAACTTTATTGCAGGTTGTTAAATTGATTGTGCAAAAACAAAGAATCCGAGTGTGCGGTGATGATAATGAGCCTATATCACATGTGCCTGGTCCGTAATGCAGCAAGAGAAAGTAGAAATTTTGACAATTTTTATGAATTGACAATCTTGGATGAGTGGCTTGAAGTTAAAGCATCAAAGGGGACTACCCCGGAAGTGCAGAAGGATGTCCGATGGGAGCCACCAGAAGAGAGGTGGATTAAAATAAATGTAGATGGATCTCTGAATAACAATGGTTCGGGAGGTGGGGCTTGAGTGGTTTTGCGAGACTATAGAAACACATTCAGGGCTATTGCAACATTTGTTTTGCTGAGCATGTGGAGTTACTTGCTTGCCGAAGGGGAGTACAAATGGCCCACAAGACATCGGAGAAGTGTAGAAGATGTCAGCGACAAGCAAGAAAAATGTTGCAAAGAAGAAGCATCACCATTGCACGGGGTCAGGTGGCTACCTCAAAGCCCGGCCATTGTGGCACAAGGCTGAGAATGACCTGCTTGATAAAGGGGTCGAACCAGAGACATTGAACAGGCCAGACCGTTCAAGGACTTGGTTCTTCGGGGTTGGGGGAACCTTTGACCCTGAAATAGGGAAGTGACGTTGGACGAGCTAGCAACTGCAAATACCCATCTTGAAGCTTCGGAGTATATCGTAGCAGCACAGCAAGGGACGTTCGTTCCCGAGAGAGAGAACGACGAGCTCACAATGGCCCTCGGGAATCCTGAGGACCCTGAATAGACACACGAGGCATTCCAGGCTCCGTTTCGTGGAAGGCTGGGTTTCCCGAGGCAGGCGGTTACAAAACCCGGGAGAGGAGGAGGAAAGAGGAGCAGACCGAACTACAGAAGCTGCATGCAAGGGTACAAGCGCTAGAGGACAAGGATAGCCAGCGACATGTCGGAGCTACCCCAGAAGCTACCCCCGCCATCTCAGCGGAGAAGCATCGTGGCTTTCACTGAGCTCCTTCAGCAGCCTGACTTGCTCCTGCTAGCTACCCCGTCGATGCTATCACGGAGGCTCAACATTGCCACCTTATGACGCAATGGCATAACTTCAAAGTCAAGGCGGTTGTTAGCTCTGTTGCACCTCCTGAACCCGGGGCAACTTTTCACTACTATCCGATTCCATAAGAATATGCTACTGTGATGGTGGATGAAATAATGGAGGGATTGACCTCGAGCTTGACCACCCTACCGGTGAAGGGGAGACTCGGCTGGGTCTTGCTCCGAAGAATCCATGTCTATGGCGGAAGGAGCTCATCAACCTTCTGACCTGGACGCCTCCGCCTCCTACTCTAGCAAGTCAGGGCACTCCGCCTCCTCCTCCGGCGAGTGATCAAGCTCTCCGCCTCCTTCTTCGGCGCGTGGCGGCACTCCGTCTCCTTCTCCACCTGCGCTGGCGCGTCCGACCAGCCCGCTTCCTCCTAGGCCTCGTTAGCAAAAGCAGAAGACAGCCACCGCTGCTCCGGCGCGTCGTAGCACTCCACCTCCTTCTCCGCCTCGTAAGCAACAAAGTAAGACAGCCGCCGCCACTTCGGCCGCTCTGGCATCTAGTAGTACAGCCAGAGGTGGGAGGCAATACAGATTCAGTCCATCTCTCAAGCCTCTAGAGAAGTTACGATACGAGAGGACCATGGAGGAAAATGCAGAGATCGTTCAAGCCTATGTGCAGGACTTCTTTGAAATGCAAAGATCTAAGGAATATCCACCTCCGGAGGAGAAGATAGATTTGGTGAAATTGAAGCGCACTTTGGATGCCCTGAAGCGACCACCACCGCCTCCGCCGGATGACAGCCATGTCCTCGCTCTTAAAAAGGTAGCAAGAAGCGTGCTAGTCAGGAACTACTTCAAGTGAGAAAAGGTTACAAGAACGAACAAGTGGGAAAAAAATTCCCCAGCTCGGCGAACAGGAGAACCAATCGTGCCCCCCGCTGAAGGTGTCTAGCGATATCGCCGCAAATCTACAGCAGATGCTGCCCGGTAGCAATCTGGTGATTACCTGCCCGACGATGCACATTTTGATACAATGGAGGTGGACGAACACAAATACCTGTACGGGAAGCCTCTCGTCAAACCTGAAGCTCCTCCTCTAACAACGATGATGCAAAGATTCCATAAGTGGTACATGGATACATGCAAGTCTGGGAAGGATATTTTGACGATGAGAGTTAAAGAGGAGCACAACCTCGTTGGAATTGATCTGTTGTCTGTTCCATTTGAGGAGTTCTTCCAGTTTTTCAATCAGAATGCCCTTGATAAAATAATCATCACTTGGTACTGTCTGTAACTACTACTTCTCTAATTAAGTATCTACATATAGCTCAGCTCTTTCATTGTATGTATATATAATTATCCTCACTATATTATGCAGATTGAAGATCGTCGAATGCAAGAAAACACAAGTCTATGATATTGGGTTCGTTAACACAAATATCGTAGATGAATGGACGGTTAAACATGACGCCAAAGAAGCCGAGGCCAACTTTTCTAAAATCGTTGCTTCAAAATCAAAACAAAGATAAAATACTCTTTCCTTACAACTTCATGTGGGTGTTACTGTCTTGTGCATATTCGGTTTCCCTTATTACTCGAGGTTATAGTAATGTAATTAATGAGTTATGCATGCGTGCGCAGCTTCCACTTTATTCTCCTACAGATTAAGCTTGAGTGGGGACTATTAACCGTCTTAGACTCAAGATGAAAAGATCCCAAGGAGTATGCAGCCATGACTGATATGCTCGAGAAGTAAGTTCAATCGATCATTATCGCAACATATCGGCAACTTTGTTCATTTCCTGATATCAAGTAATAATTATTTCTTTTGTCTTGCAGGGTTTGGAAAGTGTTCACTGCAGAAGCTCCGGGACTGCCAGGGAAGCTACGATTTACACACCCGAAAGTAAGTACTACTAGCTAGTTCCGCACATCTCCCATTGATTCTAGCTAGTTTCATCAATACCATTTATAATGCTTGATTATCAGTTTGATTGACCTCTATTTCTCGTAAAGTGGTTGTGGCAGGAAGGCGGGAATACTTTTTGTGGATACTACATTTGTGAGTACATATACAATGAGACGACCTCTAAGCGGGGCTACTGTAAAGAAGATTATGAAGTGCGTAAGTAATAATATTCACAATTTTATTTTATTATCATCATTTGTGTTGAGTTTCATTCATATATATGTATTGACCCCCTTCTTCAAATTAGCTTTGGCAGCCGCGGGATGAACTCTTACCACAAGATCGCATAAAATTAATTCAAGAGGAATTGGCAGGATTCTTTCTTGACCATGTCATAGATAAAGACGAAGAATACCATGTGGAACTTGACATCAGATGCTAGGGATTGTAAGAGATTTTATATTCTATATATGTAGCTAGTAGCGTCGGATAGATGTACGAAAACTTGTTGTTTGACCAATCTCTCGGAGAAAGAGAGGTCAATCACTTCTCTTTGTATATGTTCATGACGATCTTGTGTACTTAATGGTTTCCTTCATTTTCTTACTAGATAGCGTGTCGAGTCCTCTCTATACGTATAGTATGTAGCGTCGACCAAGCATGGAGATAAGAGAGGACACTTCTCTCTATTAACTAGCTACCACAATATATGAAACCCCTAAATTAACCCTACAAAATCCCCAACCCCCCCCCCTTTCAAAAAAAACCCTAGCCCCTGAACTGCTGACGTGTGGATGCCTTTTGGTCTCGGTTGGTGCTACCAACCGGGACAAAAGGCCCCCCTGCTTGGGCAAGCCATAGCGGCCATGTGGAGCCCCATATCTGTTCCGGTTCGTATAAGAACCGGGACTAAAGGTATTGGGCTTTAGTATCGACCCTTTAGTCCCGGTTCCCGAACCGTGACAAATGGGCCTTTTTCTACTAGTTCAAGATACTCCTACTTTTGCCATGAGTTGTTTCCATTTCACCAAGAAATTGTGCCAGAATCTGAAATATATTTCTTCAAACTTTTGGCGGGGAGCAGGTCAGGGAAGCGTAAGGTACATTGGATTGCATGGGAGAAGATGTGTAGAAGAAAACAAGTGGGAGGGATGGGCTTTAGGGATTATGAAGCTCTCAATAAAGCCCTACTTGCAAAACAAGTATGGAGGATTCTCACTGTTCCCAACTCGTTGTATGCTCGAGTTTTAAAGGCCAAACATTTTCCTTGATCTGATTTTATGGAAGCGTCATTTCCTAAGAGTGTTTCTGCAACATGGAAGGGTATCATTCATGGATTTCATCTTCTAATGGAAGGTCTAATGTGGCGAGTAGGAGATGGGTCTAAGATCAAGGTGTGGATAGAAAATTGGATTCCTAGGGACGGAACGATGAACTTGTGGGAGTTAGAGATGCGCAGAATATGAATCATGTTAATGAGATTCTAGATTACACAGTGAAAAATTGGGACATGACCACACTTCAGCAAAGTATTCCATGAGATCGATGTGGCGGATATTTGTTAAATAGAGTTGGAGGACCGGGAAGGGAGGATTTGCTCGCATGGAACTTCAAGAAAAATGGTCCGTTCTCTGTTCGCACGGCCTACCACTTTGAGATGAAGCTCAAGGAATTACGAACAGGAGTCCCGAAAGCCTCATCGTCATCGGCCATGCATGCCGTCTGGAATGAATTATGGAGTACAAAGGTGCTAGGGAAAGCTAAGGTCCATGTTTGGCGGCTGTTAAAACATGGTCTGTCTATCGGTGCTGAGTTACATAGGAGACGAATTAAACCAGGAATTTTCTGCTTGGCGTGTGGGCGAGAAGAAACAGTTCTTCATCGCTTTTGTAGATGTCCGTATGCTAAGCACTACTGGGAGCTACTGCATGAAGGAGGGGTATCAATTCGATATTCTGTCCACCTATGTTCGTGGAGAAGCAACAAAAACTTTCTTGCAGGTTGTTAAATTGGATGTGCAAAAACAAAGAATCCGATTGTGCGGTGATGATAATGAGCCTATATCACATGTGCCTGGTCTGTAATGCAGCAAGAGAAAGTAGAAATTTTGACAATTTTTATGAATTGACAATCCTGGATGAGTGGCTTGAAGCTAAAGCATCAAAGGGGACTGCCCCGGCAGTGCAGAAGGATATCCGATGGGAGCCACCAGAAGAGAGTTGGATTAAAATAAATGTCGATGGATCTCTGAATAACAATGGGTCGGGAGGTGGGGCTTGAGTGGTTTTGCGAGACTATAGAAACACATTCAGGGCTGTTGCAACGTTTTTTTTTGCTGAGCATGTGGAGTTACTTGCTTGCCGAAGGGGAGTACAAATGGCGTCTGAACTTGGCCTCACAAGAGCAGTGATTGAAGCTGACATCCAACGAGTTGCTCGTGCTCTCTGTTCCGAACAGCTTGATCCGTCCATGTTTGGATCTCCCATCCAGGAGAACAAGGATTTTTTATGGCTGACGTTGGTGATTTTCGAGTGACATGGACATGACGAGATGCCAACAAAGCTGCTCATATTTTAGCTAGGGAGGGCTGCCTTTTTAGTTTACTAGCAAAAAGGCTCGTGCGTTGCAACGCTTGGACTGCCACAGATAGGAAAATTAGGCAGCCAAATCTAGCCAAAGCATTTTGCCATGTGGTACGAGAAAATGTTTAAGAATGGGCTATGGCGCCACTCACAACGTGAACAACGAACCCATGGACAACCACAAAATTGGAACAGTCAGTGCCAACCAAAGCATTTTGTCGTGTAGTGCGTCTGGTTGGTCGTCCTACCTCTTACAGAATAAGCAAAGAGAAAGTCGTCAACGCAAAGCAATGCAAAAGAAACAGGAAACTCAGGCCGCATCATTCATAAGCCCCATAGAGCACGTAGTTATTTCACCTGTACAAAATGATTTCTCAAAGATATATACTACTTATCTAGTCATTTTCATTTGCCTTGCCATTGGTCACTTCATTGTTTTTTCTTGCATTTAACTAAGTCGTGTACTTGTACTGGGTAGGTTTTGCCGCGAAAGTTACTTTTTTAGCAATCATGTGCTACAAATTTATGCAACAATGTGAATATCCAATGGTTATCTGTTGTGTGCTAGGGTTAGGGGGTATTTATTGATTGGTGACAACTTTTTGACAAATAATACATGGACCAAGAAGTGAGAACCACAATGACATTTTTGTTAGAGGCAGTTGTATTGTTGTAGGGACTCATATTGGCCTTCAGCCCACGGAATGAGGGAATGGATCAAGTTACTATATTTAACAATTTCTACTTTGAAATAATGCGCCGGGTGTAGTGCTTAAACCTTTTAAGTAAGAATTAAACCACCCTTTATAAAAAAATCTACTTTGATATACCGTCTGATTGAAGTCAAGAGCAGTGTCCAAGTAAAAGATAATTGTGTACAGAATATGTTGGACAGCAACTCATCAAGCAATGTTGTTGTTAATGAAAGAGCAGCACCTTCCAGTTTCTTCACTTAAAGTTCCTTGACGTCCGTTATTGTATTGCTGATCCGAGTTCAACTTACGTCGAGGAGGTCCGCTTTGTTGAGGCTGGAAATGACCCAAGAACCCGCTCTTTAAGAAAACACAACAGATAAATCTTGTGTGAAATAATATTAGACCAATGTCGGCTTTTTCGATTGGTTTTGTGAGCATGATTTTTGCAGAAATGAAGAAGCTCACACATTTATAGCATCCTGCTTCTCAGGATCTGTGTAGCCATTATTGTAGTAACGATGAAGAGTTCGGAGGAACTCCTGGGATTGGGTTGCTGCCTTCCACTGCCCTCTTTGCTCATAGAAGATCTGTGGCATGTTAGGGCAACTCTAACCGATCCCCAATAACCTGTTAGAGGAGAAAAAATCCGGTTTTACTCCTCTAACCGGGACCAAGCCGATCCGCAATACTCCATGGTGGAGGATAAATTATCATGAGCCGCCTTCGCCGCCCCTATTTTTACTCCACCGCTAGGTGTACGAGTAAAAATACACCATTTCTCCTCATCCCCGCCTCCTCTGCCTCTCCTCCTCCCCGATCCCCACCGTCGGCGACTCTCCCAGCTATTCCTCGACGCCCCATCCTCCGAATGGCCGGATCCCATTACCGCCACATCTCGCTCCCGATCTGCAGTGCGGATCCGTGCCACCATACCAGTGTTTCGTCTTCAAGTGGCACGTCCTCAAGCTGCCACCTCCCCGACGATGCGGCCTCCGCCCGCCGCATCGCTGACTTCCCTGACCTCACTCCATCATGGCAACCATAGAGGAAATACCTTGGCGTTAGCCAGCGAGCGTGCGGGACGTGGGTGGTGAGATCACAGACCGGGAGACCCATAAGAGTAAGTCGATCGGGTCATTCCACATGGCGGAGCTCACTGCCATGGAATATGAACGATGGCAGGTGCGGTTCCCCGACATGAAGGCTCGGCTCAAATTCCCGTGGGGGACATCGCCCGCCTACCTAGTCCCGCCACAGCCAGGGGTGGTGGATGCGGTGACGTCTCAGGAGGACTCGGAGGCGTGGGAGCGCATCACGGTGGAGGCTGCTGCCGAGGAGTACATAGCGGACCACCACCGCCAGTACCCCGAGCTTGTCTAGGCGGAGCGGGCGGTCAATGGTGAGGTCAACGTCATCTCCAACGACGAGGAGCAAGGCGGCGATGGCGGCGGCAAGGAGGAGAAGGAGTTCTACGTTGAGGAGTGGCGGTGCATTTTCCCCGGCTCCGCGATGAAGGCACCGGCCCGAACCCAATGGGCGGTGGAATGTTGAGACAAGATTGGCTAGTCCTCTACCATGGCGATGATGATGAAGAGTAGTTTAGTTTATGGTTTAAGTTTAAATTTATGTTTAAATTTTGATTGTCAAGACAATGTGTTCGGCTAGGTTGAAGGTATGCAAATTTCGGTTGAGACTAGATTGAACTCTACAAATTTGGTTTTTACTCCGTCAAATCAACGAGTTCGGCTAGGTCCGAGCAAAGCTTAGTGGAGTAGAATGGTTAGAGTTTCCCTTAGAATGGAAGAGTTACACTGAGCATTCAAAATACCAAGTTGGATTTGTGTTGACTACTGAATTGACTGCCTACCAACAAATCATTCTGGAATAAAGATATTCAAGATTACAACAGCAAACACATAAAATAAAAATCAACTATCAACCTTTTGTCAAAAACTATAATCAATAAGAAATGCATGCTATTTTTGGTCACAAAAATTTCAGATACAAACACTCAAGCTTTACATTTTGAGAAAATACACTCAAGGTGCTTGGGTGGCAGATGTGTTCGCCCTGTTAACAACCTCTACTGCTAAACTTGTTTCCAAAGAGCAAAGCTGCATGTGCCAATTGATTTAGGAAGTTAATTTTATCATAGGAAGACCTGTTAGAGCAAACGTTTGATATTTGGTATCACCTATCCTGGTATGCCTGACCTTTGCTAAATTGACAAGTATGACAGACCTGACCCTTGATAGTAGCTAGCACAACCTTAATGTTTGTTTGACTTAAATGTGTGGCTAAATAGCCGAACACAATAGCAGGGGGGAAAGTAGTTGTACATATCAAATGATAGGAAAGGGAAGAGCGATGCGACTATTAGAAGTTTAGAACTACTCGGGGAAATTAGAACTACTCCAGAGGTTGTAAAGAATACATTAAAATAGTAGTACACAACTGCACACCTTCTAGGGTATGGATACAAAGTTTTAGTTCAAAAAAGCGCCATTTCAAGATTTGTGTTATGCAGATTATATTACTCGGGAGTCACAGATATAACAAGATGCTAACCTTGCTGTGAGCAGCAGAACCTACATACTGGATGGTTAATACATCACCCATCCTTTAATAGAAATCCATCAGATCATTGGCCGAAGGAGCATGCTGTTCAATTTTAGGTTCTTCAGTGACCTTCAACACTTGAAGTTCACGCCCTAAAGCAGCTATTCCATATGCAAACTGCGCGACATTTATTCTGTCTAAGCAGAGTATGCAGTTTGTCCCGAGGACACCCGTCTATAGTAAGAGAGGTACCATTGTAGCTGCACAGAAATCATCATTTCTTTTGATGTCACATGACTTGGTAACACCCCATTGTCCACTGCAAAACATGTAAAAGATTACCATTAGTACTGCCAGCAGCAAGTCCATTACTTGCACATTAGGCTATTTTTTTCCTTTGGGGTTAGTAGTTTCCATTCGTCTGCACTAGACTACATATTTGTTTTAGATATGCATTTCAAAATCAAGTCTTCTACAGTGATAAGCAAGTCCCTGCCAATCATCTCTTATCTGGCCAGCTATAATACATCTTTTCCTCTCCAAATCATCCTCTCCTTTCACGTTGCCATGTTCTCCTCTCATACGAATGTTTAACCCTGTTGTGAACTAACACTGACCACATATATTATTAAAGACTATTTTAAAACAAATAACATTGGATGTTTTTCTGTGTCAAATCTATACAACAATTTAGATATATGGCCAAACATTAAGAAAATATTGTATTTTATTTGCTGGAGGGGCTCATTTCATGGATTTTTTAAGTCGAACTTATCGATTCTTAAGCAATTGCCTCTTCCTAAATAGGTATACAAATTACTTTGAAGCGTCCAAAGGTTTTGATGATGTAGTTATCTCACAATGGATGAGGTCCGTTAGTTCCATCCAACACATCTGATGCTACCTTGTTTAACAGTTCAAGCAGATTGGTGCCTTCCCTGCAAATGTCATGTAGATTAATATATTATTAGTACTATGTACTTCATGCATAACTAATAGGTTCTTACAAGGGCAAGCTCAGATAGAATATCCTGTCCACAACTAATTTTACTGTAGATAGCAAGGATTATCAGAGAAGTCTTGAGATCTTCAAATACATAACAGACTAACGGTACAGAACTGACACGTGATTTCTGGCCTAATATAAAGCCTTGAAGTTTCCTGAAGTCTTGATCCTCTAAATTCTTCTTCTAATTCTTGCTTTGCTTTATTCCTCACAGGGGATCCTCTTTATGTAGACCTAACAAACTGATCTGAGTAACAAATTGTGGATCTTATCCGTAGTTGGCTTAAGGCCCAAGCTAAGAGATATATTCCTAATTTAAATGATAAACTTCCATGTACATACATAGCTATGATGATAATTGTTGCTATTATGTTCTCATAAGCAATGCTCACTGAAGACTGAACTATATCAGATTGCTGTCCGCAAGTTAACATTACCTCCTTTGCTTGTTCTTCAGATCTGAAAGAGAAAAATCCTAAACAAAAGCAAGAGGAGGAGAGGAAGGGTCAACACAAAGAAAAGAAGTGAAGAAGGTAATGCAACAGTTTGTGTATATTACTGTCTGCGCTTACTATCAGTTTTCGTTCCACAAGAGACTTGCTGTCAACTGTACAATGTGCTGTGAAAATCAGTAGAATTCATAATGACTGGATATAAAATGGTTTCAGAAAGCACAGGCTGGCCGGAGTGAACCTGAGAACATTGACCCTGATGTTGCTGCCATATGATCGGTTTCGGAGGGTGTTGCATGTAGAACTGAATGCTACTTTAGGTGAACTGTGTTTCTGTCTGAACTTTATCTTTCTGTCCTTCGTCCGCGTGTATCAGATCTTGCCTGGATCTCAAGATAGCGCCAGAGGAAACTCTATGATGCATGCTGCAGCGTGAGGTTTTTGAAACAAAATGACTGTAAGCTTAATGATGGAACGTAAACTGAATGGTTACCTTGTTGTAAGTTGGCGATCATCTGTGAAACATTTCATCTTTGAGAAATTTGGATAACTATCGCCCACATGTTGCATCAGCTTCTATGAAACAATTGGCGGTTGCTCGTTTATTCTACTCTTGTTGTTTGAAAGTAACTAAATAGCATATGGATTACAGTTAATTCTGAGATATTTTGTCTTGTGGATCTCTGGTAATTTCTCGAAAAGCAATGCTTGCCGAGTCTTGTAAGACAAAACAAAGCGGCTCGTTCTGCTCGCCACTGACCTTCGCCTCATTGAGCAGCGGTCGTCCTCCATCCTCTCCTAGTTGGCCCGGCTCAAGGACTGCGCCAACGACCGCCTGGCGGACCTTGGCGAACATGTCGGCGATCGCCACCAGGTCCTCAACATGATTCACGGTCTCAATCCCTGTTTTCGCTATGCTGTTCCCATACTCACCATGCAGTCGCCCTTCCCCACCTTCCTGTGATGTCGTGCATTCCTCCTCCTCGAGGAGAGCCACCAAGCCGAGGAAACTCCCCACGACATCGCCCTGCACACCGTGCGCGCACCGGGCCAATAGCTTGCCCTGCGCGCACCGGGCCAATAGCTCCTGTGCGACACATTTGAGGTGAATTGGCAAGAGTGCGACGTTGTTCGAGCGAATGGCTGTGGTGCGACAATTTTGAGCAGGAAAATAGCCCACGCACAACATGGCTGTTAAACTCAACTGATGCCCTTGTTAGCTGTTGGGGGCTGGACCCACCACTTATCCACGTATGCATGGGACCCACCACTTGTCTATACGCGGGACCCACCTCCTCGCAGCTAGAAGAGACGAGCGCCCATGCCCGTCCGCCCGCCGCCGCCCATTCATGCCCTTTCCCCAATATTTCTCTTTTCCGATGACTTAGCGCAAATGTCTACCTCCTCCGCCACGCACTCAAAATGGCGACAGTATGGACCCGTGCTGCTCACAAGGTGCCCTGACTGCCCACGCCTAGACCCTCTTAAACGGTTTGTCACTAAGAGGGATGACAATGGCAATCTTGTGCAGGAATTTGTGAAATGCTTGAGCAAACCAATGGTAGGAAGGGATGGCAAGGTTAGTTCTCAGTTCTTAGCTCGTTCTTTCGCTGTCTTTTGCTCTGATTTCTCCACATTTTGTTTTTTCTCCTCGAATTTGGGATTTAGAGTTCATGTTGTTCTTTTCAGATCTTGAAGAAATGTTACCATTTCGAGTGGATTGATGAATATGTTGATAGGATTCAGTTTGAGGGCTACGTTGATTCGAGCGTGGCCGCAACCTGGAGCTCAATTTGGGCGGGGTGCCGCCGATTACGTTGGAGAATACGGGGAGCTCGGGCGGAGGGGCGGGCAGAGTCATGCCGATGGCGATGTATGCGCGCAATGCTGAACTGCATGCGGAGTCTGAACTGACCGAGGAACTGAAGAAGATCAAGAAACATCTAATGCAGATGATCGATTTGCAGAAGCAAGAAAATATCATGGCGGGGGGGTTCTATTGTTGTATCATTGCTCTGTTTTTGTTTTATTTGTTGTTCATCCATCATTAGAATGGGCATTTAGGCCTGTCAGGGTAGAGGATGTGATTAGTGCGCCATGCCAAGTTATGTATCTGAGTTGAAGCAGCAATTTGGAACACAAATTATTCAGTGTTCATGCTTTGTTTTCTCTGTTTTTGTTCTTCAATTAACAGAGTACACACCCGAATTCAGTTTTAAGTAAAAAAACAAAATTGGGCTGCCGAATAGATGTTGGTCCGTGACCAGCCCACCCGCGTAGCGGCACCAGCCCACCTCTAACTTCGGCAAATAAAATGGGGCCCAATAAAATATTACTTGTTTTTATTTTGGCCTTTTTTTTGCACTAAATTTTGTGATGGATCATTTTTTGACGCACTAAAACTAAATGTTAATTGTTTTTATGCATGTCTACGGTTCCATGAACTAAATGAGTTGCATGCTTGCATGAAGTGCCCGAAGTAAATTAGTTTGCATTTCCTAGTTGCACCCATGTCCATAGTGGGTTTGCATGGGGCTCCTAGTTGCATGTCCATGGTTTGGCCAATATTTTGAAGATGGTGTGTGTGGTGATTGGGGTGTAGAAACCCGGGCCCGTAGCAACCCATAGCAATACACGAATAATAAGCAAAAACAACCCATAGCAATCCACAAATAATAGCACGAAACACACAATATATATAGTAGCACAACGATTATATAGAAGCATAACGATTGCAACCCATAGTTCCACGATAGCCTTACAACTCCATGATAGTCTTACAACTTAAAGTACTAATAAAACTTAATAATAGTAACATAACGATTACAACTTAAAAAAACTAATACGATAGATCTATAGCAAGCTAGATAGATAGGGAGGCACCAAACGCGAGTTCTTCGGGTTCTTCTTCTCCTCCTCCTCCGGGCGTCGCCCTTCACTCCTCCCCGTTATTGATGGGGTACGGGAGCGTGTGCATAACGCCGTTGTTGGGGAAGATGCCGTTGAAGTCGGTGAAGATATTGTAGGTTGTGAAAGCTATGAACTCACAACCAACCCAATACGCTCGCCCGAGGAGATGGAAAGCATCGAAAGTGTTAGTGAACGTGGCGAGGAGCCCAACCACAATACCATTGTGGTTGACCTCCTCAAGATGGTACATCTGAGGAGAGTCGCGGGGGAGGTGGCGGAAGCCGGCCGCAAGGAACAACTCCGTTAACTCCCTTGCACCCCTCCACCTCGAGATCGCCCAAACACTAAGGGTTCTCTATACATACACTCTGGCCGGGTAGAGCCTTTCCGGCACGGTTGGGGGGAAGCGGTAGGTGGGGGCGTTGTACTGCGTGGTGGCGGGGTGGCTCGAGGGCTCCAGCGGGTTTGATGAAGAAGAAGGAAGAAGGAGGGCAGAGGAGGCAGAGGATGGGGTGTGGATGAGGAGGGAGAGGAAGACGATAGTGCCCTGCTTAAATAGCCCAAGTGCGACGTGGTTTCACCTAGTAGAATTAATGGGCGGGCGGCGCTTGGTGGCGCCCCATGAAACTGTGTACATGAGTGTGGGAAACGGGCTGCGATCCTTCTGTGCCACCGGTCACGGGTCAAGGGGGGCGGGCTCACGCGCGCGTCTGTGCCGTCGTGGGTCTAGGGGACACGCCTGCCCCGGGTTCTCTGCGTGTGTTGCCCGTGCATTCATACCATAGCCCATTAATTTGCACATCTTTCTAAGGCCTGGCTAGAGGGCAACGTTCGGTCGATGGGAGACGTGACAATAATGGACGCCTTCATTTGCCCATCTTGTAACAGGCAGCACGCTATTTGAACTGCATCGATACCCACATCGATACCCCATGCCAGTATTGCGTCCTCAAAGAGGAGCACGCCATGTACAACACACCATGCAACGTTGGCTTTTTGGTTGTCTTCATCGGGATGCTGCATTATGGCTGGGTGCATGCTTTGATGCGATGATGCATCGGTTCTAAAGGTAGGCATGCGACAGCTTACTGCGTCGATAGGGGTGGCGGAGCAGGGCTACGTCAAGGGCATGCATGCAAGGCACGGGCACAGTTCTGCGGGTGGGCATGCATGATGCCGGTAGGCACAGGCACGCATGCAACGATGGAAAGGGCACTGCGTAGGCTTGGTCCATGCACCACGTCAATGAAGGAAATATGCCCTAGAGGCAATAATAAAGTTATTATTTATTTTGTTATATCATGATAAATGTTTGTTATTCATGTTAGAATTGTATTAACCAGAAACATCATACATGTGTGAATACATAGACAAACAGAGTGTCACTAGTATGCCTCTACTTGACTAGCTCGTTAATCGAAGATGGTTATGTTTCCTAACCATGAACAAAAGAGTTGTTATTTGATTAACGGGATCACATCATTAGAAGAATGATGTAATTGACATGACCCATTCCATTAGCTTAGCACCCGATCATTTAGTATGTTGCTATTGCTTTCTTCATGACTTATACATGTTCCTATGACTATGAGATTATGCAACTCCCGTTTGCCGGAGGAACACTTTGTGTGCTACCAAACGTCACAACGTAACTGGGTGATTATAAAGGAGCTCTACAGGTGTCTCCAAAGGTACATGTTGGGTTGGCGTATTTCAAGATTAGGATTTGTCACTCCGATTGTCGGAGAGGTATCTCTGGGCCCTCTCGGTAATGCACATCACATAAATCTTGCAAGCATTGCAACTAATGAGTTTGTTGTGAGATGATGTATTACGGAACGAGTAAAGAGACTTGCCGGTAACGAGATTGAACTAGGTATTGAGATACCAACGATCGAATCTCGGGCAAGTAACATATCGATGACAAAGGGAACAACGTATGTTGTTATGCGGTCTGACCGATAAAGATCTTCGTAGAATATGTGGGAGTCAATCTGAGCATCCAGGTTTCGCTATTGTTTATTGACCGGAGATGTGTCTCGGTCATGTCTACATTGTTCTCGAACCCGTAGGGTCCGCACGCTTAAGGTTTCGATGACAGTTTCATTATGAGTTTATATGTTTTGATGTACCGAAGGAGTTCGGAGTCCCGGATGAGATCGGGGACATGACGAGGAGTCTCGAAATGGTCGAGACATAAAGATCGATATATTGGACGACTATATTCGGACATCAGAAATGTTCCGAGTGATTTGGGTATTTTCGGAGGTACCGGGGAGTTACGGGAATACGAGGAAGAAGCAATGGGCCTTAATGGGCCTTAGTGGGAAGGACCAGGAGGTGGTGCGCGCCCCTCCCAAGCCCAGTCCGAATTGGATAAGGGGTTTGGGGCATGGCCCCTCTCTCCCTTCCTTCCCCTCTTCCCCCCTTTTTCCCCTTCTCCTAGTTGGACTAGGAAAGGAGGAAACCTACTCCAACTAGGAGTAGGAATCCTACTCCCCTGGCGCGCCCCTCCTAGGGCCGGCCTCCTCCCCCCTTGCTCCTTTATATACGGGGGCAGGGGGCACCTCTAGACACAAGTTGATCTTCAAGATCGTTCTCTTAGCCGTGTGCGGTGCCCTCCTCCACCATAGTCCTCGATAATATTGTAGTGGTGCTTAGGCGAAGCCCTGCGACAATAGAACATCAAGATCATCACCACGCCGTAGTGCTGACGGAACTCTTCCCCGACACTTTGCTGGATCGGAGTCCGGGGATCATCATCGAGCTGAACATGTGCTAGAACTCGGAGGTGCCGTAGTTTCGGTGCTTGATCGGTCGGGCCGTGAAGACGTACGACTACATCAACCGCGTTGTCATAACGCTTCCGCTGTCGGTCTACGAGGGTACGTAGACTACACTCTCCCCTCTTGTTATTATGATCACCATGATCTTGCGTGTGCGTAGGATTTTTTTTGAAATTACTACGTTCCCCAATAGTCAACTCTTGACGTTGGATTCAAATGAACGGTCCTGATGCCCCAACGAGAGAGGCTGATCCAAACCCCACCGATTCAACCAATCAGCGCGTCTCATGCGGATCGATGCACACTGACTCAACCAATCAGCGTGTCTCATGCGGATCGATGCACACTGTAGCTAACCCTAGCACCTGATCTCAACCGTCCATGCACAACGATCGACGACCCGGTAGTGTGCGGGGTTTTGTAAGGGGTTTTGATGGGTTTTGACTGATTAGGGTTGAGCATAACTAATTCAAAAAATTAAAAAAATATAAAACTTGCGCACATAGTCTTATTATGTCGTATAGTAATGAGAAAAAATAATATAAATATGGTTTACATACATTTTTATGAAAAATCCTTCACAAAATTGTCATTCCTCGAACAATGTAGTATGGAGATCAAGGGAGAGAGTAGTGGGCACCCGAGAGTAGGTGGGGTTTTGAAAATGAAAAGTGTGAAAACCTCACCAAAACTTCATTTTGGATTGACTAAGAAAGATCTTAACTTACTTTTATCATTTTCATGTTTTAAACTTGTTTTATATATAATTTTCTATTAAACCTTGTTTTTTTTAAAAAAAAAGAAAATTAATTCAATAAATAGTGAGACTTTAGATTTACACTATATATGTAGAATAGATGTGTAGAAAAATTATTTGGTTGGTTTAGACAAGGTGCCAAAAAAACTTGCTTAAATATGAGGTCGTTTACCCTACCTTTGGAGGTCATTTGAGACACACTTTTCATGACTATGTGTTCAACTTACCAAAAGGGCTCGGAATGATCAGCAAGCAAACCTATTTCAGTTGAGGTACTTTAGATAGCATTAAAACATCAATACCCCATCCCTAATTCAAATTTGAGCCCAAATTTGAATTTTATTTGGCTAGTTTAGACAAGGTACCAACAAACAAGTTCGAATAGAAATACGGGGGTACATAGTGACTACCAGTACGCACCAAGTTACAAATATTATTACATGCCCCAAATTTTCAAACTGTTCTCTGTTCTACCTCTTCCTACCACGTCACGTGCCCTTCTTCGCCTTAGCACTTCTTGTTTTTGGTTCTACTACACACACAAGTTCACTGATCATCTTGGTTTTCTTCATTGGTCTTTTCAACACCTCGCCAACACCCTCGTGATTAGTGTCTTCAGTCTCAATGTTGACAGCAGTTTCAGTTTCTTTAGTGTGTACCTCAACATGGGTTTCTTCAGTCTGAACCTCGACACCCTCAGGTTCAGTTTCAACCTTGAGAGTAGTTTCTTCAGTCTGAATGTTGACTGCAGTAGGATTTTCTTCAGTCTGCTCAGGCTCAGGCACACTTCTCTTCTTTGTACAACCATTGACTCTTGCTTTTTTGTTGGCCAACACTGTTCAACAACAACGGGCTGACTTGCTCGCTTCCTCCTGGCCATTGGGAAAATGTTATAGATATAGTAATTGGAAAAAAGCACCAAATCAAAACATAGACAAATAAACAAGAACATACTTTGGCTTATCAGGAGTGTAACAACATTTGACATATCCCACTCTGTGCCCAAGTTCCTGGCACAACTTGCATCTGTTTTTGTTACCTATTTGGGCCCTTTTTGGCTTTCCATCTTTCTTTCCCTTCTTACTACTCCCACCTTTCTCAAACCATGCCTTGAATCTACTTTGTTTAGGCCTGCCAGCCTTTCTTTTTGTCAAGGGAGGACACATGGAATATTCAATGTCCACTTAAGGCCACTGAGACTGATCTGTAAGTGCTGGAATTGGAGTAGCATATGTAGCTTTGAATCTTGCTACCGAATAATATTCATGCAAATATGGGTGCATGTTTATCTTCGGTTGGGATGCTAAGAAGAGAATGGCATGCTCACATGGTTTACCAGTGTGTTGCCACTTGAGGCAAGTGCGATCATGCAATTCAGTGTTAACAACATGTCTCCTTCCAGTTTTGTTATCTCTAACTTCAGCACCCCAAGGTGAAGATTTTTCAACAAACAAATGTGAAAGACATCTGCTCCTATTGACCACCTATTGTACCACTGCTGGAAGCTTATCACCTTGCAGAAAATCACCTATCCTTCTTCTCAATTCCCACAATTGCGTGAGCATTATCCTGATTTGGTTAACCATGTCATGCACAGGCAAATCTTTTAACTCCTTCACCTTGTTGTTGATGTGGTCACACTTGATGGCAGTGTAATGCTAACCTGTACCATAATAAAGAATGGTAAGTGTTCAGCCATGGACCAAACTCATCACATGATGCCATTATCTTATCAAGATGATATTTGTGTGTCTGTCTAGTGTAAGATCTTGCTGCTGGCCACATGCGCCCAAATTCTTCTCCTCTAATTTTTTTGATCAAATTCATCCACAAATGACCGAAGCACTCCCTCTGCTCAGCATGTGGGAAAACATTTTTCACTGAATTTTCAAGCCCCTTACATGCATCTGTGTGTATAGCCAAAGGTGACACTGGCCCTAGAATCTTTTCAACTGGATCATGAACCATGTCCATGAAGCCTCTGTTTCTGACCGAAACAAGCCAAAAGCAATTGGAAACATCCAGCTGTGTCCATCTAGAGCATTGCATGCTGCCAACTGACCATTCCACTTGCCTGTCAAAAATGATGAGTCTATGCTCAAATATGGATGGCACCCTGCTTTGAACCCATCGATGCAAGGCTTCAAAGCCATAAAAAACTTGGAGAACTTGACTTCACCTTCGGCTGATACCTCTGTATCTATCTCCACAACACTGCCAGGTGACCTCTTTTCCACCTCTGCTTTGAAGTTGTAATGCATCCTAAATGTATTTGCCCAATCACCATATAAATTTTTCATTGCCCTTTGTTTTGCCTTCCATACTGTGGTATATTTCATTTTAATGGGGTACATCTTTTCCAAGTCTACTTTGAGTTTCTTGGCAGTAGTGTTTGGTGTTTTGGCTAAAATTGGGGTGATCTTTTCTGCAACCCAAAGTTGTGATGTCATGGTTGATACTCTTTGTGAACTTGTAATACAAGTATGTTGATTGGGGATTTGGTTAACCCTGACAGTACTTCCATCAGGTTGCAGTCTAGCAGACATGTACCACTTGCAAGGCTTCGCACTACCATCAAATCCTCTGCACCTCGCATAAAACTTCTTTCTATCAGTCCAAACAGTCTTGGCATCAAACTCATGTTTCACTGCATAAGTCTTGAAACACATCCTAAACTCTTTCATGCTTGGGAACAACTTGCCTACTTCAATGACAGTGTTTTCTTTGTCATACACATGCACCAGCTCGTCATCATGTGCATCATCTACTTCATGTGCAGCTTGTTCCATCAACTGTCCATCTACTTCTTCATCAGCATTAGCAGGCAAACTAGATTCGCCCCTCTCCTGCTTATCTCTGTCATCGACTGGAATGCCAAAAAGTTTGGCCATCTCAATGTCAGGGATTGGTGCAATGACCAAATCAGTAGGCTAATCTAATTCAACTACATTCCAATCAACAATTGCTGCAGTTTCAATTTCAGTTCCAGTCACCTGTCCCTCTTCGGCTATTACTGTAAGTTCAGTACACATGGGAACCAATGGCCTCTGTGTAGCCCAATCATCATCTACCATCTGCGCAGCCAATTGTGATGGCACATATCCAACCTTCGAAAAAATGTTTAGATCCACGAGCTCAGCAAAAAAATTAGCCCGTTTGCTTGTCCAGCCGTTTTGCCGATCAATTTCTTCAACATTCTGTTCACCATCTTCAATACTAACATACTCTCCTTTCCAATCATCAAACCACAGCAGTGATACTTCTTGCTCTCGACCCCAAACAATATTCTCCCCAATTTTTTCCACCCATTTCTTCACTGCCATCTCTCCCATGTTCTGTAGAACTTGTGGATCAATCTCTATACACTAGTGCAGAACCAGGCAATAGCACCGGTTCGTAAGGCCCTTTAGTGCCGGTTCAGGAACCGGCACTAAAGTTTCGGCACTAAAGCCCCCCCCCCTTTAGTACCGGTTCAGCACGAACCGGTGCTAAAGGGGTACCACGTGGCACGAGCCAGCTCCGGGGGCCAGGAGCCCTTTAGTACCGGTTGGTAACACCAACCGGTACTAAATTGTTGTGGGTTTTTGTTTTATTTTGTATTTTTCAATTAAATTTGTGTTATCAATTTAATTTATGATTGTTTTACATTACAATGAGTTGTAGTCGTCATCATCATCATCGTCATCGCATATTAATAAATAAATAAACTCTATCTAGCTAAAAATCATCGTAGTCGTCTAATTACCACTATTTAATCATCATAGTCATTACCGCTAGCTATGTAATCATCATCAACGTTGGCTAGCTTAAAGAGGAAACATTCACTTTGTAACAGAAGCAAAGAGATATCATCAAGTTCAACATAATCATCACCAACATCGAAGTTCAGGACACGGATCCATGAGAAAAGTACTAATTAAGAGCATGAAGTAGTAGCTACTGATCCTGCTGCTCCCTCTCAAGTAGAATAGCATAGAACATGTATAGCTCTCCTGATTCATCATACTGGAGCATGCAGATGAATCTGTCTCCTAATCTTGGGTTGCGCTTCTCCTTACTGCCACCTAGTACTTCTCTGCGATCGTTAACAATTTTGCTCCAATCTTTCACTATTAAGCATTCTTCGCTTTCAGAAATCCTGAATGCACTCATGTGCAATGTCGGAAATCTTAGTCGTAAGCTAACCATTGACATGCGACCTTTTGTCTCGATCCACTGAGGCACAACTGTCATCAGCAGTCCCTGTTGAACAACATCGTATAGTAATTAATATACTAAGCAATGAAAGTTTTAGCTTCAAAAATAATGTATGCAAAAGATGCACTAATTAAGGACAAATATTTAAAATCTTACCATCTTTTGATTATAGATGTGACCGTAGTTCAATACGATCACCATTGGTCGCATGTTTTGAGTACTAACATTTCTAAGTTTAGGAATTTTTTTTGTCTTGACAGTATTAAGATCCTCAAGCCATGAAACATAATGACTTATCTCCTCGCAGTTTAGTTGAGCCCCGGGGCAGTAGTAGGTCCTGTCTACCAAGCGCCGGACATGTTTGCTTGAACCGAAATAAGCTGACAATACAAATTAGTTGTCAACTGTCACATCCCTAGCTTCTGGTAATGCACTAGGCTAGACCTCATGTGAGCATCATGTTTAAATTCAAATGAAATTGAATTGAGGAATTTTCAAAGCCTCAGAAGACCTCTAAAAATAACCAACATTTAAATTTCATCAAATGAGTCCAAGAAAATGTTCCTGTTATTCCATGGAAATATTGGTGAGAGGTAAAATTTAAAACAATATTTTTGGTATCTCAGAGTTAATTATTTTGGGCCATTTGAATTAATCCAATAACTATTTGCTTTGGATTTATATTTAATATATATTAAATATGACTCCAATAATTCTGGAAGTTTGTGAGTGGCTTTGTATATATTTTTGGCAAGCCACATAAAAATCTACAGAATTTGTTTAAATGATTTAGTTGCTAAACTAAATCAAAACAAACTACAGAAAATAGAAAACAGTAAATAATAAAAAGAGCAAAGCTTACCTGTGCAGCCCACCAGAGCCGGCCCAGCTCCTGTGTTGGTCCAGCACTGTGCGGCCCGGCCCACCCCGGTCGCCACCGTCTTCAACCTCCTGCCAGTAGGCAGGAGGGCGTGTGCCCGACGCGCGCGCGCACGCTCCGGCCACCTCCTGCTTACCCGCTCGCCGCTGGAGGCACCCGAGGGCGCCACACACTCCCCCTCGCCCCCTGCACCTCCCCTCTCTTCCCCTGGACCACGTTCCCTCCTCTGCTCTCTCCCTGCACGCGCCCGAGCGGAGCTCGTCGTCGCCGACGCCGTTCGCCGTAGCCACCGTGCTCCTCACTGCCACCCGAAGTACCCAGGAGATCCGCCCCGACCCCCTCTTCCTCCTCGCCGAGAAGCACACCGTGGGAGCCCCTGCATCGCCGCCATCGCCGTCGTCTTCTACCTCGGACCCGCCGGCCATCTTCGTCAAATTCGTCGGCTCCGGTGCCTCCCCGAGCTCCCCGAGGCCACCGTCGCAACCCCTGTGAGCTTGCCGTCGTTTCCCCTCATCTCTCTCCCTCGCGTGCACCCTGTAGCCGCCGCCCCACGAGCACCCGAAGCTGTCGTCCGCCATGGCAGGTGAGCTCCGTGCTCCCGAGCTCCTCCGCCTGCGCTCGTTGTCTCCGGGTGTTCCTGGTGACCCCAGCATCCCGTAGAGCCCATCAGCTGACCTCGCCGTGCCGTGTAACGCCAAACCCGAGCACGCCCGAGCTCCGGCCGCCGCTGCCGAGCTCGGGGCCATCGTCCTCGGCCGCCCTAGCTGCTGCTGCTTGCTGAAACGGGTGCGGGTGAGCTCCAGCTCCCCGTAGCCGCTCTCCTCCGTCCATTTGGACGCCGGAGGAGCGATCCCGAAGCCCTCCGCCGTGCCTGTTGCCGCCGGCCTGTTTGGGTCATTTGACCCGGGGTTTGACCCCCTGACGTGTGGGCCCAGGCACCTGCTTAATTAGTATTAGGTTAATTAGTGTTAATTAATTTAGTTAATTAGGTGAGCCACTGACATGCGGGCCCCGCCCGGCTAACTAAGTTAGTTAGGGCTAACTAAGCTGGTTAGTTGACTGAGACACTGACGTGTGGACCCCACACGTCAGGTTTGACCTGGGGCGCTCGGTTGACCCTGCTGACGTCACTATTACGTCATGCTGACGCAGTATTTGTTCTGGAATTTAAATAAATTCTTAAATGATTTATTAATTCCAGAAAATAGCTAAAACTTCAATAAATCATAGAAAATTAACCGTAACTCCAAATTAAATAATTTATATATGAAAAATTATCAGAAAAATTCAAGGAATCCATCTGTACCATTTTCATGCATGTTAGAACAACTTATAGATGCTGTTTAGCACAAATCATATAAATGGCATTTGAATAATCACATATGGAGTTTGAATTTGAATTTTATATTCAAACCAACTTCATTTAATCTGTTGCTAGTTGCATTAGCCCAAAACACATTCATTTTGCCATGTCATGATCATGCATCATGTTGTGCATTGCATTGATTGTGTTCCTTTCTGTGTTGCCGGTATTTGTCCCCTCTCGATAGACGTGATACCGATGATGTCATCGTTGACACTGATGAAGACCCAATGTTATCTTCAGAAGTGCCAGGCAAGCAAAACCCCCTTGTTCATTCCGATACAATCCTACTCTCTCGCTCCTGCTCTCTTTTACTGCATTAGGACAACATCGATTCATCTGTTACTTGCTGCGGTAGCTGAACCCCTTTATCCTCTGCATGACCTGTCATTCCACAGTAATTAGATGAAACCCACTAGCATGAGTAGGAGTTGTTTGAGCCCTGTTGTGCCTACTCATTCATGTTTGTTTGTCATGCCTGCTACTGCTTAGAGTTGAGTCAGGTCTGATTCATCGGGGATGAATCAGAGGCGTGTGAACATGTCCTACTGTGTGAGAGCTAAGTGTGTGAACACGATTTGGTAAAGGTAGCGCTGAGAGGCCATGTAGGATTACATGGTGGGTTGTCTCATTGCAGCCGTCCTCAGGAACTGAGTTCTGTGTTTGTGATCCATGATTCAGCTACTACCACGCATTGGGCCCGAAACCAATGGACCCTCTCGGCTTCTTGATCACCCTTGTCCTCTGTCCAGGAGTTGCAAGTAGTTTCTGGTGTTTGTAGTATGCTGGAGGCCGTGGACAACGCTGACCGTAGGGGTGGGCTGTGATGCGGTAGGCACGTGGCCAGGTAAACCGGGCGCCCGTTTGGTGTCACGGAACCCTGTACACATCGTTTGGGGCTGTGAGCGAAACTCCGGCCGGATCTCCTCATGGATGGAACCCGAATAGGCGATAAACCTGGACTAGAGACTTGAGTGTTTAGGTAGGCCGTGGCCGACACCCACGTTGGGCTTCCGCTTGAAGGTTGCCGAGTACATGTCGTGTAAACGGCGGTAAGTGGTGAGAGCGTGTGTGAAGAAGTACACCCCTGCAGGGTTAACATCATCTATTCGAATAGCCGTGTCCACGGAAAAGGACCTCTGGGTTGCTTATATCAGTTCATAGACAAGTGAAAGTGGATACTCTAAAATACGCAAGATAAGCGTGAGTGCTATGGATGGCGTTCTCGTAGGGAGACGTGAGCGGATCCATAGTGGTGTATTGATATGGTGAATATGTGGACTCGTGTGCGCCACCTCAAAAAGTTACTCGCAGTCGTAGTTCAGGATAGCCACCGAGTCAAAGCTGGCTTGCTGCAGTTAAACCCCACCACCCCTTTGTTGATAATGATGCATATGTAGGTAGGTCTGATGTAAGTCTTGCTGGGTACATTTGTACTCACGTTTGCCTATTTTATGTTTTTGCAGAGAGACTTCAGTCTCACTAGTAGTTCCGCTTGGACTTCGACGTTTAGCTTGATACCTCAGCTACGATCTTGTGCCCTCGGCAGGATCTGATAGATAGTCAGGCTTCTCAGCCTTTTTCATTTATAGATGTCTGTACTCAGACATGATAGCTTCCGCGTGTGCTTTGATTTGTATGCTCTGATTGTTGGGTCATGAGACCCATGTTTGTAATATCGCGCTCCTCGGAGCCTATTGAATAAATTACTTGAGTCGTAGAGTCATGTTGTGATGCCATGTTGTATTTGCACATATCGAGCATATTGTGTGTATGTTATTGAAATGCTTGGTATGTGTGGGATCTGACCATCTAGTTGTTTATCTTTAGTAGCCTCTCTTACCGGGAAATGTCTCCTAGTGTTTCACTGAGCCATGGTAGCTTGCTACTGCTCCGGAACACTTAGGCTGGCCGGCATGTGTCCTTCTTCGTTCCTGTGTCTGTCCCTTCGGGGAAATGTCACGCGATGAATACCAGAGTCCTGTTAGCCTGCTACAGCCCGGTTCACCGGAGTCCTGCTAGCCCAGTGCTACAGCCTGGATTCACTCGCTGATGACCGACACGTTCGATGCTGGGTCATGGATGCCTGTCCCTGTAAGTTTGTGCCACTTTGGGTTTACGACTAGCCATGTCAGCCCGGGCTCCTTATCATATGGATGCTAGCGACACTGTCATATACGTGTGCCAAAAGGCGCAAACGGTCCCGGGCAAAGGTAAGGCGACACCCGTGGGAATACCGTGCGTGAGGCCGCAAAGTGATATGAGGTGTTACATGCTAGATCGATGTGGCATGGAGTCGGGGTCCTGACAGCGTTGGTATCAGAGCTTGACTGCCTGTAGGATTACCAAGCCAAACCGGTCGAAGTTGAGTCTAGAAATTCTTTAGTTATATAAGGGAATTGATTGTGGGATGGAACGTAAGGCTCTTTTTACTCCTTATACCTCATGGCCTTCTGATCTGAGTCATCATCTTCTCTTCTACGGGGATTAAGAACTAGGCTATCTCTTCTTTCTATTAGGATCACGTGTTACTAATCCGTAGACTTATAAGATTGTTGGATTTAAGCTTGAGTTCAATTTCTACTACTTCCGTATGTTAATTGTTGATCTCGAAACCTTGATATCGTGCTTCTGAGTGGCTATGCCACCATTTTGTGAATGTCTCAAATCTTTTCTGAGCATTTACAGCCGTTATGCTGTCCGAGTCATCCCAGGTTTCTAAATAGTCCGATGCATTTGCAAATCCCTTCCTTCTGTTTCCGATGTTCCCATGGGCCAGATTAACCACACTAATCGGTGTGTTGAGGTAATTATTGCCTCGACATATATGTTGGAATTATTATTATGACCCTAAGTGCTTAGGGGATCATCTAGTGGTCTAGCCATGATTTGTGTCCTAGTGTGAAGATTCTGGCCTTTATTCTCGGAAGCATCCCGTGATGCTACTTAGTAGTAGGTATTCTATTCCTGGGTTCTTGAACCCGAGATTCACTCTACTTACTTCATGTCGATAGTAATTGCTAGCTCCCTTAGGTTATTAGTAACCTTTGCGATAGTCCTTGAAGCCCGTGGTATCTTCTTCTTCCAGGTACCATGAACTACTTATGGCAGAAGTTCCTCGTTGAACTGAAATATCACAACAGGATTATTCTTGAGGAGTTCTCCATTCATAAATCGTGACTCTGCCAGTTCTACCTTTCTGCATGGGTTATCCGGAAGAAATATGTTGAACTTGGTTCGACATACTAATCTATGCATCCACAACTCAGAAAGTTATATTTTCCTTTGAGTTGTTCTCTTTAGTTGCATTCTGACCCTCGTCTATCAATTGATAGTCAAGAGTATGCGTGCATTCGTTCATCGATGCCTATGACTCTTGTGGTCTGTCAAGCCATTCTATTCCGGAATGACTAGGAGAAACAAACTCCAGTACCTCTTCCATATCTAGGATTGGGTCAAAGTAGTTGTATTCCGCAGATCAAATGCCAATCCAGCTTTTGGTTCTGCTCTACCTTGGAGTATTACATATTTTATATCGAGATTGTTATAGGAATTGCACACCATCCCATGAACTCTTGGTACAGTGATACTTCTTGCCATCACTGTTCATTCCTCGGCCCTCGTGTTGATGCAACCGGAATACCGACAAATGAATTGTGATGTGTGAAATCAATACTGCTAGCAACTCTGTTGCTTGGTAGTTAAAGGATAATAATTTCATTCTTAGTATGTTGGTTTTCGAATCATCCTTCTAAGACTGATCGTGCTACCTAGTCCTTATTTCGGTGCACCCTTCGATTGATGAGTTAGGATCTTGTCAAGTCCTCACTCATTTGATCATATCGTCTTGCCCTCAAAAGCGAGATTGTTCTCGAGCTTAGTAACATACCGGTGGTTCGTGATTTTTCGAATATCTTCTCGAAAGTATCACCAGGCTGTCACCTGACTGTTATGTTGAGCTTGTGATCAAGTAGGTTTCTTGTGAACCACCTTCTCTCCAAGAATCGGTGTTAGATATCCCTGAGCTAGTTGGTTAAGCTAGACAACAACTTGGAGAGTTGGAAGATAAAAGCTTGCCTGACTTAGTTCGTTCCAAAGGGATATTCTTGTGTAGTGTGTGTTGGAGAAAGATGATATCTTCATCGATTGGTCCTTGTGATCAGTTGCTGGACCTATTGTCTTATCAATCCTTTGATTTGAGTGTGGGCTATCGTCAAATCAAATCAGTACCAACGATGCTCGTAATGTTGTCTTATTCGTGGTTGATTCCTCGAGCATACACCATTACATCTCTGGTCTGACCAATGCTACCACTTGTTCACTTAACTATGGAATTCCTTTTAAAAGGAAACCTAGATGAATTGTTGTTGAGCCCATTGACAACATCCTTATCTCCTCCATAATTTTGTTGAACATTAAGTTAGTGTTGGAAACTTTTGAAAGCATTTCTTCATGCTAGTTCATGGAGCAAATGTTCGGATGTAAGAAGTGACTTCCTCCAGTCCATTTGCATCTGATGCAAGTTGCCGCCGTGGATTCGAGAAAGTCAATGTTGTTTTCTTGGAATCATTCCAAATCAGTCATGCACACGTGCGAAGAATTCTGTGGTTTGAAGACTTGCAACCTTCAATCTATATGTGTCCCTAGCTCACCAAGCCACTGATTGAATTGTTCAAGGAGAAGAAGTTCCTTCTTAAGAGTATACCTTATGCAAGGACTTCGATATCCTTGATGATGGTTCCCCTCCTGAATTCGGTAGTGTTTTATTATAAGACTGCTTTGTGGTCATGCTTGTCTTGGACAACATGTTCACATGTTTGTAGCAGAACCAGCTCATGTTTTGGAGCTTGCTATCGTAGTTCGTCTCCCGAGAATCTCGCAACGTCATCTCGTCGATTTGTGTTGCAAACTTTTATTTTTCTTCCTAGACTCGATGAGTCTGGAATATCCTGACACCAACCAGATCTGAATCTTAGGCAGATATGATGGGTTGGAACATTTCCCAAGAACTATAATATTGGTCTCTCGATAACCGGTAAGGTGGATGTCGTGGCCAACACACCCATCCGGCAGAGCTATTATTATAGTATTTTATTTGATGGAATTGGCCACCTCCCCATAGGGATTTCGTAGGATTTACCCCCTAGTTGCCCCTATGGATCTTTGTGTTCCCGAAGTCCGACCTTTACTTGATGTTCTAGATACCAAACCATTTCAATGAATGGGATACACTAGCACATCAAGGAGAACATTAGAAGCGGAGTGCTAAATGTCTCTCGGTCGATCATCCAGATTTTGTTTCCTTGGCCTCGCTAAGGTGAAATCTGAGATGATGTTATCTTCCTTTGCATCTGCATCATCCATCATCATTCATCATGGTAGCAAGTTGTGTTGCCAGGATCCTTGACACGGATGTTGGTAAAACCTTGATGATTGTGGAAATGCTCAAGTTCTTGAAAGCACGTACAAGCGCTACGTCTTATCATCGGCACTAGCTGGGATTGCCCCAGATTTCCTCGGTTATGCTATAACCACTCCAACAGTGAATTCACTCTCTATTGTTGGGTTCTTCCCCAGTTACTAGAATCATTCCCAGCATCTGCATTTTGTTCCCAGCTTGCACTGTCAATGTGTCATTCTACCATGGGTCTCTTCCATTTCCGGTGATAAGCAAATTCATCCATTGCGTTGTCTTCAACAAGGTAATCCACATCATCCAAGTCCGAGTATGCCATTCTACCAAACCCCTCCAAACGGTCACTCAAGAATTGCCTTAGGCTGGTATAAAGAGTTTCAATGATCTTTGAATCAAAGGTAATTCTTTTTGCCACTTAAGGGGATATATCTACGAGTCACCATCCCTAAGATGTCTCGTTGTGGTATCATGGCAACTCAACTCCTCGCTACGTTGACAACCGATTACCACCTTCTTAAGTGTGGAATTGTTGTCCACCTAGTGAACCTTCGTCATCCGTTTCTTTCCACCCCTCTTGATGTGTATCTCGTGTCTCAACCCGAGAGATGGTCCTATGTCTCATTCCGTGAGTTGTTCGATCTTCAAGAAGATCGACCCTTCTAGAGTCTCCTTCTTCCCTCCATGTCATGTTGGCAGGATTTCTCAAAACGAGACATCAAGACAATGATGGTGAATGAATCAACGTTCAACTGAAGTGCAACCTGGATCGTGAGGATTATACTAGTTTGCGCTTCCCCTTCAGCCTACCCTACGCTTGAATCTCGAGACGAGATTCTTGTTTAGTGGGGGTGAGTTGTCACATCCCTAGCTTCTGGTAATGCACTAGGCTAGACCTCATGTGAGCATCATGTTTAAATTCAAATGAAATTGAATTGAGGAATTTTCAAAGCCTCAGAAGACCTCTAAAAATAACCAACATTTAAATTTCATCAAATGAGTCCAAGAAAATGTTCCTGTTATTCCATGGAAATATTGGTGAGAGGTAAAATTTAAAACAATATTTTTGGTATCTCAGAGTTAATTATTTTGGGCCATTTGAATTAATCCAATAACTATTTGCTTTGGATTTATATTTAATATATATTAAATATGACTCCAATAATTCTGGAAGTTTGTGAGTGGCTTTGTATATATTTTTGGCAAGCCACATAAAAATCTACAGAATTTGTTTAAATGACTTAGTTGCTAAACTAAATCAAAACAAACTACAGAAAATAGAAAACAGTAAATAATAAAAAGAGCAAAGCTTACCTGTGCAGCCCACCAGAGTCGGCCCAGCTCCTGTGTTGGTCCAGCACTGTGCGGCCCGGCCCACCCCGGTCGCCACCGTCTTCAACCTCCTGCCAGTAGGCAGGAGGGCGTGTGCCCGACGCGCGCGCGCACGCTCCGGCCACCTCCTGCTTACCCGCTCGCCGCTGGAGGCACCCGAGGGCGCCACGCACTCCCCCTCGCCCCCTGCACCTCCCCTCTCTTCCCCTGGACCCCGTTCCCTCCTCTGCTCTCTCCCTGCACGCGCCCGAGCGGAGCTCGTCGTCGCCGACGCCGTTCGCCGTAGCCACCGTGCTCCTCACTGCCACCCGAAGTACCCAGGAGATCCGCCCCGACCCCCTCTTCCTCCTCGCCGAGAAGCACACCGCGGGAGCCCCTGCATCGCCGCCATCGCCGTCGTCTTCTACCTCGGACCCGCCGGCCATCTTCGTCAAATTCGTCGGCTCCGGTGCCTCCCCGAGCTCCCCGAGGCCACCGTCGCAACCCCTGTGAGCTTGCCGTCGTTTCCCCTCATCTCTCTCCCTCGCGTGCACCCTGTAGCCGCCGCCCCACGAGCACCCGAAGCTGCCGTCCGCCATGGCCGGTGAGCTCCGTGCTCCCGAGCTCCTCCGCCTGCGCTCGTTGTCTCCGGGTGTTCCTGGTGACCCCAGCATCCCGTAGAGCCCATCAGCTGACCTCGCCGTGCCGTGTAACGCCGAACCCGAGCACGCCCGAGCTCCGGCCGCCGCTGCCGAGCTCGGGGCCATCGTCCCCGGCCGCCCTAGCTGCTGCTGCTTGCTGAAACGGGTGCGGGTGAGCTCCAGCTCCCCGTAGCCGCTCTCCTCCGTCCATTTGGACGCCGGAGGAGCGATCCCGAAGCCCTCCGCCGTGCCTGTTGCCGCCGGCGTTGAGCCACCGGCCTGTTTGGGTCATTTGACCCGGGGTTTGACCCCCAGACGTGTGGGCCCAGGCACCTGCTTAATTAGTATTAGGTTAATTAGTGTTAATTAATTTAGTTAATTAGGTGAGCCACTGACATGCGGGCCCCGCCCGGCTAACTAAGTTAGTTAGGGCTAACTAAGCTGGTTAGTTGACTGAGACACTGACGTGTGGACCCCACACGTCAGGTTTGACCTGGGGCGCTCGGTTGACCCTGCTGACGTCACTATTACGTCATGCTGACGCAGTATTTGTTCTGGAATTTAAATAAATTCTTAAATGATTTATTAATTCCAGAAAATAGCTAAAACTTCAATAAATCATAGAAAATTAACCGTAACTCCAAATTAAATAATTTATATATGAAAAATTATCAGAAAAATTCAAGGAATCCATCTGTACCATTTTCATGCATGTTAGAACAACTTATAGATGCTGTTTAGCACAAATCATATAAATGGCATTTGAATAATCACATATGGAGTTTGAATTTGAATTTTATATTCAAACCAACTTCATTTAATCTGTTGCTAGTTGCATTAGCCCAAAACACATTCATTTTGCCATGTCATGATCATGCATCATGTTGTGCATTGCATTGATTGTGTTCCTTTCTGTGTTGCCGGTATTTGTCCCCTCTCGATAGACGTGATACCGATGATGTGATCGTTGACACTGATGAAGACCCAATGTTATCTTCAGAAGTGCCAGGCAAGCAAAACCCCCTTGTTCATTCCGATACAATCCTACTCTCTCGCTCCTGCTCTCTTTTACTGCATTAGGACAACATCGATTCATCTGTTACTTGCTGCGGTAGCTGAACCCCTTTATCCTCTGCATGACCTGTCATTCCACAGTAATTAGATGAAACCCACTAGCATGAGTAGGAGTTGTTTGAGCCCTGTTGTGCCTACTCATTCATGTTTGTTTGTCATGCCTGCTACTGCTTAGAGTTGAGTCAGGTCTGATTCATCGGGGATGAATCAGAGGCGTGTGAACATGTCCTACTGTGTGAGAGCTAAGTGTGTGAACACGATTTGGTAAAGGTAGCGCTGAGAGGCCATGTAGGAGTACATGGTGGGTTGTCTCATTGCAGCCGTCCTCAGGAACTGAGTTCTGTGTTTGTGATCCATGATTCAGCTACTACCACGCATTGGGCCCGAAACCAATGGACCCTCTCGGCTTCTTGATCACCCTTGTCCTCTGTCCAGGAGTTGCAAGTAGTTTCTGGTGTTTGTAGTATGCTGGAGGCCGTGGACAACGCTGACCGTAGGGGTGGGCTGTGATGCGGTAGGCACGTGGCCGGGTAAACCGGGCGCCCGTTTGGTGTCACGGAACCCTGTACACATCGTTTGGGGCTGTGAGCGAAACTCCGGCCGGATCTCCTCATGGATGGAACCCGAATAGGCGATAAACCTGGACTAGAGACTTGAGTGTTTAGGTAGGCCGTGGCCGACACCCACGTTGGGCTTCCGCTTGAAGGTTGCCGAGTACATGTCGTGTAAACGGCGGTAAGTGGTGAGAGCGTGTGTGAAGAAGTACACCCCTGCAGGGTTAACATCATCTATTCGAATAGCCGTGTCCACGGAAAAGGACCTCTGGGTTGCTTATATCAGTTCATAGACAAGTGAAAGTGGATACTCTAAAATACGCAAGATAAGCGTGAGTGCTATGGATGGCGTTCTCGTAGGGAGACGTGAGCGGATCCATAGTGGTGTATTGATATGGTGAATATGTGGACTCGTGTGCGCCACCTCAAAAAGTTACTCGCAGTCGTAGTTCAGGATAGCCACCGAGTCAAAGCTGGCTTGCTGCAGTTAAACCCCACCACCCCTTTGTTGATAATGATGCATATGTAGGTAGGTCTGATGTAAGTCTTGCTGGGTACATTTGTACTCACGTTTGCCTATTTTATGTTTTTGTAGAGAGACTTCAGTCTCACTAGTAGTTCCGCTTGGACTTCGACGTTTAGCTTGATACCTCAGCTACGATCTTGTGCCCTCGGCAGGATCTGATAGATAGTCAGGCTTCTCAGCCTTTTCATTTATAGATGTCTGTACTCAGACATGATAGCTTCCGCGTGTGCTTTGATTTGTATGCTCTGATTGTTGGGTCATGAGACCCATGTTTGTAATATCGCGCTCCTCGGAGCCTATTGAATAAATTACTTGAGTCGTAGAGTCATGTTGTGATGCCATGTTGTATTTGCACATATCAAGCATATTGTGTGTATGTTATTGAAATGCTTGGTATGTGTGGGATCTGACCATCTAGTTGTTTATCTTTAGTAGCCTCTCTTACCGGGAAATGTCTCCTAGTGTTTCACTGAGCCATGGTAGCTTGCTACTGCTCCGGAACACTTAGGCTGGCCGGCATGTGTCCTTCTTCGTTCCTGTGTCTGTCCCTTCGGGGAAATGTCACGCGATGAATACCAGAGTCCTGTTAGCCCGCTACAGCCCGGTTCACCGGAGTCCTGCTAGCCCAGTGCTACAGCCTGGATTCACTCGCTGATGACCGACACGTTCGATGCTGGGTCATGGATGCCTGTCCCTGTAAGTTTGTGCCACTTTGGGTTTACGACTAGCCATGTCAGCCCGGGCTCCTTATCATATGGATGCTAGCGACACTGTCATATACGTGTGCCAAAAGGCGCAAACGGTCCCGGGCAAAGGTAAGGCGACACCCGTGGGAATACCGTGCGTGAGGCCGCAAAGTGATATGAGGTGTTACATGCTAGATCGATGTGGCATGGAGTCGGGGTCCTGACATCAACTATTTTTGAATAAACTGTATGAAAGACATAAACATATGCATGCATGGTTGAGAAAAACTCACCAAATGGTAGAACTGGAGGCATTTGCACATCGACCCAGATGTCTATATTACCTTCAATATCATCTTCCGGACGAATATCAAAGGTGATAACCATATCAGGCTCAAATGCATAAGCCTTGCATAATGCTTGCCAAGTTTTGCATTCAAAATGGGTGTATGTGTCTCCATTATATAATTTGACGTTGAAAGTATACCCATGCTCCGTCTTCAAGTAAACTCTCTTTACCTCCATATCATCTATAGCACTAAAACTTATCTTATCCAAGACAAAAATTCTTGCATGGCAGGGGATGCGCTAGTAGAATAGTGATAATTTAAAATTATAAGTTGAAGCAAATGAAGCATAAGTTGTGCATTCAAATAATAATTGACAAAGTGACTTACTGTATCAACTTCAAATGTCTCATGCAGCTTGATGCTGAAGCGCCTACCATGAACAAGGAAATTTTGGTCGCACAGGCCGCGCTGGTCTTCACAGTGTTCGCACATAATAAAATCTTTTTCGTCGTCAGATGACATTTCCTATGTTCATATAGGTGAAACATTAAACACCTATATCTAGCCAAATATATATTCATCTAACATTTGACATTAATATATCTAACTATATATTCAATTGACATTACTATATATTTAACTTTCTATCTAATTCATCTAACATTCGACATTAATCTAACATTTATATAAACTCAAAATATATAAAAAATTAAATAAATAGAAAAACTCATTAACAAATAATATTTTAATTAGATCATCAAATCTCATATACCTAAATTTTCTTACTAAAAATAAACTAGTTATATTAATTATTCAACTAGTTCTAATGTCATATACCTAAATTTTCTTACTAAAAATAAACTAGTTATATTAATTATTCAACTAGTTCTAATCTCTAGTTCGACAATTTTTCTATCTAGCTAGCTAGCTAATTCATCTAACATTCGACATTAATCTAACATTCGATCATCTAATTAACTTTTCTAAAAAACAGAAAATAAGTAAAAAAAATGTGTGTGTGTGTATGTGTGTGTATATATACGTATATATGTCTATACGTACGTATGTGTGTATGTGTGTGTGTATGCGTGCGTGTGTGGAATATGTGTGTGTGTGTGTGTGCGGCCCTACGCCGCCGCCCCGTACGTACGAGCGGGGGCGCTGGCGTACGGGGCGGGGGCGCCGGTGTGTGTGTATGTGTGTGTATGTATGTGTGTGCGCGGGAGCGAGAGAGAGACGTACGGCCGCGACGATGACGACGGACGACGGTACGGGGGACGGGCGGCGACGACGGGATCGAGCGGCGCGCGCCGTGGAGGTTGGAGACGAAGTGGGGAGATGAAACTGAAATTTTCGTAAGTGCTATATATATAGGATAGGCCTTTAGTACCGGTTGGTGGCTCCAACCGGTACTAAAGGCCTATTTTCGCCAGGCCAAGCGGCGGGAAACGAAGGCTTTTAGTACCGGTTGGAGCCACCAACCGGTACTAAAGGGGGGGCCTTTAGTACCGGTTGGAGCCACCAACCGGTACTAAAGGGTATGCGCTGCCAGGCGAGGGGCGCAGAAGTTTAGTCCCACCTCGCTAGCCGAAGGGCGCTCACACCTGCTTATAAGCCCCGCCGCCGCTGCTGTCTCGAGCTCCTCTCTAAAGCAGGCCTTCTGGGCCTACCTCTGCTACTCTGCCCTGTGGGGCCTATTGGGCTTGCGGGCCTGCATCCCGGCCCAACAACAGGTTGGGTTTCTAGTCGTATGCAGGCCGCTGTGGCCCGGTAGGTGGGCTTTTTTCATTTAGTTTTTTCTTTTCTGCTTTACTTATTTTGTTTTATTTATTTTTAGTTGTTTTTTTTGCTGTATTTAGAGTTTCTTTGTGAATATTTTTGATAGTTTTTAGAAACTTTCAGTTAGTGCCAGTACTTTTTAAATTTGAATAGTTTAAATTTTGAATTATTGGAAATTTGTGTGAATCACTAGTTTGTGAATAACTTAACTTTAAAAATACATTTTTCAGTGATTCTTTTTTCTTATGTTTAATATTAGTGTGTTTTATCATTATATTCAATTTGGTAATGCTTAAGTTATTTAAAAAATGAAATGCCTTTGTAACGGATGAGTTTTCGTCCGAAACCCTGATACTTCGAAACAGATTGTCCATTTTGTACACGAAGTGCATCCAGTTTTTGCAGTAACCGTCTCTACTTTTTTGCACATGCTATGTGGGTGAAATTATGATACCATGCCAACTTTCATCCTTTTCTGAGTTCATTTGAAATGCTTTTCAATTTCAGGGTCATTTAGCTGAAAAAAATCAGTAAATGCATGAAAGAATTTGCTTGCACATAAAATTTCTTCGCGTTTCAAATGCCAAAACACATAACTAGCTACCCTAACTATTACAGAGATTCCCTCCTGGGTGTGAAACACAGAAGAAAGTGATGATAGTTAAGCCGATCACATCCCAGATCTTTGGGTGTGAAACTTTTTCTTCGCGTGTGTCCAGTTTTTGCCGTGACCCTCTCTACTCTTTCGCGCATGCTATGCGGGTGATATGATGATACCATGCCAAGTTTCAACATTTTCAGGATTCATTTTGTAGTGATTTTCAATTTCACGGTCATTTAGCTCTCTAAACAATTAGGTAAATCACCGAAAAACAACAAATGATGTCAGAACATGTTGGAAATTGATGACGTCGCTTTAAATGTTGCATACTAAACACAAAAGAAGTCCGGAGCTCAAATAAGTTTAAAAAACATTGAAGTGGCCATGTAACAGATAAGTTCTCGTCCGAAACCCTGATACTCGGAAAGAGTATGTCCAGTTTGTACACGAAGTGCATCCAGTTTTTGCCGTGACCCTC